>NC_134586.1:29612500-30217500 GCF_037038515.1 Microtus pennsylvanicus
AAGACAGAAAGGAAGGGCTGTTGTCCCAGACACTGGTTTACCCTCCAGAGGTAGCCTCCACGCACGCTGCTGTTTCTCCTAGCGCTTTTCCTACACACAGAGCCAGAGAAACCTGAGTTGATACAATTGTTAGTAAAGATGCTTAGACAGTGATGCATTTAAGGCTCGCTCCCTGCTCTTGGGCAGTTCATATGTGCTGGGCGCATTCCCAGGACTTCGCAGCAGGCCACTGCCCTGTTCAGATTCGTATTTTGTTCAACTACAGCAGTTACTGTCATTTACCCAACCAACACGCCACACTGGGGCACATAGATTAGCGTACAGGTTTTAACAGTAAGCATCCCAGTGGATAGTCTTTTTACATGTTTTAGATGAACTGGGTGAGTGAATTATTAATGGGAAGGAAATTAAAAGTCTTTGAGCGTTCTCTTTTGCTGATATAAAAATTTAATAATAATCAAATCAAGAGGACATTTTTTAAAGTTTTACTCTGCTTAAGTTTTTTTTTCTTATTATCAAATGGCATTCTTTTTTAATTTGGTCTGTAAACCCATCCCTAAGCTGTGACAAAATTAATCTTAAAAAACAAAACAGAACAAAACAAAAACCCCGGGTTGACCCCCAGTATCCATAATTGTTTTTCGTAGATCATTTAAACAATTATGTCTTGGACAGCTCCGGGCTGGCCTCCTTGTACCAGCTCCTCCCCTGCCGCCGTGAACCAGGCATTCCTCTGCCTGGCTTGCTGACCTTCGCTGATTTTACTTGGAGCTATTATCCCAATTGACTCAGCCTTGGCTGACATCTGGATGTATTTTATAACAGACTGTTTTCATAATTCCTCAGGAAAGTTCTCAGGATTAATACTTGTTTATTTTCATCTTCCACTGGACCTTAAATGAATCGGCAGCGCTCCTTACTGGGAGCCATTTTACACAGACAGGATGGAAAATCCATCAGACTTCAGGCTCCGCTGCTTCAAACCCTCGTGGCCACCGGACATTTCACCAGGATGGCAGTAAAGTCAATGCATGGCTCGCATGGCTGGGTACTAGGGATGTGTGCCACGGGGTTACCTTCCCCACGTGAATGGGGCCTGACAGGAAGCCAGGCCAGAACATGCACATCATGGGAAGACATCTTGGGGTACTATGTCTTTTTGTTCTATTATGTTTTCTTGTTCCCTGGCTTAAGGTTTTCTCTTTACCCTTCAAGCGTTTTTAGCTTTTGGGCTGGGGATGCACAGCCCTGAAGCAGGGCACTTTCCTAGCTTGTGTGAGTCATGGGTTCAATTCCCAGTACAGAGGAGCAAAGATCTGAAACAGGGCTTTGTTTCTGAAGAACTAAGACCCCAGAAGGGATGCAGTTAGACTGCCTTAGGGGTTTTATTGGTTTGTCCTTCAAGCTGTGATAAAACTATCAATTTAAAACCCCCATGAATCTTAGAACAAAGAAGACGGAGGCAAGAGGATCAGGAAGACAGCTATGGAGTGGGTTTGAAGTGACCCGAGATCATGTAAGAACCTGACAACAAGAACAACGACAATGATAACAGCAGCAGCAACAGCAACAGCAGCAAGAACGGTAGTGGTGGCTGTGGCAGCAGTGGCAACAACACCTGGAGTTGAAGTCTGGTGCCTCATGTCAAAAATTCCCAGCATGTCAGGTGGTGGTGGTGCACACCTTTCATTCTAGCACCAGAGAGTTAGATGCAGGCAGATCTCTGTGAGTTTGAGGCCAGCCTGGTCTACAAGAGCTAGTTCCAGGACAGCTAGGGCTGTTAACACAGAGAAATCCTGTCTCGAAAAACCATAAAAAAAAAAAGAAAATCCCAGCACGCTGGAGGAAGCTGAGGCAAGAGGATTATTAGAATTTCTATGTCAGCCTGGGCTACAGGGTGAGAGCAAAAACAAACACCCCCCCCCACCCGCCAAACCAACCAATTGTGTCTTAGTCAGTCTTCTATTACTGTGAAGAGACACCATGACCATGGCTGTAGGGTAAAAGGGCCAGTGAAAGAAACCCACCCTGGCCCTGAAATCAGAGCCAGTGAAAGAAACCCACCCTGGCCCAGAAATCAGAGCCAGTGAAAGAAACACACCCTGGCCTGAAATCAGAGCCAGTGAAAGAAACACACCCTGACTCAGAGACCTGAGGCAGTGAAAGAAATACTTTATCCGTGAACCTAGAACCAAAGAAACACACCTTGACTCTGAAACCAGTGGCAAAGAAACACACTTCGGCCCTAGAATCAGAGGCAGTGAAAGAAATATGCCCTGATCCCCAAACTAGAGCCAAAAAGCTAAAAAAGGCCAGTGAAGAAACATGGCTTGGCCCTGAAACTAGAGCCAAATCTGCCCCTGATCAACTAAGCTGAAAACCAACCAATCCCTGAGCAGAAATCTAGCCAATCTGAGCTCAAGGGACTGAAATCTGACCAATTCCCACCCTGAAAAATCTTCTCCCTAGGAAAACTCCACCCTTAAGAAGCCCCATATAAGTCCTGTGCTTGTTCAATTTGTGGCTGCTCTTCTTCCACCCTAGTAGAGGGGCCACTCTCCTGGAGTCTTCCCTCCCAGGTTTGGGGGAAGAGCAGAGCGGGACTGTAACCCTTTCACTGCAGAAACCTTCCCCTAGCAGAGCATAGCTGTTACAGTTTGGAGAACACCAGAGTCGAGCAGTAACAACTTTGCTGTAACAACTTCGCTGGGAAAGCCCTCTCCTTCAAGAGCAGAACTGTTACATTGGGAAAACCTTTCCCTAGAGCAGTAGCTGCTACGCTACTGTTACTCGTGCTATGCCCTGGCTCCTGACTGCCAGAATACCCTTCCACCTGAGCTGTAACACTCAGGACTCCCTGGCTCCCGACATCCAGGATCTCTTTCCATCTGAGTTCTGACATTTACAATGGCAGCTCTTACAAAAGAAAGCAATTAGTTGAGGCTGGCTTTCAGTTTCAGAGGTCTAGCCCTTATCCTCATGGAGGGGAGCATGACCTCAAGCAGACACGGTGGCTGGGAGTTCTACATCTGGATCTGCAGGCAGCAGGAAGAGCAAAAGTCTCTGGGCCTGGCTTGGGTTTTGAAACCTCAAAGCCCACCTCCAGTGTCACACTTCCCCCAACAAGGCCACACCCACTAATCCCTATCAAGTCATGCCACTCCCTAGGGACCAAGCATTCATATATATATATATATATATAAGCCTATGAGGGCCATTCTATTCAAACCAGCTTGTAACCCATGCGCTGGCTCTCTCTCTCTCTCTCTCTCTCTCTCTCTCTCTCTCTCCCTCTGCATGTGTAAAGCTGACCATACTTTGTGAAAACAAACACCAATACAATCAAGGTATGTTGACCTGCTATGACCTATAAATTCTCACCCCACCCTCCCCGGTATGTGTGGTCACCCTGGTGTCATGTTGGCAGAAACTTCCAAGGTTTTTAGCATTGTCACCCCAAGCTTTTCTTCAGTCTCTTGTGGTTGGTCTAATGTGAGTGGACAGGCCACCAACATTTGTCCCTGAAGTCTGAATCTCTTTTCCAAAAGTGCAGTTTTGTTTCTTGTAGCTGACTGGTATTGTCTTCACATTGTGTTTGAAGAGCAGAGAACTGTGACCTGGTCCCAGGTAGACTGTGTGAGTGTGGGGTGGGCTGGGGATTCTGAGCCCACTGTGTGACAGACCACTTTGGCTCTTGGTGGAAAACTCCTGATCACAGGCTGTGGGAGAGTTAGGGGCACTGATTTCCAGGCAACAACATTCTTTAAACTCATGGATATGCACTAAGAGCCCCTTCTTTTATAAATATGCAGTAAGATCCCTTTCTTTAGTTCAGGAAGGGAGGAGAGCATGTGTGTGTTTATGTGCACATGTGTGAATATGTATACACAGATGAACTCACTAAGGGCATGTAAGTACATAAAATGAAAAAATATTCTTCTTTTAAATTTAAGGAAAAGTACTTACAATAACGAATTCTTGGGCTGAGGGTGTGCTCAGTGGTGGGGCTTTTGCCCATTGATGCTCAGTAATAGAAAGAAAAATGGAAAAAGAAACAAACAATAAACTTCAGGCACTCAAGGTAGGAGCCAAATGGTCTCTCCAAATCTCTATGGTTACCACAAAATTTCAATACTTTATAATAAGGCACACAGAATTGACTCCAAGTAGACTGTAAACATTGAGCTATCTGTTATAGCTTCCAGAGAAATCACTAAAAATACAGTGCACCAAAGTATTGCTCCACAAATAAAAAACATAAATGAATTAAATGGAACTCTAAACACTTCAAGTAAATGAAAAAAGTGAGGAAAGCTAGGAATAATTAATTTAAACTCTTCAGGTGGGGACAGATGACAATCTTGAGGCAAATACCAGAAGGCAGTTAAGTTCTGTCACAGCCACGGCCCATTTCCTGGCACCAACGTCTGTATTAGTTACTTCTCTACTGTTGTGATAAAACACCACGAGCAGCCTATGAGAGCAGGGCTTACTTGGTTTAGTTGGACATATAGTCCATTTCCATCCATTTTCCTCTACATGTCATGATTTCATTGTTCTTTTGGGCTAACTAAGAGTACATCAGGTATATCGTCACCCGTGCTTTATGAACTCCTCTGTTGATGGACGTCTGATCTGGGCACATTTCTTAGCTCTTGTAAACAGTATAGCAACAAGCATGGGGCGACAAGTATCTCTGAAGTAGAACTTGGGGTCGCTACGGTGTACCTTCAAGTAGTATAGCTGTATTATGTGACAATTATATTTTTAGTTTTTCCAGAAGCTTCCATACTTGTTGTCATAGTGGCTACAACAACTTATACCCAATAGCAATGAACAAGTGTCCCTCTTTCCCTACATTCTTTTTAACCTCCATTTTAATTTTATTTTTAATATTTTTGAGAATTTCATATGAGTACTGTATTTATATCATTTCCATTCCCTCTCCACCTCCAACCCCTCTGTGTCCTATCTACTCCTTCCCAAATCCATGACGTCTTTGTCTCTAATTATTGTTGTCACACACATATTACATACATATCGACTGAGCCCATTCAGTGTTGCTCAGATACACATGTATTTAGGGCTGACCATTACTCTTGGCTCTCCTATCATGGGGTGCTCTCAGCAGCTACCGATTGTCTGTAGTTCAGGTTGGCATGTGGCTTTGTGATATCCCCCTCATGTTGGCATGCCAACTGGCATTTTCGCTGTGCGGGGCTTGTCTAGGTGGCCACATTATTGAGGTTTTATGGATTCAGCATCCTTGTCGTGTCTAGCAGACACTGTCCAGAGGCTGGCATTATTGTTCTGGCTCTTACCATCTTTCTGATTCGTCTTCCATGAAACTCCCTAAGCCATGGTTGGTGGCTTATTGTTTTGAACAATGACAGGGCAATCTATCATGGTGAGATCACTTAAGAGAACAAATCTTGTCTCAAGACAGAAAGAAAAAAAAGAAAGGGGAAGAAGGTGGAACCATGGTCATACAGTGGCCGTCAAGGGCACACCCACAATGACTTGAACACCTCTTCTTCATGCCCGCCTCTTAAAGTTCCCACCATTGCCCAGAAGTGCCAATCTTTAAGAAATTGGATTCCAGGGGAAAGTCAAGAGCCAAACCACAGCTCTACATGAGAGAGATTGGGAATTCTCTACCAGACAAACATGGCTTTCCCTTTAGTCTCATGCATATTTCTTTTTTCTTTTTTAAATTATTTATTTATTTATTATGAGTACAATATTCTGTCTGTGTATATGCCTGCAGGCCAGAAGAGGGCACCAGACCTCACTACAGATGGTTGTGAGCCACCATGTGGTTGCTGGGAATTGAACTCGGGACCTTTGGAAGAGCAGTCAATGCTCTTAACCACTGAGCCATCTCTCCAGCCCTCATGCATATTTCTTGAGAGCATGTAAGGTTTCTCTAAGCAGCACATAACTTAGAAATTATAACAGAAAAGACTAATAAATATGAGTGCATAAAAACAAGATTAAAATCCACCAAAGAGAAAAATGACGGAACTTAAGTTACAGCATGAAGCTAGAAAGATATTTGCCAAATATGTCAGATGAGATAAAGCCCGGGATTATAAATCCATTTCTAAAATCCAGAAACTCAGTAGATGAGTTGAGAAAACACAATCAGGCAATCTGCAGAGAAAGGGGAGACCAAGAAGACAAAACGTAGAGCGTCATTGTCCCCTGTCAACAGGGCAGAGAGTAAGTAAGCCATCGTGGGAAAATACGGATGAGGAGCCTCTTATGCTGGAGCACGCATCTGTGCAGTGTTCCCGGAGAACCATTTAGTACTTTGTGGTAGGTGAGCAAAGGACCTTGAGATCACCCCTCGAAGGGTGTGTCACACAGGCGTGCTCACGCTTGTGTAGAGTCACACACACGTGTAGGTATGTTTTCTGCAAGGTCAAAACCAGAAGGTACTTAGACACCGATCTGCAGGAGTTTGGGGACACGCATTCTCATTCTTCCATAAAACAAAACAGTCCAGTTGGAAAGGACGGAGTGTCCTGAGCACGCCAGATGAAATATATTGCAATGGGTGCTGGATGCGTTCATGCGATATGAAGAGACCACGAAAGCACCCAACAGGAGTGGACAGCAGGGTTTGCATACGCAAGGACCCTCATGGAGGCTCACAGAAACCACTTATAATGGTTCCCTTATGCAAGGAGCCTGGGGGCATGATTTGTGAGGGGGATTTGCTGTACACGTTTTTTTACCTTTATTTTTTTTAAAAAAATAAGATTTGGACTTTTTTTCTAACACATGGTTGGCCTTACTTTTCAATGCACAAATGAGAGCGGATTAGGTCAGAGCCTGAGAATGAATCTGGGATCCTAATTGTGACTGCTACTTAAAGAAATACGCAAACTGTCTCTAGATTGTGATTTGCAGACTGGCCTTTGTAAGTCTCCAAGTTTTGTAAAGATTGGAATCCAGTCCCATTCTGCTTTTACACGGTGGGAGTGGCTTGTGAGGAGAACAGCAAGCCAGGGCTCATGTTCAGGTTTAAAGAGATATTCAGGTAAGCGAGATTTGCAGAGAAGGTCAGTGAGGTGGGGGAAGAGGAGATACCACCGCCCCCACTCCCTGTTCTGTAGCAGGGCTCCACCCCTCAACCTTTGCCCTCTTCCTTTACAGGCTCAGGGCTGTGCGCTGTTATTGTTGTTGTGTTTGAAATAGTGTTGCTCTTTGTAGCTTAGGCTGGTCTAAAATTGGCAACCTTTGCCTAACCTTCCAAATGCTGGCCCTTACAGAGTGTGCCACCAAACTCAGCAGGGGTGTCTATTGTTTTTTAAATTTTCTTCACCTGGGGATTCCAGATGCCCCTTGACTTATAGGTTGTAGCCCCAGTAACCCCACCTCAATAAAAGATTCATGTCAAAATACATTTAATAAATTTAGTTTCAACACACGATAGCTTATCCTAGCAGATCTTAAACAGGCTCAGGACACTTACTTGGGCCTACTGTTGAGCAAAATCATCTAACACAAAGCCTACTTGATAACAATGTGTTGAATATCATCTGTGATTTTCCCAAAGTGAGAAACAGACGGGCTGCACGGACACACCTTTGCCCTTTTATATCGCGGAGAAGGTCCTAAGCAGAACCACCATAAATCAGGACCTGTCTGGTCTTTTGTGTCTATCCTCTCCGGTTTAAGAAGTCTAGTCGTTTTCTTTGCCCTAGGTCTGACCAAGGTTGGAGTCAATTACCTCTTACTAGGTCTTAGCAAATTGCAGGCTATGAGGCCGCCTGTGGGAGTCCTGCAAAACTGGGTGCAATCTATTAATGGGATGATGGCTCATATATCCTCCGTGAGTTCTGAGTGCTGAGAGCCTTGCGAGAGTCTGCAGATAATACCTGCCTTGTCGGGGCTCACGTCTGAGACAAAGCAGATGTGGGCTAATTAGTTGTTGGGTCCAAATTTTTGAAAGTTTTTGGAAGACATAAGTAATTCTCTTCCCTGAAGAAAAAAAAAAAGAGCAGAAAGCATTCTACTTTATTCCACTACAGCAGGATGGGGTGCTGGGCGAGAGTTTAGGGGACAAAGGGGAGGAGAACGAAAGTGTGCAAAGGATGAGGAAAACTTCACCGAGTGGAACGTGGTCTCAGGACAGAATTAGAGAAGAAAGGTGCGGGGGAGGGTGGTGGTGGTTGGCGGCAAACATCCCCGAGTTAGAGGCTCCCAAGGATGATTTAAGAGCGATGGGGACTCCACCCACTTCCAACTCACTCCTTTTGAGGCACAAGGTTCTGTGGAACAGTTCTGTGTATCAACACACAAAGCACTCTCCTGCGGGAACCTCCGTGTTCCCCTGACAACAGGTAAATATTGGTACCAACCTCCGGACATCTTGTGCCCAGCTCATCGCAGTCACTCAGTAAACACCGCTTCCCTTTATCCCTGTGAATTCCTCTCGACTAACTGTTCATCAGCTCAACGTTGAGTCTTCTGCTTCGACATACAGTATTGTGCAAATGTGCCCTTCTGAAGTCTCTCAATATCAGACTTTCATAGTTTTAGGGAATCTAACCGATTAATATCAGTTTAGTAAACTAACTTACTTTGCTCAGTCTTCCAGAACCTTTTACCAACTGCATTCTGGTTCTAAAATCAATGTGGTGCCCAAAGCACAGGCTCAGACTTGGGGACAGGGGTGTGACTGACAGGGGTGAGACAGGAGTGTAACAGGGAAACCCACCATGAGCAAGGAACCCTGCCATGCTTCTATGCTGGACTTTTGGTTTCCTGCTTGAGGCAGCAATACGCTCTGTGAGAGTAGAGTGCCATCCTCTTCTGCAAAGTCAGAGTGCACAGATGTCAGGGGGGAGGAAAATGGCATTTGTAGGTGTCTGGAGAGATGTCTCCCACTGCCTAGGAATTGCTGGCTTCCCCTTACAAAGCTTAAGTGTAGAAAGGACCGATCTCCTGAATGAGAAAGAAAGTTTTTGATTGAGAGTCACTATTTAGCAAGCACCAAATGACACAAAAATTGTGCTTAGATGTCATGGTGGGCCTATTGTTTTGGTCTTAATAAAAGCATCTGAGGATCAGAACCACCTTTTAAAATTAAAAGGTTGACTTCTGTGTATGGGTGTCTCATCTGCATGTAAGTGTCTGCCTGGTGCCCCTGAAGGCCAGAAGAGGGTGTCAGATCTCCTGGGGCTGGAGTGAGACAATTATAAGCTGCCATCTGGGTGCTGGGAATTGAACCCTGATCCTCTGGAATCCTGGGCTATGCTTTTCTCTGTTCCGCCTCTGTTCCCAATCCTGAACCTGTGCTTTGGGGATCATATTGATCCTAGAACCAGAATGCAGTCTGATATTGAGGGACTTCAGCCCACCCCACCCACACCCCCTTATCTGAAATGGCTGCTGGTTTATCCTGTTGTGTTCGTCTTTGGTAGCATACATGCCATATCTGTTCTTAACCAGAAGCAGAGAGCAGCTGTGGCTCTGGACTCTTGCTGCTTGAAGCAGGGACCACTGGGAGGGAGTAAGATCCAGCTGTTCCTTGCTACTACTTTTTTTCTTTTATTAAGATTCAAGGTCTGTACTAGCTAGTTTTATGTGTCAACTTAACACAAGCTAAAGAGAGAAAGGAGCCTCAGTTGAGGAAATATTTCCATGAGATCCGGGGGGAAGGCATTTTCTCAATTAGTAATCAGTGAGGGAGGGCTCAGCCCATGGAGGATGGTGCCATCCCTGGGCAGATGGTCCTGGGTTCTATACGAGTGTAGGCTAGGAGAGCCAGTAAGCAGCATCCCTCCATGGCTTCTGCAGGAGCTCCTGCCTCCGGGATCCTGCTCTGTTTGAGTTCCTGTCCTGACTGCCTTTGGTGATAGACAGCGATGTTTGAGTGTCAGTCAAATAAGTCCTTCTTCCCCAACTTGCTTTTTGGTTATGATGTTTTGTGTGGTAATAGAAACACTAAGCCACATTGGCACCAGTGTAGTGGGGGTATTGCTGTGACAGACCTGGCCATGTCTTGGAGAATTGTGGAAGGACTTTGAAACTGTGGTCTAGAAGAGCCGTTTGAGTGTGAAGAGCCCCGAGGGATGTTTGGAAGATGAGCAGTGCAGAAGCTGGAGGCATGACTGGTGAAGTTTCAGAGGGAATATTAAAGACTCTACGGGGCTATTTGTCATTTTGAATTAGGATCCTGTGGTTCTGGTTATCCGGGACTGAAGGATCAGCCGTGATTGACAGGATGCCAGAACTAGTCGATGCTGCTTGGCGCTGCTTGGCTGGAGCAAAGAAATTAGCGGTGATTAAGAAGAGACCAGCATCACTGAAATGAAATCGCCTGGACAGTGTTTCCTGAGAGCACAGAGGAGCTGTGTTCCAGAGGGCGTCATGATTGTTCCTCGCATTGGCAACAGGACTCGGTAACATGTAAGAGTCATCCAGGTGCTACTGGTTTGGAAGGCATGAAGGGGTCATGGAAGCTGAGGCCTGGAGCTGTGAGGGACCAGGGGAGGCCACTGGTAAGGTTCAGCCTCAGAGGCAGCTGAAGCCCAAGGATTGAAGGGGTCATGTGAAGAAGCTGAGGCTTGGCAACAGGAAGAGAGCCAGTGAGAGACTGTTGGTGAGAGTGCAGCCCAGTTGCAGCAGAAGACCCCAGTGTTTTGCAGATGCCAGTGTCGTGATGACCAGCAAGAACAGCAGCAGCAGCAGTGGATGCAGCAGCTGGAGTCTAGAAGACAAGCTGTGTGTGCTGCAAAGGGCGGAGCCAGAGACGTGATCCAAGCCCTTTGGAGGCATCCAGAAAATCATGAGTGGATCCTGAGACATTGTATGGTTGGAATTTGGGTTTGCTTTGATTTGATTGTGATTGAGTCTTGAGCTTTCCCTTTTGATGTAAGAAAGTATTTGGTTTATTTTTTATTCTATTGGAGCCCACAGTCGAGAGACTTTGATTTTTAAAAGACTTTGAATATTTAAAGAAATTGACTATTTTAAAGGGACTGAAATTTTAATGTGTTTGAATTTGTAAAGACCGTGGGACTTTTAAAGTTATTTATATTCTTCATGTGAGATCTTGGGATGGATAAGAAAGGAAGGGTTGTGATGTGTTTATGTGTTAAATTGACAAGGGGCTGGTTGTACTGGCTGGTTTTGTGTGTCAACTTGACAAGAAGCTACAGTCATCAGAGTGGGAGGAGCCTCAGTTGAGGAAATGCCTCTATGAGGTTCAGGTGTAAGGCATTTTCTCATTTAGTGATGAATGAAGGGAAGGCCCAGCCCATGCTTGGTAGTGCCCGCCTGGACTGGTGGTCCTGGGTTCTGAAAAACCATGGGAAGCTAGCCAGTATGCAGCACTCCTTCATAGCCTCTGCATCAGCTCCTGCCTCCATGATTCTGACCTGCTTGAGTTCCTGTCCTAACTTCCTTTGGTGAGGAACAGCAATGTGGAAGTGTAAGCCAAATAAACCCTTTCCTCCCCAAGCTGTGTTTTTGTGTTTCACTCCACTTTTTTTCTCGAGACAGGGTTTCTCTGTAGCTTTGGTGCCTGTCCTGGAACTAGCTCTTGTAGACCAGACTGGTCTTGAACTCACAGACCTCCACCTGCCTCTGCCTCCCGAGTGCTGGGATTAAAGGCGTGCATGTGCCACCATCGCCAGGCTGTTTCACTCCATCTTAATAGAAACTCTAAGCCAAGGTCTAGTTATTTGTGTCTCTTAGAGACTTCATGGTGTCTCTTCACTGCAACAGAACAGTGATTAAGACATTGTAACGGGAACTGTGAGCCTATGAACTCTTCTTCCACCAAGGTGCTTTTTGTCCAGATATTTATCAAACCACAGACATGAATCCAGAACAAGGTCCTTCTCTAAATTATTAATTTGAGATCTCTCTAAGGCTTGAATGCAGCTTGGAGAAAGGGCAGCCTTCAGTGTATCCTATAGATTCACTTCCCTTGGTGTGAGCGGGGTAGTCAAGTCACCTACCATAGCAGTGTTGAAGCTACAATGTGGGTTAATGCCCTGGCAGTATTTGTTTTGTGAAATTTGGTGTGCTCAAGTTAGGTGTGTATATATTTAAAATGTGTGCCTGTGTTCTTTCAGGGCTTGAATGACATTGTTCCAAATTTCCACCGAGGGCAGGAGAGAAGGCTCAGTTTGTTTCCCAGCGTCCGTATTAGGGATCCAGATTCACAACCACCCACAACTCCAGCTCCAGGGGAGCAAACAGCCTTTTCTTGTTTATGTGGCACTGCGCTTACAAACACAAGCCCACATTCCACATGCATACATACATACACAAAATGACAAAATCCTTATGATTTCCACTGAAAAACAGCTATAACTCTAATAATTGCTGTCTTTATATATGACATTGGTCTTTGTCAGCTTACAATACTTCCCCTTGTTCTGGACATTTAGTGTTTCAACTATAATGTAGTATAGGGAGTTTCTTTTCTGGTCCTGTCTCTTTGCTGTTCTGTTTGCCTCTTGTCCTGGTTCTACATTTTATTCCCTAGATTTTATATTTTTTTTCAGTGACTTTATTGAAAATATTTTCTGTTCCTTTGACCTGGAATAATTCTCCTTCTTCTACACCAGATATTAATAGATTTGCTCGTTTTGTGGTGTCCCCAAAATCCTGCATATTCTGTTCATGTATTTTTCAGTTTTTCATTTGAATCCAGTTCCTTAACCTCATCTACCCACCCCAATCTTCTGCTTCCTGTGTGATCCATTCTTTGCTTGGGCTTTCCACTGAGTGGTTTTTTTTTTCCATTGACTTTTTTGTAACTTCCAGCTTCATTTCAGTTTGGATTTCCTTCAGTATTTTTA
Organism: Microtus pennsylvanicus; assembly: GCF_037038515.1. Taxonomy (NCBI): domain Eukaryota; kingdom Metazoa; phylum Chordata; class Mammalia; order Rodentia; family Cricetidae; genus Microtus; species Microtus pennsylvanicus. The sequence continues at coordinate 29,625,328 of NC_134586.1, forward strand.
TCTTTATTGAATTCTATTTTCATGTGGTTGGGTTGTCCTTATTTCAGCTCTTTGTTTGTGTTTTCTGAGCCTCAATTAGTTTATTCCCGTCCTTTCTCTGTCAATCCAGGTGTTTATTTGTGTCTCCTTTGAATTCTTTAAACTCTTTGAACATGTTTATTTATAATTGTTCTTTTGAACACTGTGTCTTGCATTTCATATCCAAGCTTGGTTGTGCTTGTTAGGGACTATTACTGTGGGATTGGTGCTTTAAACTCTGAATTGCATCCATCCATCTATCTATCTATCTATCTATCTATCTATCTATCTATCTATCTATCTATGTGTATGTGAGAGTCCGGCTGTACATACCAAGCCAGCCAGCTCCATGCTCTTGGACTGACGCAAACATCACTCTTACTTACATGACCTGGTCTCAGGTACTTTGCAGTAACAATAGAAAATGGTTCAAGGCAGGAAGCTTCATACCGAAGACCCATATCACTGTGTTCTCTAGAAGCCAGAGGACCAAGGCTATTCATGCATGGTGGTGGGTAGCGCTTAGAGACAGTCTGAGGTCACAACCCAGGGAGGAGGTAGGGATTACTGGGGTTCATGCTCTGATCTGAGCGATGAGAAAAGCTAAACTTGGGGACAAAGGCTAGAGTGTCCAGATCCTTGGCCTTGGGTGACCCTGGGCCTGGATGGGGCTGCCCTGGGGTCTGGAGCTGGCATAGCTGAGATGGGATGTATATGGATTCACGGAGGCTTTTCTGGAGCTAGCCACTGGAAGACCTTCTTCAGAAAGAGGGTGTGGTTGGGAGCATTGTGAGCATCCCGCAGGAAATAGCTCCCTCTATTGGTAACAGGCAAGAATGCACCAGTGACCAGGCAAGGTCATTTGCAAAGGAAGCCTTGAAATAAAGTAACAGTTTCACAAAACTTGTAAATAATTTATAGGGAGAGAAAGGGTGTTAGAGAAGTCACCAAAGAGAAGATTAGTGCTCCTATTTTTAAATATCTTAAGGAAAGCTTTCTGGAAATGTGTACTTTCCACTTAACAAATTTCAGACAGAGTTTTCTGTGAGTCCTGCTGGCCCTGGATTTCCCGCAAGGCTGGGGTGGCTCTGTGAAATGTTTGTGGGACTCTGTGACTTATCAGCGTCTTCCAGAACCAGATGTTTGGTTTTTCTTGTGTTTGTGACATTCTCTAGCTAAAAAGTAGTGGGCTTGTTCTCAATCTTCCTCAGATGGTAAGATGAAAGTGAAGACGAAGAAGACTCTAAAAGATGACCCAGGATGAGATTTCAAAGGAGAAAAGCCTCTGTGAGCCTTTAGAAACGGCTGCTCAGCTAGGGCTCTTATAAACTGGGCCTTCCAAGAGTATTCCATTCAATCTGAAAACCGAGTGGAAAGGAGGGACCCTGGATAAGCCCGGGAGAGGCGACACCTCCCAAGGCCTTCACTCAATCATCCCCTCTCCAAGCATGGGGTCCTTATCATAGTGTCTTTATCAAGTTCAGTTTCTAGGAAAATTCAGTCTTGGGCAATACTGAGCAAAAAGGCCTTGACCGCCAAGAACCTCACCACCTAGGTTATGAAGCAAAGAGCTGGTGTACTGCTTCTGTGAGCACAATCTGAATGGAGAGATGGGGCATCCAGAGCTCATGGTCGTCAGGAGCAGATGCGAAGGCAAAGCTGCACTTGAGTCTGACCTTGATGATGGCCAGAGCTTCAGCTACAGAGAAAGCAAAAGTCACTTTTTGTGAAACGCCATTCACAGGCAGGATACGTGGGCTGTTCTGTCACTGCTGCCACCGTTGGCTACTGAGTGATGCTAGTGTAGGAATGCCTGCCCTCGTCCTGCTGGTGTGGTCTCAAAAGCTGTTAGATTGGGAGAGGCCAGAAGCTCCACCCAGCGGTCTGAACTTGTATGCAGGGCTAAGCTTAGAGATGCTTGAATCCAGAGTTCTATGTTGCAAAGGTCTTGCTGTCTTTCTGATTTCTGTAGTACGCCCCCCCCCCCCATTTTTTTTTTCTCAAGGCATAGTATACTCCCTCCATCTCTTCTTGGGGCAGGGAATACATCCCGACAAGTAGCCATGGCAACCAACTGAGCAGAGCACTGAGGTGGTAGCTAGGTCTACATTGATAACGGAGCTGTTGACAATCCTTTTAGAGAGGGCCGAGAGGGTCACAAGACTCTCACATAAGATTCCAGCCCTTACATTTTCTTGTCCCCAAGAACTGCTTGGTAGATCTGAGAGCGCGTAGGAAGTGGAATCTTGTCAACAGAAAGGATACCTGTCATCTGGGATGGGGTGAGACTGTGCAGTGTTGTAGCTGTTTTGGAGTCCTTAACCCTCCTGTAAGTAACCCTTCCTCTATACTCTGCAAGAATGGCCAGTAAACTTTTTGGCACAAGTTGGACTCTGGTAGAATCATCCATTGTTGCTGTCCTGTCTGGGGTGAGTAGATGTTTGTGTCTCTCCAGGAAAGGTGTTTGCAACACTGCTAGCTAAGTCTTGGCATAGTGGTAAGCACAGGAATGGAAGTCATTTCTCTCATTTAGATTGCCTGGAAAGTTACGAGAGCTTTCTAACGTCTTTCTCCGCATCTGGGTCCAATCACTTAGGAGTTTACACTTGCGTAGTGAAATCATCTCTGCATCCTAGGAAGGTTGCTTTCTTACAAACTTCAAACATGGTGGAGCAAAGTAGAGCTGGGAACTCCTCCTTCCACAGTGAATTTCAGAAACATCCCTCCCACCTGTGTGTCTGTGTGTTCCCACACACGTGTACACAAGTGTGTGTGTGTGTGTGCACACGTGTGAAAGAGAATACTAATGTGTGCATGCATGTGTGTGTGTATGTGTGCACACGCGGTGCCTGTGCATGTGGGTGCATGCATGAGAGAAAATGCTTATGTGTGTGTGTGTGTGTGTATGGAGGTCAGAGGACAACCCTGGGTATAGATCCTCCTCTTCCACTTTGTTTGAGACAGGGTTTCTCTTTTTGCTGCAGCCTGTGCCAGGTTAGTGGGCTCCCAAGCTTGCAGGACTTCTGACTCCACTTCTCATCTTGCCGCAGGAGTGCTGGGACCACGTTCAGCCCTGTGTGGGTTCCGAGGCCCTGACTTCATGTTCTCACACTCGCACAGCAAATACTTTACCCGCTAAGCCACCTCCCAGCCTGGGACAATTTCCTACAGAAAACTAAGCAAGCAAACAGGGCACTGTGGCTATGCCTTCTGGCAGACACCAAGTAGGTGACATTTGGTATTCAGAGACTGTAGGTAGAGACCCTTTGTTTGTTTCCCGGCTGCCCAGACCCAAATAATAACACAGAAACTATATTAATTACGACACCATTTGGCCTATTAGCTCAGGCTTCTTATTATCTAACTCTCACATCTTAACTAACTCTAATACCTTAAATTAACCCATTTCTATTAATTCATGTATTGGCTTGAGGCTGTGGCTTACTGGTAAGTGTCCAGTGGGCATCTTTCTCCTTCAGTGGCTACAAGGTATCTTCTTGACTCTGCCTATTTTCTCTCTGTATCTCTGTTAGGATTTCCTTCCTGGCTTTACTCTACTAATCCATTGGCCAAAACAGCTTCTTTAATAACCAATGGTAATAAAACATATTCATAGCATACAGAGAGGAATCCCACATCATAACCCCTTTTCTTTCTAAATAAAAAGGAAGGTTTTAACTTTAACATAGTAAAATTACATATACAAAACAGGTATCAAGCAAGAATTACAGTTACAATATTTATATCTTCCTTTGGCAGCTACATGGCATCTCTTTGACTTTGTGTACTTTTTATATCTCTGTTTGGGTTTCCCACTTGGCTTTATTCTACTAAGCCATTGGCCAAAACAGCTTCTTTAATAACCAATGGTAATAAAACATATTCATAGCATACAGAGGGGAATCCCACATCAAGGGACTTCTAGATGTTTCTGACAAAGGGCTGTAAATGAGAGAAAAGGGAAAGAGGTCTGGGTATGGTCAGGCAGAGTCCTAGCTCACTATTGCAAAAGGATGGCAGAGATTCTGTTAAGAATAATAGAGAAATATCCCTTAAACACAGGGGCTGAGCCCATGCTAGCTCCAAGAAGGGTCATTTGGAAGTAAGTTAGTGGACCAGGGAGCAGCCGAGGGTATAACAAAGCCTCTCCCTCCATCCCTACCTTACATAAAGGGGGAAACCTGCCAGTTCCCTCATGCTGGATCTGTGTATGTGGATAACTGCTGAACTTGGTCCTCACCCAGCACTGGGCTGCAAGACAACCACGGTGGTGTGCAGACGGGATTGGGCAGTCAGTGGAGGCAATCCCAGTGAGGAAGTCTCTCACTGCCCTTATTGATGTCCTTTTGACATGGCCATCAGCTGAGTTCTATGAAGGGGTAGGGTCTTCATGCCTTCACCTTGAACCTGGGTGGGTTTTGACAGCGTCTACCAATGTAGTGAGACAGGAAAGATACGGTGTCGCATGGCTGAATTGGAATGGATACCCTTGGGACACTTGACTGGGAGCAGAGCGGATACACTAGCGTGAAGCTACATGCAACGCTCTCAGCTGACCCAACCTCTGAGTCTCAGCGTGGTTCTGGCATCTTTTGGTGGGAGAAAGGACTTAGCACATATGTGTGTCCTTTCTCACTCTTTATGAGGCCACCAGGGCTTGATTGTTGACTGAGGTTTTCTGTCCTGCCTGGTTCCTGCAGTGGTTAAGTCCCGAAGAAATCACACAGAGGTCTACATTAGTTTAAAACTGATTGACCTAGCAGCTCAGACTTCTTGTTAACTCTTATAGCTTATATTAGCCCACAATTCTTGTCTGAGTTAGCCACATGGCTCCTTGGTACCTTATTCGGTGAGGCAGTCACATCTTGCTTCTTCTGTAGCGAGGTCATGACTGCGGACTGAGAGCTTCCTTTTTCCCAGAATTCTCGTTGTCCCGCCTCTACTTCCTACCTGGTCACCCCACCTATACTTCCTGCCTGGCTACTGGCCAATCAGCATTTATTTCAAATATAAGTGACAGGGTACAGACCATTGTCCCACAACACTTGATCCTGATGGCCTTACCTAAGTCTAGTCACCTCCTGGGACCACATTCAGGTTGAGTTCCCCTTTCCTCAGGGCTCACAGCGGGCATTGCCGTTTTAGCCCGTGGATGTTGGAGGACACTGAAGTCATATTCAGATGACAACAGCTACAAGTGCAGCCCAAGAGATTCCTGGTTCTGAACCAGCTGTGTCAACGGAGAAGGTTCAGCAGGAGTGGCATTCTCCTTGTGCACGGCAGAACTCCGGGGTCATAGAACTTGAGGGCAGAATAAAAGGGATGCTTTGGATCTTGTGTATGCAACTGTTGTCATGTAACAGACAACCTGTGTGCAGCCCAGGTATGAGCTCTGTGTACCTGTGTCCTCTCCGGTGTCTGCTGCTCAGTGGGAAGGGACGTTTGAGTGATTTGCGTTTGCAAGTGAAAACAGAGAAAGAAAGGGAAAATGCCCTGTTTACCCTGGAGAGAGTGCTTGGGGCTGAATGGAAACCAGGAATTACCTTGATAATTAGATGAAGGTTTATAGATTAAATTAGAAAAGAGACGAAAATTAGATTTAAAAAAGCTAAAAATAAAATGGATCTTCAGAAGAATACAGGCAAGCATGGATAAAAATGAATTAAAGACAAATCCCGTGAGCACTATGACATTTAAATTTTAGTTAGGCATTAGTTCAATAAAATTCTAATTTCTATTGAATTAACTTCTGATTAAAATTAAGAAAAAATGCCTGTGAAACACAGGGTGGTTCTGGCCGCCTTTTGCAGAGAACATTGATAGAGCTTTGAAAGACACACTCCTTGCAGCTGTAATACACTAAGAATGTGTAAGATTGTATTTTCACATGCACCCAAACTAGAAATGTCTCACGTGGAAATGGTACTTGCAGCCCCACAATGAGCTGGAGGCAAAGTCAAGGGAACCATCTTGGGAAGCTCTAGAAAAGTCTCTGAGATAGAAGTGACAGGTCAGACCTCCCTTGCCTTAGTGTGGAATGCCAGGGGCCCTTTGGCATCCCTTTGCCTGGCTAGAAGATGCTTCCACAGCTAGTGTGAACTCTGACCTTTGGAGAGAGTCCTTTAGCCCAGTTGCTGGATAATAGAATCTGGCAAAAGGAAGGAAAAGCCATCCGATGTGTGCACACGGGGGTTACATCTGAGGGGACAGTGCGACCTATTTTACCTGCTCCTTTGGAAGGGAGGTGAGCAAGGGGATCAGGAGTGAACTCAAGGAGAACCCATTATCCCTGGCCCTCATGTCAAGTACTTGGTGGTCCCAGTGTGCTTTCTACTTCCCATGGGTTCCCATGGGTTCCCATGGGTTCCCATGGGTGTGTCTGGAGATACGGTAGGCAGAGAAGCACACTGCAGATAACAGTGAGGGTTGCAGGGCCTTTCTATAGAGACCTATATCAGCTGAGGCCATATGTGACTGGCCAGGGACAAGACTGACTGGGGCTCTGACTTCATCTGGCAGTCACCCCTGCTTCAGCCTACAGCGGTCTTCAGGGCACTCTTGCCCGGAGTGGAGGCCTGGAATCGGCAAGTACGATAATCCCCCTGTTCTTGAGACTCTGATGCCCATAGGCACAAAGGCAGGCTATTGGTAATTCGCAGTCCTTGGAGGGATCCCTCCCTCGCACTTTCTCTATAAGGCAGGTTCCAAGGCCCAGGAGAGAGGGAGAGGTCATATCCATTCTTCACTAGAGAGATAGGGCCGGCAGAGGCTTTGTATGCTGAAGAGTTAGACTTTAGTAGATGCATATGGCTTCATAAGCCAAGAAGAAGAAACAGGAAGAGGCCAGCCTCGAACACAGGAGGACCCAAAGTATTCTCCATACATGTTGGACTAGATGGTCACATGGGAGGTGACACTGGAGCTGCGGCAGGGTGCCTGGGCTTTAGCATTGGCCTGAGGAGTCTGGGAGTCCTCCTGTGAGAGAAAGAGTAGATGTCCAAACTCTACCTGTCATGGAGAGGATACATATGGGAGTCACTGATGTGTTAGTAAGTGCAGGGTGCTGAGGCAGAGGGCTGGAGGGAAGCCCAGGAGAGGTTGAATGCAGAGCTGGGTGAAGCTAAGATGGTCAGCCGGCTCATGATGTGTGAGCAGACACGGAAGAGGTGGGTGTTCAGAGGTAGCCCCGGCTCACCTCTCTCCTTACCAAGGACAAACAGAATTCCTGCCGCTCCCTCTTATTCAAAGAATCTGTGTATTATGTGATTAGAGTAATTGTGTGAGTGTGAGGGGGCGGGGGAGAAAAAGAGAGAGAGAGAGAGAATGAGTGTGTACACTGTACCTTGTATACAGAAGATAAAACATGCATCCATTTGGAGTCAAATGTTTGCTTAAGAAGTAAATAGATCCTATGACCAGCAAAATCCTTCAGTTTGGACTAAAATCCCCGGGTTGCTGCCCCAAGTGCTTTAGAAATGCAGGAAGCGGCCGATTCTGAATGCTGAAGAGAGAACAGGTCCACCTGACCTGCTCATGTTCAGACTCCAGCTTTACTACTTACTGTGTGACCTGGGCTGGCTACTCAGCCTCTCTGTGCTTCCGCGTTCTCCTGCAGAGGAATGACTTCATGGTTCTCACTTCCTGGTTGTTTCCATGACTCTAAGTGGTCTACACATCATTATGTAGATGTTAGCTTTTACTTTCTCTTGCTGTCAAATTTAAATCGTTCAGCGTTTGATAAAAGCAAGATAACGAACCTTAGAGGAGGTTGTAAAAGGGAAAAAAGCAACTGGATCATAGACTCAGGCAAAAAGCTTGCATATAAAATTAAACATAAAAAGCCTGGCTAGTGAAATGCGTGGTTTCTGGCAGCAGTGCTATTTTCCATTGTAAATACCGTGGTTATTAAGTCCTTGTGTGATTTTTGGCGTCTTTTCACTTTTTAGAGGATATTTTTAATAGTTTTGTTTCCTTCTGACTACTCTTGTATGACTTCATAATGCTATTTGGGGAAATTAGGGGCCTTAATGGGGGATATTAAGTGCACAGTCGCAGAGTGTTTTTAACAGCGCTTGTCACCAGCCTGCACGTGAAGCTGTTCCGGGTGTGTTGCTGCCACACTTGTGAGCTGTGGCATTTTCTGAAGGAGTGGCAGGGAAGAGTCAGCACGTGCTACATACCACACAGCACCGCAACTTTCTTCCTGTGATTTCGTTTGCTACCTGTCTTTCATTATAAACTCTTTTAGCAAAAAGTGAAAAAAAATGCAGGAGATTAGGAAGCCGATGTGGTAAGCCTTCAAGGAGGCCTGTTTTTAGCACAGAGTATTGTTCTTGTGGTTTCTTTAAAAGGCTGAGTATAGCATTATGCCCTGAATAGGGTTTGCTCAGACTGCGGAAGATTTAAGGTTAACACGGGAGACTGAATATTCGCTTCGTTAAAAAGGAACCGGCATTGGCTGTGTTTACCTGCTTTCCGTGAAAATAAAGTCAAGTGGATCAGATATATAATTCTAACTATTAAGGTCTTTGGAATGCAAATGCATACTTTTATGACTGGATCACATTGCCTTAGTCATGTTTAGAACTGTGTAAGCATCTCCTTGTGGGACCACAGACCCACAGAGGAGTAATTATATATACTTCTTTATTTACTCGTTCCTTTGTTGCGTTTCTCATGTATTTATTGAGGTCCGGGGGCTGATCCAGGGCCTCCAGCATGCGAGGTGCACTCTCCCACTGACCTGCACCCGCCACCCGTGCTCTCTTCTAAGTTGCCGATGTTATTAACCCCCAGCCTTCTGTAGCCTGATCTTGTTTGTGCGCCTTTTCAAAAGATACGTTTTAATTGGCTTGGGTTTGCCACAACTGGCTTGCCCCTTATCAAAAACAATCCCAAAGAACAATGTTCTGTGGCTCGGTTTCTTGCCCAAAAATGCAGTCTTTAATTATTGGGCAACTCCATTTCATCCCGCCAAATTAGGAGAAGTTGGTGTCTGGGGAGAGCGAAAGCAGCGTCCAGGACCTTGCATGGGACAGAGTCCAGGGGTTTATGGGAAGACACTTGTTTGGAAACTGACCTCGTAGGCCTACTGTGATTTCATAACTCAGAGGGCCAAGCCCCATGTGGTTCAATCCCTGAGTGAGCTGTGGTCAAACCAACACAGTCAGCTACTAACAGTTATTTCAAAATAATTCATATTATTTTTTTTTTTTACCATACTTATTTTAGAAAAAGAAGGAAAGAGACAAAAAGTGGAAATTGTTCTTCAACTTCCCTCACAGCCCTTGACTGTCCTGAGGTTGGTTCTCTGCCTTGTAATCTTTTTAGCCCCGCTCCACGTTACCTCCCCACCCCAAAAGAAGCCCCCTTTCTACCCAGAGTAGGAATGCTTTAGTCCGGGTTCTGAAGAAAGTCCCAATCTCATAGAGATAGCTCAGAGATTAAGTGTACACTGCTCTTACTGAGGACCTGGGTTCAGTTCCCCGCACGCAAGTCAGCTCACAGTGGCCTCTGACTCCAACTCCAGGTATCCGACATCCTCTTCTGGCCTCTGTGGGCACCTGCATTACATGTATATATCCACAGGTGCACACACACACACACACACACACACTTACACATAAATATAACCAAAATAAAATAAATCTTAACAAAAAGAAACTCTTAGCAAGTAGGCCTATAATCCTAGTGCTGAAGAGGCTGGAGCAGAGGAATCTTGAGTTGGAGGCTAGCCTGGGCTACATAAAGCCCTATTTCCACTCCACACCCCAAAACTTTGAACAGCACAAAATGAAACTCCAGGCTAGGGGGCTATGCCTTGAATGGAGTGGAGGAGACAGAGCTATCGCTGGACAGGTAGAAGGAAGGGCAGGGCTGGTGTTTAGCATTCTCTCTGGCATGTTGGTTTGGATGACTCTCAAGACCTCACTTCTTCACTTTAGGCTGAGCTCACTATAACCACAGAGTCCTCTCCAGACTGCCAGAGGGGCTAGGTCCTCCTTCCCCCGTGACTTCATAGCGGGAGCCAGCGGGCAGTGCGCTTTGCCTAGCGCTTGCTGCCTCCTGCCACTCATGTGTTTCCTTTACTGATCAGCTTCTCTTCAGTACTATTTGTAGATGAACTTTCTAGATAATGTGGAAGGAATTCTCCAGTTGTGTTTTAATAGCTGTGGGCAAGGCATAGCTGCTTGCTTGGGGAGCTCATTGACTTTGCAAGGAGGAAAGGAGAAAAAGACCCAATAAGTTTTCCATGGATAAACCAGAACAAGGACAAATCGAGAAGCACTGGTAACACCCTCGGGCTCCTTTATCCTCCATGGTCTTCCGGCATTGGTCTCGTAGAGCAGTTAGAAGGGAGATGTGGCAGGTATGGAGACCACTGTCCTGCTGTCACCTTCAGCTGGGGGACAGGCTTGCCATTGGAAGAACGGATGGGCTCTGGGGAGAAATCCTTAGGTTTGTTCCCCCTCCCGCTAACGATGTGAGAGAGGACCTCAGCTCCTTTTCCCCCTTCCACGTGAGATGCCCATGGTATGCAATCCCAGCGTGCCGCCTCTCCAACTGAATCCGCATTGGCATTTCACATTGGGCTCTTCCCCAGGGTCTACGTCACTTCCTGTTGTTTTACTACCATCCTGCTGGGTGGCTCACCCTACCATCCATGTTTCCTGCATGAGCAAACAGGCACAGAGTGAGTTTTTGTCCAAGGTTATGCAGTGGGGAGTTGGGATTCAAACCCGAGTTGAACGTTCAGCTCTGCCACAGGGTTGATCCTGTGCTGAGCCCCATGGAGGTGCATTGTACTCTGGTCATCCACACCACTGTCAAGTGTGTTTATGTCCCCATGGCCTTATTATTGAGAGACTGATTTGGTCCTATCAAACGTGTCTTCTTGGTTTTGGCTTTTATGTGTTCACTGTAATTTAAGTAAAATACGTAGAGACTCTGGAACCCCACCATGAACCCGGAAAGCAGGCCTGAGGGTCGTAGGTTCTGCACATCAGTTTCACTGCTGTGAATTTGGGGTGCAGAGGAGGCGGGCCCAGGCCACAGTTGGGCTTTGCTCTAAGTTGTTTGGATGTGTTTTCTTGTAAATCACAACCTCAAAATAGTAAAATTGGATGGTGATGTAAGAATTCATAATAACATAACTTAAATCTCACCAGAAATATCGCAACAAGAAAATCATGTTAATTTGACAAAATCATAAATGTGCCCCACCCCACCGGGTGGCATTTTGTTTTCTTTTGTCCTTTTCTTCTTCCTTTGTTTGCTTAAAACAAAAATCAAAAACCAAACAACCAGAATCAGTACACGTAGCCGTGTAGTAGAGAAGCCGGCAGAGAGAGCAGGCGCTCAGTGAATGACAGCAATTGTGAAAGAACTCAAGCACCCGGCTCACCTCTCCTCCTGGCTAAGCCTGCTTGAGTGTTTCTCACTTGAAAGGAATCTTAAAGAGCTGTGGCCGAAACCCACTGCAATAAACCTGAAAACCCAAGGATTTTAGAAAGCCTGATTTTCTCACTTGTCTTCACATAATAAATGCTTCCAAACCAGGGCTGGGGGGGAGGGGGAGGAGAGGGAGAGAGGGAGAGAGAGAGAGAGAGAGAGAGAGAGAGAGAGAGAGAGAGAGAGAGAGAGAGAGAGAATGAGAGTGAGCTCAGAGCCTCCTCCACCAGGGCTCATTAGGTTGCCCCCAGCTGTGCTGCTATGATTTCTGCGGCCTCTTCACTCCCAGATGTCCAACCACTGACCATTCCTTTTCACCTCTGGCAACCACTGACCATTCCTTTTCACCTCTGGGGCTGAACCAGAAGCTGGGAGCTCAGCCACAGGCCTACCTTGGTGCCACTGAGAAAGAGTGTTCAGTTTTAACTCAGAATCAAGGTCACTTACCTTTTCTTTAATTTCTTCTGCAGGGCATAGGCATCAGCAAATAGAACGTTCCTTCACACTGTCCCCAGTTAAACACCAGCCAACAGGAGCAGGCTTGCTAGACCCGGTTATTCAAGGTTCCATTTCAAATACAAATCAAGGGGGGTGTTGTATATGTGGCACCAAGCTGTTGTAGCTGGGTCAGACCCTCTGCTCATATGCCTGCCTGAGGATGGTTTTTCTTATATTCTAGGATGAGAGCTTTCAGTCGGTCATGTGAGGCTGATGTCCCCCCATTCTTCCAAATAAAGGAAGGGACTAAAGAAGGGGGAGGAAAGGAAGAAGAGGAAGAAGAAGTAAAAGGTAGGAGAGAAGAGGAGGGGAAGGAAGACAGAGAAGAGGTGTTCTGTGGGAAATTCCAGTGATACCATTTCCATCTTAGGCAGCAGGGTGAACTAAATAGCTGGAAAAACTACACCAAGATATAATACCTAAAAATGCGGAGTCTTCCAGGTACAGTGGTGCACACTTGTAATCCCAGCATTTACGAGGACAGTTCACAAGTTCAAGACCAGGTTAGTATGAAACAGTGAGTTCTACGGGGCTACATAGACTCTGTCTCAAAATCTACCCCCAAATGAACAAATGAAAAATGTTGTATAAAATATGTTAAAAATATTTTAAGTACATTGTCAATGACACATGGAAACAGAGAATGTCCTCAGAGGTGACATCAATGAGTATGGTCACAGTGGGAAAGGCAAGCATTGTTTGTCCCGGGAATAGGTGGGGACTGATACTCAGCATCCTTTATGAAGTGCAGGACCTGGGACTTCGGTAAGTGAGTCTGGACAATGCCCAAGGTCCAAGGCAGCGTTCTTCAGTAGAACCTTGGATGGAAGTGTCCTGGGTTTGCAGTTGTGGCTATTGTGGCTGGAGGAACCAAGCTTGAAACAACAGTTGGTTGCCCAGTTTTATGGGTACAGTCACAACCTCTGACTGCTTTTGAAGCCCCCGAGACCACAGAGTAGAATATGCTTACTACTGGACTTCTACAAAAAGTTTGCTGTCCCCTCCTGATTTGGTCTTGCTTCTGAGTTTAAGGAAGCAAACAAAACAAAACAAAAAGCCAAATCAGTCCTTAGGTTCAACATGCAATAAAACAGAAAGGGCTTAAAAAAAAAAAACCCAAAACCATTGCCTGGGCTAAGCAAAGAAACCACCACAAACTAAATCAAGATTTAGAAGATAGCAAAGACCATAAATCATGAAGAAGACCTTTATGACAACAAATCAAAAATCAAGTAAAGGAAAAATATTAATAGAAAACAAATGAAGAAGAAAAAAATCAAGACCGTATCAACCTGTGTTTATGGAGAAACATGAACCTTTTGTTAATAGAAAACCTAACCTTAAGGAAAAGTTAATTTTATTAGCTAGTTTGATTGGCTGCTGAAGGAATTGAGGATTCTGATTTTACTAAAAGTCTTTGAGAGATTCTTAAGATGAGAAAACTAAGATGTGTATAGCAAAATCAACTCAAGCTGGATTAGAATCCAAATTTAAGACCTGCAACAGTAAAATTGCTGAAAGAAAACATCTTGGCAATCATTTTTTTCCCTTTGGGAAATCTCAGGTACCAAAAAAAAAAAAAAAACAAAGCTGAACAAATGGTCAAACTGAATGCTGTGCACAGAAAAGGGAACAATGAGCAGAGAGGAGCCGAGTCTCTGTAGACCCAAGCCAGAGAAGAGGAGACACCTACAAGAAGTCCATCTCCTAAAGATGTGGAGGAACCCATACATCTCAAAACCAAGACGGCAGCCTAGCTTTAACAAGACTTTGCTGAAGAAGTTCTACAAATGTCAGTGGGATGCGGAAACGTGTGTCAAGCAATGGGTCGCATTTTGAAATTTCCTGTACCTATTTGTGTTTTGTTCATACACACAGAAATTTTAGAAGAACATGTTTAAGAGAATAAGTTTATGACTTCTGGGGCTAGGAAAGTTTTCTCCCATCTGTAGACTGCCTCTTTATTCTCTTGACTGATTTCTTAGTTCTGTGGAAGCTTTTTAAGTTCATATGTTCCCATTGAGCAATTCTTAGAGTTATTTCTGGTGCTGCTGAAGCGATCTTTAAATGTTCTTGCCCTGTGCCTGTATCTTAGTGATTTCCCTGTTTCCTCCTAGCAGTTTAGTACTTCAGGTCTAACGTGAGGGCTTGTGATCCATTCTGATTGATTCTGTGCACTGTGAGCTATGGGGTATGGGTTTACTTTTTCTGCATGTAGATATCCAGTTTTCCCAGCACCCTCTGTTGCAGAGGTATTATTTATTTATTACCAATGCATATTTCCGACACCTTTGTCAAAGATGAAGTTAGCTATGTGTCAGTTTATTTCTGGGACTCTTTTTTCTTGTTGTTGTGATGAAACTAACAAGAGCAATTCAAGAAAGGAGAACATAAGGCCAGGCACAGTGGTGGTACAGACCTTTAATCCCAGCACTTGGGAGGCAGAGGCAGGTGGATCTCTTTGTGTGCAAGAGTTTCAGCATAGCCGGTGCTATGTAGTGAGACCCTGTCTCCAACAACAACAATATCAACAGCAGCAACAAACAAACAAACAAACAAACAAACAAACAAACAAGGGGAGTGTAGTGTTGACTCACAAGTTAAAAATAGCCTTTCACGGTAGGAAATCGGGTCACGGTGGCAAGAGGGTGAGGCAGCCAGTCAGAAAGCAGAGAGAGGGGAGATCTGGCGCTTAACTATTTTCTCTTCTGGACTGAGTGCCAGTTACCTGTGCCCAGGATGAGGGGTAGCCTCCACATGTTAAGTTTTATGGACAGTCACAGCATCTTTGGGTAATTGAGACCATCCATCAGGGTCTGATACAGACCATGGAGTAGGACATGTCACTGAGTGAATTGGCACAGTATGCCTCAGACACACATCATTTCAAGGTCAACACTGATCCACTACCACAGTGATGGGAACCATTATGACTTTCTAGGCTCCACAAGGGCGGAAGCTGTTGAATGCCACATCAAGATAGCTTGTGACTGAAGTCCTCAAGTGCAGAGCTGTTGAGAGCTGGCCTCTGGGCCCATCTGGCCTCATGAGGTTGAAACAGGGGTTCCTTCATGCTGAAGAACACCTGGGCACAGAGAACTTGGCTTTCGGTCATTGGGTCAAGCAAAAGGCACTGCCGTAAGCCTTTGTTTTCAGGACCTGCTTTGAGTAAGTTCAGTTAGACTCTGGGCTGCTGTTGGCTCTGCCCAAATTCTGCTGTTCTTGCTTTGTTTCTCTCCTATGCTCTACAAGTCAACGATTGCAGCATACACCAAGGAGTGAACACATGGTGGTGATAATGAAAGCCAGACCCGCGTCGACTAAAGGAAGGAGCGAAAAGATGAACGCTCTGGGTTGCATAAGCAGACGGGTCCTGATGAGCTGCCCCACAGCGCGTGTTGGCGGTGGAATTCCTCATGAGGGAGCGCGTCCCTCCGTATCTGCATTCAATAAAGACAGCTCTTCACATCCAGCGTGATCTTCGTGCAGGCTGTGGCTTCTTTCCCAAGATCTTTCACCTACATTTTAAATGTAAGCAAGTGTGGATTTAGGGCTGGGCTGGGAGACGTGGGGGAGAGTTTGTGATTCGGAGCTCCACACTCAAACACCATCTGTACCACACCAAAACAGGCTTCTGAAATCATGTTCTTAGTCATAAAAAACCCACCCAATTCCATGACCTAAGGGAAGCCCAAGCCACCGTGCCTCGAGAGCCCCGTCCCCGGGTGGGTAGGTCAGCTCGTTCTGCTGCAGACGCAGAGGTCCATCTGTGAGGCTGAGCACTGTGTGCCGGAAGGGAAAGAGGCTCCAATTTGTCATTCCATTTCAAAGTCATCACAGAAATGTCTGAGAGGGGTCGCGTTTGACACTAGAACAGAGAACAAAGCGTGAGTTTCTGACTTCTTAGGATCTGTATGATGTCTACAGCAGAGCAACTGTCAGCCAGCAGCGGTTGCTTCTCACAGGGCTAGGAGGGGCCGTGCTCTTAGATAACAGAATGCCTCCTCCAAAACAAATCAGGACAGCCAGCCCAGTTAAGTTGGAACAGAGGTATTATCCAATATAGCTCCTTTAGTTAATTATTTTAAACTATTAATCTATGTGGATGTATATATGCAATCCTTCAATTGTGCTTTGCTAGATAATTGCTAGCCCCTAAGAGATTTCCCCGGACCCATGTTCTCTGTTCCAGTCATAAATGGTACTCGGAAGATAGTAGATTTATAACTCATACAGTCCTTTATTTTTTGAGCCAGTATTTATTGGGTGCCTTCTGTATATCGAACTATATCAAATGCCTAAAACAACAAAAATTCTTTGCTCCTGAAACACATATTGAAGAAAATGTATGTGAGACACCATCTCCTCCCCCAGAAGGAAAATCTGTAGGCTACGAGACTGCGCGTGTGGGGAGTGTCAGTTTAGAAGTAGTGGCCTGGTTGGGAGAAGATTAACTGAGATGATTTTATTTATGTGAATTCCAGAAAGTATAGGTTTATGGGTAAAACAATACATTGTAGTGAGAGGAAACTCTCAAGCCAAGTGCCAAGGGCTTGAGGTAGAAGCTTCTCCTCACGTCAAACATCAGTGCAGGGGCCCAAGGATGGACACTAGGGTTTGAGGCCAGTTCCAAGGAGGACTGGGAACCAGATCATGGTGTGTATGTGGGGGTTTGTGACCATTTGTTTTTTCCCCCCTGGGTGGGAGCTGTGGGTGAGTTTCGGGTTGGAAAGTAACGTGATCTGACTCAAAATTTTGCTTTAGTCAGCATGCCAAAAATACATGAAAAGGTGGTGCTTGTGCAAATAGATAGGCGGTGAAGGCCATTGCAGTGGTCCAGGAGAAAAGGGATGGAAGCTTAGATCAGAGGGAATAGGTAAGGTCCTGAGATGTGGAACAATTCTGCAGTTTTTTCGGCAATGGCCTTTCTGAATGGTTGGCTGTGGTGTGTGAGAAACGAAGGTGGCAAAGCATTCAGCTTCTGGGGTTTTGTTCTAGTAAGACAGCACGGACTGCCTCAGTGTGTAAGGACTGCCCCAGTGTGTAAGGACTGCCCCAGTGTGTAAGGACTGCCCCAGTGTGTAAGGACAGACACAGTGTGTAAGGACAGACACAGTGTGTAAGGACAGACACAGTGTGTAAGGACTGCCAGTGTGTAAGGACTGCCCCAGTGTATAAGGACAGACACAGTGTGTAAGGACAGACACAGTGTGTAAGGACAGACAGACACAGTGTGTAAGGACAGACAGACACAGTGTGTAAGGACAGACACAGTGTGTAAGGACTGCCCCAGTGTGTAAGGACAGACACAGTGTGTAAGGACAGACACAGTGTGTAAGGACAGACACAGTGTGTAAGGACTGCCAGTGTGTAAGGACTGCCCCAGTGTATAAGGACAGACACAGTGTGTAAGGACAGACACAGTGTGTAAGGACAGACAGACACAGTGTGTAAGGACAGACAGACACAGTGTGTAAGGACAGACACAGTGTGTAAGGACTGCCCCAGTGTGTAAGGACAGACACAGTGTGTAAGGACAGACACAGTGTGTAAGGACTGCCAGTGTGTAAGGACTGCCCCAGTGTATAAGGACAGACACAGTGTGTAAGGACAGACACAGTGTGTAAGGACTGCCCCAGTGTGTAAGGACAGACACAGTGTGTAAGGACAGACACAGTGTGTAAGGACTGCCAGTGTGTAAGGACTGCCCCAGTGTATAAGGACAGACACAGTGTGTAAAGACAGACACAGTGTGTAAGGACAGACAGACACAGTGTGTAAGAGCTGCCCCAGTGTGTAAGGACAGACACAGTGTGTAAGGACAGACAGACACAGTGTGTAAGGACAGACACAGTGTGTAAGGACAGACAGACACAGTGTGTAAGGACAGACAGACACAGTGTGTAAGAACAGACACAGTGTGTAAGGAGAGACACAGTGTGTAATGATAGACACAGTGTGTAAGGACAGACACAGTGTGTAAGGACAGACAGACACAGTGTGTAAGGACAGACAGACACAGTGTGTAAGGACAGACAGACACAGTGTGTAAGGATAGACACAGTGTGTAAGGACAGAGAGACACAGTGTGTAAGGACAGACAGACACAGTGTGCAAGGACAGACAGACACAGTGTGTAAGAACAGACAGACACAGTGTGTAAGGACAGACAGACACAGTGTGTAAGGACAGACAGACACAGTGTGTAAGGACAGACAGACACAATGTGTAAGGACAGACAGACACAGTGTGTAAGGACAGACAGACACAGTGTGTAAGGACAGACACAGTGTGTAAGAACAGACAGACACAGTGTGTAAGGACAGACACAGTGTGTAAGAACAGACAGACACAGTGTGTAAGGACAGACAGACACAGTGTGCAAGGACAGACAGACACAGTGTGTAAGGACAGACAGACACAGTGTGTAAGGACAGACAGACACAGTGTGTAAGGACAGACACAGTGTGTAAGGACAGACAGACACAGTGTGTAAGGACAGACACAGTGTGTAAGGACAGACACAGTGTGTAAGGACAGACAGACACAGTGTGTAAGGACAGACAGACACAGTGTGCAAGGACAGACACAGTGTGTAAGGACAGACACAGTGTGTAAGGACAGACAGACACAGTGTGTAAGGACAGACAGACACAGTGTCTAAGGACAGACAGACAGAGTGTGTAAGGACAGACAGACACAGTGTGTAAGGACAGACACAGTGTGTAAGGACAGACACAGTGTGTAAGGACAGACAGACACAGTGTGTAAGGACAGACACAGTGTGTAAGGACAGACACAGTGTGTAAGGACAGACAGACACAGTGTGTAAGGACAGACAGACACAGTGTGTAAGGACAGACAGACACAGTGTGTAAGGACAGACACAGTGTGTAAGGACAGACAGACACAGTGTGTAAGGACAGACAGACACAGTGTCTAAGGACAGACAGACAGAGTGTGTAAGGACAGACAGACAGAGTGTGTAAGGACAGACACAGTGTGTAAGGACAGACACAGTGTGTAAGGACGGACAGAAACAGTGTGTAAGGACAGACAGACACAGTGTGTAAGGACAGACAGACACAGTGTGTAAGGACAGACAGACACAGTGTGTAAGGACAGACAGACACAGTGTGTAAGGACAGACAGACACAGTGTGTAAGGACAGACAGACACAGTGTCTAAGGACAGACAGACAGAGTGTGTAAGGACAGACAGACAGAGTGTGTAAGGACAGACACAGTGTGTAAGGACAGACACAGTGTGTAAGGACGGACAGAAACAGTGTGTAAGGACAGACAGACACAGTGTGTAAGGACAGACAGACACAGTGTGTAAGGACAGACAGACACAGTGTGTAAGGACAGACACAGTGTGTAAGGACAGACAGACACAGTGTGTAAGGACAGACAGACACAGTGTGTAAGGACAGACAGACACAGTGTGTAAGGACAGACAGACACAGTGTGTAAGGACAGACAAACACAGTGTGTAAGGACAGACACTGTGTAAGGACAGACACAGTGTGTAAGGACAGACAGACACAGTGTGTAAGGACAGACAAACACAGTGTGTAAGGACAGACACTGTGTAAGGACAGACACAGTGTGTAAGGACAGACAGACACAGTGTGTAAGGACAGACACAGTGTGTAAGGACAGACAGACACAGTGTGTAAGAGAGACACATGGTGTAAAGGGATAGATATTGTATAGTTGCTTCACAGTTTAGATCTATTTCCTTGACTGATCATGATATAAACACAATTTATACATTCATTAAGTTTTGGATTATCTCTTTTTTGAATCATTGTTAATATTCTTTGCTCCTATTTTATATTAGATTATTTGTCTTTTCTTCATTTCTAGTAGATCTTTACAAATCTGTATATAGATATTATATACACTGTAAATATATTCTTTAAATCCAAAGCCTAGTCATGCTATCTTTCAATGAAGAGATTTTTTAACTTTGATAGAATTAAATTATTATTTTTTAAGATATATGTCTGTGTACCATGTCCATGCAGGGTCAGTGGAGGCCAGAAGAGGGCTTCAGATCCTCTGGACTGGAGTTACAGACAGTCATCAGCAGACATCTGGATGCTGGGTACGAAACCCTGGTTCTCTGGGTAAGCAGCCAGTGTTCCTAACTGTTGAGTCGTATCTCCATCCCTAAGTCAAATTATTTATGTTTTCAATTAAACTTGGCATCTAGTTTAAAAAGTTCTCATCTCCCTTGATGCCACGGAGAAACTTGGCATGTCTGTTCAGCTGAATTATTAACACTGACCTTAGCTTGTTTATTGAACAAACATATTAGTATACATCAGATGTTGTTCTGAGTAACATATAAAAAGCTACTTCATTTACTTTACTCTTCCTGATGTGTAAGGAATTATATGTAATTATGTCTTAGGATTTCTATTGCTGTGAAGAGTCATCATGGCCAGGACAACTCTTAGAAAGGAAAAACATTTAATTGGGGTGGCTTACATTTTCAGAGGTTCAGTTCACCCCCTTCATGGTTTGACATGGTGTACAGGTAAATATGGTGCTTGGGCAGGAGCGGAGAGTTCTATATTTTGACTTATAACAGGAAGTTGTCTGAGACACTGGGTGTGATGTGAGCCTATACCAGACGTCAAAGCCCGTCTCCATAGTGACACACTGCCTCCAACAAGGCCATACCTCCTAATAGTGCCACTTTCTGAGTTTATGGGGGCAATTACATTCAAACTATCACACTATTGTTCCACTTTGTAGATGAGGAGATTAGGGGATGGTGGTTATTTGCTTAATGTAGTTCTGTAAGGGGTTGTGCCTTTATCCGTCTGAAATTAATGGTTGCAATGTGGGGTAATTTTTCAACTTGCCCTGTGAAGAAGACCCTGGTCATGAGTCCACCTTCACCAATTTCTTGATCATGGTTCAGTTTCCTGTGACCGTGTCACCGTTTCTGGATTCTATAGTGTTAAGTTGGCCATTTAGAGGTTTTTGTAAATCTAGGAACTTGGTGCGTTACATCATACTTCTGTCCTTTGGCATCAGAACTGCCTGAGCTATTTTGACCTTTGGCCCTACATATGTCCTTTGAGATCACCCCTACATGAACCACAGAGCTGATCTTTGGTGAGCTGACTTGAATTTCACTTATTGTGACATGCAGGAAAGAACATCTGTCTGTCACTGTGACTAGGTGCCAATCCAACTTCCTGGTTTCCTTGTATTAGTTTTCCAAAGACAGTTAAAAATGTTCCTTCATGATGGTTTCATACATTTTGAGTTTCTCTCTGGTGTCATTATTATAAACACAGTCATATTTCTTAGGCTGCGCTTTCTAACTTGTTGGCTATGCTGTGCATTTCCGTATGCTGGCCGCGGAGCTAACAACCTTTCTCTCATCTTGGCCCTGAGAGTTGGCTCAGTGTTTGGGGGGAATTGCTATCTATTCCAAGATGATGTCTTCTTCTATGGCTCCTTGTGTTTTCTATTCCTTGCTTCTGTGAACGCCCCTCTTCCGCAGCTTCTTTCCATCCGGGAGGTCTCGAGTTTACCATTTGTTTTGCTAGCAAATGCTTCTTGATTTTTCCAGGACAATCACACTTATCAGCGTTGGGAAGTTTGTCTCTGTGGCTTGGAGAAAGAAACATATGGGCATGAAGTCGATGGGTCAACCCCAACCTAACCTGATGCAGTTATAAAATAAGAATTCAAGATCAATGCATTCTTCCAGCAACAGAGCACAGTGGCGATATCAGTAGATAGAATGTTTCCGAAATTACAGTTTGTGAGCTCCACGCTGAAGCCACAATTATCAGATGTTTATGTGCATTCCACAAAGCCTTAAAATTACATAATTTAAAGATTTACTTTATTTTGAATTGTGTGTGTGTGTGTGTGTGTGTGTGTATGTGTGTGCAGGGGTTATGTATTCTATGAATGCTGGAGTTTGTGGAGGCCAGAGTGGGCAATGTATTTCTTTGGAGTTTTTAGGTGGTTGTGAGCTGCCTAATATGGGTGCTGGGAACCAAATTCAGGTCCTCTGCAGGAGCAGCAAGAACTCTGAATGGCTGAGCAATCTGTTCAGCTCCTGACTGTATCATTTTAAATAAATTATTTTCTTTGTTTGAAAGGGTAACTGGTCAGGAAGACTTGGATTTTCTTTGGATCTTAGGATTTCAGGATATCAGCAGGAACCTTCACGTTTCTGTCCTGTCTTTAGTTACTCACGTCATCTGCCTTTGTGGTACCCAGGAGCAAAAATACACATTATGTAACAATTGCTGCAGTTAGAGGGCATGCTAGGGGCAGACCTGTGTGCACCCTGGCTGGTGGTATAAAAAAATTTGGCAGAAAGAAGGAGGGAAATTTTCCAGAGGCATTCTAGCGAAACATTGGACAGCTCTCCATTTTAAGATAGGGTCAGTACAAAAATGAGGTAAGAACTGCTTTGAATCACACCCTGGGGTTGGAAAGGCTTGTCTGTGGCTGCTCATGTGAAAAAAAAATTAACTGTATCTCATGAAAACAGCGGCCAATGTGTAGAATGAAGAACTAACTAGGTATTAGAATTCAAATAATATGGTTGCTGTGACTTAAATATGGCCTGAAATTCATGTGTTAGGGATATAGCCTCCCCTTAGTGGTACTGGCTATAGAACCTAGGGCTCTATTATGATATAACTACCCAAACAGTCTACCACTAGGCATATCCCCAGACCTCTTCTTTATTATTTTTTTGTTTTGAGACAGAATATCAGGAAGCACATAAATTTGTTGTAGCTAGGGCAGGCCTTGGATTTGTGATCTTTTGCCTTAGTCTCAGGAGTAACAGCAGTTATGCTGATAGGTTTGGGCCACTAGACTCAGAAGTGCCTTAGAAACTTGAACCGCAGTGCAGTAATAATGAGTGGCCAGTGTTGAGTGAGTGAAGTCGAAAGGGCCCTGTCCTCAAGAAAGGACGCCTGCTGTGATGGCAAGAGTGGCATCCTAGCAAAAAGATGAGTTCTGTCCCTGTTTTATGTCCAGTCTTCTTCCATAGGCTGGTACAGTCAGCTTGGCACCCCAACCTTCCTCCATGAGCTGACACAGTCAGTTTGTCACCCCAGCCTTCCTCCATGAGCTGAAACAGTCAGTTTGTCACCCCAGCCTTCCTCCGTAAGCTGACACAATTTGTCACCCCAGCCTTCCTCCATAAGCTGACACAGCCAGAGAGCCCACACCAGGTGTTGAAAAGACACCAACAATCTGGATTTAGACTTCCCAGCCTCCAGAACCATGAGCCAAATAAATCCACTTACAGATTACTTACTTGCCTGTGGTATTGTTATAGCAAACAAGATTGGTGACAATAATGGCTATTTTGCTTGCAAAGCAGTACTTTAATTGTGGAGAGGATTGTTCGTGGCAAGGCAGAAACATTGTTTGGCAGATAAGGTGACATCTAATGTCCTTTTTAGCCATTAAATTTCCTTCATTCAGAGATAATTACAAATGAACCCATGCAAAATGAAACTTTGACCCAACACCAGCCCTGCTTTCATAGACCCATGTTACCTGTTGTATAATAAATACCCTCCAAGTAAAAAAAAAATTGATTTGGTGTGAAGAACTATTTTCTTACTCTAAGACTTTATTCAGAGCCAGTTTGGGTTTGGAGTAAGAGTAGATGGTACAGAGATTTTCTAAACTCTTTCTACTCCCGCAAATGTTGCCCATCCCCCATTATCAACATCCCATTATCATGGGGCTTTGTTAACACTGATGGACAATGATGGCAATTCACCGTCACTCAGAATCCGTAGTTTAGGCCACACTGATGGTACGACAGCATCTATCAGGTTGGAAACGTGGATAAGAGATTGAGCTCACCGTTATGCTCTCTTCCCCTATAGCTCTCAAATTCACCATGCTTAGTCACAAGCCCGATTCTCTGTTCCCTGAAAATGACTGGCCTTCCCCCTGAGCCCACAGTTTTGTCTTCTCAGAATATAAAAGTGCAGCACGAAACTCTTGAGGTTGACTTCATCCCCTCACAAACATGCATTTTTGTTTCTTCCATTTCTATCCATGGCTATGCAACTCTTTTTATTTTTATGTAATGGAGAAGTATAAAATCAGCAGGCTCCAGCAATTAAAATTTCCCTCAAGATGTAAATAAATGAAATTTATTACAACCAGATAATAGAAGAGGCTAGTGTTGTTGTTGTAGTCGTCCTGGGTTGGTTGTCAGTTTCCATGTGTATAAATAAATGACTAAAAAGATCCCCCCCCATCCTTTGCATTATCGAGAGCACACCGTGAGATCACATATACAGAATCTCAGGTGACAGTTATTCTCGACACAAGATGCGGCAATATTTTTAGCAGCTTCCTCACTTCGTAGCTGTTATTTATTTCAAGGTTCTGGAACTTGAACAGCCACATTGTCCCAGATAAGGTTTCTATTGCTGTGATCAACTCCAAGACCAAAAGCAGTTTGTGGAGAAAATGGTTCGTTCCAGCTTACATTTACAGATAACAGTCAGTTGCTAATGAAAGTCAGGGCAGGAACTCAAGCAAGGCAGGAACTTGGAGGCAGGAACCGAAGCATTGGCTAGGGAGGGATATTGCCTTACTGGTTTGCTTCTTATGCCGTACATAGCTTTCTTTCTTATACCACTAAGGACCACCTACCATGGGTGGTGTCACTGTGGGTGTGTAACTGAAGGTTTCTCTTCTGTCTGCCAGTTTCTGAATATCCACACTGAGGCTTAATATTAATTACAAACTGTTTGGCCAACTGCCCAGGCTTCTTATTAACTAACTTTTGCATCTGAAATTAACCCATTTCTATTAATCTATGTATTGCCATGTGGCTGTGGCATTATCTCACATCTTGCTTCCCTGAAGGCTGATGTTGTCTCTCAGATTCCACCTTCTTTTTCCCTTTATCTTTGTTTGGATTTCCTGCCTGCCTCTATTCTGCCTGACTATTGGCCAAATTAGCTTCTTTATTAACCAATGGTAATAAAACATATTTACAGCCGGGCGATGGTGGCGCACGCCTTTAATCCCAGCACTCGGGAGTTCGAGGCCAGCCTGGTCTACAGAGCTAGTTCCAGGACAGGCTCCAAAGCCACAAAGAAACCCTGTCTCGAAAAACCAAAAAACAGGAAAAAAAAAAACCAAAAAAAACCCATATTTACAGCATACAGAAGGGAATCCCACATCAGGGGTGGGTCTAATCATATAAATTGTTAACCAGGAAAATGCCCCACAGGCTTTCCCAAGGACCCATTTAATGGATGCATTTTGACAAACAAAACAAAACAAATAAAAAAGCAAAACCCAAACAATTAGCAAGCACAATTGATCTTTTGTCAACTTGACACACAAACATATTATTATTCATGCACAACTTTTCCTTTCTGTCTATCCCCAAGATTCCATATTAACACTAATATCTTAATATCAAACACATAATAACTTTAAAAGTCCCACAGTCTTTAAAAATTCACCTTAAAAGCCATTTCTTTAAAACATCCAAAGTCTCTTTCAAAGTTCAGATCCTCTCTAAAATATCCAAATCCCTTCAAAATATTAGTTTTTCTAAAATCCTAGAGTCTGTAAAATTCTAAAGTCCCTCTAAAATTCCAAAAATTCTTAACTGTAGTATCCTGTAAAATAAAAAAAAAATAAATGTCATAGTTAAGGTTACTATTGCTACTCTTTATCACTAAAGGAAGT
Source organism: Microtus pennsylvanicus (assembly GCF_037038515.1). Lineage (NCBI taxonomy): Eukaryota > Metazoa > Chordata > Mammalia > Rodentia > Cricetidae > Microtus > Microtus pennsylvanicus. The sequence continues at coordinate 29,651,028 of NC_134586.1, forward strand.
TAGTGCAGAAACTCAAGCAAGACAGGAACCTGGAGGCAGGAACTGATGCAGAGGCCACAGAGGGGTGCTGCTTGTGGCTTGCTTCTCATGGCTTGCTCCTCAGCCTGCTTTCTCATAGAACCCAGGACCACCAGGCCAGGGGTGACACCACCCACAATGAACTGGACCTTCCCCCATCAGTCACTAATTACGAAAATGCCCTACAGGCTTGCCTGAAGCCAACTCTTATGGAGACATTTTCTCAACTGAAGTTCCTTCCTACCAGATGACTCTAGCTTGTGTCAAGCTGACGTACAACTAGCCAGCACCATAAGCTACATGCTTCTTATGTCAAAGAGGAAGAACCAGGACACAGTTGCAGTCATATAAAAAGCTAAAATCTAGCAGTGTAAAAGCTCAGTGTCCAGTGTCTAGGATTCTCTTGCAATCTGCTCTTCTCCAAACGGTTCCAGTTCTCTGCCTCTGCCGTTGTCGGCATACACGGGTGTTTCCTAGGCTCAGGCTGGCTCCACTCCACACCTGCTGCAGTCCTAGGTGGTTGTCCCATTGTACTGGTATCTCCAAAATGCTGGGGTCTCTGCTCAAACTGGGCTGCTCAAAATGGCCTCTACTGGGCTCTCTTCAGAGGATCCAATCTTGCCACCAAGTACCAATACTCGGCTTCTCTTCATGACCCCTTCAGTCCTGGGGCTTCTATTGCAACTGGGACTGCACCTTCACTAGTGGCCTCTTCTGGCATTGCATGGCATCAATCTTAAGCTGCTCTCCATGACCCCTTCATGCCTTCAAAACTAGCACCACCTAGAGACACTTACACCTTCCCAGGTTTGCCTGCCAGCCCAAGGTGCAGTCTTGGCTACCTCTGAATACAGCTTTGTATGTTGACCCCCAGGAAATACCCCAGAGATTTTACTGCAGTGATGTTAGTCTCTTATCAATCAAGGCTAAATCCTCAGCTTTTAGCATCAGTGGTCCCAGTAAACCAAAGAGTTCATTTGGTGGTTCTTAATTCAAATATCAGCCAAACAGCCCTGACAGACTCTTCATTTCCTTCTGAAACAGTCAATGGCTTTTCCAGCCACAAGTAACAAAGTTTTTCTACAGCCTTTTCTGAAACATGTCTATTAAAATAGTCCACTTTCTGGTACCATTTTCTATCTTAACTAAGATTTCTCTTGCTGTGATACAACACCATGACAAAAGCAACTTGGGGAGAAAAGTGTTTGTTTCATCTTACAGCACACACACACACACACACACACACACACACACACACACTCTTTGAGAAGACAATGCCAATGGTTTGTGGTGTTCATTCTTTTTTTTTAAAGACAGGATTTTTATGTGTAGCCTTGGCTGTCTTGAAGCTCTCCGCAGACGAGGCTGGCCTTGAACTCACAGAGATCCACCCACCTCTACCTGCTGGGATTAAAGGCATGTGCCACCACTGCTCAGTTTATGAGAAGCATTTTATCAAACTCAACAAGACTTACAGTTTTGGTGAGGAAAACCAAAACAAAACAAAGGAAAGCAATATCCAGCTTCAGCTCCCAGAGTTCCTTCATGGCAGGTAAAGCCTTTGTTCCTGCATCTATTCTGGACTCTCCCGTCAGTCTATTCGGCAAGAAGACAGAGATGGACCTTGGCTATGTGAGTTCTGGCCTGAGGTTGAGTCCCTAGGAACAAGAGCTGTTTTAATAACGAGCGAGCACAGTGCCGGGATGAGATGAGCGGAGAGAGCGGCCCCAGCGCTGGGACCCGAAGTGCAGGATGTTGGTAGGCAATGTGCTTAGAGTTGCAGAGTCAGAGAACATGGCTTTTCTCAAACCAGGAAAGAACAATGAAGACCTGATGGGTGTGTGCCTCATCCATAAGTGAGGTGCTCTGCAGGAAACATAGGGCACAAGGACCATGCAGGGGGATCCCGACGACAGAGGACGCATCAGGTCTTCATCTCCCAGCAGCCACAAGGTTGCTCCTAGCCTAACGGAGTGACAGATGAAGGGACTGGCTCTCCAGTGCAGTGTTTCTGAGCATCCTTTCTGGGTTTCAGCTGCAGGGTGGGAGCATTCCTGGAGAATGGCATGGAAGATGCGGCGCCAGAACTCGTCCGTAGGCCTCTTCATGCTCAGTATCTATTCCACACTTCTCTGAACCCAAGGGGAAGATTTCACGTCTTCCCGACTCCAGCAATTAGTTCCACTTACTCAGTGGGTCTGTCTGTTGATCTGCTGGATGCCTTGAGGGGTCCCCTCCCTAACTCCTAAAGATCCAAACTCAAGTCTATTGACTCCGGATGTCTCCTTCCTTTGGGCCCTATCACCTTCCTGGAGTGGACTGGATTCACAGTCGTTCTGACGGAAAAAAAAATGTGATTTCACACATTCCATCCACCCATCCATCCATCCAGCTTCTTGTCCTTAGAACCTTCCACCAAGACCCTTTGGCTAAGTCAGCTGAATTCTGATGCAGTGGAGGCCTTACATTTTCTTAAAGGGCCCACATACATTTTCTCCTGTCAGAGCTCTGGTTTGGGATTGCTTGATTCCTAGTCAGATATGTTCATGGGCCTGTCATAACCTGGACATCAACAAAAGTGGGTCTGGTTAATCAAACCTCTCCCTTCCTACTGCCCCTGCCCCTGGAATCCATTCACCTCTTTTTCTTGAACCAAACTGCTTTTTAAAATCAGTGGTTTATAGTCCTTTTTCTATTCTCCATTCATCTTCAAAGGAGAACTGGTTATTTTCTCTTGGCGTATCTACAATTTAGAGACTGTCTTATTTTGGAAACAGTAGTGCCCAGGGCCTTGCATTTCCCCGAAACAGGGAGAGAAGGTCAATCCAAATGGCTCAGAAGCTTTGACAAGTGACAGTGCACACACACACACACACACACACACACACACACACACACACACACAGACCTGTGGCCATTTGCTCTTGGAATAAGCTTGACAGTCACTCCCAGGAAGTGGCAGGGTGACTGGTGGGGTCCTCTGTTTTTTCTGACTTGGGGTTGGCTCTCCTGGGGTTGTCTGGGATTGTGTGGTGAGAGTGGAGGCCTCTTAGAACCTCAGACACAGCCTTCTTGTGCAGCGTAAACTAGAATTTCTGAGATTTCAGCTGACTGGCAATTGAGTGCTGCTGTTCCCCCATCAGGCTTCTCTCTGGGTATGCACCCCTCTCTGAGCCATTTCATGGGATGATGGCTGTGACTTGGGAAGGATGGTTGTACTACCGGTGATCAACCACAGTGCCGTCATTAGAGCCGGGCTCTTCTACTGGTAATCAATCAACCACAGTGCCGTCATTAGAGCCGGGGGCTTCTGCCCATCCTCTCTCATTTGGCATAAGTGACCACTCAGCTCTCACCAGGACCCAGGAGCCCAGGGTTTGGGACTAGGGTCTACTTAGAAGTCCAGCTCTGTTTTCTGGGCTGTGACTTGACAGGTCATTTCCACTTTGACTCAGTTTTCCCCATCATATATATCAGTCACTACCACCACTACTACTACTACTGCTACTGTTATTTTGGCAATAGGGGTAAATAACAGGGGAAGAAGCCAGATGACTAGAAGGATGTTGGTGTAACATATAAAATAAGACCACAGGAGGAGCCAATAATCCAGCAAGTCCCCACCACTGCTAGAGGGACTTGTGCTCAAATTCAGATCGGAAGAGAGCAATACAGAGGAAGCAGAGAGGAGAACTGGTGGGAAAAAGAGGCCAGCCATGGCAGGGCAGCTAGAGCCATGTGAGTTGTAAGGCGTCCGCGAGTTCCCAGGAAAAAGCCTGGAGCTCACCTAAGCCTCAGACCCAACCTTTTGACCCATGGCCTCTCTCAGGCACTTCTGCTCTACTAGGAAGTGGTTCCAGAGTTTGGGAAGCCTGATCTACAGGGATTTCAGGGATGTGTCTAAAGGCGCGCAGGTAAGATGAGCCTTGGAAATGGGAAGTAAAGGGACTTGGATTTGGGATTTGTAGGTTTGGGTCTCGTAGGTCTCTGAATTTACCCAAATATGTGCAGTTGGTTTATTCCTTTAGTTGCTAAGTTCTGGACCTGAATAGTGCCATCAACTCAGTTACAGAAACATGTTTGGTACCTTAGCGCTCCACACAGGAAACACCCTTGCAATGCAAAGATAAATTAAAACTGGTTCAGATTTGGAGATGATTGCTGTCAAGTGGGGGAGATTAATGTGGAAAACAATAATCGAATCATCGAATTTGTTCTAAACATGGAAGCATTTGAGTGGTAGTGGCAGAAGGAAGAAATAATCAATCCAACAGAGAGTTTATAAATAGCAAAATATTAAAATTATTTTTAGAGTTAACATTTTCCTCAGTAGAGGGTGATTGGGTATCCAGGGGGAAAGAGATGGAGCAAGGCTCTTTATCACACAACCTTTAAATACATTTCTACTTTGACATTTAAAATGAGAATATTTCCAAAATAAAAGAAGCATAATAAGTTCCCAGAGCACTTAGAGACTGTGACTGTCTCACATTCATGTACACGCTGGGAATATATTATTTACAACGCCAAAAGACCGACATGCTGAATTTATTGAGCAATGTAAAGAGAGAATAAAGTTTCCCGGAGTATTTTTTTTTAAAACACTTGGGATCCAGTGCTGTGTATGCCAAATACTAATATGTTGGATAAAATAAATATGCAGACAGAAACTATGAGTATACATCTCTTGACCAAAAATAGCTTTTTGATTTTGTATTATATATACATATATCTTATTCAAAAATCATTTATATAATATTTTCCACAAATTTTTTTTATTGATTTTTTTTGATCACTACATTTTTTCTGCTCCCCTCCCTGTCCCTCCTCTCCCCTTCAACCCTCTCCCAAGGTCCCCATGCTCCCAATTTACTCAGGAGATCTTGTTTTTTCTACTTCCCATGTAGATTAGATCCATGTATGTCTCTCTTAAGAGTCCTCATTGTTGTCTAGGTTCTCTGGGATTGGGATTTGCAGGCTAGTTTTCTTTGATTTATGTTTAAAAACCACTTATGAGTGAGTACATATGATAATTGTCTTTCTGAGTCTGAATTCTCACTCAAAATGATGTTTTCTAGCTCCATCCATTTGCCTGCAAATTTCAAGCTATCATTATTTTTTCTGCTGTGTGGTACTCCATTGTGTAAATGTACCACATTTTCCTTATCCATTCTTCCATCAAGGGGCATTTAGGTTGTTTCCAGGTTCTGGCAATGACAAACAAAGCTGCTGTGAACATAGTTGAGCACATGTCCTTGTGGCATGGTTGAACATCCTTTGGGTTTATACCCAAAAGTGGTCTTGCTGGGTCTTGAGGAAGATTGTTTTCCAATTTTCTGAGAAATCGCCACACTGAGATCCAAAGGGGTTGTACCAGTTTGCATTCCCACCAGCAATGCAGGAGTGTTCCCTTTACCCCACATCCTCTCTAACATAAGTTGTCATCAGTGATTTTGATTTTGGCCATTCTTACAGGTATAAGATAGAATCTCAGAGTTGTTTTGATTTGCATTTCTCCGATGACTAAGGATGTTGAACATTTCCTTAAATGTCTTTCAGCCATTTTAGATTCCTCTGTTGAGAGTTCCCTGTTTAGGACTATACTCTTTTTTTTTAATTGGATTGTATATTCTTTTGATGAGCAGTTTCTTGAGTTCTTTGTATATTTTGGAGATCAGACCTCTGTCTGATATGAGGATCTTTTCCCATTCTGTAGGCTGTCGCTTTGTCTTGTTGACCGTGTCCTTTGCTTTACAGAAGCTTTTTAGGTTCAGGAGGTCCCATTTATTGTTTCTCTCAGTGTCTGTGCTACTGGGGTTCTATTTAGGAAGTGGTCTCCTGTGCCAATGCATTCAAGTGTAATTCCCACTTTCTCTTCGATGAGGTTCAGTGTGGCTGTCTTTATGTTGAGGTCTTTGATCCATTTGGACTTGAGTTTTGTGCATGGTGATTGATATGGGCCTATTTTCATTCTTCTACATGTTGATATTCAGTTATGCCAGCACCATTTGTTAAATATGCTTTTCCCCCCATTTGATATTTTTTGCTTCTTTTTGGTCAAAAATCAGGTGTTCAAAAGTGTGTGGATTAATATCTGGGTCTTCAATTTAGTTCCATTGGTCCTCCTGTCTGTTCTATGCCAGTACCAGGCTGTTTTCAGTACTGTAGCTCTGTATTAGAGTTTAAAGTCAGGGTTTGTGATGCCTACAGAAGTTCTTTTATTGTACAGGACTGTTTTGGTTATCCTGGATTTTTTTCTTTTCCATATGAAGTTGAGTACCATTCTTTCGAGGCCTGTGAAGAATTTTGCTGGGATTTTGATAGGCGTTGCATTGAATCTGTAGATTGCTTTTGGTAAGATTGCTATTTTTACTATGTTAATTCTATCTATCCAAGAGCATGGGAGATCTTTCTACTTTCTGGTGTCTTCTTCAATTTCTTTCTTCAAAGATTTAAAGTTCTTGTCATACAAGTCTTCTTCCACTTGTTTGGTGAGAGTTACTCTGAGATATTTTATGCTAATTGTGGCTTTTGTGAAGGGTGATATTTCTCTTATTTCTTTCTCATCCCAATTATTATCTGTGTACAGGAGGGCTACTGATTCTTTTGAGTTAATCTTGTATCCTGCTACATTACTGAAAGTGTTTGTGAGTTGCAGAAGTTCTGTGGTAGAATTTTTAGGGTCACTCATGTAAACTATCATATCATCAGCAAATAGTGAGAGTTTGACTTCTTCTTTTCCAATTTGTATCCCCTGTATTATTGCTCTATCTAGGACCTAAAGTACTATATTGAACAGGTATGGAGAAAGTGGACAACCTTGCCTTGTTCTAGATTTCAGTGGAATCGCTGGGAGTTTCTCTCATTTAGTTTGATGTTGGCTGTTGGCTTGCTGTATATTGCCTTTATTATGTTTAGGTATGTTCCTTGATTTCCTTGCTCTCTCCAAGATCTTTCTCATGAAGAGATATTGTATTTTGCCAAAAGCTTTTTAAGCATCTAATGAGATGATCATGGACTTTCTATTTTTCAATTTGTTTATATGGTGGATTACATTGACCGATTTTCATATGTTGAACCATCCCTGCATCTATGGGAGGAAGCCAACTTGATCACAGTGGATAATGATTCTGGTGTGTTCTTGGATTCGATTTGTCAGTATTTTATTTAGTATTTTTGCATCAATGTTCATGAGTGAGATTGATACGTAATTCTCTTTCTTAGTAATTTCTTCCTGTGGTTTGGGTTTCAGGGTAACTGTAACTTCATAAAAAAGTTTGGCAATGTTCCTTCTGTTTCTATTGCGTGGAACAATTTGAAAAGTATTGGTATTAGTTCTTCTTTGACAATCTTGTAGAATTCTGAGCTGAAACCATCTGGTCCTGGGCTTTTTTTTGGTTGGGAGACTTTTGATGACTGTTTCTATTTCTTCAGCAGTTATAGTTCTGTTTAATTAGCTTATTTAGTCTTGATTTAATTTTGGTAAGTGATATTTATCCAGAAAGTTGTCCATTTCCTTTAAATTTTTTTAATTTTGTGAAGTACAGGTTTTCAAAATATGACCTGATGGTTCTCTGTATTTCCTCAATGTCTGTTGTTATGTCCCTCTTTTCATTTCTGATTTTGTTAGTTTGGATATTCTCTCTATGCCTTTTGGTTAGTTTGAATAAAGCTTTGTCTATTTTGTTGATTTTCTCAAAGACCCAGCTCTTTGTCTCATTGATTCATTGCATTGTTTTCTTTGTTTCTGTTTTGCTGGTTTCAGCTCTCACTTTGATTATTTCCTGCCATCTAGTTTTCTTGGGTGAGTTTGCTTCTTTTTGTTCTAAAGTTTTCAAATATTCTGTTAATTCACTAGTGTGGATTCCCCCCCCCCCCACCAGCTTCTTTATGTACTCATTTAGTGCTGTGAACTTTCATCTTAACACTTCTTTCATTGTGTCCCATAAATTTGGGTATGTTGTGTGGTCATTTTCATTGAATTTTAGGAAGTCTTTAATTTCTTCCTCAACCCATTGATGATTCAGGTGAGCATTGTTTAATTTCCATGTGTTTGTGGACTTTCTGGAATTAGTATTGCTATTGAATTCTAGTTTTAAGCCATGGTGATATGATAAGATACATGTGGTTATTCCAGTTTTTTTTGTATCTGTTGAGGTTTTTTTTTTTCTTTCTGAGTATGTGGTCAACTTTTGAGAAGGTTCCATGAAGTGCTGAGAAGAATGTATATTCTTTTATGTTTGGATGGAATATTCTATAGATTTCTGTTAAGTCTTTTTTGAGTCCTAGCATCTGTTAGTTCTCTTATTTCTCTGTTGATTTTTTTTGTCTGACTGACCTGTCCATTGGTGAGAGGGGAGTGTTGAAGTCTTCCACTATTTGTGTGCGATGTTTAATGTATGATTTAAGCTTTAGAAGTGTTTCTTTTACATATGAGGGTGCCCTTGTATTTGGGGCACAGATGTTCAGTATTGAGATTTCCTCTTGATGGATTTTTCCTGTGACTAATATGTCCTTTTTGTCTCTTTTGATTGATTTTAGTTTGAAGTCTATTTTATTAGCTATTAAGATAGTTACACCAGCTTGTTTCTTAGATCCATTTGATTGGAATTTTTTTTACCAACCCTTTACTTTGAGGTGATGCCTGTCTTTGAGGATGAGGTCTGTTTCTTGTATGCAGAAGAAGGATGGATTCTGTTCTTGTATCTAATTTGTTAGCCTGTGTCTTTTTATAGGTGAGTTGAGTCCATTTATATTAAGGGCCATTAAGATATTACTGACCAGTGATTACTATCTCCTGTTATTTTGGTTTTCATTGTTGGCTCTGTTAATTTGTGTGTTTTCCCCTTTGGGATTTGCTGCTGTAAGATCATCAATTGTCTATGTTTTTTTTGATGTAATTAACTGCCTTGGTTTGTAGTTTTCCTTCTAGTACTTTGTGTAGGGCTAGGTTTGTGGCTATGTATTGGTTAAATCTGGTTTTGTCATAGAATATCTTGTTTTGTCCCTCTATGATGATTGAAATTTTGCTGTCTCAGCCTGCTCTGGCCTACGTTGCTGGCTCAGTCCCACTCCTGTGGATCTTGCCACCTCAGGCCTTTTTCAGACCTAGGTAGTGAGCTAGAATTATTTCTAAAATTTAAAGATTATATTGTCATAGGTGGAGAAGTCTAACCAATGGGCCTAGAGCCATGTAGAGCCAGCCAAGGCAGCCTACCCACTGACCCTTGCAAGTGAGCTCTTATTTAGAAATGAGCATCTCAATGGATCAAGAAGGTTTTTGGTCATTGGAGGTTGAATAGGGAAGTGTTTGTGTGTGTGTGTGTGTGTTTGTGGCTGGTGGAGAGCTTGACCTCAAGTGTAAGGAATTTGTTTTTGCTGTAGACAATGGGAGTCTGACAGGCTTTCAGCAGGAAGCCTTGTGATCAGATTTCTGCTTTAGAAATCAAGGCTAGTGTTTGAAGTCCTAGAATGAAGTTGTCAAAGCTTGAAAGGACATTGATTGTTCTTCACTGAGTCCTATCCTCTCCTTGTGTGGCAAGCCCCTGCTAATGTCACCAGAGTCTTCATGTCAAAGGAGCAGCCGAGCGAAGATAACCGATGTAACCTCAGTGTTCCCGGGGCCTGCCCTGGTTCATCATCGGAGTCCGAACAGACAGAATTGATCACTGGCAGGGCAGCCTCTGTGTCTCAGGGGCAGCCCCAAGCCTTCTCCAGAGGAGTGCCTTCTGGAATGACCCTCTGCTGACTTACCTTTGTCTTTGTCCCTTAGACCGGACCTAGCCCAAGACAAGCTGTGTTGTTGGTGGCATTTGATTTCATCCCAAGACAAATTGAATTTAACATTATTTAGTTCCAGGAGAAGTTTAGTGAGAATGAATTATAAATTATAAAAAAAGCACATTTTTCTTACGACGAAAAAGAGTTGAACTTACAGCACCCAAAGTAATTTCTCAAGCTAAAATTCCATCCACACAATGAACCATGAAAGACTAAGAGCTGTGTGATTAGCTGGGTGCAGACCTAAAAGGGGAATGACCCAGTCCTTGGGTCCTTTTGTCATGGTAGCAGGGGCAGGAGCTGGGCACACGGATCCACGCCGTTGCCTGCCTTGGCCCGAGACCTCCACTAAGGCAGCATAGAACCTTAGCTTCAGCATAGGAAAGCAAGGCAGGGGACTTGGTCCAAATGGAGCCGGACTGTATCAGCAGAGATTCAGCGTGTGTTTGAAGAAAGGTGTCCCTAGAGTGAGGCACTCAGGGAAAGGATGGAGCTTACCTGTGTGTCGCATGAGCTCAAGGTCACACTTTAGTTCTCAACATTTGGCATTTGTACACTTGGGGGATTTCATTTGTCTATTGTTTAATAATAATGTAATAATAATAATGAGATCACAATATGGCTACCTAACTGCAGGCTAAGGTAAGACAAGGGTCACAAGTGTCAAAGGAATCCCATTTTTATTTGTTATCCCTCTCTCTACAAAAGGAATCTTGTATTCCTTTATAGAAAGTTGTGTTAGTTGTACCAACATTCTCTCCTCTCACTGGAGAGAGACTTCAGCCAGACTCTGGGTGAGGGGCTTCTTTTCCTTCCCATGCCCCGTACTGTTCCCTGATTTTGTACTTGACCTCACATCCGTCCACACAGTGGCCTTTCGTTTACTACTTCTCTATTTTAGTGTGGGTTGACAACAGCTTTGTTAACTCTTGCAGCCTAAAAATGTATCTAGGCACTTAGTGGTTTAAATTAGCCGATGATGCTCTTGTTGCCCTATTGGCTGAAGCTGTGCTCGGGTACCAGCTGGCTCTGTGCTCACCTGAATGTTTACCTGGGCTGGTAGATTTGACTCAGTCACTGGCCTGTAAGGTGCTGTTGACACTTAGTGACTGTCTATCCTCACGTCTTAAGTGGCCACTATGCCTCATATGCGGCAGCAGAGTTTCAAGAATGACAGCCCAAGAACCACAGAAAAGCTCCAAGGCTCCTGATGAATCAGTGTCAGAATTCTCAAGGTTGCTCGCTGCCATGTTCTGTGGCCCAAGCCAACCACTCAGATCAGCCTAGATTTAAGAGACAATCAGAGTCCCCTTCTCATTGTGCTAAAAGAATTGAGGCCGTAGAGGTTTGTTACAGAAAGGAGGGAGATTGTAAAGTAAATAGGGATTATTCTGAACAACTCAGTTTGAGAATCATTTTAGGATGAGTACAGGGAAATCAGGAAATAAATGAAATTAAGTAAGCAAAAAGCTGATGATCCAGGCATCCAGGGACTAGAAAGATTCCACCTTCATCTTTTTTTTCTTCTTTTTTGAGACAGGATTTCTCTTTGTAGCCTTGACTGTCCTAGAACTTGCTATCTATACCAGGGTAGCCTTGAACTCACAGAGATCTCCCTGCCTCTGCCTATCAAGTGCTTGGGATTAAAGATGTGCATCACCATCATTTAGCAGCCATCTTTATCTTTGAATATTCATGCTAGGACACAGACAGGAAGCAGTTAGTTCCTTAAATGGTATAACAAGTGCCTACTAACTTATAAGTCTATCTGCCATCCATCCATCCATCCATCCATCCATCCATCCATCCATCCATCCAAATATTGACTCATCCACTCATTGCTCATCTAGCCACATGTGTTTTTAGTTTAATAGATACTTATAGGTGTTCTAGAGCTAGGATCTCGAGGCCACTGAGGTTATATCCTAGTAAGAGAGAGCTAGCAAACATGGTTAAGAGTCGGGGAGGGAGGGAACTGCATTATTCTTCCAAGACAGATAGTGATGGCTGGAGGATGGTCCACATTCCTCCAGGGAGAACCTTCCAGACAGAGATGAGTATGGGTTATGAATATTCTTGAGTGGCTCAAGGAGCAGAAAAGAAGGGGAGCATGACCAAAGTCCTGGGGCCAGGGAGGGATGGTGTGAGGAGAGGCCTCGGCAATACTGGCAGTGCAGAGAGTGAAGGGTCCCAATTTACCTGTGGATAGCTGATGGTCACAGTCAGGTGGCAGGTTAGTTGGGCCTTGAATATTTTTTAAAAGTTTTTTATATTTATTTATTTATTTACTTTTCTTGTATACAATATTCTGTCTGTGTGTATGTCTGCAGGCCAGAAGAGGGCACCAGACCTCATTACAGATGGTTGTGAGCCACCATGTGGTTGCCGGGAATTGAACTCAGGACCTTTGGAAGAGCAGGTAATGATCTTAACCACTGAGCCATCTCTCCAGCCCTAGTTGGGCCTTGAGAGAGAAGAAATGTTCTTAGGTTAATAAACACATAATGAGATAAAAAAACACGATGTAGGTGAAAGCTATGAAGCCTGAAACAAGTCTTCCACGGCAGCACCCATCTTGAGAGAGACGAGTTCATAGCCTCACAGGGCACAGATGTGAGAATGTTGAAATGCTAAGCAACGTCGCCGTATTCCCCAGTAAGAATCTCGTGAGATGATTTTATTGTTTTGGTTTATAGCTCTACTCCTATGCTTAGACTTAACTTTTCATCTTGACTTTGCAGATTCATCTCTACCACAGAAGTGATGGCCACTGTGAGGTAGCGTGGGGCTGCAGCATCCTGACCTGGGTGCCCTGCAGAAGCTTACCAGTTGGTAGTCAAAGCACACAGCTGCGCTGGAGGTGCCTTGGGCGCTGGCAGTGGTGACCAAAAGGCTCAGGACAGAAGCTCTGGAGAACTGACCAGTGGTTCAGGCCTGGGGCTTCATCGGCTATTCAAGTCCTCTCATTTTAGCTTCCTTTGTGTCTATACTTGATTTCCCAAGAGCCTGCCTGTACCCTTTATATCTCCATCCATGCTGTTTGGAGCTGGGCGTGGAAGTGCCCTGTAAGCAGTCTCCTCTGTGTCTGAGCGCACGCCCACCTTCTTAGTATTTACATTCTGCTTGGTTTCCTTTTTTTTTTTTCTTGGCCTGACTTAAAGATGTTTGTTTGTTTTTTAAAAATAACCAACTGTTTATTTGACTTCCCCATGAAGTAATTTCCTCCTATACTATTTGAATGTGCGTGTTTATATCTTTCCTATTGATTTTGGATGGTGTTATTATTTTGCTATAACCTTATGTTCAGTGCTCAGCTCATTTACTTCATTATTTTTGCTTCCAAGAGGCATGGCTGTAACTATTCCTCCGCGTGCCACGGGGACCGGACTCTAAGAGTTCCTGGATGGAGCCTTTGATTACACTCAGTTGCAGGTTGGTTTCTGTGCTAGCTCTTGGTTTCTTGGGTCTCCCGAGCACTGGCGTTGCTGTTCTTCCTTTGCTGCTAACTTTGGGCTTCATTACATTGTGTAGAAGAAAGCATTTCAGAGAACTTCAATCTTAAAAACTACAGAAAGAATTTTTTTAAAGCCTCAAATGTCAATTTTTGAGTGTTCCAAAAACATATAATGGAATTTATCTTACCTGTAGCATATAGTAACATGCATGAAGTAACACATACTACCATACGCATACACAGCCATGTGCTGGCATCTGCAGGGGCTGTCTCTAGGAACCCTTGGGGAGACCTAAATTGGATGCTGCCCAGATGTAGTGTTTGCATATAACCTCCTCACATTCCTGCGGGCTCTTAGTCACGGCAAGATTATGTACAAAGCTGAAGGCAATGCGAAAGTCATCTAAGCATTCACTTCATTAAGTGAATAATGTAAGAAAAAAGGTCTGTACCCATTCAGCACAGATAAAATGATTTTCAAGGCTTTCCATTTCATAGACGGCTGACTCTGGGTGTAGAGCCCAGAGGTAGGGAGCCAATGTGTGTCTCTGCACATCCTGTTGTGCCAGCTTCTTTGGAGAGCCCTGACTAATACAGACATCAAGGTTTTCATTTGTTTATCCTGGTCGGATAAATGAAATTGTCTTGGAGTCCCTAATTCTGGCTGTACAGTGTCTTGTGGTAAGGAGATAGGACATTCCTCTTTGTAATAATCTCTGTTGAACTTGGTCTACCTCATGACAATTTTCTAGATTATGAATATTTCTGTTTCTAACACTGAGTTCTTTGGGAACTATCTAAGTTCTTTTCCTTAGCAGGCCGTGTTTGAGAGGAACCTGGTTTTTATGGTCATCAACTAGATTGCCCTGGAATACCCGAGGACACTAGCAATGACAGTTTCATTCACTCATGTCTTCTCATGAACTTCAGGCCCGGTGCTTTGGCTGCCGTGGTTCCTGTCAGCCGTTGAGTTCCCTCAAATTCTGGGTGACCATTGATCATTTATACTGCTGAAGAGCTAGCGCGTGGTGTTCACGGTGAAGTTCAGAGACCATTTCCTCTGCTCAGCTGTCCAGTCTCACCTCACCAAGGCTGCTGGGACACTGCTTCTTTTCTGGTAGTATCAGAGTGCTGGCAGGAGCAGGTAGGATGGAAATCGGTCCTACTGTCAGCCCAGGGCAGATACAGTCCTGGGCCGGGTGAGTTTGGTTAGTACCGTATCAAGTAGGTCTCCCTTGTCTCCAGTGCTTATCCAGGGCCCTAGTGCTCCTGCCTGACTCCAGAGCCCATCCATGGAGCTTTTTCTATACTTTCTCCTTAACCCAGAGTCAGAAACTCTTTGGAGCTTTTAATTTTCCCCATTTTTTCTTGGATGTTTGCTGGTTTTGTTATTATTTTTTAACTGATCGCAATAGGCTCTGGGATGGAAGAGATACATCTTCAGCCTAACTTGCTATGTAGGGTCAGAAGTCTGTGTGTAGATTTCAGTAGCTGATATGTGCCAAAAATATTCTTCCACTACTTTCGTCTTTCCTGTTAGCTAACCACACAGCAACAGCAGAGAGCTTTAACTGGCACTGAAGTTAATGAAGGCCAAGCCTGGGGCAGACCTGTAATTCTTGCTACTCAAGAGGCTGAGGCAGGAAGTTCGTAAGTTCAAGGCCTGCCTGCACCACAGAGCCAGTTCAAAGCCAGCTTGAACAACTGAGTCAGACCCTGTTTCAAAACAGCAAAATGGAAAAAATGGGCCAGGAATGGGGTTCATTGATATAGCATTAGCCAGATACTTAGTACCTCTATCCTCTACGCATGCATGAGAGCATACATGCATGCATGCGTGTGCGTGCACACACATACACACACCCCTAATAGTTGGTGGAGGTTATCCCTCCCCACAAAGTTACTGCACTGTAACATCCCTGCTCATATACATGCAGAAGGTTCACCCATGTTAGTATGATGTCAGTTCTGCCAATTCAGCCTGGCGTCTTCTTGGCATCATTTGACTGGCTTGTTGGGGGTGGTGAGAACAGTCTTGCAGGAGAGCCGTAAGGCAGGTAACTGAGGACGGAGGAGGTGATAATATTTGAGGCAAATGACAGAGGCAGGGAGGTGTGGGGCTCACTTGAGGAAGAACCTCACGTGACTAGACTAATCGAAGGTTGTGTGGATGGGGCTGAGCGGCCAGGTGGGTGCAGGCTTTTGGGGTCCATACAGGTGGAAGCAGTCGTGCTGTAGTTAATAGGAGGTGAGAGTCATACAGAGTATGGGGGGGGGCCGCAGCGCGGGTCAGGGGCTGCTATGTGTGGAATATAGAGGGAGCCCCAGACCTGGACCGAGGTTTCAATGAGGATGACATGGCCACTTGGGACCAACATGGGAATGTCCCTCGGGGCTCAGAGCAGAACTGTGGGTGGGATGTCTCAAACAGGTGGCTTGACAGTTTGGATCCAGTCAATCGTCAGAGCGACGTGAAGTAGAGCATGGTGGGTCTGTCTTAGAATCGATGAAGGATAACAGGAGAAGATGGACGAGTCTGGTCAGAAGCATCAGAAGGAGCCCATTCATGCCCCCATCATGCCCATGACTAGGGGTGAGCAGGCATGGCCGGATCTGGGATCCAGACACAACATTCAGGGCAGTGAGCAATGCTGCTGGGCGTATTACAGTTCTACAGCCAGAGCAGCACAGAATGATGGCCAGGCTTCCTCGGGCCACAGAGAGAGTTGTTGAGGACAGAGAAGGCAGGGGGAGTGTCACACTTACGGGGAAAGGTATTAGGTTTAGTTGGGAACCTGGAACCCCTACCGGAGATGCTCAACAGACAAGCCGGAGCATCCAGTTAGGTCTTGCAAATGAGACCCCAGGGACTTGTTACTGAATGACAGCTGGTTTAAGTGGTGATGGGAACCTGAGATTACACAGTTCAAACAAAGAAGGCACGCCAAGGAAAGATCCCACCAAGGTCAAGGGGAGTCCAGCGGGAAGATCCCCTCCAGCCTTGAAGTCTCGCTTTGTCTACACAAGATGTTCTAGTTCACATGTAATGAGGATTCCAGCAGCTTAGTGAAGTGCTTCTCACAAGTGGCTCAGAGGGAATTCTGGCTGGCTCAAAGGATGGGGCGAGCCTCACAGCCTCTTTTCTCAGTTGCCTGACACAATTAGACCATTCAGCCCATTCCGGTGCTCTGTGTTTCCTCTTTTCTGGGTTAGACCTGTTTGCTGGGGAAACAATCCGCTTCTCAGACTTTAATTATGTATACATTGATCTATGACTATTTCCCTAACTACTTTCCCACAGCCAACAGTTTTTACTACCTGGGGCTGGAGCAATCCACAGGATGCCAAAAACTCAAGTCAATTCATTTAGAACAAAGAATGTATCTATTATTCCAGTGGAGGGAGAGGGAGGACCAACAGTCCTAGCCAGGAGGAGGCGTGGTCTCAGCAGCTATTCGACTTTGTATTTATTTTTCTTCTAGCTCTATCTTACGTTTTTAATTAAACTGTAGATCTCTTTAACACACTGCAAAATAAAGAGCAGATCTCTTCTCCCCAGTCCCTGAGTCAGAAGTGGGCATTGCCCATAGGTGGGCAAGCGTACGAGTGCCAGCGGGAACGACTTTTTAGAATACTAGATTTGGTCCCGAGAGACTAAGAATGCTCTATGTGGGGAGCAACAAATTTGAATTTTGATGTGTTTAACTAAGGTAATTTCCCTACTCAGCTCCAGATGTGGAGATGAGATTCAAACTTTTGTGTGTCTCAAAAAACACGCCCTTTCGCACATGTGTGTCACGGGAATGGAATGCGGCTGCAGATTAGCAATGTGCTGAAATCCCTCCTTCCCAGGGGAGAAGAGCAGTGGCGGGGGCAAAGCCCAGCCCTCTCTTGCTTCTGTGGATTTTTTTTTCCACATTTTTTTTTAAGATGTATGACTTAAAAGTGATGGAGGCCTACACCACAAGATGAGATTTTGTAGGAGGGGAAGGTGGGATGGGAAGGAGCGGCGGGAAGAACATTGGGTGATGTTCAATTGCTAGGTGTCCTATCCACGAATGGGGACTTTGATCACCTAGAAAGACCAGGGATGCATAGTCCAGCCCTCCTTAGCGAGTTAACTGCTAAGTGTTAAGGGGACCACTTGATAGCTCCTTACCAGCTGTGGTGGTTGATCTTATGTGTCCACTTGGACTGAGGATGCCCAGATGCACCTAAAACATTTTTGGGTCATCTGTGAGGGTCTCCCCAGAAGAGATTCGTCTCAAATGATTACAGAAGGTGGACCCTTGCCAGTCTTGGAGGGCACCCAGTTGTTCAGGATGGGAAAGGCCAGGGAAGGGCCAATTTTTTCTGTGGCTGTCACATATATTTCCCCCGCCCTCTTATGTCAGCATGTCTGGTTCACAGGCTTTCAGACTGTCCTGGACTCCTCTGACACTCAGGCCTTCAGATTTGAACTGGATTACTCCATCAACTCCTGGGGACCTCTAGTTTGTGACGGCAGGTCCTGGGACTCTTGGTCTCTGCAATCTTACGAGCCAGTTCCCATGATAAATCTCTGTCCACACAGTTATGTATATATATCTTCCTAGCATGTTTCTCTGGAGAACCCTGCCTCTGAAAGCAGCAACAGCCTTACCAAGTGAACTCTAGGAGTCCTGCCGTGGAATCCTGTTATGGAAGATACCTGCGTCATGTTGAATGTGTGTGAATTTTCTCCACAGACTGTTTTCTAGGAGGCAGCTTAGCTCCTGCTCGGCCATATCCAGGAAAAGGAAATACCGCCTTCTAAATGTGAGCTCAGTCCACTGCTTGAGAACTCAGGCTGTCTCTTGAAGAGGCCTTCTTATATCACTTTGGTAAATTTCTCTTCTGTTGGGGCTCTTCCATTCTAGTGTCTCAGAATGACACAAAGGGTGTGAGATGCCTCTTACTAAAGGTTCTCTCTTAACTTCTGTGGATCAAAAGCACCCGTGTCCTCAAGAGGAGTATAGTTGAATGGAGAATAGAAGTCAGAAAACCAGGCCCCCTGAGGGCAATACCATTTTATTAGTGTTTCTGCTGGCTGGGGGCCTACCCAGCCCTGACAAGGCAGTCTGAAGGCTTCTGCAAAGCCAGTAAGCAGTGACTGTTACTTTTGTGTGGTTATTCTTCTCTCAGAGTCACATGTGGGGCCTTCTCACTTCACTAATGACAACTGTAGCCCTAATCTCTGCTCCCTGCTCTCCACCTGGTGACCCCTACACCTTGCAAGGTCGAGAGCCCCCTCCTGCCTGGCTGTACTCTGCCTATGTCTGTGAAGGGTCTGCTTAGGTCTCCATATACCCTGACCTGATGGTAAGTTACCTGGTTCAGACCTGGACTCTGGGGACACTTATGATACCCCGACACTATAGATTCTCATTTCACCTGTCTGAGGGAGTCAGGAAGGTGTTTTTGTTCTCTCTAAACCTAGCCAACATGAGCGATAACACAGATAAAAAAGGAATTGCAAGAGAGTCGTGGTGAGTGTCAAACAGGGCGAACTGGCCTTGGAATTGAAAAGAAGAGCAGCGTGTCACGTTACCTGTGTCCAGGATGATCCTGATGCGGCTGTGGACATTTTGCACAGGCGTGTGTCTTACCAAGCAGTGTGCACCAGTCATCATTATCATATGGAGGAATATGCTCAAGCTGCTTGGATGAGCCATCCATTCCTACCAGAGCTGCACAGACTACCAGGCACTAGGTGGGGCCGCCCAAGCTAACCTAGATCCTGTGTTCTGAATAGGTGGGACTATGCCCAACTAAAACAGCACCCTAAGAAGCTATTATAGGCTTTGGAAATCACAAATATGGATATCAAATCTTGGGCTGTTGGGTGCTACTATAACAGAATACCCTAGACTGGATAATTTATTGAAGAATAGATTTATTTTGTATAGTTCCAAAGTTTAGGAAGTTCAAGGTTGAGGGCTCATTGTAGGCAAGAGCCTTATTGTTGTATAATTCTATGGTGGAAGGCAGAAGAGCAAGACAGAATGTGTGTGTGTGTGCATGTGTGTGTGTAAATCCTTTCCTGAGATGCTGTTCCTGTGAGGAGTCCTTGTCTACCCGATAAATTCCTGCTGCCCCAATCCCTTCTTTAGGGTTCCACCTAAACACATTCAAGCCATGGATAGTATTTTAGTTCCAGTATCATTTGAAAAAAAAATAGTTCCATCAGGTTTTCTCACCAGTTTCTTTGTTAATTAAACTGTCTTTTAAATAGAGAGAGTCCTTTCATTATAATAATACACCTTTGCTTTTTGCCTTGCTATATTCAACTGCAAGATGAAGAGCAGTGGGGTGGGTCAGGCACGGAGGTCTGGGAAGTCCCCAGGAGGTGGCACCGCAGTAGCTATCAGAATGGGAAGTGGATGACAACAGGGGAGCCCGTGCACTCTGAACCACACAAGCCGAGGGATGAGATGGATGTGATGCTGCTAAGGGCGAAGAGCGTCAGAGCCCACGCCACTCACTGCTGCCTTTCCCGACTCCTTCAAGAGGCTGCCATCCTTCAGTGTTGACACCAAAGCACAGCTCAAGGGGACAGAGTTTATTCTGGAGTCAAATATGAGCCACCGTGTCTTGTGACCACAAATTTGGGGTACACCTAATACCATGTTCCAAAATGGTAACAGGTTCATGGTTTTTTTTATAATAACAGAATAAAGAAAATCATAAATCGAGGCACTTAAATATAAATACACTGGTGGGGACATCAGCTAAAAGGGTTGCAGAAAACAAGCAATCAGTCCACAATCCCTGAGGCTTTTGTGGGGCAATCAGTATTGTGGATTATTTAACATAGGTGTGGCCCCACCCCTGGACAATTCAGTTAAAGTGATCAGCATGAATCGACAGACATACAGGCTAAACTCAAAGATCTCTCTCTCTCTCTCTCTCTCTCTCTCTCTCTCTCTCTCACACACACACACACACACACACACACACACACACACACACACACCACACACAGAATATATGTCATACAAAAAAACGAAATATTGAATCCCTGTTGTGTTAGTAAATACTAGAGTAGAAAAAAGAAAAGAGAAGTTACAGCAGCATTGGAAGAGGGAGGTGACTGAGAGGAAGCTTCTGGGATGGTTGGCTTCTCCTCAGCTTTGCCCAGAGATTTTGTAAGAGGAGCCCCTGGCCAGCAGGGGAACTTGAACCAGTTTTAAAAGACCCCTTAGATAGCATCGATAGGAGGAGATGGGCAGGCGCCAAGGAAAGAATTCACCCAATAATCTGAAAAACAGCATGAAAACACCAGAACCCAACGATCTTACAACAGAAGGTCTCCAACACCATAACACAGAAGAAGTGGAAAAAATTGACTTTATGAAAGCTGTAGATCTTTGCCCAGAGACCAGCCTAATCCATGGGCAGTGATGAACTCCACCTGTACAGTCACCTGGGTGGTCAGGGGAGCGTGTGACCAACTTAACCTTGTCCTTCCCCCCAGGACCTTCAGCAAAAATGAATGGAAAGGACTCCCAGACCTCAAGCTGGTGCCAGCATGCTGGTGTGAAAGAACAGGGGTTCAGAACCAGGGCTCTTTGGCCAGCAGAGCCGGGTGTCAGCTGGGGGATCATGAGCACGTTAACTGGGGGTAGCAATCCCTTACTAGTCTACAGCAGATTAGGGGAAACCTGCACTCAACCCTTGTTGGGATGTTAGATGAAATGAGTTAATGTAGCAAAAGTTTCTAGCTAAATTCTTGGCCCACAGTAAGTACTTTATATATAAATTCCTGACATGTATAGTATCTGTTTGTTTGCGTCTTTGGCCAGACCTTACAGCAGAGGACTTAAGAGCAGGCAGCAAATTTGAGGTGGAGCCCTGGTTATCACAAGGGGCTGCCCAGACCACAAAGCTGATTTATTTCAATCACAACAGCAGCAAATTCCTGTTATTGTAATGAATCACAGCGGGTAAGCACACAGATGCAGGAGGCTGGGATGGCAGGCTGGCTGGCCTTGCAGCTAAGGGTAACACGAAGCAGACTCACAGTGTTCTAATGATGTGATTTCTGTAACAACCAAACTGCAGCCTGGTCACACTAAACGGGGCCGTAATGAAATCCAGTATTTTTGCAGAATATTTTCCCTAAGCGATAAGGATTGCATATGGTTCTTTTCCCATTGTGTAGCCATTCAGTCCAAAGCAAACATTTTAAAGCTTTTTAACCGAGGTTGGCAAACTCAAAACTTACTTCAGCCTGAGAATGTCTAGCCCATCTGCTACAAACCCTGCAATAGGAAACACACGGAGCAGTACTGCTCCGCCTAATCTAATCATGAGATACCATTTCCTGGACCCGAAGGCGAACATTGCTATTTGCCCACTAGGGTTTTCTGGGGAAAGAGACTGTGGATTTGCAGCATGGTTTATTAGTCACTCGGAATTTCAAAGAAAAAAAATAGTACAGGGATTTTGGAAAACAAATGTTGACGAGCTCATCATCTCCACGCTGTGCAGATGATTTTAATAGAAGGGTTTTCATTAGAACATTAAAATAGCTTTGACCAAAAAATTGAGAGACATGGCCATCGTTCTGCAGCACGATGATGGAATTGTGCTGTTTGTACTTTGTTTTGGACACATTTAACAATTAAGTGCAACAATTCAATTTAACAATTAAGGACAACTCAACTGAAAATACACAGATGTGATGGTGGAGACTTGGGACCCAGATTCGAAGACTCAGAGAGGACTGAGGACACAGCATGGGCCGCTTACCCACTCACATGTGCCATGCGCACATGGCCATCGTCCTGTCCCCCCCAACTCCACCGCCCAAATCTTTCGCAGAACTTTCAACTAGTTGGTTCTGGCAATGGTTCTAACCTATCCCCATCCATAGGCATAGGCTGACCGTACCTTACCCTAAGATTAACCAGCAGCTATTTTCTTAGCTTTGGTTTTGTACAAAACGGTTGTCAGGGAAGATTGAGGGGTCTAAAACATGACCTATGCTCCCATTCTAAAGGAGTTTATGCCGTATATATGCCTGCTAATTTAGTGAGTATGGATTTAATGCTTTTAGTATTTTACCTATAAATCTGCACAAATATTAAGATCAGATGTGCACATTAACTAACATGAGCATATACAAAAAATGGGCCCCTGAGTTGGGAATTTCAAAAATCTTTAGTACTGTTAGGTATTTTATTAACCTGAAGAAGGGGCTCCAGGAAGCAACTGACATGAATCCTGCCACTCAGGCCTTGACCCCAGACGCAGCCCAGCTCTCTAGGTCCAGTGCCCCTTCATCACGTGGTCACCGATTTTCTCATCATTCTGCACAGCTCTTCCAGCACGTTCAAACTGCACTCAGAGCTCCATCTAGGATGTCACCCACGCAGAAGGCAGAAGGTAGAAGGTGGAAAGCGGAAGGCCGGAAGGCAGAAGGCCGGAAGACAGAAGGCGGAAGGCCCAAGTCGGAAAATGGAAGACCGAAAACGGAAGGCGGAAGGTATTCTCTGCAGCCATCGCTTTCACTTTCTGTTCCCAGCTCAGGCGGCAGCATCAGTATCTCCTCTTCTGGTCCTGACTCACTGCCTCCTCATGTCTCTAGGAAACTGCCGCACTCAGTTTAGATTTTAATCTGGATGAGGCCGAAGTGTCCCCTCTAAATTCAACATGGGGATTACATCACAGACACGATCATTTTATTTATCATCTTTCCTTCATAGGTTTCACACGTATGCCACTGCCCCTGTTGTGCCCAGTCTGTGGGGACCCCAAAAGACCACCAGGGAGACCGACTCACCAAAATGCAAAAGCAAGGTTTATTATGTGCATGATTACAAGCCAGCAGGGACCTCGTCATCACGGTGGCGAGAGGATGTACCCAGTAAAGTTACATTAGTGGGGTATAGGGTGACAGGTTCAATCCTGATTGTCTTGTGTCAATTTTATTTTTGAAGCTCGCCTGCTGCTTGTCGAGTTTTCTATTGGCTGACCTTTGGGTGGGGACATTCTTTGGTTATCTGTGCTTTCCAGGGAGGTGGAGGACAAAATGGAGGAACTTTGGTTCTTCAGCCCTATCAGACTGGCAGCAGAGGTTGGGATTCTGTGGATCTACCTCTCCAGGGCCTGGAGCCTGCGGTCTGCAGCTTGAGGTTTGCATGGCATCAGGGGCCCAGTTTCTCACGGATGCTGGGCTGGCCTGGAACTCAGGCCAGCCCCTTCCTCTAGGGCCCAGCCCTGGTAAACCAGTTCCCACACAGACCTCCTGTGCTTGAGTTAATAGAAACTGGAGTGAACTGAGCAGCAAACTCAGCTCAAGAGTTCTGAGTTTTTTCTCCGCGAGGTAAATCCTAAGCAAATCTGGGTCTGAGAACGTCAATCTTCTGGAAAGTTCTAAGAATTCATCTTAGGATACCTGGCGTTCTTTTTACACTTACATCACACTTGCCATTGAAGATTAAAAATTAGTGTTTCGACCAACAGGTCGTGGGTTAAACTCTCCCGAGGTGTTGTTCATCATGTAGATTAAGATTCTGGGACTCAAGCTGTGACATGACTGATGAAAACCATTTTTTAAAAAATTATTTTAGTCTTAGGCACCAACTGCTATTTAGCAAATCAGGCTTGTAATAGGTTACTTATCCACATTAGCCAAACCAAAACCTCTGGGTCTCTTCCTAGCTTCTAGAAGTTACAGACTCACATTCAAAGTTTCCATCTGGAGGGCAAGAAGAAAGCGAAATCATAACACAAGGCTGGCATCAGGATTCAAGCTGCTTGCCTGCTGCCCTGGCTTACAGTCCTCAGTCGTGGCTGACCACTTGCGTGTAGGAGATCTGCCGAGACATTAGTCAAGATCAGACCATGCCTTTCTTATTTTTACTTTTGATGGACAAACACAAGCCCCAAGAACGGTGCACTGTGTGACTTTGCGGCCTGTCCTGTAGATATGCAGGAAGTATGAGCTAATTGACAAAACAGCAGTGAAGTGGGGCTGTGCTCTTGAACTATCACCCACAGGAGACGACGAGATGTTCTTGAGTGCACTAGCCTTGTCAAAGGGACGGGGCTCTTGGCGTCTTTGTCAGGATGTGATGATTCTAATTTTTTTTAAAACTTTATTTATTTATTTAACTTTATTATGTTTGTTGGTGTGAAGGTGTCAGATCTCATGGAACTGCGTTTTCAGACAGTTGTGAGCTGCCATGTGGGTGCTGGGAATCGAACCAGGGTCCTCTGGAAGAGCAGTCAGTGCTCTTAACCGCTGAGCCATCTCTCCAGCCCGTATGTGATGATTATATTACAAGCGAGTCTGCTCTTTGTTTCTTCCCTTCTGTTCTTCGACACCTGCAGATCTTCCTGTTCTTCGCTCCAGTCTTTCTGCTTGGGTTCCTCTTGCCCACTTGTGGGGAGATATTGTCCTATCTCATCAACTTACAAAACCATAAATTTAATGATCACATTAGTATTTTTACGGAACATATTTTATAAACACCTCCACATTCATGACATACATGGAAGCATCTTGCGTTCTAAAACACACAACTCTTCTCCAACTGTGTCTTTCTCTCACGTGGTCATCCTCCTTCGGCATGTGCCTGGGGAGCCCGTGAGAACTCCTAAATTGGCAACTGTCTCTTGTGATAGAAAAGCTTTCAGAGGATGGTTGTTTCTTTACCATTAAAAGGTTTCTTTACCATTAAAAGGTTGGCTTACCAGGCACTATTTGTTCTTCTCAGGTCAACCTGTGCTGTGGAAACTGTTAAGCATACAAGGTAGAACAAACAGCAAGTGTACCCTCTCACCTGTGTCCCAGTCCGCCTCAGTAATTATCAGCACTTTCGTCATTTTTATTTTTTCCTCTGAAGTATTTTGAAATTTTAGATACCATGTTTTGCTCACAATCCATCTGTATTGCTTACAGAAGAGGATTCAAAAAATTATTATATTATTTTCACACCTAATACCCCAACCATTAATACCAAGCGGACACAGCACATTGAAACCGTTCTTTCATTGGTAGAAGACAGGATGCAGACAAGGTCTTTATTAGGTATTTACTTGAGGAAACTGGGTTATGCCTCCTTGTCCTGTGGGGACATTTAGTTGACTGATCTCTTATTGGAGTGTTTTTATCTTCCATATTTCCTGAAAGCTGGTAGTCATAGCTACACTCTGATTAAATTCAGGTTCTTTTTCTGGCAGGAGCATGTTATAGCCTCACTAGGCACTTCCTGTTACAGAACACTGGGAAGCAATAGTGTCTGGCCCTGTCTCTTTCAATGCTGATAAGACTGAGTGAGTAGACTTAGGCCCCGAAACCCTTGCGTTTAGCGTCAGAAGCCCCGAGTGGGAGTCCAGTGTGGGCTCTGTGTCTTGCTCGTCATGCTTCGGCTGGGTGCTTTGCGGGCTGACTCATCCGCTCTGTGTGTGGGACATCTGGGACAGGAGTAGGGAAAACAGGCATTGGCACAGCCCGGAAGAGTGGTAGCTGTGATTGACTGGTATGGGTTTCAAGCAGATGGAATTTGTTTACATGACCTTCGAGGTCTGCTCGAGTCTGCTGTTTTAGGGTGAGTGATCACAGAGCCCTCTCTCGGGCTCGTAGTGTACGAAGGCTGAGAGTGTGGTAGAAGTGCTCATCATCCCATCGAATAGCTCAAGGGACATGACAACCCTGCCAGATTTGGGTCCTGCGGGCAGAGCTGAGAAGTCTGCAGATTCGCGTTCACTTTTAAAGTCCTGCTTCATTATAGCTTGCCAAGTGTGTCACGAAGATGAAGATGGATTATAATGACTACATTTTGGTAATTCACTTACTTTGCTGAACTCGGTGCTCAACTGTGTTACAGCTGAGACCCCATCTGGATCCAATCAGTGGTGAAGGGAGATCCACGTCTGGACGGAGGGCTGGGTCGGAGTCTGTGCAGGGAGACTGCCTGGAGAGCTGCAGCTGAGCAATTACCAGCCAGGAGTGGGCATGCGGGCCACCAGGTGGGCCTGTTCAGGTCCAAGGCAGCTCACCTCCTCTGGCAAAATCTGTGAACTCCTACTAAGCGCCAGGCATGGCCCCAGGCACTGGGGTAGCTCGGGGGGAGCTGGACACTAACTCTTCTGGAGTTACAGAACACATCAGCTGAGGGTGGGATGGGACAGGGGCAGGCAGCCATCGAGTAATTGGTATGATTCACAAATTATAGAGCAAGTCTGAAAGTGATGGAAATCATGGCAGAGAAAGCACAGAGCAGAGAAGGATGGGAGCAGTATCCTCGTGTGGGACGCGGCTGCAATGGTGGATGGGATGTTCAGGGTAGGTAGTCCCGGCTGATGAGACTAGTCAGGACAGCCAGAGCATCTTCAGACCTCGTCCAGCTAGTAAGCTATTTACTCAGTATGATATTTTTTTTGGCCTTGAGTGTGTAGTTGGTCTTGATATCCATGGGTTTGGATCTGTGGATTCAACCAAATTCTGATAAAGATATATTTTTTAATAGTACTGCATCTTTACTATATAAAGGAGATATACTTTCTTCATTATTCTTTATTCCTTTACAGTATAGTAAAATTGTTATATAACATTTACATTGCATTAGGTTTTATAAGTCATCTGGAGAAGATTTATAGCTTGTGGGAATACCTGCAGGCTATATACACGTAATGCCTTATTTTATATAAGAGATTTCTTCCTAAATACTTGAGGTAATAGACTTACAAAGAAAGGTTCATTTTGGCTCACGGATTCAGAAGTTTCAGTTTCATTCTATAATTGGTTGCTTCAATCCCATGACAAGCAGCATAGGATGGCAGTAGCATGGGGAGGAACAAAACTGTTTGCCTGAGAGACAGACAGACAGACAGACACAGACAGACACACAGAGAAACTGACTTAGGGTCCAAACAACACCTTAAGGCCATGGCCACAAGCCTTCACAATATGCCCTTTCTGGGGATTGAAGGGACTCTAGTCAGCAGAATCAGTCAGCCTTGCCCCTCCCCCACTCCCTTTGCCTTGCTAAAAGCCAGGAGATGACATTCCTGAAGCTAGCCCCAAGGTCTATTCCTTTATTTGGCCTTCCTCCTGAGGCTGACTACTAACTAAGGTTCAGTTTTCAAAGCATTGAAGTCTAGCAATCAAAAGTCCCCTCAGGTTCACCGAATTAACATACCCAATCAAAATGAACCACCTTATCTCTGTTGACCTTTATAGACCACCATTCACCTAATGGACGAGTTTGCCTCCCCTCTATCCAAGGCAGTCCTTTGGCCCCATATTCCTGGACAAATATCCCTGGCCCCCTTTCTTTTTCTTTGTTCCTTCCCCGCTTCTTCCTTATCCTCTATCTTTGTCTTTGTCTCTTATTCCCCCATCTTTTGTCCCTCTGGGGCAAATAAATCTCCTTTGTGCTGAGAATTTTGTCTTGGGTGTCTTGAGATGATCCATTTTCTTCACTGATGCTGTGACTTGGGTTTGGTCTCCAAGACAGGCTCCCCCACCCCCTTAACCCAGTTGTCCCACATTGGACTTCAGATGCCCACCTTCTCTAGCTAGCACTCTGCGTCCCTCCACCATTGTCTTCAGGTTTTGGTATCTCTAAGGGGATCCCATGAAAACCAAGGCACAGCTCACAGGATTAACTGCACCTGAACATAGCTACCCTGATGCCCAAATCCTGGTGACTTCACTTCTCTGTTCTCCAAATGATTCTGGTTTCCAACCCTAGGCTCTCCTCTAGGGCCCCACATGCTTCCCCATCCCTTGAAGGCGTACTCTCTCCTTACCCCCTCCCATATGGAGAACTAGATGCCATTGACCTATTACTCTTCTTAGACAATGTTGCTATGCTCGTTAGTTTTTTTGTCAACTTGACACAAGCTGGAGTAATTTGGGAAAGAGGAACTGCAATTGAGAAAATGCCTCCATCAGAATGACCTATAGGCAAGTCTGTAGGGTGTTTCATGTCTATCACAATTATCATGATTGTCACCATCATCACCACTGTGGAGGCCCACAGATGTGAGCCTGTTCCACCTTGACTGGAGGTCAGAGAGTTTGCGCTTGTTTTTGCCCTTTCGAAGTTGTTGACAACAGATGCGGCTACAAACGATAGATTTTGATGTAGGGTGTAGTTAATTAGTATTTTGGGTACATAGGTGGATCTGCTCTACCTGAACCAAAGGTCAGAGAATTCAAGTCTATTCCTTATATCATGTTAATGAAGTCTGTTGCCACCCCCCTCCCCTTGGAATGAAGTATATAAGCCTGTGAAAAATAAAGGATTCAGGATTTAGGATTCACTTAATTTCCCTTCTGATTCTGTTCTGTGTTTCTATCTCTTATTTCTCTTATATTTCTGTTCCTTTTGCTTAATAATTCTAATTAATCTTCACATTCCTACCCTGGAATATAGAAATTTCATCAAAGCTGGTCTTTGACACACCACTACCTCCTCCTCCAACTCCTCTTTTCCTCCTCCTTTTCTTTCTCCTCCTTCTTCTCCATTCCTCTTCCTCTGCCTCCTTCTCCTTTTTCTCCCCTTCTCCTCTTTTTCCTCCCCCTCTTTCTCCTTTTTCTTCTTCTCCTCTTCTTTTCCTCCTTCTCCACTGTCATCTTCTCTTCCCATCATCTGCAAGTCTGAGGTCACAGTCACACAAACTATCTGTAGACTTGGTGAATGAACACTTGCTAGCCTGCTCTGATGGACTGGGTTGGGCTCGCTTGCTTGTTCTGAAGGACTGGGTTGGGATTTGTTAGCTACAGGAAGACCACTGTGTGCAGGGCCTTGTTTAACCCGACTTTCTCTCCTTAGAAAGAGAATTTTCATCCCATGAATCATGCCTAGCATGCTTGCTGGAGCCAGAGACCTTTGGCTCCCAGGCTGTTTACTGCAGCACTGACTTTGTCCCATAAGTGTTCTTAGGAAATGACAGGGGTCAGAATTGTCATTGTTTCTGCTTTAAAAAGCTGGAGGCTTGGAAATAAGCCAGTGCTGGGTAGAAGGGTGTTTCTACCCATGGGGCTTCTCAGTGTCACACAGATCAACACATCCTGAACTCCTGAAGCAATCTGCCTCTGGCATGGAGGCCTGGCTGCCCTGTATCAGATAGGAGACTTCCTCTCGGACTTCCTGGGAAGCCCTTAATGCCGTCCAATGGGCCAAGCTGCTCGTTTCCACACTCAGGTGTGGACGGCAGATGTAGTAAGTATGTAAAGCAGTCTTGTCTCAGCTCTGAAAATCTGGCTCCTTCTGTTACAGCCAGTGTTGTTCTCAGGCCTGTGACATGTACTTTGTCAGCACAGTGTGGCCGGATGGACAGGCACATGTTTTTAGTGTTTGACTTACAAATCTCTAAGACTAAGAACTGTGGTAATAGCATGAGCATTCTACCTGCAACTCGGAGTCACTCAACTTGGATTCAGAGCCTACAGAGTCCAGGAAGACCGTAGATCTCACTCACATCTTCCCCCAGCTCCTGTGTACAAATGGAGACCAGGAATCCGGTACAGGTATATACTGGCTCATCACGCTCCTTACCATGTCCACCCTTCAGGATTGCCTGGGACCTTTTCCTTCCATCCTTGCTTTGATGACCAGATGCCCATGGCACTCTATTGTTTGTCCCAGGGGCTGACTGGTATACAGATGACACATGCGTGCTGATGTCATGGGGCCAGAGCTGTGCCTTGGTGGTATAGAGGGAACCGGTATCCATCTGGCTCCTTCCCATCACCTCCCAGCTGATCTTGGGGTGGGAAATGTTCTCAACACAACATGGTAGACTCAGGGAGGCAGAGGAGTGTTACAGGCGGGGTCTGGGTTTGAATGCTGACATCCTGCATGGAATCTGGTTCTGCCTCATCAGATTGTGTGATGCTGTCACATGACTCCATGTGTTTCATTTCTGTATGTGGCTTCTTCTGACCTTGAATATGGCTCCTTTAATCCCTACCCCCTTTCTTAGACACACTCTCAAGGACATCGTGGGCCATGGCACTTGTCTTTCTGCCTTATGCAGAAGTACATCCTGAGGCAGCTTCCTGGAGCCACGGTAACCCTGGCAACCCTCTTCAACTGTTAAGTCCCTGCAAGTAGCTCAGACTTTACCATTTAAAGTAAGCAGGGTGCCACAGGGAACAGGAAAACTAGATAACACTTCCAGGCATGGGGCACCAAGGACCAGGAGAGCTAACACTGTGAAGGTGGCCGAGTGAAATAAAGAAAAAGATGCCCATGAGAAGTGACCCTATTTTTAGTCCCAAATGGTTCGTCTGGAGAAATGGGTGACATTCCACATGTTGAGAGGTGGAAACAGCTCAGTGTCTTAGTGAGCTGAGTGACCACTGCAGTCTATCTTTTCCTTTCCTCTGTTCTTCATAGTTAAGTCGAAGCTTTCCATAGGAAACGTCCTAAGATGAATAAATCCTGGTGACACAATGTCCTCTGTGGGACCATAGAACTGCTGGGTTACATCCTTGAGTTCTGTCGGGAGCAGCTCGCAATGGGTCGCACTACACAGAAGCGTCTGGCAACATAGACATTAGTTAGCTCTGTAGAGTTTCTTCTGACCGTCTCTTTCAGGACCCAGGCCGTGGTGGCCTCCTGGGTGTGACTGGCTGGGATGTTGAAACTCCTTCTGTGATAAAAGTGTGAACATGGGCATGACAGCCATGCAGAGGCCACTGAAGGTTCTTTGTACTGAGTCAGGGATAACTGACAAACACTGTCTTATGAAGTAGGTGACAGTGTCGTCACACTGGTTGTCATAGTGAAGGAAGAGCAGAAACTTGAAAAAAGAAGAAACCAGAACAGGACACAGTCTTGAGCCCATCCCGAAGGGCTCAGCCCCCACTGGGGAATGTTCTCACAGTGTGAGAGAGCAGCAAAGGGTCAGGGCCCCAGCTTCAGATAAAAAGAGCCTTTTACTTTGTACTGTATACCCAGGAATGTGATCTTCAGAGGTTGGGAGGAGAGAGGGAGGGAGGGAAGGGAGAGGAAGGGGAAAGAAGAGAAGTCCCTGCCAGCAGGGGTGCAGGAAGAGGGGAAGCCTGTGCCAGGAAGATCCTCTTCTTGACATGTGACATGAGCAATGACAAGGAGCTTTTCCAAAGATCCTGATGAGTCAGTAGCCAGGCAGCTCCGAGGCCCTCTCTGTAAGGCTTGCATTGGGAACCCGGAGCAGGCGTCATGACCTGTAGTGCGTGGTCTAGCCTGCAATGTTCCTCTAGGTAGATGGAAACTTGGGGCAGAACTGCATAGTACTATGCAGGGCAGAAATCTGGTCTGAGCCTCGCACTGGAGTGGACCGCATAGAGACATGCTTAGGGTCCACAGGGCAGCTGCTCCTTTAGTCTCAGGATGGAGTTACAGGTTGAGCACAGTTTTGCTGTGACCTGTTCCACTCGAACATTGCAAATATCCTACTGAAAGAATGTAAGTGGCTAAAAGAAACAAATCAACAATGGCCCAGATGTGTAAGTCCTGGTGCAGAGGCACAAGATTGTGAAATCACCAGTAGTGTGAAGGGGCAGTAGACAGAGAGGAATAAACATCTAGTGATGGAGGAAGGTCATTGGCTAATAAAGAAACTGCCATGGCCCATTTGATAGGCCAGCCTTTAGGTGGGTGGAGTAAATAGAACAGAATGCTGGGAGGAAGAGGAAGTGAGCTCAGATTCGATAGCTCTCCTCTCTGGGGCAGATGTGATGAAGCTCTGACCCAAGATGGACGTAGGCTAGAATCTCCCTGGTAAGTCACCACCTTGTGGTGCTACACACATTAATAGAAATGGGCCAAGCAGTGTTTAAAAGAATACAATTTGTGTGTTGTTATTTTGGGGCATAAGCTAGCCAGGTGGCCGGGAGCTGGGTGGCAGGAACGCAGCCCCGCAGCTCCCACTACAATCTAGGATATACAAAGAACAGCAACAACAACAAAACCCCAGAACATCAAGTTAACAAACAACTTAATTAATACATGGGCACTGGATCTGAATTAGACCTCTAAAAAGAAGAAACACAACCAATAAACATTTTAAAAATATGTTCAGCATCATTAGTGGTCATGGACATGCAAATGAAAAGTATTTGAGGTTCTGTCTAACCCCAGTCAGCATGATTACAATCAAGAAAACATGACAGCAAATACTGGTGATGGGAAACCTTATTCACTGATGCTGGGAGTGTAGACTAGTGTAGGAATCAATGTGGCTTCTCAGAAAGGTAAAAACAGTACTTCCCTATGATCCCGTCGTATTGCTTCTGCTCATGCACACATAGGAGAGAGACCTGCTCATCTATAGTCACTGAGGCTCTACTTGCAATATCTAGGAAATACAATTATCAAACACCTATCAACAGATGAATGGCCAATGACATGTGGTACATATACCCAATGGAAACTGATGGAACTGGAAAATGTTACATTGTATTAAGCAATGCCTAGGAAGACAAATGCCCATGCTCTATCATCTGTAGATCCTAGCTTTGAAATGTCAGATTTCTCTGTTTCTATTAGAGTGACTATCACAAAGGGGCTAGGGAGCAAGAAAGAGTCACAAGGTGGGGGGAGGAGGGTCTTTGTGGTTAGACAGTAAAACACATGTGATATGAAAGTAGAAAGAGGGAATAACAGGGGTGGGAAAGGTTTAAATGGGGACAGGGGCACAGAGAAATGTTTGAAGTTGTGTGGAGGGTCAATCAAAACAAAGGAAATAAAAAAAGTCATATAGAAACTTAGTATTTTACAAACAAACTAATATGTAATTTAAAAATAAAAGAAAAAAGTTGAAATTGATGTACTTATAATGAATAACGATGTCTCCAGAAACCACATGTTTTTAAATAAAGATTCTAGTGCCAAATGTAGAGCACTTCCCTGTAAGGAGTTTACATTGCTCTCAGTTTCCCACGGCAACTATTTCTAAAGACACTTGTCTTAGTCACTGTTCTATGGCTGTAAAGAGATACCACGACAAGGGCAACTCTCATTAAGAAAAGCATTTTTTTTTTTTGAGGAGGAAAGGGTTTATTTGCTTTACATGTTACAGTCCATTATTGAGGGAAGGCAAATTAGGAACTCAAGGCAGGAACCTGTAGGCAGGAACTGAAGCAGAGACCACAGAAGAATGTTGCTTGCTGACTTGCTCCTTCCGGATCACTTTCTTTTACAATCCAGGACCACGTGCCTAGGGTGATGCTGCCCACGGCATGCTGGCCCTTCCGAATCAATCATCAGTCAGGAAAATGCTAGTAAGCTGCCCTACTGGCCAGTTTTACCAAGTGAGACAGTTTCCTCAGTTGAGATCCCTCCTCTCAGAGGATCCCAGCTTATGTCAAGCTGACAAAACAAACAAACAAACAAACAAACAACAACAACAAAACCAACTAAGCAGGATGGCCATTAACCATCCTTTTACTAGCCTTCTGCCTTAGTTAGGGTTCTCTGTTGTGTCTGTGAAGAGACACCATGACCACGACATCTTTTTTGTTTTAAGTTCTAAGAAAAGCACTTAATTGGGGCTTGCTTATAGTGTCAGAGGTTTAATCCGTTATCATCACGGTGGGGAGCATGGTGGCAGGCATGGCACTGGAGCAGTAGTTGAGAGCTTTACATCCTGATCCACAGGTCTACAGACAAAGGGACACTGAGCCTGGTGTGATCTTTTGAAATCCCAAAGCCATCATCACAGTGACACACTTCCACCAAGACCACACCTACTCCAACCATGCCTTACCTCTTATTCCTTTTAACCCTTTCAAACAGTTCTACTCCCTGGTGACTAAGTATTCAAGTATATGAGCCTATGGGGACCATTCTCATTCAAACCACCACAATGCCATACACTGTGAATTAGGCATGCAGCTGGAACTGGGCTGGAGACTCCCTCCCTTCTGGCTAGCATTCAGAGTGCTGGAAGATGTTGAAGGTTGCTCTGGGAGTAGAGGCATTAACGGCCTCACTTCTCTGTAGCCACTGTATTTTACAAGACTCATCTGCAAAAAAGGATATGTCTACTGGTGCAATGGTGTGTGAGTATTTGGGGGATAGCTAGCAGATTTCTGATTGAACTTGATGTCTGCATGGGAGGGAGTGTGTACCTGTTACTGTAGAACTGGCAAGAGTTTATGGCTCTGGAGGTTTATAGGCTTTAGGAGGAACACATTACTGACATTTCGTAAGTATACAAGTTCTCAAACTGCCTTATACCCAGAGGCTCTTGCTGCTCTCAGACTGGGTTAGAGGTGCTGTTCTTCTCACTGGACAATAGTTAAGGCAGTAACTCATAGTTGGTCATTGCTAAGTGGCCAGTGAGTGATCAGCTTTGAATGGGACATGTATGTATATAATCTCCTCCAACATCTAGTGACCATCATGGAAGAGGAGGAACAAAGATTCTGAGACCCAGATGATGGGGATGGGTTCTTGGAAAAGTTGCCTCCTGCATCTGACATGGCTATTACAACCATGAACACACAGCAACTATGCCTGCCTGTATGGGATCTGCACAAAATAAAAACATGAAGTAGGAACAGAGGGTAAGAAGTGGCATACAGGTGTGAGACTGTAAAATATTCAAACTTGTATGTGGATAATAAGGAACTCTTAAAAGGCTGCCTGTTGGAACATGAGTCTGTCCTCTATAGACATCAGTATGTAGGTTTTTCCAGAAAACAAAACAAAATAAAAAGCCCTTCCATATAACTAAGCTATTTCACTTTTTGTAATTTAACACAAAGACTCCAGGTCAACGTATCACAAAGATACTTGCACATTGATGTTTATTAAAGCACTATTCAAAGTTGCTAAGTTATTGAACCAATCTTGGTATCTGGCAACATATGAGGAAATATAAAAATATAATTTACATGTAGTTATAGTTATTTTCCATTGCTGTGATAAAAATATTATGGCCAGGGCAACTATGAGAAGAGAGGGCTTATTAGGCCTGTGGTTCCGAGGGCTGAGAGTCTGTCAATAGTGGGAGAGCATGACAGCAGGCAGGCATGGC
This sequence comes from Microtus pennsylvanicus, assembly GCF_037038515.1. Taxonomy (NCBI): domain Eukaryota; kingdom Metazoa; phylum Chordata; class Mammalia; order Rodentia; family Cricetidae; genus Microtus; species Microtus pennsylvanicus. Next base: position 29,686,291 of record NC_134586.1, read on the forward strand.
CATTGGAATAGCAAGCTGAGAGCTGGCATCTTAAGCTGCCAAGTATGAGGTAGAGAGATCAATCGGCATGTTGGGAGTCTTTGAAACCTCAAGGCCTGTCCTGAGGAATACACTTTTTCCAGTGTCACTTGTAAGAAAATGGAAGAAATTGGGGACAATCATATTAAGCAAATTAGGCCAACCCCCAAAAGACAAACAGCATGTGTTTTCTCTTATTTGTGGGTCCTAGGTGTTACATATACATATTATGAAGTCAAAGGGAAATTATGTGGGAAACAAAGATGGTTAATAAGAGAAAGTAGAGACTAGAAGGGTTTGGGGAAGATATGCTCAAAGTACATTATATTCTTATATAAAGCAGCCTTATATAGTAGCTCTATATAATAAAAAATAAAAATAATAAAATATCAAATATAGCAATAAGGAGCAAAGAGGAAAAGAATGTTAAGTAAAGGCATAGATAATGCATTTAATAAAATCGTGGGAGGATTGTCTTAAATCTGTGAAAGACTTTGTGTTGGTTGGTTTTTGTCAAATTGGCACAAACCTAGACATATCTGGGCAGGGTACCTCTTACTTGAGAAAATGTCAGTACATGTCTTTCATAAAAAATCACAAAGAAGCATCAGAATTAAATAATATTATAGATCAAATCAAGTTTACATATATCTGCAGAATTTCCCACCCAACACTGTAGGTCATACATTTTTCTTAGAAGTCATAAAACTCTGAAATAGAACAAGGATATTTTAAAACTCCTGGAACTTAAACAAATATATATTTAGCAGATCAGAACCTATGGTGTGCAGTTTAAGAGCAAGGTTCTAGCTCTAGGTGCCTACATTAAAAATGAAAGAAATCTTAAATAAATAACCTAATAATATGCTTCAAGTCTTAGAAAAACAAAAACAAGGAAAACCTGAAGCCAGCTGATAGAAAGAAATAATAAAATAAGCAAAGAAATTAATTAAATTCAAACAAAAATAACAATGAAAATAAAGATGAGCTGAGTGTTCGAAAAGATAAGCAAGATTGAAAAATTGAACTAAACCAACCAAAATAAAGACAGAAATTGATATGGTTAGAGATAGAAAGAAGATATTGCAAGAGATATTAGTGAAATTCAAAGGATTATTAAGACATATTTTGAAAATATATTTTCCAACATATTGGGAATCCTACAAGAAATGGATAAATGACTAGACACACAGATGGCTGACCAAAATTAAACCAAGAGTATGTAAACAAAAAATATATAAGGATGAGAATAAAACAGCAATGAAATCTCATCTCTCTCTCTCTCTCTCTCTCTCTCTCACACACACACACACACACACACACACACACACACACACACACACACACCAACAAAAAACAAAATAAAACAAAAAACCCCAAATCCAGCAGAAACTATACCAGTCCTTTAGGAATGAACACTAGTATTCTTCAAATGTTCCATCAACTTGAAAGGCAAGAACCACTACCAGTTTCATTTTATGAAGCCAACATTAATCACTCTGATAACAAAGTTGCATTTAAGCAAATTAAACCAGAAAATCATGGATCAGTCTTAACAATGAATGTGGATTAAAAAAATACTCAACCAAATCCTTGCAAACTGAATTCTGCAACTCATCAAAAGATCGTTCACCATGACATGATCTTCATTCCAGGGATCAAGAAGTATTTAACATCGATAGATCAGTGAAAGTAGTGTATCAAATTAATTGAGTCATATGATCATCTCAAAAATGCAAAAAAAGGCCTTTGACAAAGCCCAATATATTTTGATGATAAAAGCAATGGAGACATGGTGTAGGAGGTCCTTCTGTCTATGTGTTGCTTTTATTGGTTAATGAATAAAGAACTGGGTTGGCCTATAGCACGTGAGGAGGAAGGCTGAGTGAGGAGATGCCATGGAGCTGTCAGAGTCAGATATGCTGAAACTTTGCCAGTAAGCCACTGCCATGTGGTGATACACAGATTAATGGAGATGGAAGAGTTAACCAATAAGAAGCTAGAGCTAATGGGCCAAGTAATGTTTTAAATGATATAGTTTCTGTGTGATTATTTTGGGTCTAAGCTAGCCTAGCGGCTGGGAACCAACAAACGACCCTTCTTACTACAACTGGCACCCACCGTTGTGGACTAAATCCATGTAAAACCTGAGAGGGATGGAGAGATGGCTCAGTAGTTGAGAGCACTAGCTGGTAGACAAAAGAATAGATGGTCATATTTTGACTCAATAAAGGTCATACATGATAAACATAGTTAACATTATACCAAATGGAGAGAAAAAAGTATTTCCACTAAAATTGCTGTCTTAGACATGTATATCCATTTATCTGCTCTTATTAAATATAGTCTCATTGATATAACAATAAAACAAGAGAAAAATAGATACAAATAAGAAAGGAAGACATCAGAGTATTTTTATTTGTAGATTATATGTAAGTATTTCTGTATGAGACTCAAAAGATACTACCAGGAACTCTTAAATCTGAAAAAGGCTTTCAGAAAAGTGACAGGATACAAAATTAGTGTAAAAATCAGTAGCTTTTCTTTAAAAAAATTTAATTTATTTTTATTTGAATAACATTTTCATTTATTTTACATACCAATCAGTTTCCCCTCCCTTCGCTCCTCCTCTCCCTTTCCTTTTCCCATCTACTCCCCTCCCCATTTATTCCTCCTCCACCTCCATTCAGAAAGGTTCAGGCTTCCTTCCCATGGGCTTGCACAAAGCATGGCACAAAGTTGATGCAGGGCCAGATAATCTAGCATGGGGAATAGGTTACCAAAAGCCAGGGAGAGTGTTGACTGAGGTTTCTGTCCTGCCCTATCCTGCAGCTCTTCAGTCCCAAATAAACACACAGAGGTCTACATTAATTATAAACTGATTGGCCTATTAGCTCAGGCTTCTTATTCACTCTTATAACTTATATTAGCCCATAATTCTTGTCTGTGTTAGCCACGTGGCTTGGTACCTTTTTTAGTGAGGCAGTCACATCTTGCTTGTTCTGTGTCTGTTTTCCTCTCTGTCTGTGTGACGACTGTAGACTGAAGCTTTCCTCTTTCCAGAATTCATATTGCCCTGCCTCTACTTCCTGCCTGATTTCCCCGCCTATGCTTCCTGCATGGCTACTGGCCAATCAGCATTTATTTAAAATACAAGTGACAGGGTACAGACAATTTTCCCACAGAAGGAGAGGTCCTGCTCTTGTTGTTGTTAGAAGCCTTACTAAGAGACCAAGCTACACAATTGTCACACATTTGTAAAGGGCCCATGTTGGTCTTGTGTAGGCTCCCTGACTGTTGGTCCAGTGTTAATGAGCTTCTGTGAGCTCAGGTCAGCTGTCTCTGTGGGTTCCCCCATCATGAATCCCCTGGCTGGTACAATCCCTCCTCCCTTTCTTCTGCAAGATTCTAGGATCTCAGCACAGTACTTGTCTGTGGATCTCTGCCTCTGCTTCATAAGTTACTGGATAGAGTATCTATGATGACAATTAGGGAAGTCATCAATTGGCTCATAGTAGATGGCCAGTTCAGGCACCCTCCCCATTATTGCTAGGAGTCTTAGTTGGGGTCATCCTTGTGGGTTCTTGGGAGTTTCCTTGGCACCAGGTTTCTCCCTAACCCCAAATGATCCTTCATAAAGATGTCTCTTTTGTTACTCTGCCCTTTCATCCTGCCTCCAACTTGCCTCCTACACCCAGCCCACCCAAATTACTTCCTCTAGTTCCTATATCTCCATCTCCCCAATCTTCACCCCCAGTTAGCCTAGGAGATCTTTTCTACTTCCCCTTTCCCAGGGAAAACCATGCATTCCTCTTTGGTCCCTTCTTCTTGTCTAGCCTCTCTGGGGCTGTGGATTCTAGGTTGGTTATCCTATATTTTACTCCTAATAACCACCTATGAGTGAGTACATATTATTTTTGGCTTTCTGGGTCAGAGTTACCTCAGGCAGAATGATTTTTTCTAGTTCCATCCATTGGCCTGCAAATTTCATGAGGTCATCATTTTTTTTAACAACTGAGCAGTACTCCATTGCATAAATGTATTATATTTTCCTTATTCATTCTTTGATTGAGGGGTATCTAGGTTGTTTTCAGGTTCTGGCTACTATGAATAGTAGTGCTATGAACATAGTTGAGCAAGTGTCCTTGTGGTATAATTGAGCATCCTATGGGTATATGCCTAAAATTGGTATAGCTAGGTCTTGAGGTAGATTAATTCCCAATTTTTAAAGAAACCATCATACTGATTTCCTAAGTGGCTGTACAAATCTGCACTCCCACCAGCAATGGAGGAGTGTTTCCCTTACTCCACATCCTCTCCAACATAAGCTGTCACCAGTGTTTTTGATCTTAATCATTCTAGCGGGTGTAAGATGATATGTCAGAGTCATTTTGATTTGCATTTTCCTGAAGACTAGGGATGTTGAGCAATTACTTTAGTGTCTTTCAAACATTTTAGATTCTTCTGTTGAGAATTTTGTTTAGATTTATACCCCATTTTTTAATTGGATTATTTGGTATTTTGATGTTTAGTTTCTTGAGTTCTTTATATATTTTGGAGATCAGTCCCCTGTCAGATGTGGGGATGGTGAGGATCTTTTACCACTCTGTAGGCTGCTGTTTTGACCTATTGATAGTGTCTTTTGCCTTAGAGAAGCTTTTCAGTTTGAGGTCCCACTTATTAATTGTTGACCTTAGTCTCTGTGCTACTAGTGTTGTATTTAGGAAGTTGTCTCCTGTGCCAATGCATTCAAGGCTACTTTTCACTTTCTTTTCTATCGGGCTCAGTGTAACTAGATTTATGTTGAGGTCTTTGATCCACTTGGACTTGAGTTTTGTGCAGTGTGATAGATATGGATCTATTTGCATTTTTCTACATGCTGCTAACCAGTTATGCCAGCACCATTTGTTGAAGATGTTTTCTTTTTTCCATGATATAATTTTTGCCTCCTTGTTAAAAATCAGGTGTTCATAGGTGAGTGGATTAATGTCAGGGTCTTCTATTCATTTCCATTGATCCACATGTCTGTTTTTATGTCAATACCAAGCTGTTTTTATTACTATAGCTCTATAGTAGAGCTTGGAGTTATGGATGGTGATATATCCTGAAGTTCCTTTATTGCACAGGATTGTTTTAAGCTATCTTGGGCTTTTTGTTTTTCCATATGTGCTGTGGAACTCCTTCAGTAAATAGCCTTTAAGATACTGCCCCACTTTGGGCATTGTCTCATGTACTATAAATACAGACAAAAAGCATGCGTGGGCCTCTTGGCTGCTGGATTTGATTCTAGTTCCCTGCTCACACAGAGGACTGTTAATCATTGTTTTTTTTTCCTGTGAGTCTACCCCTAAATAAACAAATTATTATAAGTATAATAGAAACATTATATTCCATTTTGGGCCAGTGTGGGACTATTTTATTATAAATTGCAACACATATGAAGTTAAATATTGCTCTTTTGAGATCTGTGAAGAATTGTGTTGGTCTTCAATGGGGATTGCTTTGAATTTGTAGATTGCTTTTGGTAAGATTGCTATTTTTATTATGTTGATTCTACCTGTCCAAGAGCATGGAATACCTTTCCATTTTCTTATATCTTCTTCAATTTCTTCCTTTAAAGACTTAAAGTTCTTGTCATATAGGTGTTTCATTTGTTTAGTTAAATACCATAAAATATTTTATGTTATTCGTGGCTATTGTAAAGGGTGATGTTTCTCTGATTTCTTTCTCAGTTTATTTATCATTTGTTTATAGGAAGGCTACTGATTTTTTTTAAGTTAATTTTGTATCCTGCCACATTACTGAAGGTGTTTATCAGCTGTAGGAATTCTCTGGTAGAATTTTTGGGGTCACTTATGTATACTATCATATCAATGTAAACAGCAAAAGTTTAACTTCTTCCTTTCTAGTTTGTATCCCATTGATCTCCTTTTATTGTCTTATTGTTCTAGCTAGAACTTCAAGTACTGTATTGAACAGATATGGAGAGAGTGGACAGCCTTGTCTTGTTCCTGATTTTAGTAGAATTCCTTTGCGTTTTTGTCTGTTTAATTTGATGTTGACTGTCAGCTTGCTATATATTGTTTTTATTATGTTTATAGTAGCTTTTCTATATACCAATAATGAACATGTTAAGGAAGAAACTAGGCGAACAATCCTATTTGTAACAGCTTTAAAAACCACTAAATACATGGGAACAAGCTCAACTGAAGAAGTGAAAAACTGGGCTTGGCGGTATTAGTGCACATCTTTAATCCCAGCACTTGGGAGGCAGAGGCAGGTGGATCTCTGTGAGTTTGAGGGCCACCAGGGTCTACAAAAGCTAGTTCCAGGAATGACATCAGTCTAAGGGCTTGTGATATTTCTCAATGGTAGAGGTGTTTGAATGCAAGTGGACAGAAGCCTGATGGCCTGAATTTGACCCCTAGACCCCAAAGTGATCTGGAGAGTATCTACTCTTGAGAGTTGTCCTGTGACATCCACCCATTCATGTTCATGAATCCATGAGTATGTGTATGTGCATGGTTGTGTATATACACACAATCAATAAAAAAGTTAAAAATCAATTCAAATGGGCCAAAGTCTGTCAAAGGCATATGAGTATTGTTTAAACCTTTATAGGAAGACAGAAAACATTTAACTGTACAGGCATAGGTGAGGACATTTTGAAAAGAACTTACAGAATTCAGGAAATAACATCAAACACTAACAGGTGGGATTACTTGAGATTCAAAATTGCACAACAAAGGAGAAGTCAGCTGAGTGAAGAGAGTAATATTTTCTAGCTATGTACCTGATAGAGGAGTGATACCCAGACTTCATAAAGAACCCCAAAGCCAAATACTGAAAACTCAACCTCAAAACTAAACAACACATTGAATAAGTAGGCTAATGCACCCACTGTGACGGGGGGGGGGGAGAGGAAGGCTTCTGATCTAATGGGAACTCACCAAGGACAACTGGACTGGGACTGATGGAGCATGTGATCAAACCAGACTCTCTGAACGCGGCTGACAAGGAGGGCTGATGGAGAAGCCAAGGACAATGTCACTGGGTTTTGATCCTACTGCATGTACTGGCTTTGTGGGAGCCTAGTCTGTTTGGATGCTCACCTTCCTAGACCTGGAGGGAGTGGGGAGGACCTTGAACTTCCCACAGGGCAGGGAACCCTGACTGCTCTTTGAACTGGAGAGGGAGGGATAAGGGGAATAGGGGGAGGGGAAGGGAAATGAGAGGAGAGGAAGAGGTGAAAAATTTTAATAATAATAATAATAATAAAATAAAAAAGAAATGAAAAGATAATTCTCAAGACAAAGTATAAATGCCCAATAAACATTTGTAAAAGTGTCCATCAACAGATGAATAAGCAAGATATGGTTTATACAAACAATAGAGATTTTTTTTGGCCCTAAAAAAAAGGTAGTTATGTCATATGCTAGGAAATGGATGAATCTAGAGATAATCATAATAAGTCAATCACACTTGGAGAAATAAATATTATGTTTTTTCTTATTTATGGATCCTAAATGTTATATAGACTCATTATACTATATATACACACATACACACTCATATTCACACACACACACTCAGACACTCACACAAATACGTGCACACTCATACATGTACACATCTGATATGTGAGTAGACTGGAATAGGAAGGAAACTATTAGGAGTGGGGGACAAGAAGGAGGTTCCACAAAGGGGAAGGAGCAGAGTGTTGAATATGGTCAGGGAAATGATATACTTGAAATACATTGTCTATGAAGCCCATCACGATATACAATGAATACATGCCAATAAAAACAGAAAGGATAGTTTTTATTTATTTTTTTTAAAGTATTTGTTTATTTATTATTTATACAATACTCGGTCTGTGTGTATGTTTGCAGGCCAGAAGAGGGCACCAGACCTCATTACAGATGGTTGTGAGCCACCATGTGGTTGCCGGGAATTGAACTCAGGACCTTTGGAAGAGCAGGCAATGCTCTTAACCTCTGAGCCATCTCTCCAGCCCTGAAAGGATAGTTTTTAAAGTGGTGGCTATCATTACACAGTGTACTCACAGATTCAAACATCAGCATCATGTTGTACCCATTCATATTTATAGTTTTCATGAGTTGGTCAAAAGAACAAAAATAGTAAAGACAAAAAATTTAAAATCTTTCTACAGCTCTGTTCTTAGTTTTAGAAATTTAATGCCTTCTGGAAACTTCCATGAACATCTGTTCCCTTTCTGACCATTGACTTCAGCTTGTCCTCCAGACACCAGCCTGAGGGTGAGCTCCAGAGATGAGTGTTTCTGCATCCAGGAGGATCACTGGAGAGGGAGGTCACGTAGTACCCACTCTTGTCTCCTCTTCTGCCCTTCTGGAACTGTCAATATATGACTAGACCAATGGCAGCCTTCCTCCTCCTACAGTGCCATGCCTGTCTCTTCTCAACTTCTCTAACTCAGCTCTAACATCACATAGACATGCCTGGGTTGTCTTTCATAGAAGTAACCGGGGCTTTGATAAATACCCAAGATTGATGAGAAATATAGAGTCAAATTCTCAGCATAAATCAGGCAAAAACATGAAGGTTGAAGGTGACAGCCCAGTGAACTGGTGCCTTTAACTCCCTGCAGATTCCTAATTTGGTTACCACAGTCTGTCAGGGCAGAGCTCATGCAGGGAAGAGGCCAGGCTGGGGACAGAATGACTCACCCTTGGGATCTTCATTGTGCCCGATTTACCAGGAGGAAGCCCTGAAGGGATAGTCATTGCCTGAGCGGAGTAAGAATAGGGTTCCTGAGTTTGTTCTGAACAAGCTCCTGGCTCCCTACCACCCCGTCCACCACCTCTGTCTGTCTCCTTGGCTTCCTGATTCACTTGGTCTTGGGCCTTGTGTGGAATAGTCCATGGCTTCTTCCTGGTCCTGCTGTGTCCTGCAGTCTTCCTGCAGCCAGGCTGGCCTTGGACTCTCCCCTCCCACAGGCAGCTAGGGAGTCCTCCCCTGACCGGTCAGAACTACATTGCTGGAGACAATTACTGGCTGCCCTATAAAAATACATACAGAGGTTTAGAGAGGTATCGTGTTGCATACTTAATATTTTACCAGCAATAAATCCAACCCTTCCCTCTTGAGTAGATGTCAACTCTATAAATTAGGAGACCATTTTTGAAGGAGGAAGATTTCATAGGCCCCAGGCTCCCCACAATCAGATCATATTTCAAGTGCTGTACCAGAGTTATACTGAAGCCTTCAGGGGAAGTTGTTCTCAGAGAGTTGAGATGTGGGGTCCCCATCCACTTATTACAGCACCCCTGGGCATAATCAACGTGCATCCTTATACTGGACTCTGCCGGAATTCAGGCCAGAGTGAAGGAGTATCTCCTCTTGGGTACCAGGAAGGACCATCCAGCTGGGTGTCAGGCAGGTTGAGTGGGAGGGTGGTTTGCTAGCACAGCCTCCCTGCCTCCCTGTTGGGTTTATCCTGTAGGGGAGCTGCAGAAGAGGAGACCATGGGCTGGCAGCTGGTCCAACCCCTGGCCCTCGCTAGCCATTCCCTTCTCTCTTCTGGGCATTGCAAGTCTCAGGGGCCTTGGCAGACTTTAGAATTATCTTAGTTACCTAGTCCATCCATGAACTCTTCTTCTTGGGGGACCCCAGAAACTTCATGGTAGCCCTATTTGGGAAGAACCCACAGGATAAGGACAAGAATGTGGTCTGTGTGGGGTTAGGAGATCTCATATGAGAATACTGATGAGGGAGACAGTCTTTCCATTAGTCTCCAGTGCAGGCTTCTGCTCTGATGAAGTGGGGCCCTCACTCAAGAAAAGAATGAAGACTGTTCTGTTGGGGGATATTTGATCATACTGTGAACCCTTAGTTTGTATTTGCGTTAATTAAATAAAATTAACCTTGGGTCAGGAGGCTGAGTTAGCAACTAGTTTACAGAAAGGAATCATAGAGCATTACAGGGCGTCTGGAAGAGATGGAGAGACACAGGAAGTAGAAGGGAGGGTTTTTTAGTGGTGCATTTTTGTTTGTTTGTTTGGCAGAGGGGAAGTCCACTCTTTTTGGGAGATGCGAGCAAGGAGAGAAGGTTAGCAAGTTGCTCCTCAACCTCTCTGAGCTAGCAGAGTTTTGCCCCAGCCTTTGAATCTCGACTCTTATTTGTAAATAGAATGATAGAGATTTAGTTAAAGCTGCCTTTAGCTGCAGCAGCAGGGCCAGTGCCTGCAAGAACAGAATTCCCACCAGGCTGCAACCTGAGTGGCCAGGCCTCTGCCAGACAAGTGTGTCGGTAACTGCAAAGTCACAGACTCTGGCTGACATGGCAGTAGATTAAGGTACAGTCAATGTGCCTAAGTTAGGACAGCATTGTCCCAGACCCCAAGGATTATGGACACCAAGTTCTTCACAGGCTCTTCTCCAGATGAATATCTTGTGTGTGAGGAGGGGGTAATCAGATGATCATTCTGGCCTAGACATGGAAGAAACTAGCAATTTTATTTATATTTTGAGAATTTTGTGTGAGAATTTGCATCAATTCCCCCTTCCTATCTTCCGTCCAAATTCCCTTGTGCCATTTTCATTTTTCTCAAATTTATGAACTCTTATGTTTAAACACACATACATACACATACATGTGTTCACATGTACTGATGTACACACACAAAATTAACCCACTGAGTTCATTCAGTGTTGGTCATATGTGTGTTAAGGGCTTGTGACTCGGGGACTTGTCCCTGGAGAAGACCGATTCTCCTTCTTTTACCAATTGCTATCATTTCCTATAGTTCTTCATGTTGGTAGTTTGGATGAATCTAGGAATTTGTCTGTTTCTTTTGTATTTTTGAGCTTAAGTTTTCTAACTTTAAAAGCTGAGTGGTTTTTGGAGTATTCTTTACATTATTTGGAACTTTGTTGCTGTATGCTGTAATGTTTCCCTGTTCATTTTTGATTCTGCTAATTGGTGTCATCTCTATCTTTCTTTGTTTATTTGGGCCAAGGTTTGTCCATCTTGTTTATCTTTTTAAAGAACCAGCGTTAGCTTTATTGACTCTTTGTACTGTTTTCATTCTTTATTTCATTTTTCCTCTGATTTTTATTGTTTCTTGCTGCCTGCAGGATTTGTGTTAACTTGATCTTGTTTGTTTCCCAAATTTTTGAATTGTACCATTAAGTTATTTGTTTGTGCTTTGATTTTTTAACGTAGTATCTTAGAGCTTTGAGTTTCTCTCTCAGGATTGTTTTAAATGTGTCTTAGAGGTTTCGTTGTGCTGTGTTTTCATTCTTATTTAGTGCCAGGATTTTTTCCTTTGCATTCTTTCTTGGTTCACTCTTTGATCCATTTATCACTTAGCAGTTGTTGCTTCATCTCCATGAATGTGTATAATCACTGTGGATTGATTTTCTGTTGGTTGTATGTTTTATTGCATTGTGGTCAGATAGGATACATGGAGTTGTTTCAGTTTTCTGGAATTATTAACACTGATTTTGTGTCTGAGGATGTGCTCTAGTTTATAGAAGCTTCCATGGACTGCTGAGCAGAATGTGCATTCTTTGTTATTTGGGTGAAGAATTCTGTAGATACCTGTCAGGTTCATTTGCTGTAAGATGCCATTTAATTCTGAGGTTTCTCTGTTTATTTTTGTCCAGATGACCTGTGTATTGGGGAAAGTGTGGTATTAAAATCATCTATTACTGACTTGGATTTAATCTGTGTCTTTAAATAGTTTACTTTTTATGAAATTGGGTACACCAGAGTTTGGTACATATGTGTTTGGGACTGTAATGTATTTTGATTAATTTTCCCCTTGATTAAGATGAACTGTTTATCTCTCTCTATTCTGGTTGGTTTTAGTTTGAAGTCTATTTTGTTAAATATTAGGATAGTGACACCTACTAGCTTTTGATCTTATTTACTTAGAATAGTTTTTTTCCATCTCTTCATTTTTTAAGTAGTTCTTATCTTTCAAAGTAATATGAGTTCTTGTAGACAACAAATATATGAGATTTTGTTTCTTAATCCATTTAACTAAAATGTTCCTTTCGATTGTGGAATTGAAGCCATCAGTGTATAAAGTTATTGAAAGATGTGTGTTGCTTGCTATTATTTTTTCTGTTTATGTCATTTTTCTGTTTTGCTTCCATAATTGTAGCTTCATTTGCTTGCTTTCTATAGTCCCCTGTCTATCTTGTTTCTCTCTTTAAAGTATTGATCCAAGTATTCTCTCTAGGGTCTGCTTGATGGACATGAATTCTTTTAGCTTGTTTAAGTCATGGAAAGTTTTTCTTTATCATCCAACTATGACAGATGGTTTTGCTGGGTAAAGTAGTCTATGTTTGAATCTCTGGCTTTTAGAACTTGAAGTGTATTGGTGTAGGCTCTTGTGGCTTTTAAAGATTCCATTGAGAGAAATAATTGTTATTCTGATGGGTTTTCCTCTATGTGCGGCATTTGCTCTTACTCTTGCTGCTTGCAGTAAGTGCCTTCTCCTGGTTCTGTATATTTAAAATTTTAACTATTATATTCCATGGGGGTTTCTTTTCTGGTCCTGTCCGTTTGGTGCTCTTTGCTTTTTATATTTGTATGGATTTGTCTTTCCTTAATTTTGGGGAGGTTTCCTTCTATGACCGTGTTGAAAATCCGGTCTGTGACATTGATCTGGAAGTCTTCTCCTTTTTCTATGCTTTTAATAGGAAGGTTTGATCTTTTCATGATGTCCCACTGTTCTTGCATGTGCCTTTCATTAACTATTTTCCACATTCTTTGCTTGAGTAGTCTTATTCTATTCTATCTGTCTTACTTGGTCCCCTTAAGTTTTCTGATTGTGTTATTAAGTCTTTCAATTCCATATTCATTTCTTCTTGAGTTCTTGTAGTACGAATAATAAAAACCCAGAGAGAGATATTGGGGTTCAACCTGAAGATTAGGAAAACAAAGCAGTCAAGCCACCAGACAGCTCTTACCTCTATGAAATCTTCAGACTGAAAGAACGATTTCCTGTCTCATCCTGCCTTACGTTCCTCTTAGTGCTGGGATTAAGGATGTGCCCCACCCCACCCTGCACCTCTATGGCTGACTAGTGTGGCTGCTGGGATTAAAGGTGTGTGCACCACCCAACTCCACACCTCTATGGCTGACTAGTGTGGCTGCTGGGATTAAAGGTGTCACCACCACTGCCTGGCCTGTATGGCTGACTAGTGTGACTGCGGTCTGCTCTTCAGGCAAGCTTTATTAACTAAAATACAAATAAAATATCAATACAAGTCCTCGTCAATATTTCTCCCTGTTTACTGAATTTCAAACCTTGAACTGTCTTCTTTATTTCTTTCAGCCATTTATTTGTGTTTTCTTGGCCATCACTCAGGCATTGATTTTTACCCTCTATACATTCATTGAGCTATTCTTCATGTCTTTGAAAAGCTCATTGGCTTCCCTGACCTTCACGAGACTAGTTCTGTTTGTCTATTTAGTCACCCCATGCTTTTATGGAGCAGGCCATTGGCTGTCAAATACTTGGGGGGATCAGAATAACCACACAAATATTCTAAAACACCCACATCCAGGACAGGCTGATGTGGAAGAGCCTGGGGCTCTGTGGCCTTTATAATCTTCCAGGTGAGATAGATAGAACAAAGCATGACCAGGCATTCACTAATGTGTCTGTGGGAGCAGGCTGGTCACCTGTGCACACAGAATTGCAGCCAGATTCTTAGAACAGCATGGATTTGAGTTCCAGTGTCTTTTTAAGGCCCAATTCAGACTGTCAACCTCAGCTGTCTGCGAAGATCCTATGAAGAGTTCAAAACTGATCACGCTCCATTTTACTTTTACTGGTCTGGGGAGAATGCTGGCTTCAATATTGTTACAGCTCTCTGGGTCTTTAGGACATGTGGGCAGGGTTTGGGCTCATGAGAATACCTGACCCATGTAGATACTCTGATTTTTTATGTTGATTTGTTCTCTTGTGTGTGTGTGTGTGTGTGTGTGTGTGGTGACATGATATTGAACACTAAGCTTCATGAATACCAAGCAAGTGTTTTGGTCTTAGATGTTACCTTTTCTAAGAGGTGTTGCTTGGAAAGACAAAAAACTATATTCTTTTTTTGTTGCTGTTGCTGTTTTTTTTTTTTTTGAGAAGGTTTCTCTATAGTTTTGGAGCCTGTCCTGAGCCAAAAGTCCCGGGAGTGGTAATCATGCCTACTATCCATAGTTATCCCGAGGAAGATTCCATTAGGTAGATAGATGATATTCCCTACAAGTTAGGGATATATATATATATATATATATATATATATATATATATATATATGTGTGTGTGTGTGTGTGTGTGTGTTAGGGAGATATATATATATATATATATATATATATATATATATATATATATATGCAGCATGCACAGGTATATTAGCACACACACAGACAAGCAGAGGAGGTCAGCTTCAACGAACTGACAAACTCCCACAAGCTCTACCTAAGGCCCGGGAGCAGCCTGCCTTCAGAGAGGTTGTGGGTAGTAATACAGCTTCAGCATGACTCATTCTAAGTTCAAAGCCCTCTTACCCAGGATGACAGTTCCACAAGTCTGTGTGGTAACACCCTTGTGTTTAAACTGTGCTTGTGGTCCTTGGCTCTTGTGGAGAGCTGTTTTCATAGGCAGCATTCAATTTTCCACCTGTTATTGTGCGTTTGCATCCCCAGGGGCCGAGGCTGGGGGAAAGTCCGAGAGCAAAGGAAGCGGTGTTTTCTATGTGAAGCAGACGTGCTCCAAAGCCAGTCCAGCATGGAGCCTGCCAATGGCATAGTGGGCCCTGGAGGTTTGTTGACATGCTGACCTCCCAGACGCCACACCCTTAGTCTTTCGACTCAAGTAGACTTCCTTTGTGTACTGGCCTCGGAGAGCAGAACTGAAGGTTGACTAGGAGCCAGAGGTGAGCATCCACAGTCCCTCTGAAGACCGCGCCACAGGGCAAAGGCAACATCAAGGCTTGTGTTGTTCATAGATGATGTTCTGTTCTTGCGGCTCTGTCTTCCCATTCACGAGTTCCGTGGAATCATTATGGTTTCCATAGTGACAGGCCAGGAGGAGGAAGAATGGGCTCTAACCCTTACCTGGGCTGATGGAAGGCTGCAGTGTAGGCTGTTCAGTGATTGGGAAACTCTGTTCATGTCTGTGCCGTGGTGGCTGTTTACTGAGACCTGCTCCCAGGTGTTTCCTTGGGGCAGTAGTTACACGACAGGAATGGTAGCTGAGGCCACTCCTCCCCCTCAATCCAGTCTCAGTTCTCTTCTTACACTCAGAGCCACAGAGATGGAGAACCATCTACTCTTAGATTATGTCCTCAACCCAGGTTGGGTGATATGGTGTAGAGACCTTATTACTAGGGCGCCGGGCTGTTCTTTATTTTGTGTCCCAGGTTGCTACCAGGATTAAAAAGAACTGGTGATATTGGCCCAGCAAGATGACTTGGTGGTTAAAGGGGCTTCACGCCATCCAAGTCTGATGGTCTGCCCTTGATTCCTCAAACTTGTATGGTAGAAGGAGGGAGGAGTGACTCCTTTGAGCTGCTCTCTGGCTTCTGAGCTAATGCTCATGTGCAAACACACATAAATAGGAATGTGAAAAAATTGGTGATGCCATATTTTTTTTTATTAATGCAGCCACTGTCATAATGACTCACCCCCGAGGATATGCCGCACAGTCCCCCAAATGAGGAATATTTTCTCTTACAAGGTAGAATTTACATTTATTTCCCTACAGTTTACACTCCTTTAAGCCCATGTGTGCTCTTATTAGAGACTATCACACAAGGACCAAACAAAGGACGGCCTTCATACTGGTAAACAAGTTAAAATGCAATGGGAGTTTTATTAAGTTATATTTGACACAAATATAAGGCTAGTTTCATGGATTGCCACCCTTTTTCCCCTTAAAGACAAACATTGCCCAAATATTTACGTTCTCCACCTGGTAAAGAACACAAAAGCAGAACCTTTCATTTTGGTGTTTCAATAGTCTCGTGTAGTGAGTTTAACTCAATGATGGTTTAAGCATCCCTTTTTCCCACTGCGTACAAACATCAGCAATGTTCCATCTGAAAGGTTTTTGCCCTTGGATCCCTTTGTTTCCTACCAGCCAGCTCTCCTGGGCATCTGCTTTTCAAGTTAAATGTAAGGGCCTCAGAACTGTCTTCCAAAGAATGGTTATGCCTTTTCTATTTGGACAATTGTCAAAGAGAACAGAAAGCTAGAACTTGGAGCCAGAGCTAAATGGCAGGGGAGCAGCTGTGAGTTCCACTGGAGGTTTGGGGGAGTGGAGTGGTGGATGGTGGTATTTGTGAGGAGTGAACTTCCCCTAGGCAGCAGAGGCTTTACCTGGAGGGAGGAACTAGCATTACATCACCCAAGCCGAGACTGCTTTGTGCCAGGAACACAGTGCAGGTTCCCTGGAACTTGGCAGTGAGGGTGCTAACAGGGAGCAGAGGGTGTCAACAAGAAGCCAATGAGTCATCATAGGTTGGGACAAAGCACCCAGAAGAGACAGAGTACAGGGACAAAGGATAAGGTGACAGGGGACTAGTTTAGACATGGTGTCACAAGGCAAGGTCTCACTTGGAGGTGGCAATGGAGCTGATGATAACTACAAATCGTGATTGTGAAATCCTAGGCTCACACCAGTGTTAGAAGTGACTAGGGTACACATACACTCATCACAGACGTGGAGATGTGGGGAAAGAACACACCACACTGGGGTCAGGAACAAAGCTGGAAACCCTGGGACTCATCTGTCATATAAACCAGACTCTAAGGGTTTAGCGGCTAGCTCCATTATCACGCAGGGGACTTCACCATGAGCACGAGGTCCTGCACACCTGGTTTCTGAGATAGCGGAAACAAAGGCCAAGTCATGAATTCCATTGTGGACCCAATTGGCTGCACTGGCATATTCCATTGGTTTCAAATTAGATGGCTATCAAGCCGTTTTGGCTTTGGATTGAGTTGATTCAGCCAAGGAATTAGCTCACCTCCTGATTTGAAAGATGAGAAGTTAAGTGGTGGATGCAGGCTGAGGCTTACAGAAATCTTTGTGGGAGCAGGTGGCTTTGCTAGCAGGGCTATGGTTTAACTATGTTGAAGACTTGATCTCCAGACAGTGGTACCACCGAGAGGTGATTGGATAAGGAGGAAGCTATCTACACCAATGGGCTAATCTGGTGATGAGGTCATAGCTGAACAGGCTATTAAGAAGTGTGGCCTATTTGAGGAAGTAGGTCACTGGAGAGGTAATTTTTGGGGGCTTTGTCTTTGTCCCCAGACATTCTTTTGTTCTTGTTCTCTGCTCCCTGGACGCCTCGTGTGAACAGCTTTCTTTCATATATTCTTCTGCCATGATGTCTACGTCACCACATACCAAATAACAATGAACACATGGGCTGATAATGCTGAAATCTTTCACCCTTAAGTTGATTTTCCCAGATATTTTGTCCCAGCCTCACAAGGTGGACCACCTTAGTGAGCTCTGCACTCTAGGCTTCCTGTTCCTGTCCTGAAGAGAATACTAGAGTGGACCCATCACGCTGGGTTTTCTGACATCAAAAACAGATGCTTGCATTGGAGCCTGTAGTTGTGTCTTTTCTGTTTTCTATTTTTAAAATAAACTTAGCATACAAAGTAATGGGTTTCATTATGGAATTTTACACACATACATGCCCATGTGCACACATGTGCACACACACAAAATTACAATTACTGTAGGTTCTTATCACCTCCCTCAGCCTTCTTCAATCAATGCTGGTCTCATTCATCCCTACAAAAGGATTTCTACTCTGCCTTCATTACACATGTATTCCATTGCCTTCTATTTTCTTCTACAACTCTCTCCCTTTGGATTTCTTCTTCCTCTTTCTTTGTGTGTGTGTGTACACACACATGTGTGTAAGTTCAATTTTAGATTATTTCTATGAAAGAAAATATGACATTTGTCTTTTTGTGTCTGGCTTATTTTGTTTCATATAATGGTCTCTGGTCCATTCATTTTCCCAAGTAGGCCACGTTTCATTCTCCTTTTTGACTGAATAAAATTTCACTGTTTACATACACCACATTTTCTCTCCTTTGCTGTAACTGGAATCTGCTGGTCCTGTATCTTGGCGTGGTGACTAGTACAGGAATTAAATATGGTTGTGCAAACATTGCTGTGGCATGCTGACTTAAAAATCTTTTCTGTACATACTCAGAAGTGGCATAACTGGATCATACAGTGGTTCTAGTTTTCGTTTCTTAAGAGACCCCTGTCCTGATTTCCATGCTGGGGTCACCAGTTTACCTTCCTATCAGCAGTATATAAGTGCCACCTACCCTTATCTTCACTAGCATTTGTGTAGTTTGTTTCCATGACGACAATGTTTCTGACTGGGGTGAGATGGAATTCCAAAGCAGTTTCAATTTGAATGTCCCTGATGGCTAAGGATGTTGAACAACTTCTAAAATATTTGTTGATAATTTATACTTCATCCTTTGAGAAGTTAATACAATTGTTGTGCTCTTTAAATTTGGGGGTTCATTGTAGGTGCCAAAGATTTTTCTCCCAACCTTTATCTTGAGCTTTGTAATTACCTGTAAGGCCATATGTAGAGGCTTGGGCATTATATGGAAGAGGCTGGAAGGGAGGACCTTAGTGGTGGCTGGGACGGAAAGGACTCCACAGCCTAGGATATTCACCCATCCCGCCCTCCAGGATTGGCTAGAGTGAGGCATGAAAGGCAAAGGGAAACTGTATCGAGGATTCTTTTGGTATCCCTGGGCTTCTTTTGGTATCCCCGGGCTTCTTTTGGTATCCCTGGGTTTCTTTTGGTATCCCCGGGCTTCTTTTGGTATCCCTGGGCTTCTTTTGGTATCCCTGGGCTTCTTTTGGTATCCCCGGGATTCTTTTGGTATCCCTGGGCTTCTTTTGGTATCCCTGGGCTTCTTTTGGTATCCCCGGGATTCTTTTGGTATCCCCGGGCTTCTTTTGGTATCCCCGGACTTCTTTTGGTATCCCTGGACTTCTTTTGGTATCCCTGGACTTCTTTTGGTATCCCTGGACTTCTTTTGGTATCCTTGGGCTTCTTTTGGTATCCCAGGGATTCTTTTGGTATCCCTGGACTTCTTTTGGTATCCCTGGACTTCTTTTGGTATCCCTGGACTTCTTTTGGTATCCCCGGGATTCTTTTGGTATCCCTGGACTTCTTTTGGTATCCCTGGACTTCTTTTGGTATCCCCGGGATTCTTTTGGTATCCCTGGGCTTCTTTTGGTATCCCTGGACTTCTTTGGCTAACGCTGGTTTCCATCTCCGGTTCACGGTTTGCATTGTCGACAAATCAGCAAGTTCCATGGTTAGGTGCAGAGCTGAGTTCAAGTCTGGTCTTTGCAAAGAAAACCCTAGACTAGATTTTTAAAGCCACTTGGAGGACTCGATGCATCTTACCTGGAGATGAGATGGTCTAAGGGCGAGGACTGTAATGCAAAGGACCAAGGCTCAACAGATGCATCTTGTACCAGCTTTCCTCAGGCATCGTTTGGATTCAGATGGAGCATGCAGCAATAAACAAAAGAAGATACTAAGATATCAGTGTGACAGTGCAGCCCAGAATGTAACGATGATATAACAGAAGGTCACAGACCTGGGCCTTCCAGGCCAGCAATGCTCTGTTCTAACATGCTAGATGAGAACTGGCTGACGCAAAAGTGTCATCCATGATACACACAAAGCAAAGACTACCAAACAGGACAAATGTCTGTATATCTGATGATTCTAAGATCCTGTAAGTCAGAACCATCAGATGCCAAGCGTGAGTGAGTAGAAAGGGGCCTGTGGGCGATGGTTCTGTGGTCTCACTGGAAAGCTTGGAATAATTTGCCCAGTGCACAGTGTTAAACAGGTGCCTGTAGAATTGTCTTTTTGTTGATGAGGACACAGGGCAAAGTTGGGAACAGGGAGAACCCAGGAGTCAGCCGAAGAGTTGGAAGCCATTGTTTTGACCTGGAGGTGGGCAGATAAAGATGTGCTTATTCATTTAGATAGACCTATGCATATTATGATTAGACTCGGAGATCAGATGGGATGAATATCTCGTTTCCACATCTCCACTGAGCAGCAGTCTGGTGCAGTGGGTGGTGTCCAGTATTGTGACACACGCCTCCATTTGAAGGCTGCGTGACACAGGACCAGATCTCGAGACCTACCCGAATGGACCTAGATATGAATAGAGCCCACGGTCCCTGTACTGCCTGCCCCAGCTGTTGCTCATGGACTACCTGGAACAGAGCCAGCTCCCCAGTGCCTCAGTGCAGGGAATGTCCACGCAGAGGGTGGTGGGAAGGCTCCAATCTAGGAAGGAGTTTGGACTTGGAATTTTAGAGCCCCTTGTCCACTGGGATGTGGCATGGTTCTGCGCACCCATTACAGCTACGTTTAGCCACTAATAACCCTGTGGGGAAGAGAAAGAGTTAAATGCTCTGCTTCCCTGCAGTCTGCCCCATGCACATGGCGCTTCCACACAGCAGCTGACAGACACCAGTGCAGCACGTGTCAGCAGTGCTGTGGGAACCACAGACTGGTCTGCTGGTCACGTGTAGTGGCCAGCTCTTTCCATGTGCCGAATTGGATTAAATTATCCAAAAGGCCTGACACACAAATGCCTCTGTGCTTTAACCAGTTACCAGCTTATGTTTTGCTTTTAAGAGAAAGAGGCCTTTTGAGAGAAGGGAAGTAAATTTGGTCAAAATTTACTGTCATTCAAAAGCTGTTGTGAAACAGGGCTAATTAGACAAGCTGGTGGCAGTTAACTAAACTGTTGAGTGACTGCTATGTCATCCCCGTTCTCAGCACGGAACACCCTCAGCTTAGATAGTGGCTGGCAGGAGGAGAAAAAAAAGCCCGGTTATTCAGAAAGAGAATTTTTAGATTCTGGATTTATGTTAAAAAGAGATACATTTTGAAATTCTGTGGAAATTGCATCACACCTGGTACCCGATATTCTACAGTCAGGGCCAAGGGGCCCACAGATTAAAAGGAGACCTGGGCTCTCTTGGGTCTAACATAGAACTTCCAAGAAGTCTGACGTTAATGTAAACAGAGTCTTATTAACAAGAATCTGGATGAGTTTGCATCAAATTTCACATACAAGAGATTGAAGGCTATTTCAAACCACTTCTTCAGGATTTTGCTGGTATTCCTCTTGGGAACAGCACTGGCTTAGAGTGGTCCTGGGACTTGTTTTGTAATTTCTGAAATAATTCCCCCAAACTCCAACTTTTGCCCATGATTTGGAGCACAGAGTGCGTGTGTTACCAGTGGACTCACAGTCCTAGCCAGCACAGTTCCACCTTTTTAGTTTTTGGCAAAGCAGACATTGAAAGCTCCTGATATTCTTGTACTGACCAGCTTGACTTCTTGGAAATTCCTGTTTCATCTCGATTCTTTGATATGAATGCTGAACGAACTTGCTAAATACCCATGTTCTGCATCTTTGTTTACCCCCGTGGGAAGAAAAAACAAAAGCACATGCTGCTTTAAAAATCCTCAATGGCTGGGGGAAAACTTCAGAGCCACAAAATGATTGGATATGTTAACCAAAACAAGCTTTGAAATTGTGTTTCCTGTCACAGTAATAAACATGAGTCCTTCTGTGGTTTATCTTAGCTGTTACAGCCACTGGCAGATTCAGCTAATAGAAAATAGACTTAAGAACAAAGCTGTGTGAGGGTATTGCGATCGAGATTGCCGCTCTTTCAGGTAAAGGCTGGAATCACAGATTCTGGTTCCACCAAGCTGAGGTCCTTGCTCAGTGTCCTGGTCAGAGACCATATCCCATGTTCCTCTCACCTCATGGATGATTGCACAAGTAGCTGTTAGAAATATTGTGGTGTGGCCTTTAAAGGTGTCTATGCCGCATGCATTTGAAGCTAGCAGGAGTTATGAACTTGGATGGGGTGTTTATGTCTGTCTTTAATGGAAACGGGTACTCCTGTGTTTTGTTTCAGTAATTACTGTCAAGTACAGTGTGATGAAGTAAGTGTATATAGTTTGTTCCAGTTCTGCCTCCCCTCCCCCTAACAGTCTCCATCAAATTGAGATGAAGAACAAGGAACAAATAGACCTTTCTCTTCTTAGGGCCCCAGCCACTGTTAACTTACCACAGTGCAGCATATAAGGATCTGGGACTCAGCAAATGGAAGAGATTCAGAAATTGGAGTTCTCTACCTTCCTTCATTTTAGTTTGTTGTTTGGTTCCAGTTGTGGGAAACGAGAGTCTACAGTGAAGACAATGCAAGGCATCCACAGTCAGGGTCGCACACAGCATCCACAGTCAGGGTTGCACACAGCATCCATGGTCAGGGTTGCACACAGCATCCACAGTCAGGGTTGCATACAACACACATTGTCATGGTTGCACACAGCATACATGGTCAGGATTATGCATAGCATACATGGTCAGGGTTGCACACAGCACACATTGTCAGGGTTGTGCACAGCATGCGTGTTTGGGGTTGGAGCACTGTGGGGGATGGTTTCTAGGTCAGTGCTAAGGCTTGCTCTTCCTGTTGTAAGTACAGAAAATCCCTGGTTTAAGACAGCATGATGCATGACTTCCTACTTCACATGGTGAGAAAGCTATATGCACTTAGTAAAAGCCATACCTTATGCTTCTGATTTTTCCTCAGGCTAGTACTGTCTGGAGCCATCTGCAAAGGTTAAACGTCACCTCTTAATAAGTCAAGAGACAAATTAAATGCTGACATTGCTAAGATCTACAGTATAATAGGTATTTGAGAAAGAGATGGAGAGACCACGTTTGCATCACTGCAATATACTGTTATGTGTTGTTTTCTATTGTTGGTTTTTGTTGTTAACTCTTCCGGTGCCTGATTTATAGTTTCACTGTGTCTGAAGTATAAGCAGAAAATGTAGACATGCACTGGGTTCTTGAAACACGCCCCCTCAAGAATAATGGTGACCTCTGCATTAGGATAGAGGGTTCCTGATTCGATGCTGAGGATCCTGACGTAACCTGTCCTTCTCTTGAGCAACACGGTGAGAGAATTTTCTCCCTTTCAAAGTTTCAATGCAAACCACAGCACAATTCCACCAGAGTTCACTCTGGGGAACCAATAGATTTTATATATGCTTACACCCATGGGAGACGGGTTACTAATAAGAACATGGGTGACTCCAGATCAGACACACTGGGGACTCTTCACCCAGTGATGATGGCTTCCTCGGAGCCATGTAGATGAGCCTCCTTCCCCTCATCTTCCTGAGTCTATAGACTTAAGCCCCTCCTTAAGACATCAACGCCCCATGTAGATAGGGCAGGATACACGGGGCTAAGAGGAGTGGCTGGACACTCAGGTGGGGTTCCAGTGGCCCCCACTCATTCTAGAAGGGAATGTCAGCAGTCAACAAGGCCGGCTGTGAGGACCTTTCCCACGCAGACACAGCTGGTCTTAGGAAGGTGGGCGTTCTGCTGGGAGGATGGTGCTGTGTAATACCACTCTGTGAGACAGTTTGAAGAGTGTCGGGGGACAGCCGGTGCTGCTTCAGAGAGTGTCGTAAATCGCGAAGCCCAGTTACTGTCCTCTGCATTGAACATGCTGCAGTTCAGGCCCGGAAACCTCAGTACAGAGAATGTATGAAGTTCACTTTCATATATCCCTCTCTCCTGAGTTGAACTTGCATACATAGCCACACAACGTGTTCAGTGGCATTTTATTTGTTTATTTCTTTTTGCTTTTTTTTTTGAGACAGAGTTTCTCTATGGATAGCCTGGCTGTCTTAGAACTCTGTAGACTAGGCTAACCTCTAACTCAGGGATCCCCTACCTCTGCCTCCTAAATGATGGGATTAAAGATGTGTGCCACTAACGTGAACGATCCTGGTCTTGTCTGTGGCATTTTAAACACTCAAGTGACCTTTGTGCTTGAGTCAGGAGTCCCCTCCAGAGCTCTTACCTGGCCTTGTTCACCACCCAATGCTTAAGAAGAACCCCGAGACCCAGAGCAAGGGAGCCTGAGGTCACCGCTCAGCCACAGCAGGGTGACTGTGCGGACTGACTTCCTACAGCCAAAGGTGCAAGCTGAAGGGAAGCTGCCAATGACAAAGTCACAGCTCATGGGCTAGGCATTTTGTCTGGATATTTCTATCAAGGTCAGGAATGCCAGTCAAACAGCAAATGCAGGAAATCATAAAGGATCAAGAGCAGATGACGGTAAAATCCATTCTGAGATGTTTTTAGCAAAACAATCAAGGATCTAGCACTTTCCGGGTGGAGGGGACTGAAATGGAATATGACTGGGAGCCAACCCCAGCTCTCCCATCTTGCACGTATGCTCTGAGCCATGAGGGATAGTCTAAAAATAATGCATGGAGCCACACGCTTGGCGCTTTTGTTGTTTACTCTGCTCTTTGCAAAGTGTCTTTATCAGAGTAGAGAATTTCCTTTCGTTTGTATTTATAGAGTCCTTTATTCTGAAGATATTAAAATGTCTATTCCCGTTGCTGAGAACTACATGGCCGGGTCTTCTCTGAGGGTGGCGTGGCTGGAGATGGGTTATAAACTGAAGCTGGCGAGGCCTCTGTTCATTGCTAGGATAGCTGGCGCATGGTTCTCCGCACTAACTGAAGAAAGATAGTGGTCCTGGGGCAGCTAAACAGCCCTGACAGCCTTCGCTGTGTGGCACAGGAAACCTCTCATTATTCTTCAGAGAATTCATCTGCACAGCAATACAATATTGAAGAGGATTGTAACTTAAACACTGCTGAAAACAAATCCCCTCCAAACTCCTTGAGTTTGATCTCCATGCAATTAAAAAACAGATAAACAAGCCTTCTCTGGGTTGTCTGGGTGCCATGAGGGCTAATTTGAGACGTGACTGCATAGAAAATCTTTCCACGTCTCCTGGAAACTAAGACTAGTCAGGAACTGGGTGAGGCGAGCCGCCCACTCTGCCCCCGCCCCTGGGTCTACCACTTGCAGCATTCACCTGGCAAGGACGGATCGCTGCGCTCTCAGCTGCACACCGCATCCTTTGCTTCCCTTGACACCACAGTCTTGGTGAAAGGCCGCCAGCTTTTCTGTAAGTGTGAGGTTATCTGCAAATTCAGGAATACTTTGATGAGCCTTCACTTCCCCTGGTGGGGAGCTCTGGGCCTCTAGCTTGAGGGAGTCTGGCTTGCGAGGAAATACTTGGACTGTTCTTGTGTCTCCTAACTCTAGCTGGGGACCAGTGCCTATGTTGGCAAGCTCCCTTCCCAGCTGTGCCTTCTGGGACCCTGCTCTGTTGAAGCAGTTACATCAAAATGGGCTCCGCATCCAGTCTTGTTTAACTTTTGCTAGCCTGCCCTTGACATGGAAACAAGTTCATCCCTAGGTTTTGTAAAAAAAAAAAAAATATAGTTCCTCTTCCACCCGATTCCACTGGCAATTCCGAGAGTGCGATGGAGAGAGCTTCTTAATGATGCTGGGCAAATAGAAGTGGTCTAGAGCTCACCCCCGGTGTTGAATGTTACTCTTCAACTACGATGCCTTTAATACTGCTTCATTCTTTTACCCTGACCCCTCCAGCAAAAAAAATCTCAAATTGCTGCAGTCACCAATTATGGGTCTGTTATTACAGCAGACTCTCAATGGGTTCTCATTCCCAAGTTCCCGAGGGCACCTCACGACGGCTATGGGCTCACTTCCTCTCTCGGCCCTTTGCGTCTTACCCACTGGGGCTATTTATCTTAATAAAACAATCTGAAATCGTAATTTTACTTAAAACAAAGCAGAAACAGAACGCAGAGAGCGGTGTCAATGCTCACTGTAAAGGGCTGTCCCGTGATTGGGCCATATGCTGGGGGTGATGATTTGGAAGAATTCAGCAACTTGGGAACTGAGTCTGCTATAATGATTAATGAAAATTAAAACAGAGGCTATTAAACTGTACCGCTTACTCTGTAATTTCGTAAAAATAATCACAAATCATGTCAGGGTGGGGTAAGTGCCAACATGGAAACAATAGTTTTGTTTCAATTATGGGATTAGGGTGATTTTTTTTTTCTTCCACTATTCTCTGATTTCTCTGGAATGTGGGTAATAGAATGGAAACAATGCTCCCTCCCCCTTCTTCAGGAATTACATGAGGTAATGATTGTAAGGTGGCCTTCTCTTTGTTTCTACCTTTCTATTACCTCATTGTATCTGTATGACCTTGTCCTGTCCTGAGGAGTGATGGACAGGGCCTGGGCCGATCCCCTCCTTCAGCAAGTCACGCTTATTTTCCCTTTTTCCCTTGTCCTCTGACCATGCCAACCCAAGCCACCGATGAACTGCTGCAGGAGACCATCCTTAGGGACTCATCTTGGGTACCATGTGCACCTGCAGCGTGAAGGTCTCCATATTGTTTCCACAGGACTTCAGCCCTGTCAGAGACAGCTTCGCTGTGTGACAGCTTATTGGGGAAGGAAATGTCCCAGGAATTTTTAGCAGTTCGGCGTGTTACAGGAGTTCACATCTCCTCTCTGACACCCACTCAGATTTCCAGCCATGGTGGTGGTCCAGCTCTCCGTGTGTCCCCCTGGGATTCCCACTCCAAGTTCTGCCTCTTTGTGATGGATGCTTTCCAAGGCTTCAGTTTTAAGTTCCTAAATCATTTGTGGAGAAGGAAGAATGGCGTTTGCTTTATTTGGTGAAGATAAATCAATCATCTTTCCTTCGAGTGAAGGCATCTTTGGATGTCACCTCTCCAGGTGGAGGCTTGGAGGGCCCTGGATCCCCTGCAATCCTGTACTCAGAGTGGGAAAGGCCAGTGCTCTCCTTTGGGGAACCCTAAACACATTTCCTATTTTCATCCAGGTGTTGTCTAGACCTAGAAAACTGACCATGACAAACATGCCCTATATTCTAGCCTCAGCTCAGTGGTGTAAAGGGGCCTTGGAACTATATCCCAGATACTGACATTAGCAATGGCTTTAGCATTATTTGTACATTAGAGCAGACCACTGGATGCAGTCCGGTGATCCTCGGTAGGGACCTGGCTTAATAAATTAGAGTTCATCCCAGGAAAGAAGAGCCTGATTTGTAGGAAGCCAGGTGCATAGCACTGTGTGCCATTTGCACTGAACTGTACCTGCGGGTATGCTGACTTAGACGTGCACAGAAAAACTTTGCACGCAGCGGAGACTGGCAAGTGGAGGAGTTGGAAGGCAGAGGGGAAAGCCTCAGCACTACCCTGCCCTTCTTCAGCCCCTTCTGAGTCGTTTGCACACACCTCCAGGCACTTCTATTTGCCGGGGGAATAATGTCTGCTTGCCGGGCATGCTCAGAGACCTTTCCGTCCGGCTGGATTTCCTCGTGGGACTGCAGCTTTCTCATTTTCATCCATCTGCATTAAAGGGGGAAATAATTTCCATGCCTAGCTCTCAGGCAAGCCCCCTCCCCTTCTCTCTTAAATTGCTTCAGGCTGCTGTGAACGCATTTCAGGTTTTTCTTCCTTAACTTCTCAGCTGCATGCTCTCTGGGGGTTCACTTTGAAATCTTTCTGGCCAAGAACTCACTCTGGCTTTCCCCGCCCCACCTTCAAGAAGTGGCAAGAAATTTAAAATACCATTAACAGAGATGTGACATTTCCCTAAACTTTGGCTTGGGGGACAGTGCCTTGATTGTGGTGGGTGTTGAGCAATAGGGAGCATGCAGCACCTTGGTTAAGGGGACCTGATGTTGTTTACATGGGCCAGGTGTTAGTGAGTGCCTAGTGTAAGCGATGCCAGTCAGTCCTTCACGCTCAGGGGCAAGAACACACCCTTTCTTTATTAGTCTACACCCAACCACACCTGCTCCCGAGTTACCCAGAATGCATGCTGGGATCTCCCCTCACCCTCCCCTCACCCCTTCAATGAGATCACTGGCATCCTGGATCTCGTGGCGCTGGACATTTAGAAGGCACCTCAGGCACTGCTGCATCCCTTGAGTGCGCGACCCTAATGCCATCCTAGGACACCGGGCTTGAGGGTTATAGAAATGCTGTCCATCCCATGCCATCAGGCAGATGGAATTCATCTTCCAGATTTCTTTGTGGTCACGAACAATATGTTCATATGTACAGGATGTTTTCTTTCCTCAGACAGAAAAGGAGACAAAGTTTACTTGTGTCATTTGCTCTGCTGTTTAACTCTGACCTTCTCAAGGTCAACCCAAACAGCTCTAGCTCATTCTTTGTAGATTGTCTCCTAGTATTTCATAGGCTTTACTGTAACTTATGTTTTAACTTCTTATTTTCTCTCTTCTTCCTCTTGTCCTTTTTTTCTTCTGTTTTCTATTCTTTCCCCCTGCCTTCCTTCTCTTTTCCTCCTATTTCCCCCAGGCCTTGCAAATATTCTCCTACTAAAATCCCTTTATCTTTCAGTCCCCACTGCCGGCCCCACATGAGATGGCAACTGGAAAGAGGCATCTCTTGAGACACTCACTGCCAGAAACTGTTTAAAACACACAGATCCGTGGCGACTAGCGGGGAAGGGAAGTGTCCTAGAGTTCACAGCTGCACTCCTTTACACAGCACATCCTTGCGTATTAATATCAGTATTTATACAAGATCAGATTCCCAGTCAGTAGATATATACACACACGTTAAATCTTAATAGCTTCTGTCAAATTATATTCCAGAAAAAGCTCTACTACAATAATAACTGCGACTCACTGCCCACACCCTCAACAGCATGGCGTTTCTAATATGAAGATAAATGCTGCAAAAATAGCTTTATTGTTTTACTATAAAATGAAATAAGCTCATTGCCAAAAATCTCCAGAGTCCCAGTAGCCTAAGACTCTCATTGTTAACACTCAGGTCATAACCCAGTGTTTCTTATGTGTCTCAGCACAGATGTCAATATGGGCAGTATAACTGGAAGGTCTACTCCGTGCTGGGTCTCGCGATGTCCCTTTCTGGGGGACATGTGCCACCTCTCATCCTCTCTCAGGAAGTGCATAGTCACCTCCTAGCCTCACCTTTGCAGGTGTGTGCCCCTTAGCCCAGCCTCTATTTCCATGCAGTGCGCTGAGGCAGCTGACTCTGTTCAGGCGTTGCTCATGTCCATGCCCCTGCCTCTTCTCCATCAGGATGGAGGACTATCAAGTTGGACCAGTGGGCAGCTTTCAGGTCTCTCCTCTTCCCCTGCTCTCCCGCCTGGTTCCACAATGGGTTTCATTGTCACTTTCCTTCTACCAGATCTGAGTTTCACTTGCTCTCCTTTCCCCAGTTCCTTTTTCAGTGTTGGGTGAGTCTGTAATATTTTTATGTCTAATATATCCATTTATTTTAAACTGGCAAAATTCTATACTTACAATGTACAACCTGATGTTTTAAGATACTTTTCTCTACTTTCTTGACGAGAGAGCCAAGGTTGTTGACTTGAGGCTCCCCCCCTTACTCTCTTCTGATACATGATTTTATTGTGATAAAATGTTCACAAATTCTGCGTTAGCCAATCACCACAAATTTCATTGTTTTGTCGTTTCTTCTCTCCCTTCCCTCCCCTTTCCAAGCCCAGTCCAACTCTTCTCCCAACGCTCTCCTCCTCCTCTGATTCCAGGGCCGTACACTCTAGGCAAGCACTCTTCTACGGAGGTGACCCCAAGCCCTGTGCTTTCACTTCCAGTCACTTCAGATCTTCCAGATGCTATTGTGACTTCTTCCTTGCTCCAGGAGTCACTGATAAGGGTGCTACTTATCTTAAACAATGGGGACTTTTGGAGCTACCTTTCTCGTGTCTGAAGTAGTGCCAGGCGGTCAGAGAACTTTGATGTGTGTGCCTTTGGATCTGGGTGACCCTTACTTACGGTCCTTGAAAAGTTTGTACATTCTGTGCCTATAAATTAGGGTGAAGTTGGTCAGTAGTTTATTTCAAATCTATCTATCTATCTATCTATCTATCTATCTATCTATCTATCTATCTATCTATCTATCTATCTAATCTATCATCTATCTATCTTCACTGATTTCTCCATCTATTGTAGTAATCACTGAGCTATGAATTTGGATGCCCATTTGTCTGTTCCTTTTGAAGCCTGCAGGTGTTTCCTCGGGTATTGTGAACTGAGCATCACTTGAGCTGTGGACCATTCCTAGCATCGCGAAGAGATGCTCTTTACTGTTGCCAGACATCGTCACTCAAAGTCCGTTTTCACGTCGTTTATGCAGCAGTTTATACTTCTTTTTTGCACTGGCATTAGCCTTGTACACCTTTTTTTTCAAACCTTAACTTTCCTTCTTTTTATATGTTTTAACTCAAACTTTGTTTCTCATGGTTGAAATATATTCACGGCTTGCCTTTTGTCCTAGCTTGCATCTGTCTAGGCTTCAGAGCACTCATGGGGGATGTGTCAAGTTGAAGCCTGTTGCCTTGCTATTTATGTTCTACTTGTCTCATTTTTTCTTGGTTCCCTTTCATCTTTTCCTTTTTTTGGGGGGGGGGGAAGGGGAGTAATTACTTGCTCAATTGATTAACTTCATTTTCCTTTAGCTCCTGTTCTTAACTCTTGGCTGTGCCTACCTTCACCCCCCACCCCCCGTCATGTTTGCTTTAGTTTACAGTGTAGTTGGGCATCTGCACCTGTGGGGTTTGGCTTCTACAGACTGAACCAACTCGACACAAAAAGATATTTGAAAACTAATGGCATCTCAGTGAACACTGCTATTCTTTCCTTGTGATTTGCTGACAAAAGCATTCCAACAATGACTTACATTGTAGCAAGAACGGGTATGATTGAGGTTGGTGCCTCTGAGGTTATTTCGATGTTAGCACACTAGAGGTGTATTGTTAATATGCGAACTCAAGGCCACTTAAAATTTTTGTTTTTTAAACTTGATTTTGCTGGATTATGTTTCGAAGGACGATAACTAGGTAATCCACACCAGGGTAACATATCTGTCTCAGGATGTGTATGCCTTGTGTTAGACACACGGGGATCAGGAAGTGACTGCGCTCATCTGGCACGTTTCTCCTGCAGCATTGTGCCCTGCTGGGCAAAGATGTCAGGAGCAGCATCGTAGGCAGTGCTTAGGTTCCTTTTTACGCCTCAAGGCCTCCAGCCTGGTGTTTCTTAATCTATAAGCCTTTTATTCAGACACATTAAGACCGCATCATATTTAGTTTTCTTTCACTGTATGACATTGAACTAAAGGTGTCCTGTGCCATATAATTTTTCTCTAGTTTCTTTTTTAAAAAACCATAAAATTCTATCTTCTCTCCTACTTTTAAAAATAATTTTTACCCTGATTTTTTTGTATATTTATTTTTACCTATCTTTTTACTTTTTTGTGTGTATGCAGTTATGCATACACATATGCAGGTATGTATAGATATATGTGTGCATCTATATGGTGGCCAGGGTGTCATTCCTTAGGATCTATATGGTGAGCTCTGGTATCATTCCTTAGGACCCACTCACTTTGTTTTATGAGGCAGAGTCTTTTTTTTTATGGGAGTCAAACGTTATTTATATTTGACAGGGAACATTTATTTATCTTGGTTTTTATTTTTTTATTTTTTTTAATTAATTTATTTATTAAGGATTTCTGCCTCCTCCCCGCAACTGCTTCCCATTTCCCTCCCCCTCCCCCGATCAAGTCCCTCTCCCTCATCTGCTCAAAGAGCAATCAGGGTTCCCTGACCTGTGGGAAGCCCAAGGACTGCCCATCTCTATCCAGGTCTCGTAAGGTGAGCATCCAAACTGCCTAGGCTCCCACAAAGCCAGTACGTGCAGTAGGATCAAAAAACCCACTGCGATTGTTCTTGAGATCTCAGTATTCCTCATTGTCTGCTATGTTCAGCTAGTCCGGGTTTATCCCATGCTTTTTCAGACCTAGGCCAGCTGGCCTTGGTGAGTTCCCGATAGAACATCCCCATTGTCTCAGTGTGTGGGTGCACCCCTCGTGGTCCTGAGTTCCTTGCTCGTGCTCCGTCTCATTCTGCTCCTGATTTGGACCTTGAGATTTCTGTCCGGTGCTCCCATGTGGGTCTCTGTCGAGGCAGAGTCTTTTGATGGCAGGACCCTGCCTGGTTGACTAGGCTGGCTGGCTTGTGAGACCCAGGGAACTGCTTATCTTTGCCTTCCTTCCTAGCCCTGGAATGACAATTGCATACTACCAAAGCTGACTTTTTAAATCTGGATTCTAGGGACCAAACTCAGGTCCCATGCTTTTGAGACGGCAGTTTAGAGACTGGGATATTCACAAAGTCCAAATTCTTTCTTGCCTTTCTTATCACTCTTAGTCCTTGCTTGGATGTAGTAAGTCCTGCAGCGTTCATCAATTGTGTAGCTTCCCACCGCATGCTGTGGTCCTTTTCTCTCTTCTCTTTCTCCTCCCCCTATGCATTCTATACCTCCTTTCCCTTTCTCTCTTCTTCTTCTTCCATAGCCAAAAGCTTTGCTTCATGCTGGACAGCGTGACTTTAAAGATACTTGTATCAGTTCTATTTGAATTCGGTAAGATGATGTGGGTAAAATTTTCTTGGCTTTTTACACCATGTTCATCACCTCCTTAGGACAGGAGCTTCAAGAATCCATTAGACTCTGGGTTTGGCTTAGAGTCCAAGAGCCCAGGGAGGGAAACTGACCCTGGGATTCTGGTTCCTGTATGATCCCAGGAAGTCCATGAGAAGGTACTAGCTAAATGCTGTTCCACTAGGTACCTGCCTCAACCGTATTACAAATAAAGACAAAATTGCCAAGTTTCTGTAGATCTTAGGCTGAAGGTTTAAGAACTGATCAAGGTGATATTTGTAGGGTAAATTTGTCTGAGTTCTCACAACAGTTTTGTCCTAGGGCACTTAGGCTCTCTTGAATGACCCAAGAATAATGTCAGTTATTATAAATTAGAAGTCTGTGGTTATAACCAAATTCCCAAAAGGGTGACTCTAAGGCCCCAGACAGACATCAATGCTTCAAGGAGCAGACTGGGGAGGCAGGTCCCCAGGCAATGCTGCCATTGATGAAACATAGCTGTGCAGACGTCTAGTTCAAAGTTTTCCTTTCCCAAACATTTCCTGCCCTGCTGTGGGGGAGTAGCTCCCATGAGATGCATTAAATATACGCTCTGCTGGGAGGCCTGGGACTCTCAGTGGCCCTTAGAGGCAGAAAGTGATTTGAGGAGGTTACTGGGTCCCCAATCACTCTTGTTCCCTCGGCACCGTGACATTTTATGAGGAGTTCACACTCATGCATGTCAGAGCTAAATGGTGACAGGCTGATGTGGTGTCATTTGCTAATGTCTGAGGTTCTTTATTGCTATAGATACACACATGTGAGAGACGGCTCAGGCTCCCAGCTGCTTGCTCTGCCTGGAATTTTCTCACTGGATGGTGGACAGAGAACCCATTCCTTTCATTAGTTGCCTTCAAATCAGTCTTAGCCACCGTCCGAAGTCTCTGGTTGCTCCTTAGACATTGATGGGAACTTCTGTTCTTAATATTCTCTTCACACTCATTGATCTAGGCCTTAATTTTGTGGTTTTGAAGACAAAATGGATCAAGA
The DNA here is from genome assembly GCF_037038515.1 of Microtus pennsylvanicus. Lineage (NCBI taxonomy): Eukaryota > Metazoa > Chordata > Mammalia > Rodentia > Cricetidae > Microtus > Microtus pennsylvanicus. Next base: position 29,719,859 of record NC_134586.1, read on the forward strand.
AAGAATGACTCATAAATGGTTTATGTATAAACGTGTAATAGATGCTAGATTTGCATTGATGGATTGAGATTCAATTTGACTATGGGAACCTCGGTTAGAATGAAAGCAAAATGAAAAACCCTTTTAGATTGTTTAGAATATAAAAGATGAGATGCTGCTGAGATCATAGTTCTTGCAAGGCATCAGCATGGTCATCCACCTTGCCTCTGGCCATGGCTGACTGATTCTAGGGAGATTCTCAGGACTGATTCTCAGAACTGTTGGCATTAGTAGAGATAGAATCATGGGATCCCAGGACAGAAGTCTAGACTCTTTCTGGTTTCTATTTTGGAGGCCTTGAACTCTCTCAAGACCTCACATTCTCTTATTCTTACCCTTTCCTATCTTGGCATCTGGGCTTCAGCGTCTAAAGATTGCCAACACTGGCTCCTACCATGAGCCATTTTTCCCATAGCCCATCTGCAACGCAGCTCCACCGATCTCTCCCCTCAGAATCAAGACCCAGTGTTTCAGGGTGACCAGGATCCACTGGGGAGGGTCACAAAGCTCAATTTATAAAATAAAAATGAAGATAGAAGTATGTGGGGTATTTGATGTTTTGAAGTTCAACAAATTGGACATTGATCTTCTTGGTCCAATGAGTCAGAAAACACGTGAAGAGTTTAGAACTGTGCACGGAGTTATATGTGCTAATCTCATCCACTATACAATGATTAATCATGCCGAGGTCCCATGCTTCTGCTGCTGTTAGTGATGGTTGAGCTTTGGAAGCTGGCACTTCCAAAGCAGGAAGTCCTGTTTATTAGGGGTGTGACTTTGCAGGCTATTGTGGGATTGTGAACCACACTCTTTCTCTTCCCCGATCTTTCTCCTTCCCCATGAGGTGAGCATCTCATCCCACCACACACTCTATCTATGACATTCTACTTCATCACAGGCTGGAAAGCAATGGGGTCAACTGACCATGGACTAAAACTTCTGAAACTGTGAGCCAAAAACAGATCTTTTATTTCTCAAACTTACTCATCTCAGGTATATGTACACATACATATACACAGACACACACAGACAGACACACACACACACACACATACACACACCCCCTACAATAGTGAAAAAACTAGTCAATACAAATTAAACAATACAGTGTTATGGGAAGTAAATAAAGTAAGGAACTTTAGTCATTCTCGAGCAGCTTGTTTCATTTGTTAATTGGTGGATCGATTCTTTAATTTATTCAATGACAATTTCTTTCAATAAAGCTTTTTATTTTTGTTTACCAAGACAGGGCTTCTCCGTATAACAACTCTGGCTGTGTTGGAACTTGCTTTGTAGACCAGACTGAATTTTGAATTCACAGAGATGGGCCTGTCTCTGCCTCCCGAGTACTGGGATTAAAGCTGTGTGCCACCACCATGTGGCACTCAATAAAACTTTATTGAGAATAGTTTCTCAGTAGGTAATGTTTTAGAGGAGACAAAGATAGATGTAAAATGTATTCCTGGTGCTGAGGACCCTGAAGGGCACAGCAAATGTGTTGATGACTTGAGGATAGATATTTGGGCATGAGCTGGAAGGAGATTAAGATGAATGTAGTTATAACAGAGAGAAGAGACTAGGGGTGTCTTGCTGTTGTGTAGTGAGAATTCTAGGCTATGGTAGTGGTACTGCACATAAGTGAAGCCAATGTCTTCTAAGAGACTGATGAAGTAGAAATTGGAGGAGTAAATAGATGGTTGGGAGGTCTGTGGGTGAGGAAAAATAGGAATGCAGCCTGTATTCCTGACTTGGTGATCTTAGTAGATGGTGACAGAGATGGAGAAGTGGCCTTGTGTGGGAAGTTCAGTTCTGTCTTCTCACACTGGATGGCTAGACCCGAAGAGAAATGCTGAGTATATATGAACTGAGAGATCTGGGTTGAGCTTGTCATTGGAGATTCACTTTCCTTTGTGTAGGATCTAACTTGATTGAATGATTGGAGAAGAATATCCATAGGAGATACAATGAAATCTATGGAAATGAGCTCCAGAAAAAAGTGACTGAGAGAGAAGAAACTATCTTAAGAATCAACAAAATGTAAATGCAAACCCAGGAAGAATGCGAGGGAAAGCTGAGCGGGGGGGATAAAGAAGTAGACAGAGATCTAGCAGAATGTAGGGGGAGGGAGGTAGAGAAGCTGTAGGTAGAGGGGGGCATTTCTGTTGGACATAGCTAAAGTGGGAAGGAAGAAGTGCATTGTGTTCTTACTAGGTGACTTCTATCTTCCCTGAGCTGCAGAAAGTTGTCTGCTGCAAATGAACTTCAGAGATTTGAGGAGAGGAATTCTGGGCATCTTGCCAGCATGATGTAGGAGGCAGGATGAGATAATCTATGTTATATGCTTTGAATGCTGCCTGGCAAGATTAAACCCCCAATAAGTGTTGCCAACTATTATAATGGTACCAAATTGTTCGACTCTGTGGAATTGTTTTTCTCGAACAGTGATTAACATCTGGGATATAAGCACAAGACAGTTGGCAGATGTATTAATTTGGAGAGGATTTTGTCAAACAGGGAGATGGAGGAACAAGGAAACCACAGAGACTGGCCAGTGTGGCAGAAATACTGTTCTGTGCAATCTTAAGTGGATTAGAAACACAAGCAAACAGAGACACAAGGAGCTGCTAGATAACAAGAAAGTGGATGGTTCTTGAGCCAGTGAGTTTGATGGTGTTAAAACATGGGAGCAGTGGGAGTAACTGACTGAAAGGAACTGAGAAGAGAAGGTGAAGAGAGAGTGGGTGTCAGGAACTTGGATGTAGGAAAACAGCAATAATCAATGATGACAGCATTCTGGAGAGGCCGTGGACACAAGTGGCAAGGAGGTTAAGGTCCCTGGAAATTAGCTGATCAAAGAACTGAGAACTCACCCAGGATGATGGCAGGACTCGGGGGGACAGGGAGCATCTGGTGGGGCACTGCAGGCACTAAGAGTGGGCATTAGGATGGGTGATGTGTCTTAGCATGGTCAGAGTTATCCAGAGAAACAGAACCACCATAGGAAACACACACATAAACATGCAGACACACAGAGAGACATACACACAGACATAGACACAGACAGAAAGATAAACCCATAAATACACACACTTATACTCACCCCACATACATGGAGTCTTGTCATGAGAATAGGATTCTGTGACCATGGAGGCTGAGATTCCCAAGATTTACTGTTTGTAAAACTGGAGTACAGTGGAAGAATTCAGTCTGAGTCAAAGGCCTGTGAGCCAGGAGTACTCAGCAATCTTGGGCGGTTCTTGTGATGGTAAATTATTATAAAGCAAGGCCACACTACACACTTGAGCCCTTCTGCATGTGGCCAGCTCCCTTTCTGCTTCTTTGCCATGTTAAGAGCAGAAAGAAGCCTTTTGCTAGGGTCAGGGTCTACGCTATTTAGGTTCTATAGCTACCAGAATGGTGAATTAACTAGATTTCTCTTTTTTAATGAAGATGCCTTGTTATAATGATATAAAATGGACTAAGACACTCTACCTATTCCAGAACACTGGATGTGGCTTCTTGGACAAAGACCAGAGATTTAAGCTTGCCTGGTCACAGTAAGACAAGGACATAACAAGAGAGTTTGGGATGAGTGGGCTTGGAAGAACATCATTGGATAGCCTATGTTTAGATATGTATTGGACAGCAGCTGTTCCTGGGATTCAGGCTGTGGACAGTAAGAAGTGGAGCCAAGACTGCTAACAGTTATTAAAAGTAGGACCAAGGACTGAGCCATCAACTTAGGCCAGAGGAGGCCTGAGGCAGCGAACTCCATAAGAGCAGGGCTGAGTTAGTGACCTAGGCCAGGGCAGCCCTGATGTAGCAAACTCCACAAGAATAGGAGGACCAGCGACCTGGGCTGGAGTGGGCTGAGATGGTTAACTCCATGGGAGAAGGAGCAGATCTAGACCAGAGACATTTGCAGAAGCAGGACAGGGCCAGTGACCTAGACTGGAGCAGGCCTGAGGTGGCAAGCTCCATGGTAGTAGGATTGAGTGGGCAACCTAGGCTGGAGCTGGCCTGAGACAGTGAGCTCCGTGGGAATGGGAGTGGATCCAGACCAGGGACATTTGTGGAGGTAGGACTGAGCCAGTAACCTTGGCCAGAGCAGACCTGAGGCAGCGAACTCCACAGGAACAATTACAGGGGAGCAACTGCTGAGTGAATGGGCCAGAGCCAGAGACCTCTGCAGGTCCAGGCATGAGTCTGGGACCATTGAGGGAATAGACCTGAACCAAGACCCCTGCAGGTCCAAGCGTGAGTCTGGGATCTCTGAGTAACTTGGCCTGAGGCAGGAACTTTGTGGGTCCAGGAATGAGTCTGGGACCTTCGAGGGAGTAGGCAGGAACCAGAGACCTCTGTGGGTCCAGATGTGAGTCTGGGATCTCTGAGGGAGTAGGCCTGAGCCAGGTCCTTTGTGGGTACAGGCACACCTGAGTCTGGGACCTCCAAGGAAGTAGATCAGAGTCAGAGACCTTTGCAGGACCAACCCCAAGCCAGGGACCTCCACAAGAGCTGATCCAGACCAGGGACATTTACAGAAACAGGCCTGAGCCAGCAACTTAGGCTAGAGCATGCCTGAAATAGTGAACTCCACAGGAGCAGAGCAAACCCTGGGAGCACTGAGCGACCTCCATGAACACAGAGTGTAACTAGAACGGGGTACCTAGAACCATGGCCCTGACTACACTATGAGGAGCAATCATTTGAGCCTTGGATCCACTGGCACCTGGAAGATTAATCACTAGAGTCACAGACAGCCTCAACTATACCAATTAGAGAAAAAGATGAGTAGACAAGCTAAGAACACATGCAACACCACAAAGAACAACACGACACTAGTAAAATCTAGTGACCCTACAACAGCCGGACTTGAACAACCAAATAAGGATGAAGCAGAAGAAAATGACCTAAAAATAACTTCAGGAGAATGTTTGAGACCCTTAAAGAGGAAATGAAAAATTCCCTCAAAGAAATGGAGGAAAAGACAAACAAAAAATTGGAAGACATTAGCAAATCCCTTAAAGAAAACTAAAAAAAAAAAAACACCAAAAAAACCAAACATTTGAAAGAAACTATTAAAGACTATAAAACTGAAATAGAGACAATAAAGAAAACAAGAGCCGAGGGAAGTTTAGAAAGAAAATGATCAGGAACCACAAATGCAAGCATAAACAGCAGAATATGAGAGATGGAAGAGAGATCTCAAGCACTGAAGATACATTAGAGGAAACAGACTCATTGGTCAAAGAAAACACTAAATCTAACAGAAGCTTAACACAAAATATCCAGGAAATATGGAATACCATTAAAAGACAGAACCTAAGAATAATAGGTGTAGAAGAAGGAGAAGTCCAACTCAAAAGCACAGAAAATATATTTAAAACTTTCCCAACCTACAGAAAGATAGGCCTATGGAAGATATAGGAAGCTTACCAAACACCAAATAGATTGGATTAAAAAAAAATTCCCCTTGCCATATAATAATCAAAACACTAAAAATACAGAGTAAAGAAAGACTATTAAGTGCTGCAAAGGAAAAAGCCCAAGTAATATATAAAGACAGACCTATCAGAATTATACCTAACTTCTCAATGGAGACAATGAAAGCCAGAAGGTCATGGTCAAGCGTTATGCAGACATTACGAGACCACAGATGCCAGCCCAGACTACTATACCCAGCAAAACTTAAAATCACCATAGAAGGACAAAACAAGATATTCCATGACAGAGCCAGATTTAACCAATACCTACCCATAAACCCAGCCCTACACAAAGTACTAGAAGGAAAATTTCAACCCAAGGAAGTTGGCTATATCCACAAAACCACAATTGATGGTGTCACAGCAGCAAATCCTAAAGAAGGGAAAAACACACAAATTAACATCACCAACAATGAAAACTAAATTAACAGGAGATAACAATCACTAGTCATTAATATCCCTTAATATAAATGGACTCAACTCAACTATAAAAAGACACAGGCTAACAAATTAGATACAAAAACAGAATCCATCCTTATGCTCCATACAAAAACCACGCTTCAACCTCAAAGGCAGACATCACCTCACAGTAAAGAGTTGGGAAAAAATTTTCCAATCAAATGGACTTAAGAAACAAGCTGGTGTAGCTATCCTAATATCTAACAAAATAGATTTCAAACTAAAATCAATCAAAAGAGGCAATGAAGGGCATTTCATATTATTCACAGGAAAAATCCATCAAGAGGAAATCTCAATACTCAAGATCTATGCCCCCCCCCAAAAAAAACACTTCTAAAGCTTAAATCATACATTAAATCTCACACAATAATAGTGGGAGACTTCAACACTCCCCTCTCACCAATGGACAGGTCAGTCAGACAAAAAGTTAACAGAGAAATAAGGGAACTAACAGATGCTATAACTCAAATGGACGTAACAGACATCTATAGAATATTCTATCCAAATATAAAAGAATATACCTTCTTCTCAGCACCTCATGGAACCTTCTCAAAAGTTGACCACATACTCAGTAACCAAAAAAAAAAAAACTCAACAGATACAAAAAATTGGAATAACCACATGTATCTTATCAGATCACATGGCTTAAAACTAGAATTCAACAGCAACACTAATTCCAGAAAGCCCATAAACACATGGAAATTAAACAATGCTCACCTGAATCATCAGTGGGTCAAGGAAGTAATAAAGAAAGAAATTAAAGACTTCTTAAAATTCAATGAAAATGATCACACAACATACCCAACTTTATGGAACACAACAAAAACAGTGTTAAGAGGAAAGTTCATAGCACTAAATACCTACATAAAGAAGCTGGAAAAATCCTATACTAGTGAATTAACAGAACATTTGAAAACTTTAGAATAAAAAGAAGCAAACTCACCCAAGAGAACTAGACGGCAGGAAATAATTAAATTGAGAGTTGAAATCAACAACACACACACACACACAAACAATACAAAGAATCAACAAGACAAATAGTTGGTTCTTCAGGAAAATCAACAAAATAGAGAAACCTTTATCCAAACTAGCCAAAAGGCAGAGAGAGAATATCCAAATTAACAAAATCAGAAATGAAAAGGGGGATGTAACAAGAGACACGAAGGAAATACAGAGAATCAACAGGTCATATTTTGAAAACCTGTACTCCACAAAATTGGATAACTTAAAGGAAATGGACAACTTTCTGGATAAATATAACTTACCAAAATTAGATCAAGACCAGATAAGCAAATTAAACAAACTTGTAACTGCTGAAGAAATAGAAACAGTCATCAAAAGTCTCCTAACCAAAAAAGCCCAGGACCAGATGGTTTCAGCTACAAGATTTTCAAAGAACTAATACCAATACTCCTCAAATTGTTCCACAAAATAGAAACAGAAGGACCATTGCCAAACTCTTTTTTTATGAGGCTACAATTACCCTGGTAACCAAACCACATAAAGACATTACTAAGAAAGAGAATTACAGACCAATCTCACTCATGAACATTGATGCAAAAATACTAAAGAAAATACTGGCAAATCGAATCCAATAACACACTAGAATTATTATCCACCATGATTAAGTTGGCTTCCTCCCATAGATGCAGGGATGGTTCAACATATGAAAATCGGTCAATGTAATCCACCATCCACCATATAAACAAACCGAAAAACGAAAACCACATGATCATCTCATTAGATGCTGAAAAAGCTTTCAACAAAATACAACATCTCTTCATGATAAAGGTCTTGGAGAGAGCAAGGAATCAAGGAACATACCTAAACATAATAAAGGCAATATACAGCAAGCGAACAGCCAACATCAAACTAAATGAAGAGAAACTCACAGCGACCCCATGGAATTCAGGAGCAAGACAAGGTTGTCTAATCTCTCCATATCTATTCAATATAGTTCTTGAGGTCCTAGCTAGAGCAATAAGACACCAAAAAAAAAAAAAAAAAAGATCAAGGGGACACAATTCAGACAAGAAGTCAAACTCTTATTATTTGCTGATGATATGATAGTTTACATACTGACCCCAAAAATTCTACCAAGGAACTCTATAACTCAAAAACACTTTCAGCAATGTAGCAGGATACAAGATTAACTAAAAAAAAAAAAATTAGTAGCCCTCCTGTACACAGATGATAAATGGGCTGAGAAAGAAATCAGAGAAACATCACCCTTCACAATAGCCACAAATAGCATAAAATATCTTGGAGTAACTCTAACCAAACAAGTGGAAGACTTTTATGACAAGAGCTTTAAGTTTTTGAAGGAAGAAATTGAAGAAGGTACCAGAAAGTGGAAAGATCTCCCATGCTCTTGGGTAGGTAGAATTAACATAGTAAAAATGGCAATCTTATCAAAAGCAATTTACAGATTTTGCAATGCCCAGCAAAATCCCAGCAAAAATTTTTACAGACCTCAAAGGAATGAAACTCAATTTCACATGGAAAAGCAAAAAATCCAGGATAGCCAAAACAATCTTGGAGGCTTCACAATCCCTGACTTCAAATTCTACTATGGAGCTACAGTATTGTGCACTGGCACAAGAGACCACTTCCTAAATAGAACCCCAGTAGCACAGACACTGAGGGAAACAATTAATAAATGGGACCTCCTGAAACTGAAAAGCTTCTGTAAAGCAAAGGACACAGACAAAACAACAGCCTACAGAATGGGAAAAGATCTTCACCAACCCCATATCAGACAGAGGTCTGATCTCTAAAATATACAAAGAACTCAAGAAATTGGTCATCAAGAGAACAAATAATCCAATAAAAAAATGGAATACAGACCTAAACATAGAACTCTCAACAGAGTAATCTAAAATGGGTGAAAGACACCTAAGGAAATGTTCAACATCCTTAGTCATCAGAAAAATGCAAATCAAAACAACTCTAAGATTCCATCTTACACCTGTAAGAATGGCCAAGATCAAAAAACACTGATGACAACTTATGCTGGAGAGGTTATGGGGAAAAGGGAACACTCCTGCATTGCTGGTGGGAGTGCAAGCTGGTACAGCCCCTTTGGATATCAGTGTGGCAATTTCTTAGAAAATTAGGAAACAACCTTCCTCAAGACCCAGGAATACCACTTTTGGGTATATATTCAAAGGATGCTTAATCGTGCCACAAGGACATGTACTCAACTATGTTCATAGCAACTTTGTTTGTCATAGCCAGAACCTGGAAACAACCTAAATGCCCCTTGATGGAAGAATGGATAAGAAAAATGTGGTATATTTACACAATGGAGTACTATACAGCAGAAAAAAGTAACGGCATATTGAAATTTGCAGGCATATGGATGGAGCTTGAAAACATCATTCTGAGTGTGGTAACCCAGACTCTGAAAGACAATTATCATATGTATTCACTCGTAAGTTTTTTTTAAAACATAAAACAAGGAAACAATTCCAGAGAACCTAGACAACAATGAGGACCCTAAGAGAGACATACATGGATCTAATCTACATGGGAAATAGAAAAAGACAAGATCTCTGAGTACATTGGGAGCATGGGGACCATGGGAGAGGGTAGAAGGGAAGGGGAGAGGCAGAAAGGGGAGCAGAGAAAAATGTAGAGCTCAATAAAAATCAATTAAAAAAAAGAGTAGGACTAAGGTAGGCGGAAGTGGGTATATCATGGGTAAAAAACTGGTTCACTAAAAACAAAACAAAACAAAACAAAACAACAACAAAACCAGTTGTCTCCAACACACAATAGACTAGGTCCTCTAGCTACTCTCTCACCTAGAAATCAGGCCACACCTCTGCAATCCAGTCACACCCCTGTAGTCAAGCCACCCCCCTACAGTTTCTCTTCTGAACAGAGTTTGATAACAAAAATGCTGTGGCCTTGTAGCAGTCACAGAGCTGAGCTCTCTCCCTCCTCCTTGAGGCTGCAGGCAGAGCCTGAAGCCGCCTCTACACCCAAGACCCAAGACAACCTTGAATTACAGCTAGCTTTTACCAGAACCTCCTTGTACACAGGCAGCTAAGTCATATGGTATGGAACTCTCTTCTTTGGAACTGAAGGATCTATCTCTCCCTTTGGGACCCTATGGGTCTCTCTAAGGCTCAATGTTTTAAGTCTCCTGACCCTTGGGAACTGAAGTGCGTTAATGCTTTCCCTCATAATGAGCAGTGCCATGATATTCACGACAGCTTCCTCTCCCAATAAGGCTGCCACGGCCTTCTTTCTACAAACCTACAACACATTTTATCTTTAACAATGTCTGTTGTGTAAAATGTCTTACCTATGCTATTTTCCTTGACATTCCTGGTCACTCTGATAACCTTATCGATAGAATTTATTGTCACACACCGGGGTCCCAGAAACCCGACTAGGGCGATGAAGAAAGGACGGACACACAGACACATGTACAGAAAAGCTGGGGTCTGGTGGATTGTACACTCTGGTGGAGATGCACCAGCAGCCCGTAAGCTCAGCACATTTATTATGCACCACTGGATGAAGAGGTGGCTTTACTGTACGGAGCTGAACCAGGATGAGGTGGGGTAGCTAATCTAGGCAGGAAGTCTCTCACAGTCGCTCACTGCAGCCTTCAGAAAAGGGAGCTGCAACTGATAGGTTCTGCACACACAGGTTTTAGCTCCGTCATCATAACATCTGCACTTGGGCCAGAGGAAGCCTTTGCCATTCTCCCGAGTGTGAGGCACTGGGATCCTTGATATGGCTGTGTTCATGTCATGTTCACTCAGGCCTTCATCAAATCCCTACAGCTTATCATAGCTCTTTAATGAAAAAGTGAGGCTCAGTGATATAAGTGATTGGCCCAGATAGCATAGCATTATTAATTTTTGGAGCCAAGATGCAAAACTAAGTTTCCCAGGCTCAAAGGTATCCATGCCCTTAGGAAAATGTGACAAAAAGATTAAGAAGTGTCCTTGATCATCGCCTATGCAATGTGTCACGACAGAGCCTTAAGCTTCGAAAACAGGCAGGGAGGAAGAGAAGTGGAAATAGGTGTGACTGTAGCGTTCTGGATCCAAGCCAGTGTCAATATCCTGGGTGTGTGTGTGGAATCTATTCTGGTGCTTGGACAATAGTGTAAATTTCTAGTGAAGGCAAGTGAATAGGAAGGCAAGGCTATAGTCGCTTCCTCTACACTGCAGAGCACCTGATAGGACAGGATCGTTCCTCTTGAGGTCTGTAAGAACAGAAGAGGTGACAGTGCTTCTGCAGAAGGGCCACGGTATAACCGGGTGCCAATCAGAACGTGGAGAAACTCCTCAGAGCTCATGAACACGATGACAGCCTTGAGATCACAGGTCCTGGATGCTAACAGGCTTAGAAGATTGTACTCTGGCAGCTTGGGGACCCAAGCCTGAGCCTGTGTAGACCATGTGGGCTGCCCTGTGCCCACAGCTTAGGGCTGCCGGGAAAGTTGGTGATACCAATTTAGAGGAGACAAACTGATCAGGAGTAATGTATCCAGTTTACCTGTTGAAATGTCAGAGGTGAGGGCCGAGGATCTGTAAGATCATATGTTCGTTGTTAGAACAGTGGTACAGTTTGTGGATGTGCATGAAGATGACATGATAAGCAGGTATTTGATCTGGGTCAGGTGAGCGACCCCAAGGAATGTGGAGCTAGAGACTGGGTAGTTTCACGAGACACACTCTGCCATGCTATGGCATGAATCTGTTATGATCCACAGACAGTTCTATTGGTAAACATAGACCTAAAATGCCTGCATGGGGTATGCGTTTTCCAGTTCCCATGAGTCTCATAGCTGGACAGATGAGTTTAGTGTATGACTTGCCTGGGAAGTGGGTGTTCCCAACTTTCTGTTGATCTTCATGTACATCTTGAGGTACCCACCAACCTCACCCTTGTATTCCTGCACTGGACCTGCTACCAAGTGGCATCCTTCCCCCAACCCTGCAGCAACCTCTCTGAGGCCAGGAAGCCCTGCATGATATGGGACAGGATCCTCAGAAGTAAGAAGGAGCAAGATGAAGACTGACTTAGACAGCAAAGGCTCAGCCTGCTGGAAGTCCGCCGTGCTGTAGTGGGTCAGTGTATTAGGGTGCGCTGAAGAGACAGAGCTGATTGATAGAGTGAATGTATGTTAGGGGGATTTGTTAGATTGGCTTACATGCTGCGGTTCTTGTTGTCCAGCGATGGCTGTCTCCCCCTGAAGAGGTATAGAATCGGCAGTCACTCAGTCCACAAGGCTGGATGCTTTGCAAGTTCCAGTTTAGTGCTAATGGCCTGGAGGATTCTTGGAGAGCCACTGGTCTTCAGTCTGCTTTGGAAGCCTGAAGAATCTGGTTCTAATAAGAGGGCTGAACTTGCCAGCGAGAGCGAGGGCAGCAGGCACAGAGTGAAAGTTCCCTTCTTCCCCGTCCTTTTTATGTGGCTGCCACCAGAAGGTGTTGCCCAAGTTTAGGGTGGGCCTTCCTGCTTCAAATAATCTGATCACAAAAGTCCCTCACAGGATGCCCAGCAGCTTGGGTTTAGTTGATTCGAGATCAAGTCCCATTGATAACTGAGATTAGCCATCACAATCGGGCGGATCTTGCACAGGCTTCCCAGGTTCATGTTGCTAATTCTGCAGCTTGGCAGGAGTTCCTGAAGAAGGCTGGTGGAGAATGGGAGCAAAGGCTACTCCAGAATTCTTCAAGGTTTTATTTTATCAACACATAGCCGTGTGTACTTATAGGGCACCATGTGAAAATGTCATGTCTGCGGGGAGCAGGGGGAAGGTCCAAGGAAAAGGTTATAAGGGGTTATAACAGCTCTTTCTTTCTCTTCTCTCTCCTTTTCTTTCTCTCTCTCCCTCTGTCTCTCTCTGTCTCTCTGTGTCTCTTCCTTCCTTCCTTCCTTCCTTCCTTCCTTCCTTCCTTCCTTCCTTCCTTCCTTCCTTCCTTCCTTCCTTTCTTTCTTTCTTTCTTTCTTTCTTTCTTTCTTTCTTTCTTCCTTTTTTTCCCTCAGACTACTCTACTGGTCCAGTAACTTGTCTGTGCTGCTATTCAGGGGGTTGCTAGGGTGGTGCTACTGGGGGTTCTGGCCTGCGTCTTGAGAGCAGGAAGGCATCAGGTTCAGGGAAACAGGAAGAGACAAACAGGGCAGAGAACACTGGGTCCGAGAAGGGTGCTGTTCTTCACAGAGGTCATTTGTCCCTCCCGTTAGTATGCAGGCTACTGGGAGGAAGGTTGGTGGACTGCCAGAGTCGGCTGGGAGCACCAAATGTGTCCCAGACTCACTGGAGTTTTTAAGGCCTGGGGTGAAGAGAAGAACATCACCTATGCCATGGATCAGGTTAATGCATGGGACATGCTAGAATGGGAATATTCCAAATATTTTAGATCGAATAAATTGTTGCTGATGATGTTAATGGTTTCTCTGTGCTCTTTTAATGTGGCTGTGAGAAAAATTGAAATCACACATGTGGTGTGTATCACACTTCCACTGGGCAACGATAGTCTATGTTATGCTTAAATTTCTAAAACAAAGACATGAGAGCAGAAAATCAACCTCAATCTCCCTCTCGCTTCATCCCTCTTTTCTTCCCTCTCTCCCCCATCTCTCTAACATTCCAGGTCCTTCGACAGTTGGATACTAACCCTGTCAGACTTCTCTCCTGAAATTCTGATACAGAACAACAGATCCCTGCCCCCCCCCCCCCCCATGGCCACTTTGTGCTGATGACCGGCATCCATTTCCCTCTGTATTCTCTCCCATATTCTCCTCAAACCCACAGCAGACTGTTTCCCCACTTTGCTAAAGCCCTCAGAGGCTTGGGTGTGTGCGGTGTGTTGGGAGAAAGAAACACGGAGTTATATTGTCATAATGGAGATTGCTTTTCCCAGACACTGGGAGCTGACATGGTGGAGCTGTTCTGTGTCTCAGCTGCGACCCTGGGCTCGGCAGCCAGACTGGCCCTTGATGGAATAAGACACAACTCAGTGGTCGTGCCCCTGCACAAATAAGGTCAGCAGCATTGTTCGAACTGTCATCACAGGTCAGGAACAACTTTCTTAAGCAACTCTATTGCCACTTGATTTAGTATTTCCTGGCACCTTGCCTATCACAGAATGAAGCCACAATTGCTTCCTATACAAAATGTTATCTGTGCAACATCTTGCCAGAAACCTATAGAGCAGCTTGTGGGCTTTTGATAATTTATGACTGGACTTTGTATTGAGAATAAAGTTGACAATGGACCCCATTGTTAAATTGGACTATATATTCAGCAGAACAGTTTCCAAATGCAAACGGAGTTTATGTGGTGTTTTGTATACCATTTGTTTCAGACAGGAGAAAAATGGACTCTTCAGTCGGAGGAAGAGAATTCAGCAAAATATTTTTACTGTGGTGTATAAGAAACAATGCCCAGTGACATGTTCATTATACAGAGAGAGAAGTGTGGGTGGAGTGGATAGAGAAGGGTGACGAGAACATGACCAAGATGGCAGGCCTTCCTTTAAAGTAGCCCTGTGGGCTGGTGTATAAGCAAAGGCTGTCCTTGGGAAGTATGTGGAGAGAACTTTGAGAATCCTCTGGTTTTGCTTGGCACATGCGCCATGCAGGAGGAACTCAGAGGATGGGTCTTCTGCCCTTCCCAGGCTCACACGGGTGCTGTCTCCCTGCTGACACTTGTCATAACTATGAGGCCAGGTCAGAAAGAGCAATGGTCCTAAGCCAGGGCCCTAGAGCAAAGATACTTTTAGAAGCCAGAGCAGGTCTGCCTGTTATACAGGCCCACCAGAGCTAGCTGCTGGGATCCAAGCATCTCCTAGGCTGCTCCTCTCAGGAGACCTCCGACATAGAACCCCAGGTTGCTCCCCTCAGGAGACCTCGGTCATAGAACCATACTCTCTTGTCCTGTCCTGGCTCTGGAGCAGAATGGCTCAGGCTGGAATACACTGTGAGTTCTGGAAACATCATACCTTTGGCGTGATGATTACCACAGAGAGGACCACCAGATAAAAGAGGAGGAGTGTCTTAAGGCAAGCCACTGAAGAGTCAGCGCAAACATTTCCCTAAGAAATTGAGTTTCTGCAGGAGACCTGTAATCTGGTGAACACTCCTGATGGTTGTTTCCAGTTTGTCTCAAATGAGCTTGGCTTCAGTGAAACTTGAGTAGAGTCAAGCAAGCAGTTTAGGGACAGCAGAAGGAAACAAAAGCTAATGTTTGCTTCAAAATTGAAACAGAAAAGGACAAAAGGACCCTTCAGAAACCAGACTTGATGGAGCAGAGTCAGCTTTGACATCCAAGAGCTCGGAAGAGACAAATGACAAGGTCAACCAGTGAACTATATGAAGGACATGAAGAAGAGAGTGTTTAATTTATGTATAGTATACATATTAGGGCTTGCAAACAGGACAGTTATTGTCAAATAGCCATTTAGGGTAAACTTTCTTAAGCTAAAGAAAGACTAATGTTTTCTAAACAACAGAATTAATGAGAGGTTTTTAACACCTAGACTATTAAATACCTCAAGGTGCTTTGATTTCAAGACCAAATAAACAAATTCAGTGAGGAGCAAAGCAGGTGACATTGGCTTCAATTTTGCCTTAGAAACGGGAAGATGACACTGACCAGTCTCTGCGAATCAAGATGAAGCAAAGGGCTGTAAGCTAAGTGAGGCTGCGAGCTTAAAGGAGATGTGCCCAGGTCAGGACAAAGGGGAGGTGCCCAGGTCAGGACAAAGGGGAGGTGCCCAGGTCAGGACAAAGGGGAGGTGCCCAGGCCAGGGTAAAGGGGAGGTGCCCAGGTCAGGACAAAGGGGAGGTGCCCAGGTCAGGACAAAGGGGAGGTGCCCAGGCCAGAGTAAAGGGGAGGTGCCCAGGTCAGGACAAAGGGGAGGTGCCCAGGCCAGGGTAAAGGGGAGGTGCCCAGGCCAGGACAAAGGGGTGGTGCCCAGGTCAGGATAAAGGGGAGGTGCCCAGGCCAGGGTAAAGGGGAGGTGCCCAGGCCAGGACAAAGGGGAGGTGCCCAGGCCAGAGTAAAGGGGAGGTGCCCAGGCCAGGACAAAGGGGAGGTACCCAGGTCAGGACAAAGGGGAGGTGCCCAGACAACTTTGGAGGTATGCTATTCTACAACGCTACTGTTCTGAATGAAAATGTGCCCCCTCCTGCGCGTGCCCAGATGTCTATTGGCCCTGTTGCAGCAGGCAGTAGTGTTTTGTATACAAGAACTTAAAACTCTACACCCTACACGTGTGCCTGGAAAAAATAGCCTTGCTTGAGTCAGATAAGCCAACTGAGTAAGGAATCAAAATACCAAGCTCACGAGTGGAGGATTCGTGGTATAAGAGTCTAATGAAAAATAAACAACACCTTTCCCCAAGGAGACAAAAACTCATAAAACAAAATTAATTCTCAATATTATATTAAAGCATATTAAAATGCCAAAAATAATTTTTGAAAGCAGTCACATGAAGCCATCAACTTAATAATAATATTGTACTTCAAGGGAGTGCCACCAGCAAGAGCTGAGAACGGAGTGGCCAGAGGACAATAAGCAACGGCACAGCATATCCTTCATAACAGAGAAGACTGTCAATCAACATCACTTTAGTTCGATAGTAAAAATTCGGTGACATGGATTTGAGTGCAGGTTGATTAAACATAATTAATAAAAGAATTAAAAAGTAGACACAATTTCCAAAATCACAAAGGAAAAGTCAAAATAAAAAAATAGCCTGCATTTGAAAAGGTCTATTAAAAAGAAAATGAAATAGAAGAAATGAAGCCAAGTATATGAATTCTATTAAGAAAATGACTATGATGAACTTTCACTTTGAATCAGAGATTTTATATGAGGATAAAAATCTAAATATCACATTACTGTACCTAGTCAATTAAAAATATTAAAATAAGGCAATAGGGAAAGATACAGTGGGTGAACTCAAATACTAGGAGAGTAACCAGGGGACCCTGCACGGGGAACAAGATAGGGCCCATGACTGACATAGTCGTTATGGTAACATGTTAATTTATTTAGCTAAACAAAAAGATCCCCAGTGAAACCAGAACGACTGTGCACTCTCCCCTGGTGAGTATAAAGTATCCAGTTCAGTTAACCCAAAGTTTGGAAAGGTGGAAAGGAAATAGAGGAGTGTCACTGTAGGCGGGGGTGGAGATCACGTGGATAGAAACGGTGGGTTCAGACAGCATCACCTGCCTGTCTAGCCCATCTCGGGGTCACGTAGAACATCCAGGGCTGTTGGTCCTGGGGGTGAGGGCTGTTGTCACAGGATATTAATAGAGTCTGTGATGAGTATGTCACATGAGATTAGGAAGGCCATCAGCATGAACTCAGAAGAGAAGCCAGGCTCTCATCCTGAGTCTAACTCAACCCCCCTCCCATCCTTCTGTAGTTGGCAGCTATCCCGTCCCCCAGCACTGATGCAACCAAAATGTGGTCAGGGTCTCCGGTTAGCAGTGTCTCCATTTCAAGCAGAACAGTGATTTCCGTAGGTTCTCACTCCCTCTTGAGTTCCAGGCATGTGAATGTGCCCCCATGCTGCTGCCTCGGGAGGAGAGTGCTACCCTCACAGGTCTGCATTGGGAGGAAGGGAAGCGGCCTAAATGGATCGTCCTAAATGGCCCTGCAAACACACACCTGCAATCTAGGAGGGCACACTTCATTTTGAGAGACACTGTCGGCATACGGCAGCGAGCAGTTTGTAAAGGGATTTCTCATGGCACAGGTGAGCTCAAGGGAACTTAAACACCAAACATGGATTTAGCTTTCACCTGACTTTTATAGAATGCATTTTTTTTGAGACAGAGTTTCTCTGCGTAGCTTTGGTGCCTGTCCTGGAACTAGCTCTTGTAAACCGGGTTGGCCTCGAACTCATAGAGACCCACTTGCCTCTGCCTCCCGAGTGCTGGGATTAAAGGCACGCCCAGCTTTAGAATGCATTTTTTTTTCAAATGCAAGGTAGTGGTGAATACCTATGAGGGAAAAAAACCGACTCAGCTTAGCAGCAAGCTGAGTGTAGGATGACAAGACTTCAGGCATGAGGTGTACTCAAAGAAAACACGACACGGTCGCTAGCTTCTTTGGAGAAGAGGGTGATTTGAGAAAGCCTGCTTCATAAACTGCACATGCTCTTTCCTAATCAGGATCCTGGCAATGCCTTGGACTGGGTTGAAGGAGCTGAGCTCCCTGGCTAGTCCTGTTTAATTAGTTGAGTCTGACCAGGAAGAATGGGGGCAAAAGGTCACTGCAGCTGTCTGAGCCCCACTTGTCACCTGCCTTAGAGAGTGAGCTCAATTCCCGCCCATCTCTCCACTCTCCACTGGGTTGGCTTACACATGTCACAATCTCGTTGTGGGCTCCTTTCAATTTAAATTCACATCAGCTATTTGCATTCATATGATTTCATTCCACACAGCAGTGAAATTTTTCTCTCCAAATATGGACTCACTGGGTGGCCATGAATAAAGGCCCGGGCATAGGAAATGCAGGCCCCTCCCAGGTTCTTCCAGGGGAAGCCTGGAAGGAAGCAAGCCTTGCTATTTCGGGAAAGCTGATGGAAGCCGCAGCCCAGGCTGCACTGTAGGGCTGGGGCTGGCGGCAGCTGTCTTCAGTCTCAGCTTCAATAGAAGGGAACTGCCAGGTTTACATTGTTTAAACACTTAACTAAATTGGCTATGGAAAGAAGGATGGGAGGGGCCCAGGTTGGTGAGGGAATTCAAGCCTCTCTCTGGCTTCACACATTGTAACCACACATACACAGCATGGGCTTGTGAGTGTGAACACACATACACACACACACACACACACACACACGAGAGAGAGAGAAAGAGAGAGAGAGAGAGAGAGAGAGAGAGAGAGAGAGAGAGAGAGAGAGAGAAACAGAGAGAGTTAGAAAGAGAGAGAATGGGAAACATAATAGAGACAGAGACACAGAGAGAATGAGAGACCGAGACATACAGAGAGAGAGAGAGAGAGAGAGAGAGAGAGAGAGAGAGAGAGAGAGAGAGAGAGAGAGAGAGAGGGATTGATTTTTCCCTAGGCTTTTCCAGGCGTAACCTGCTAGACATTGTGTGCCCCTTATAGCAGGGTGAACACAGTAACAATAATGAAGGTGTCTGCTTCAGCAAGCTGTGACTGGTGGAGGCAGGTCAGGGCTTTCAGGATCTGGGCTCACAGGCTGTGCTGAGAGCTGGTCCAGGTTTCGGATCACCAGGCTGGCTTGGAAGTGAGTTGGAAGCTAAGGATGGGAAAGCAGGAACTCCGTACTGTGGAGAGAACCCTAGAATGGAGCTCGTGGGTCTGGTGTTCTGAGACATGGGAATTCTCTGTCTCACTTACCAGGTTGACCTATGGCTGGGTAGGAGGCAGTTGATGTAAGGGTGCCGAGTGGGGGTTTTCTCAGGGGGCAGTCTCAGCGGTTAAGTCACAATCTTTAGTATGTTAACCAGAAGGTTGAATGGAACCTCTGGCAATGCTTATCTATCCCATATTGACTTCAGCCAGGAAGCATGGGGGCCAAAGGTCCTACAGTCACAGGGTCACTTAAAATATGAAGCCACATATGAAATGGTAATCGGAGTTATGGGTGGATATAAACTTGAGATGATAAACTGAGCCAAGACAAAAAAAAAGTACTGCCTCCAAGAGTAAGTGGAAAATTTTAAAATTTAATTCCATACATGCATCCCATGAGAACAGTATGTATTGGAGACCTGTGTCTGGTAGAGGCAGCATGCAAGAAACGTGGTATGGCTGCAGGGGAGGGGCTGGTGGTCATGAGGGGCTAGGATGGGCTCCTTTGAGAAACACTGTCAGAAGTAGATCTGGATCCCTCTAGTCCAGGGTTGTGAGTACCAGGCCATTGCTAGACCAACCCCGGGCCATTCTGAGATCAACTCCCGGCCATTGCTAGACCAACCATGGGCCAATGCTAGACCAACCCTGGGCCATTGCTAGACCAACCCTGGGCCATTGCTAGATCAACCCTGGGCCATTGCTAGATCAACCCTGGGCCACTGCTAGACCAACCATGGGCCATTTTGAGATCAACCTGGGCCATTGCTGAGGTAGCCCCCCCCCCATGACTCAGGGATGGGCCTCATCTCTTTGGTCTTCTTTCAGAAACAAAAACAGCGGCTTCCTCTGCATCATGACATGACCCTTAGGGTCTGAGCATGTTTCTTTAGGATTCTTCCTAAGGCTGAAATGAGGGCAAGTTCTAGGCCCAGTCTGACTTTTGGCTTCTGTGCTAAGACCCGCCTCTGGGGACCTGACTCCTGAGCAGCTGTGCAGCATTCAGGGTCCGTGCACCAGAGTCTCAGACTTGGGGGTGTGTGGTCTCAGCTCCAAACTGGGAGGCCCCACTGCAGTTCTTTCCATTTGGGGGTGGCGAGGGAGCTGGTGCCAGGACTTATGTGACCTGGGCTGAGGAGAGTTGGCAGGGTTGTGTAGTCTACCACAGACCCCTTTCCATCGCTTCTGTTGGTTTCTCATTGATGGCAGTAAGGAGTTAGGCTAAACGCAGCACTAGGTGTAGACGGTGGAAACCCAGTGTGAACATACTTTTCTAGGACACAGGGTTATTTACTTGCCTTTTGGTGAACTTTTATGTTCTGTATTTCCTGGGGTTTCTATGGAAATATTATATTAAAGGAACTGGAGGGATGGCTCAGTGGTTAAAAGCACTGCCTGCTCTTGCACAGGACCCAGGTTGGGTTCCCAGCACCCACAATGTAGCTCACAAGCATCTGTAACTCCAGTTCCAGGGGATTCATTGCCCTCTTCTGGCCTCTGTGGGTACTGCACGCATGTGGTGCACGTGATACATGGAGGCAAAGCACTCAGACACACAGAATAAAACTGGAAAAAGGCAAACGTAATTGAAAAGTAGCACGGTGTAGATTTATTGTTATAGTTTGGATTTGTAGGTCCCACAAAGGCCCGTGTAGTTAAGGTATGGTCTGCCAACTGGGACACTTCAAGAATGTGGTGGAAATGCGAGGGGGTAGAGCATAGTGGCAAGAATGTCAGTCACTGGGATGTGCCCTTGAAGGAGATATTGACAGACCACTCCCCCTCCCTCCCTTGGCTTCCTAGCTGCCACAGCAGATCTTGTCTGTCACATATTCCTGACCCTCTGATGTGCTGCGTGATCACAGCCTAAAGCAGCAGAGCCAAGTGACCAGGGACAGAAACTTCAGGAAGCACATGCCCGCACAAGCCTTTCTTTCTACAAGCTGACTGTCTCCAGTACCTTGTCGTGTGATGAAAAGATGCCTGATACATGGGATGAGGGCACTGCCAAGGCTGGCTCAGTTTTGGTGGCTTGCATGCATAGTGATCCCGCGTGGGCACTGAGACCCCACCGTTCATGGCACTCAGAACACTGGGAAAGATTTTCTCTGCCTTAGCTTCCCTGTGCCAAGCTGACTTTATATGTTCTCTAATTCTGCACAAGTACACCCCACCTACACAGTCTCTTCATTAAAAATCAGTCAGTCCTCAGGACCCAATAGTGATCCTAACAACTGGCTGCCTGATTGGTTCTCATTCACACTTAGGAAGTCACACCTCTGTCCTACTGTGAGACACTCTTGCTCCTCCACTCATGTGGCCTTCTGTGACCTTCGAAGGAGCAGAAGAGACAAGCCTGGCCAGCTGAGGGGCTGGCTCTACTGTGTTCTCCAGTCAGCTAGATACAAGTTGCAAATCCACCTGCACTCTAAGGGTGGGCCCAGCGGGAGAGCAGGAGGTGGTGGCATAGAGATGCACTTACTAAGTCTGGGAGATGGAAGGAGGGCTAGGACTCTGCTGTCGGATGCCGTGGGCTGGGTGATTTATGAAGAACAGGACCACTGTTCACACTCGAAACTGGGAAACCCACGTTAAAGGCACAGCGCTGGTTCCTGGGGAGGACTGCTAGGTATTCTGCTCCTGACTGTGGTGTCCTTAAATGGGAGGAGGTAAAAGGCACAGAATTGCTCCCTTAGGCCTGGAGCTGATTTTTAAGATGCTAATTTAACTCATGGGAGAACCCTTAAGACTTGATCCTCTCTCTCTCTCTCTCTCTCTCTCTCTCTCTCTCTCTCTCTCTCTCTCTCTCTCTTATCACCTCACCTTTGAGGACCATTTCCCCAGTCTGTCTGTAAAACCCTAAACACTCAATATGATATATTTGGAGACAAGGACTTTGAGGGGTGTGATGTGATTTAGGGGTGACAGGAGTTGGGTCTCCATTTATCCATGCCTATGAGAACAGGCAAGCTCACTCTCTCCACTACGTGAAAACATAGAAAGAAGTCGTTATGGTGAAGGCGAAAAGAAAGGACTCACTAGGACCTGCTGGGACCTTGACCAAGGATCTTCACGCTCAGAACTGTGAGAAACAAACGGGTGTGGCTTAAGCTATATTTGTAAAGTGTCCACACCCCTGCACACCACCCACCCCTCTTTTCCTCCCTCGGATGCGTATAAGGTACTTGAGTGCAATGTTCTCTTGGGCAGAATTGGGATCAGAGGGGTTAAACAGAGAGGGTGATTTGGGAGAAACCACTGTGACTGTTTCGGTGGTTGTCCCTGGAGGTACTGACAGGCCTTGTCTACATAATGTAACCAGTTAATTTTACATTAACTATGTAAAATAGTTTCTATTTTATATCTGTGTAATTTCTTCAGATGTGTAGATCGAATTTATTTTCATTTTCTGGAAACCAAGCCCGCCTCTCCAAATATCCCTCCCCACTGAAGTATCCTTACCACATGGGTTTCCTCAGATTGTCAAACAACATGGCAACCAGCACAGATGAAGTTTAACATCCAGGATTGGAGCACTTAATGTTGGGAAGACAGACAATGACAGTGGTCTCTGAGTAACTATTCCTTGAATAAATGAATACACACTTAACAATTTTAGGTATTTCCAGGCAAAGGTGACTCAGTCATGAAGAGGATCTGGCACCCCATTTAGTGGTTCCAATGATTAGCCTTCCTGTCCCGGGCTCACATTTCTCACGGGGGCTAAAAGAGGCAGCCATTTCCCCCGGAGCAACAGGCAGGGCCCAGGACAGACAAAGCTTCTCTGAATCACAGCACACAAGAGAACAAACACTGCTCACATTCCTGTGAGATTGCAGGGTGCTCAGCCATGAACCTAGGCGTCAATGCATTGAGCTGGGTCAGGATGCTGGCCGACCTAGATGGGCAATGCTCAAGTAACAGGGACTTGACTTCCGCTCCTCCATACTTTTTATTGTGGTAACACATATACATCATGAAATTTGCCATCTTTATCATTGGTTTGCAGTTTAGCTTTTTTTTGAGATAAGATCTTGCTGGATATCCAAGACTGACCTGAAACACATGCCCCTGCCTCCACCACCCAAGGGCCGGCATTACAGGCATGTGCAACCATTCTGGGCCCCACCTTCTTATTCATTTTAAGGAATGCAACTCCATGGCATGAACTCCATTTCCACAGATGTCTAGTCAGCACTACCACCAGCCACCGGAACTCCTTGAACTTTACAAAAATGAAGCTCTGTAGCCTTCCTCCTGGCCTATGGGATCACTTTTCTATTTTATATCTGTGGATTTTCTCTAGTTTGCTTAGAGAAAGGTGGTGACAGAATATTTATCTTATTCTTATTTTGTGAGCGAGCACCCTCAAGGCTCCTATGTGATGTAATGTCAGAATTCCACTTCCTCTGAGGCTGGACGCTATTATATGTCCATGGAGACCTTTACTTACCCATTCGTTGGTTGCTGGGAACTTACAATACCCCCAGTTTAGTTGCGGTGAACAACTATTCTATGAAGATGAATGTCCGAATACCTCTGAGCACCTTCAGTTACGTCGGGCATGTAGCCAGATGTGAAGCTGCTGCCCATTGTCCAGTAAGTGACATACTTTCATCTCCTTTGTGCGCCCATCAGCTGATGAAGACCCAGGCTGGTTCCATAGCTTGCTGTTGAGGATAGAGATGCAGTAAGCGTGGATGCCAAGGTGAAATGGGAGAAGCGGGACTGAGAGAGTGCATAGTAATTCTCTTTAGTTTTATTGAAGAGTCCTCGCAGCTGTGATGCTTTCCCGCTTAAAACAGCCCCGGGTTCCAGTGTGCCTGCATCTTGCTGCACTTGGCATTTCCGTTTTAATAGCCTTCATCCAATAGTGTGAGCATCCTTTCCTAATCATTGCTGGAGCTGGGGTTCGTTGTGTGTCTGTTGTCCACGTGTGTATCTTCTTCAAGCACTTATCCGGTTGCATAAGAAAGCAAGACCATATTTTTTTCTCTCCCCCCCTTTTTTTTTGTGAAAGAAGAGAGTGAATATTTCCATCATTTTGTTAATGACAAAGATGAAAGAATGGGAAAAAAACCCAAAACAAGGTAAAACTAAAATCTAAGGCAGCTCTCTAAGTTGGCTGATGAGAGAAGGAGATAGGCCGGGATAAAAAGCATTCTGAGGTCCTTTTATTGTTTGGAAGGAAGTTACAATATTAACTTCGTAGCTTTGTAGAGTCTAGTGTGCACATTAAAATGTAATGGTAGCTAATAAAAACAAGGGAAGGAGGACGATAACTCCGAACGAGTCCCAAGCAAGGAAGAAAGGGACTGAAGCTCGGGACTTACAATGACTAGTCGGAAAGCCGAAATGAAAGGGCAGCGTGTGCTTGGCTGTGTGACAAACATGTCCCCCGGCCCCCGCCCCAGCTCCCAGTTCTCTGGTTAAAAAGAGAGAGGGTGAGCATAAGAAGAACAAAGAGAAATAAAAAAAATACAGTAAATTAAAGTTACAATGGAAAGATTGCTCTAGGCACATCAATATTCATAATTGCCTCACTGGTTATCCCTATGGAGCCAGCCAACTATCAAGAGACTCCATCAGCCACACTATTATCAGCTTGTCCAGGTTGCCTGATCCACGGTCCAGCAGCCCTATTGCTCTGATGGTGGGGCTACTATATCTGATCTGTGGTGACCAACTGAGCACTTGAGAAACCCAAGAGATGACATTGACGTTTCCCGTCAGTGTTGCCCGGTGCCTGCCAGTCCACGACAAGCATGCTTATTGAAATCTTAGCCAATGGTGAGCCATGGAAGCCATCCCATTACCTCTATTTACTCTGCTAGTCCTGTCCTGTCCCAGAATGACCTGCTTCTCTAATGGTCGGTGGGAGATGGCACAGTAGTATCAGGGTCTCAAGGCTAATGACAACAGCTTCACATTCGTTTCTAGAGGAGGGTGCTGGGAGTGTTTCTCACAGCCAATCAGCGCCCTTTCAGGAGTGGACAGCTTTCCCTGTCTGTGAGAAGTGGATGGTAATGGGGCAGGAAACACTGCTAGGGGTGCCTGGAAAGATCATGGCCTTCAGCGTGCACTTGCTCAGCAGGAATGGGAAGCTTGTGCTAGTAGATGGCCCCGTCTACCTCTCTGCACCCGGCCACTCAGGCGAGTCAGAGGAGCAAAGCCTGTGCTGCAGCCTGGAGGTTCGATCAAAACCTTGGGATATGCTGAAAAGTGGTGTAGACATGGCGTACCGTGTGGTGCACCAGGAAAGAAGTCAGCTGACCTGGACATATCCTGTCCCCCATCTCCAACCCAGCTGCAATACTTGAGATCAGCGTAGGTCCCCATGAGGCCAAGGACATTACCATGTGTGGTGTTTCTTTTAGCCATTTTTTTTTTTGGATGAGTGGCTTTCGCACTTCTGGTTTCTCTGTGTCTTTTTTTATGTTGCTGCAGTAGCAAGAGCTTTAAACCCTGTCAGCCCTGCAGAAGACTGCAACTACCTGCACCTCTGGAGAGTTTCAAAAGAGACCAGTTCAACCTTCAGGTTGTACACCAACTTGTTCCCCTCTTCAGACACCAGACTTCCATGACTTGCTGTCTGTCACCAGCCATAGGTACCCCTAGGCACTGGGGACAAAGGAGCTGATGCATGAGCTGTATTTAGAAACAGTTCCTCGTGGAGAGACACATTTCTGTGTTTAGGCACACACTTGGGAGGAGCTACTGTCCCATTAGGAAAAGGTAACCTGGTGTCAGGTGGTATATTAGGAAAAGACTATGATAAGTCTTTGGAGATTGTTCCCTAGAAGCAAGAAAATCTACAGGAAAAGAAGGCTGGCTACTCCCATAGTCACCATGCTGCGTGTTCCAAGCCTTTATTTCAAAACCGTGATTAATAAGGCTCGGTTGGCAGGAAGCAAACTCACCATTCTGGAACTTTTTATCTGTGTCCGGGGCCCCTGAAAAACAACAACCACTAGACTACAGCCCTAGTGAATGCATGATGTCATGATGGGTCAATCTCCTGGAGATATTTATTTGTCATATAATGAGCAGGGATGACCAAGGCAGGCAGCATGTATACTATAAACAGTGTCATTATTGGTCCTCTGAACGACAGCAGATCAACGGTCCATCCACAGGAAAGACATATATGGCCTGGAGCTCGAGGTACGGAGCCACTTCTACATTCTGGGCTGTGCTGTCTCTCTGAACAGAAGGCCTGTTGTTCACGTCAAGCACTTCTCCACTGATCTCCAGAGAATTAGGATGGATGGGATGTATTGATGTCCATTCAGATTTGGGTGTGGGCATGAATGAATTCAAATCCACCTAGAAGGGGAGAGGAGAGCTTTTGTCTCTCCAACAGAGCCATCCACCTGGTCAGTGGCATCAGCAGAAAGAACCTAGAGGTCTGGCCAGCACAGTCTACATTGCAGTCTGGGTAGCTGAACAGCATAGAACCGAGTGGCAGGGAGTGCGGTGTCAAGGTCTGCACCACTGAGAAAGTAAACAAAGACTATTAAGAGCTGCAAAGGGAAAAGGCCAAGTAACATATAAAGGCAGACCTATCAGAATCACATCTGACTTCTCAATGGAAACAATGAAAGCCAGAAGGTCCTGGTCAAACGTTATGCAGAAATTTAGAGACCACGGATACCAGCGAAGACTACTATATTCAGCCAAACTTTCAATCACTAGACGGACAAAACAAGATATTCCATGACAGAAACAGATTTAACCAATACCTATCCACAGACCCAGCCATACACAAAGAAGGAGAACTCCAATCCAAGGATGTCCCTGACTCGGGTCTGCTCCGGAGGAGGTTGCTGGCTTGGGCCTGCTTCAGCAGAGGTAGGGGCTACACTCTTGAAGTGTACTAGTCTCTCCCAGGAGTTATCCTTGGCTAGGAGAAGGGCTGTGTGCCCACTCCCTCTCTCCATGTGGGGGTTTGCTCTGAACTGAGCCCTCACAGAGCACGTGCACGCTGCCATAGCCAGTGTGAGTTCATTTGTGCGGCTGCTCTGTTGTGTCTAGAAGATGCTGTTTCCTTGGAATCATCTCCTCATTGCCTTTGGCTCTGAGATTCTTTCAGCTTCCTCTTCTACAATGATCCGTCTGTTTTCTCCTCCACCTGGCTCCTCTATACTCCACTCCAGTTTAACCCTTCCTATCTCATTATTCCTCTTTAAGACCTTATAATACCAAGTTCTATCACCCTCCCTTAGAAGATCCCTGCCCTATGGTCCCTTATCATTTTCTGACCTCCAGGGGGTATTCCAAATGAAACTACGCTATAGATATTTTAGGGATAAACATTCCACAGTGTCTTATTCTTGGCACCTTGGTCTGTTATAGGACTCTGTGTTAACACCATGTACTACAAATAGAAGCTATTCTATTATTCTTATGGGTTGAGGGATACACTGATCTACAGGTGAAATGATGAGTCACTAGGTGGCAGTTTAATATTATGTCCCTTTAGTGGAATAATTGTAGTCAGTCCCCCTCCCCCAGGGCCTATGACCTATCTAGACCCCATCTAGTCTAGGTTTTGGCTAGACAGTGGTGCTAGGTGTGGGATTAATATTTTGGATCAGGACTTAAAATACAACCAGAAAGTGATTGGGCTGGGCGATGGTGGTGCACGCCTTTAATCCCAACACTCGGGAGGCAGAGGCAGGTGGATCTCTGTGAGTTCAAGACCAGCCTGGTCTACAGAGCTAGTTCCAGGACAGGCTCCAAAGCCACAGAGAAACCCTGT
This sequence comes from Microtus pennsylvanicus, assembly GCF_037038515.1. NCBI lineage: Eukaryota > Metazoa > Chordata > Mammalia > Rodentia > Cricetidae > Microtus > Microtus pennsylvanicus. The sequence goes on from NC_134586.1 coordinate 29,747,913, forward strand.
CTCGAAAAACCAAAAAAAAAAAAAAAAAAAGAAAGTGATTGGTTTCTGCTGTTATGTCAGTGCCACTATTGCTGTGGGCATATCTTGCCAGGCTGTTCAATATCATGACTCACAGAGTTCATAGTTGGGTATAATTGATGATTACTTTTTCTTCCAGTCATCTGCATAGCATTTTCCAGCACTATGGAAGCTAGCCAGGAGAGATGAAGCATCTAGGTCACTACCAACTTAATATGTCCACGTTCTGTGACTCTGGCACATGGTGTCTTCATCAATAGCATCTTACCACCAAGTTCTGGAGGAAACCAATAGAACTGGTCATAGTCTTTAATGTTTGGGATCTATGGAACCTCACTGGTAAACTGTTGTGAGGAGCTGCGGGCTGCGTTCCTGCCGCCCGGCTCCTGGCCGCCAGCTAGCTTATGCCCGAAATAATTACACAGAAACTGTATTCTTTTAAACACTGCTTGGCCCATTAGTCCCAGCCTCTTATTGGCTAGTTCTTACATATTGATCTAACCCATTTCTAATATTCTGTGTAGCACCACGAGCTGGCTTACCAGGAAAGATTTTAACCTGCGTCTGTCTGGAGTGGGAGAATCATGGCAACTGCCTGACTCAGCTTCTTTCTCCCAGCATTCTGTTCTGTTTACTCCACCCACCTAAGGGTTGGCCTATCAAATGGGCCAAGGAAGTTTTTTTATTAATTAACCAATCAATGAAAGCAATAGATTAGAAAGAAATCACTCCCACATCAGTAAACAATGCTAAAAGAGGTAACCCGTTCCTGGCACAGGGTTTTTATTTGTTACCCTATGGTGTCTAGTATGGTCATTGTCACTCTGTTGTAAATTATCTTCATTTTAATGTTCTCTCTCTCTCTCTCTGTATATATATATATGATGTGTGTGTATGCACTTCTACAGTAGTAGATAGGTTGATAGGTTTTCATATAACGTTTTGCAAAAGTCTTTATTGTTATTTATTTCTCCCCCTATTTTTCCCTCTGACCTATCCACTATCTCTCACTGCAGTTTGACCCTTCCAATTTCATTCTTCCCCTTTAAGCTTTTCTACTACTAAGTTCTACCTACCCTTGGGAGAAGCCCCTGTCCCATGGCCACTTACTAATTTCCTGACCTCCATGGGTCAGGTTTTATCTCAAATAAAACCTCAGCTGAAGATTCAAAGCTAGCCTGGTAAGTTGATCGTACTCCAGTGGAAGGCCACACATTCAAGACAATATGGACAGCACAAATTGGACCTTCTGGGTGGGAAAAACACACAGTTGAGTGGGTAGGGAAGGGGTGGGATTGATTTGGGAGAAGTAGGGAAGGGGTTGATGTGACCAAAATACAAAATTTTAAGACAATTAATGGATTTTTTTTTTAAATGAAGAAAAATCCAGAAAGTACAATTTGGTTGTAAAATTTTTATTTCCTCATTTTACTCTGTCCTGCTTCTTCACAGCTCATTTCACTGTCTCCCCCCAGGAATTCTAGTCATCTCTTAGCATTCAAGCTGTTCAATAAAGTCCTACTGATATTGCGTGACTTAGAGTCCTCCAGTTCTGTCCCATTAACTGTGTCTTAAAAAGGACAGCAGACAATCCCTTGCTTTTTTGTTTTTTATTACCTCCTTTAATTGAGCTGCCTGCATTTTGCGTGGTTATTAAGTGAGAGTCCCTTTGCTTAGGCTGCTTATGCTCTCAGAGCTGTTGCTCGCAGTTCTCTGCGGTGCGCTCCCCACTGACCACATGCGATGCGGCTTCTGTTTAGTGCAGGCTAGAAGGTGTCTTGGAGATGACGCCCTTCTCCACTCCATCCACTGCACCTTAGACACCCTTCTCTACTCCTCCATCCATTGCACCTTAGAGATATCCTTCTCCACTCCATCCATTGCACTTTGGAGATAGACACCCTTCTCCACTCCGTCCATTGGCGGTCAGCCACCAAGAAGGTCTTACAGGCCAATTGCATATTTGTGTGTGTAGTAACCTTGGAATCCCATGGACTCAACTTCTCATGGAATAAGAGAGAGGGAGGGAGAGAGAAAGAGAGAGAGAGAGAGGAACTGGGAAAGGTCACTGCATGCAACTATTAAAAAAAAACAAACCCATCCCCAATGACAATGACTCTCCTGTACTTTATCCTTTAAGAGATTCCTGATTAGTAAAACAAACAAATAGATTTTAAAATTCCAGTTGCATTCTGTGTCCAAGAGGGCTTCTAAACTCAAAGCCCTGGACTACCCGCTAGGATGACACACTCTACCTCTGTGTGACCTGGTTGAGAAGAATCAGTTTCAGAAAGAAGAGCCTCAATGCCAAAGCTAAAGGAGGAAGAATGTCAGGGATCGTACAGGCAATAACAGAGCAGCTGAAAAGTGTTGAGAAAAAGATGGATGAAGCACTGAGAAGAATTAAGAGAAGCTGGTCATGGCCCCAGCTCTGAGGCTCCGTGACTGAGAGCAAGGGAGCAGAAACTTCATCCAAGGTAAGCCAGGAATCCCTGGCAGTAAAGACCAGCAGTCTTGTTCCCAGGACAACCCCAGAGCCATTGCATCTGCAGTCTCGCTCCAAGGACAGTCCCACAGCTGTCACGAGCCTTAAACTTCGTTGCAGGTTTTGGTGTGGCAGTGAGTTCTCCTACGGTCAGGTCAGCAGTTGAGACGAGTCCCTTCTTGCTACTCTATAGGACTCAGAGGACCGCAGCTCGGCACCATCCTAGGAAAATCTCTGTTTAAAACTGGGGCTGTGGGAGTCTGAGAACAGGGAACAATTACAAATCAGGTGCCTGGAATTAAACCTCCACAACCCTCGCATGAAAGACAGCCCTGGGATGCTGTTCTGCAGAGTGGAAAGGCCAGACACGAGAAGCACTGACATATGCATCTCTGGAGGCTTTGCTCGGGAAGTGATGTAAGTATGGAATGGTAGCCCTGCCCTCGGTGGATTGGCTTAGGCCTCATCACATGTGAACAGCAGTAGAATTTGATAGCCCTGAGCCTGAGGTCAGCAAGAGGCTCAGTCTCTGGAGCCAGGCATCTATGTTCGCTGCTGTAGAATCTGAGAACCCTGAAGCTCCAGGAGAGTCCCTGACATCCACAGCTGCATCCCTCTGGAGGGATGGTTCATATGGAAGGGGTGGGGAAGTATGAAGGCAGTTTCCCTTGCCCAGATCTCACCGCTATGGTTGCTTCCTCCAGTACCAACACACTCAAGAGACCTGTCCTCTCCTCCTCCAGCTAGAACAGTACCACCTCAGGGGATACCATCTGGGCAGTGGGAGAGAGTAGGAGAAGGTGATCAGAGGACAGACTATAAGCCTAAGCGTGGTCAGCAGAGATCCTGCATGCACGTACTGATGTGAAGACATGCATATGGAAGAGGAACTTCTCTGATGGACAACAGACACTTGTCCAGTATGGGGCTCCACAACAGCAAAAGCAACGGGAAAGATAAGAATCCAGAAATTTAACTTATCCTCCTGTTGTGAGGAAATCCTTCCCAAGTAGGGTACCAATACAGACCAAAGTAATGGTTCTATACAAGACTAGCTTGGTGACTCAAGGGATTTCTTGGGTTTGCTTATAGGAAATGACAGACTGAGTTCCAGGGCAGCCAGGGCCACACAGAGAAACCCTGTCTTGATAAAAACAAAACAAACAAAAAACCAGCCAAACTATATATATATATATATATATATATATATATATATTGAATGTAGGGGTTGGGAGATATTAGAATATATGTAAGGTGAAAGGTCACTGAGGGGAAAACTCTGATGATTAGCTATGTCATTATTCATGATGGGGTGAGAATTTTTGATAATGTGGCTGTTTCAGGGTTACCACTCTCCTGTAAGAATCCTTTCAGCCCTGTTCTTTTGGGACTATCATGCTAAGGTGTGTTACTTTTGTTTGTTTATATTGCATTTGTTTGACTGTGTGAAACTGATACTTTGTCTGTCTAGAACACCGGATGGTCTAATAAAGATCTGAAAGGCCAATAGTGAAGCAGGAGAAAGGATAGGTGGGGCTGGCAGGCAGAGAGAATAACTAGAAGGAGAAATCTAAGAGGAGAAGTAGCCAGAGAAAAAGGAGGACATCAGGGGGTCAGCCATCCAGCTACACAGCAATCCATGGAGTAAAAGTAAGATTTACAGAAGTAAGGGAAAAGGAAAAGCCCAGAGGCAAAGGTAGATGGGATGATTAGTTAAGGAAAGCTGGCAAGAAACAAGCCAAGCAAAGGCTGGATGTTTATAACTAAGAATAAGCTTCCACATGATTTGTTTGGGAGCTGGGTGGAAATCCCCAAAAGAGTCAAAAAAGAGTAAAGAAAATCACAATACACTGTTCCTATAAGCAATCCCAATAAGCTTGTTGATCCACCGCTGGGCTAGGCTGGAGTGGAGCCCTTACGTTGGTTTATCATTGGGATTGAAGATGGTAAAATTGTTCCATGTGAGGACATGATCCACACCATCTCTGAAGGGCATGCACACAATGGGCAGCCTCCAGTTTCTGGGTACCAGAAGGATGGTGTTCCAGGGATTCGTCTTTTCTTCTCCTTTGCCCCTCTACTGCTCCCCGCTGTTTTCTTTGAAATACAATTTTTACTAATGTTTTCAGTGTATAAAAGTCTTTTATATGTTTGGTCTCCTTATTTTGCATCTTATCTTTTGACTTTCAATCTGTGGGTGTCTTTGGCGGTGAAGTGTGGTGTTTTTGGAGACTCCGAGGAGCACATTAGCCAGTCCTTGTGATTTTGGTGGCTGGTAGCTGAAACAAGCTGGTGGAGATATTCTGACAACTAACAAAGTAGACTCCAAACTACCATTAGCTGGGGGAGATAGAGACAGGCACCACCTCTAAGTAAAAGGAGGAATTAATAAGAAGATGTGACAGTTATAAATATGTTTGTATTAAACGTTGAAGCTCTTAAAGCAAACACTAATGGGCAAAACAAGCAAGATAGGAGTAGTATCTTTACCTACTGTACATTAGACAGGGGGTGAATAGCTGGAATACATAAAGAATTGAAAAAAGGCAAGCACTAAAGAATCCAACAAACAGGTGGGCTACTGAATAAACAGACAATGCTCAAAAGAGGAGAACAAGTGCCAGCAAACAACTGAAAAGTGTTCAACATCTGCACCTACCAACACGATGCAGATCAACTCAGTTTCATGATCCCATTCACTTCAGACAGAGCGAACATCTAGGAACATCACCTAACAAGTGCGGAGGGAGATGTGGGAAAAGAGGAAACTTATGTGTTGCTGGTGAGGCCATGAACAGATACAAGCACTGTGGAAGTCAGTGTGAGGGTTCTTCGAAAAAATAAAGATTGAACTAGCACATACATGGCTTGGTATCGATCTAAGGACTGTAAGTCCACAGAGGCGCATGGACAACCATGTTCAACACTGTGCTCATCACCGTAGATAAGAAGTGGAACTAGCCTCGTTTATCAACAGGTGAATAGAAGAGAAAACATGGTGCATATGCAAGGCATTTCATTCAGCTGCAAAGAAAAATGTAATCATGGTGTTAGCAGGAAAACAGAACTGAAGATCATTATATCATGTGGAATCTAGATTTACGTGTGTGTGTGTGTGAGTGCACATGTGTGTGTGTGACATAGGTCATTAAAATAGAAAGGAGACCACGAGAGGGAGGGAGGAGATCTTAAGTAAAAGCAGAGGGTAAAGGAAGGAGTGGAGTCCACGTGACATACAAGCAGATGTACGGCGACACACAGGGGCATGTGTGATGAAAATGTTATCACGAGACCATTACATTAGATGCTAACTTAGACATTTAGTAAAAGTGTGAAGCTTAGAATAAAATTGAAGAAAAGACATGTTTATGTTGAAGGTACTAAAAAGAAGACAAATAATATATTAGGCCAAGCGCACGCTAAGGGTTGGAAGCTCTATCAGGAACAAACATTTATTCAACAGGGCAAAGAAACCTTTGTGCTGGAAGGCAAAGCAGTGGAATTTTTTCTCAACACCAAAATGCAGTATAGTTAGGTGGAATATAACCTGATAATGTTTGCTTTTAACTTTTCACAGAAATCAATAATCTCTGAGTTCCTGTCCTGACTTCCACAGTGATGCAAAATAAACCCTTTCCTCCCCAAGTTGCTTTCGTCATGGTGCTCCATCGCATCAATAGCAATCTTAACTAAGCTACCTGGGGATGAGGAAAAGTTCTTAATGAAGAGAAAATTTGGGTGCTCTCCCCAAGGCTCACAGGCCACTGCATGGCAGATAAAATGAAGCAGGTATCTTTGAAAGTACTCTGGGCGAAGCCTCAAAGTCACGAAAAGATGGTGGCCCTGGATGTGCAGCTAGACACAGGGCAACTGGATGACCGTCAACACTCTTCTCTGTATCTCTGATGCTAGCCCGTTCAGTAGCATAAGTAATAGGCTGACAAAAGCATGCTGGCACCAAGAAGAGAGCCTTTCCCCCTAGTAGTGTTCCCACAGTGTCTCCTGATGACAGTTTAACAGGGTGCCTGCCACAGGCGAGAACTACTTAGAGCCCCAGAGCCCCAGAGCCCCATCTCTCTGGGGAAGTAAAAGAAGATTAGAATTGAGAGGCATCCGCTGACAGCTGGTGCAGATGGATTCACAGAATCGGAGGCTATTCCAGCTTCCAGGGATCGGAGTGGACTGAGCTACTCGGGGCTGGTCACAGAGGTGGTAAGCCGTATGGGAAGAGATTCAGAGCCAAACAAGCAGCACTGTGAGGGCGCTGCACTTCACAACGCTAAGATGAAGCTGTGATTCAGTGACGTAACTGGCCCGCTGGTAGTTCCTCGGGGATGTGGTACCCAAAGGGAGGGTGAGGCTAGAGATGGAGAGCTGGGTTTGGGCGTATATGTGATGGCAGCCACGAGGCAGGTGGCATCACAGGAAGAAAGTATGGAGGGAGGAGAAAGCCAGAGGAACTCTAATGTCCAGGGGTTCAGTAAAGGGGGAGGCTGAGCCAATGTAGCGAAGTGGAGGTAAACAGAGAAGGGTGTGCAGGGTGTCTCTCTTCAGATGGGCAGCGTTCTGGAGGCTGTAATGGTCCATAGCACTCCCACAGAGAAAGGCTGCAAAGGGACTTTGGCTTTAGTCACCCCCTGGTCCTCAATGACTTGGAACTTGAGAGTTTCCAAGGAAGGAGGAGGCAGAAATCGTGATGCGGGTGAGGGATGGAAGGAGGTGAGAAAATGGCCGGTGATGACCTATGCAGCCTTTGCCTGAGCAGAGGAAAAGAGATGGGCGTGGCTGGGAGATGTGTGGGGTGGGGCCGCGACTTTTATGCCTGTTTGTGTAGGTGAGGAGTGAGGCACCAGGATGTCAGGAGCCATCACTAACAGCTAGACTGCCCCCACTCTCTGTATTAGCAGGGGCCACCTACAGTGCTCATTCACAGTCTGGGAGAGCTGTAAATGTCCTTCAGATGTCTTCCAGGAGTGGCCAAGGGACGGAGGGATTTAGTAAAAATGCTACAAGATGTTGGGGTCTTGAAGCAAGGTCACATGGAAGTGCAGTATCTGTGTGCAAGTGCCTGAGCATGAGTGTGTGTCTGTGAGGCGCTACTTTCCAGCACTAAGGTTTCAAACTGAAGTCATTTGCAAAAGCTGTGTGTGGACAGGAGTGTGTTCAGAAGTGTGAGCCTGAACATCAATAGGGCCTTTAGTTCTGCAATGAGAAGACCTCGTTAGCGAAGCCTGTTACTCTTTTATATCCATCTGTGGTGAGGTCACAGTGGACCATGGATTTCAGCATGACCCACTTGTCCTCATCCACACACAGAATAAATTTAAGTCCCACTGAGCCCTTTCCAGTTAGTTGGTTTGCATGGCATTTCATCCCCCCTTTCCTCCCTTTTTGGTCTTTTTTTTTTTCTTCATCCTTATTTTCCACTTCCTCACCTTGGTAACATCTTCCTTTCTTTACCTTATTCTAAAATGTGACCTCACTAGATTTTCAAATACCATTCACAAGTTACAAACCTCAGGTTAAAGCTTACAGGGAAGCACAGGTCACTGAGACTTCAGGAGGCAATGGATGCCCCGGTTTGGCCATGGCTGGCACTTTGCATTGCTGTCCAAAGAATCTCTGTGAGAGGCAGCTTCAGTCCCGTCCTTCGTGTGAATGTTCTTAGAACACATGAGCCCCTGAGCACAGCAGATGTGAAGATCTGGTTCTCCGCTGTTTTGGCAGGGGTGGGGTGGGGTGGGCAGGGTGGGGTGGGGTGGGCAGGGTGGGGCAGGGCTGACTGTGCTGTGCTGAGTTTCCTGGTGCCTGGATAGCAGAACTCTTCAGCTACTCAGTCAAATGCCATCCAAGAAGCTCCTGAATATCTTGCTTCCAGAAAAGACCAAAATTGAAGCAAGGCTGGGAGCTGTGTGGTGGTCTCCTCACTCTGGGTCTTAGGAACTGGACTTTCCTTTACCATCTCTTTCTAATGCCCTTTCCCCCACTTCCACTGATACTGGCTTCACTCGTGAGCATTTAGCCAAACCCTGCATGTTTGTCTTCCTCTGGCAAAACTCAAGATATCTGGTAATGCCAATTGGAGCATAGAGCTCAGGCTGTTAGCTGGTCTTAGAAGGCTACAGGGGCTTTCCTAAGAGCTTAGGGCCAACGATGGAGATGTGGCTGCTCCTCTTGACTGGCCCAGTACAATGGAGGAGACAGTCATGAGATGGTGTGATACATGGCTTAGTGGCATGAGCACATGCCTTGGGAACAGGCTGGAAGAAACACAGACCGTGAAACTGACCGTGTGCAACAGTCGAATGATAGGGAGGCCGGGGAGTCAGACTGGACCTAGAGGGCCAGTTGGGAGCTCACTGGAGAAAGGGAAAGGGCTGGAGGTATTCCAGGGTTAGTGAAGGAAGGCACAGGCACAAAGTGTGCAGAGAAGAGGCGGCGTTATAGAAGGAGATGGGCAGCAGCCATGACCGACTGGAGTCAACACGAAAGGGAGCATTGGGTACCAGGCTTGAAAAGACCCTCAGTGCTGTTTCCTGCCCATAGAAACTGCAGCGAGATGCTGAGCAGGAGAGTGACTGGGGGACTCTCTGGACATCACATACTGGAAAAATAAATCTTCAGGAAGCGGGCACAACTTCCATAGGAAGAAGGCGAAGTGTGTAACACCACAGCAGAAGCTGCCATTCCTTCTGTAGCCACACCCTGCTGGGGATGGGTCTAGGTAGAGCATGAGAACAGAGCACAGGAGTCTCTGCTTCTCCTGAGCTCTGCGGAATCTCTGGATGGTCAGAGTCCTCCTTGTGTAGACGTGAGGTAAACTAAGTCCCAATTAGTTCAGGATGTTCTGGTGGGAATGTGCTTTGGAGGCACTTTCTTTAGGAGAAGAATTACTTCTATTTTCTTTCGATGTTTTTTTGGTTAGCATATATTCAGTTTACAGTGACAGTCTTTATAATAACAGTTTTCATCAAGTATAAATGTGCTTTGACCATATCTACTCTTCCATTTCCTCCTCCTGCTCCCCTACCTGTTAGTCATTTTCTTCTTCCCAAACACTCTTCTTTCTGCCTTCATGTCACGTATATATATATGTACATAAAGTCTAGGTTCTACATGTAAGAGAAAACGTGATTCTTCTCTTCTGATCTGGCTTATTTTGATTAGTATGTGTCTGCATTGGGGTTTCTAGTGCTGTGACAAAGCGTCACAACCAAAGGCAACTTGGGGAGGAAAGGGTTTATTTCAGCTTCTAACTCTCAGGCCACATTCTGTCACCAAGGGGACTCAGGTCAGGAGCCCGGAGGTAAGAACTGAAGCAGGGGTCATGAGGAATGCAGCTAAGGCCACCTGATCAGTTACAGAAATAAAAATTATAGCTGATCGGAATGTCTGAACTATTTTGTTAAGAACATATTTGTGCAAATATACACACACAGTAGGCAGATATTTCATTTTTTCTTTGTTTCTTTAACCTATAGTGTAACATCAATTGAAATAATCAGTGGTTCTTATATTAAAGTTATGAGAATCTAAAAGAATGCCCATCAAGGGACATTGCCACTTACTCTAAAAATACAAGGCATTGTGTTGTGGTTGCGTGTACATGGGAGAGTCACATTTGACATTGTACATGAGATAGTTAGACCACACTGGGCATTGTTAGGATCTGGCTATTATTTTTATTCAGAAATTAAGCATGGCAAAAGGAGATTGTGTGTCAAAGTGGCAAGGGGCACACTTGAGATGGTAGATCTTGGCTGTCAACTTGACCACATCTGATATCAACTAAATCCCAATCAGCTGGGCACGCTGTGAAGGATTTTCTTGGAGGTCAGAAGACCCACCTGAAACCTGGCCACACTTTCGGGTGGTAGCTTACATATAAGGACACAGAAGAAGGAAGCGTTACTTTTTGTCTGCTTGTCCCCAACTCTCACTGGCAAGTTCACCCATCCTGCTGTTGAGGCATTTCTTTGCTGGAATCAGAATCTATTTCTTTGGGATTCCAATGTAGACTGAAGACCAGCTGAGATAGTCAATCTTGTGAATTGAATAACTACCAAATAATTTCTATCTATAGATAGTTATTGTTAACCTAGTCAGACCACAGCCTGTAAGCCACTCTGATAAATCCCCTTTATATATCTCGATCGATCTATCTATCTATCTATCTATCTATCTATCTATCTATCTATCTATCTATCTATCATCCACCCATCCTATCAGTTCTGTTCCTCCAGAGAACCCTGACTAACATATCATCACACACTGAAGGCCAGCAGCTGTCTAGGAGTCCTCTGGGAGCCTAGTGCTAGATTGGGACTGTAGAAAGAGTTAGTCTTGTGAATTGAACAACTACTGGATTTTTGGACTCTCCAACAGGAGACAGTCCTTGTTAGACTACCTGAACCATAGCCTGTAAGTCATTATAATAAATTCCCTTTATATGTACGCATGTGTATACTATAAATATTCATTCTGTAAGGTCTGTTACTATAGAAAACCCTAACTAATGCAATAATACAACATGGGAATTCAGAGTTTCACCCATTTTTCCTGAGAACACAGTTGTTCTAAGAATATAAGAATATGTATAAAGTCAACATTGTACGAAAGAGGGGAAACTGAGGTGCCCAGCATGGGCTCAGGTTCTTATTCTCAGACTCACCCAACAAGGAGCCCAGGCTCCCCTATTTCAAGCCTTCCTCTTTGTCATAAAAGCATCCCAAGAGCCCTGGTCCTGAAAGAGATATCAGGCCTTGGGAGAGTTGCAAAAACAGCAAAGAGGAGGCAAAAGGCAAAAGGCTATCCTGAAATGATGCTTCGTGTCAGGGGACTGCCAGGCAGGGACAGCAGGAAGGGCTGAGGTGGGGCTGCCTTCATTTTCCTTAAATCTGTCGCTGCATGCAGTGTCTGCTCAGGACCTGGTTTGAGAAGGGAAATATAAACGACCATATCTTCCAGAGTAATGTCTTTTGGTTTGATAAGGTTATTTAGCCACCCAGGCTTGGGCTTCTGGGGCCACGCTGTATGCCCAGCCACGGGAGCTGCTGTGGGCATAGATGTATCAAACACAAAGGCCAGTACCTGAATCTGTCGTCAGCGCTAAGATGCCACAGGGCCCCACATCCTTTGCAATGTTATTCTGTCTCACTAGGATGTAAATACAATTTCCGTTGTAGTCTATCCCGATTTCCTTTACCTTTAGTAAGGATAGAGGGTGGCCGGCCTCTTCCTAGAGAAACTGAGCTTATCATTGGCGATGCCAACATTAATCTTAAAAATGCCTGGCAAACAAGGCAGCAGGCAAATGGCCCACGTTTCCAGGCGCACGTTTACTTCTCTATTTGTCTCCACATCTTGGCTTCTTTACTTTGAGATAAGCGTAAGGAACCTAGAGAGACGCATAAATTATCTGGCGCTTTTATTACTCCGGTTCTCATAATAGGCTACACTGTGTGACCCAACTGTATCTCTTCCAGGAAATTTATGTTGTGACAAGAATTCCTCCTAAGAGAAAGGTCCCACTCCAGGGGAGGTTTATTAAGAGTGTATTTATAGCTGATCTCGATGCTCCAAATGCTTCACTCTTGGGACACGGCGGAGCTCAAGTGCATGGGACAGTGGGTATATGAGGAGGGAGCAGGGTCCCCAGGGAGGGGCCTCATCGGGAGCTTGGCTCTTGGCACCCACTACATGGGAACTGTAGAGAAGATGCTTCTCTACCCCTGTACCAAGTTGTGTCAACTGGAAAGTGGATGGACGGGAGTTCAGTGGATTTTATGCTGCGTGGTTTGGGGATGAAGATGTTTGCAGAAGGTTCTCTTATGAACAAAGGGCCCCAGGACTTTGAAGCCTTGGCCTCCACTTGCCAGCTGTAAAGGTGTCAGGTGGTTTAACCTTAGCTCGTTCAAATCTGAAAGCAAGATAAGTTGGAGGACTCGAAGGATCATGTCTTCTCTGTGTGTGTGCGTACACATGCTTCCTCGGCATCCGTCCCTGACCCACACTGAAAATGCCATTAGGTAAAAGCACACAAAGTGGCCGCACCCGGGGCCATCTGCTAGCAGGAAAGTGCCCATCATTCATCACCTCCTTTAAGTGCCTTTGCGTCCATGCGGGGGAGATGCATGGCTGTCTTCCCCCTCTGAGATCCCCTCACTCCTGGCCTCAACTGCCCAGACAAAACAGATGGGAAGGAATTACTCTCCCAGTCAGGTCTGATGTATTCTTCTGGAAACTTTCGCAGCAGTTAGAGGTGGGATTCTGCCCCTCCCCTTGCTGAGGGGCTGCCTGAGGCCCAGCCTCTGGGCTATCAGCTGCCTATGACCGGCCTCTCCACACGGCACACGTTCACCTGGTACCAGCATCTGGTTTCTGGGTAAGCCCCTGCTGTCCGACAATGGGTTCGCCCAGTTCTCAGCAGGCCGGAAGAGGTGTGGCCAGTCCAACCAAGTGCACAGTGCTTGACCTCCAGTTGATGACGGCTTCATCACCGTCACTCGAAGCTGCCATCTGTGTTTCACCAAGAGCAGCCTGTTTGTACTTGTGGGATTGCTTCCTCTGAGAGGGACACACGATAGACTCACTGCTGTGGGCTCTGAAGACAGCCCTAGTGAAGTTTCTCAAATAGCAAATCCCTTCAGAGTCAGAGCCACAGCCTTTTTCGTTTGTTTGTTTGTTTTTGGTTTGTTGTTGTTGTTGTTTGTTTTGTTGTTTTTCAAGATAGGGTTTCTCTGTGGTTTTTGAGCCTGTCCTGGATCTAGCTCTTGTAGACCAGGCTGGCCTTGAACTCACAGATCCACCTGCCTCTGCCTTCTCAGTACTGGGATTAAAGATGTGCGCCACCACCACCCGGCCCAGAGCCACAATTTAAGAAAATTTTCAGTTACAAACGCTAAACTACCCGTAGTCATACGTAGATGGCATCTCCAAACTGAGATGGGGTCAGAGACTCCCACAGGGGTCCCACTTCAATCTCCAAGCCTCTGTAGGCCAGTGGTCCCCACAGGGAGGCAGGAAGTAACTCACTTGGATACTCAAGAGCACACCAGTGTTGTACCCTGATGACAGCTTCTCAGACCTGAGTACTCACGTCAACAGGAGGCACAGATGACCTTTGGCTACCACGATCCTTTGCGTACTGCACCAGAAGTCAATCCCTAGTGTGCTGTTATAGAGTTCTAACAACACTGAGGACTAGGCTTAGACATGCTTTGAGGAAAGAGTAGACAGACACTGGAGAAGTTATAGAATGACATTGAAATCCAGTCAGTGAATCTGAGCAGGATATAGTTAGGATTATATATGTATATATACATGCGTATATATACACATGTATATATATATGTGTGTGTGTATATGTGTATATATACACACACACGTACGCACATGTGCGTGTACACACACATGTAACAACAATTAATGAGAAAGAGACCACAGATTTGAAAGAGAGCAAGGAGAGCCTATGGGAGGATTGAAGGAAGGAAAGAAAGCAATAATGTATATTATAATCTCAAAATTAAAAGGAATAATAAAAGATGGACAAATATGAAAATAGCTGTTATCAAAACTTGAAAAATAAAGCTCAAACAAAACAAAAATAAGAAAAAGTATGTGTGGTCATACATACCCTAAGGAATGAGCGACTGCAGCCTACACATAGATTTGGTGTCCAAAGACTTTATATTCTGTTCTTGTCTATGGAACTAATAATGCTAATGGCAGGAATTCAGTTAAATGGTTATCCACTTCCAAGGCTCATCATTCTCCATGTGCTGCACTAAACACTTTAGAGACACGGGACCTGCGGTGACAACTCCATGAAATAGACATTAACTTCTCCAGAGACTCGGAGAAGTTAAGCCACTTAAGATAAACACTTTGAAGCCTCCGAACTCAGACCTGAGAGCTCCTGAAGCTCCATGTCTGTCCTGCCTACACTCAGGGTTATCCAGGAAGCCCCGGCCATGAGACAGATGCTCTTGGCTCCTCCCTCCTCTCTGCCTCCTCCCTCTCTCCTTCCTCCCTTCCTCCTTCTTTCCTTCATTTTAAACAGCTCAGTGTAATGCTGAATTGAGATATAATAGAAATATCTCTCTGCCTTGTCTCCTGAATTTAAGAAAAACACGCTTCGTTTCTCAGGGTCATTAACTGATGCTGGATCAAGGCTTTTTACAGATGAACTTCATCAGCTTGAGAAAGTTCCCTTCTCTTCCTAGTGCATTAATCTCTCTCCTTCCCCCTTTAATCATGAAAGTTCTTAGATTTTTCAAACCTTTCTCTTTATATATTAACAAAATTACTGTTTGTATCTTTATTCTATTAATATAAAGTATAACATGTGTTGATATTTAGATGAAATGAACCTTGTATTTGAGAATAAATCATACTTAATCATATTTAGTTAATTAAAAAAAGTTGACATCCAGCTCCAAGGTCTAACCATATGAGTCTGCCTGATCACCTACCCTCTCTCCCCAGATCTAATCCAGGTCCTATATCTAGTGTCTGGCCTAGTCTAGCTGCCCCTGGTTGTGCCTCTAATAACATCTAGGCTTCCACCAGGACTGGACCTGTCTGTTCTCAAGCTTCAGGCCCCTCCCACACCACACCCAAGCTCTGCACCCAGCCAGATCTTGTACATCATTCTCTAGGGTCTATCCAACTAATTCTGCCTGGTCACCTTCTCCTTGAGCCCACCTAACCCGCAGATATACTCCCAAACTTGAAGTCTGGACCAGAATACCCATTCTGTACACCAGAATAGTCCCCTGCGTTCACCTGACTTCATTCTACCTAAGCTATATCTAACTTTAGGGGCCAACTGGATTGCACCTTTTCTCTTTTGCCCCAAACTATCTGTCCTTATCAGAAAAAAAAACTAAAAAGAGAGGTCCAAATACTCAGAACTCATCACAAAAAATACAAACAGCATGAAAGATCAAGGAAATGTCTCCTTCCCTGAAGATACACCAGTCCTATTGAAATGTCTGTAATAAGATTTACCTAGATGAATCTCAAGACACAGAATTCAAAAAGAACAGTGATAAGCTTCATCAAAGAACTCAAGGAATTTACAGAAGAGAATAAATACCTGAGTAATGCCCAAGAAAACACAAACAAGATTGATGGAAATAATGAGGACAATTCAGGATTTGAAAACAGAATTAATAAATGAAAAGAATCACTGATGAGGGTTTAAGAAGAAATGAAGAAAAAACTGAAAATACCAATAATGGAACTAGAAAACTCCAAGGAAATTCTCACAAGTGAAATGAGTCAAACAGTAGCTAGAATATCAAGACCTGGAGATGAAGTAGAGGATTTGGTGAAATAAGAAACACGCACATGCACACACACAGGCACACACACACACGTGAAAGGAACATACAGGAAATGTGAGGGACTATGAAAAGACGAAACCTTTGAATTATAAGAATAGTAGCAGGAGAAGAATCCCAGGTCAATGGCGTAGAGCAGATCTCCACCAACATTATGGAAGAAAGCTTTCCTAAACTAAAATATAGACATATCCATATCAAAATAAGAAAAACAAGATGCCAAATTGACAACAGCAGAAAAGAAATTTCCTATGGCATGTCATAGTTAAAACATAAAGTATACAGAATAAAGAAAGAGTATTGAAAGCAGCAAGAGAAAAAACACAAGTCACATATAAAGGGAAATCCCTCAGAGTAACTGCTGATGGCTCAATAGGAACTTTGAAAGCCAGAAGAGCATGGAGCAGTGCAATCTAAGTCCTAAGAGACCATGATGGATAACTTATACTAATATGCCCTGAAAATCTATCTGTCGTAGTTGAAGGAGGATGAAAAACTTTCTATAATATAAATAGTCCCTCAACCCCTATTTATACCTGACTTCTATCTTTGCATTACATATAAAGAAAACACAGAAGGCAGTATTTAGGACTAAAGAGAAGAATGAGCATAACCAAGAGTCTGAAGAAAAATATAAAACTTTAATTATTAAACCATAAAGTAATAGTAAGAACAGCAACAAAAATCAACAATAAATGGCTACAATCAACACACACCTTTCAGTAATAACTTTAAATCTTAGCAACTATAATTCTCCAATGAAAAGACACAGGCTGACTGAATGGATCAAGTTGGGGGTACATTTGTTGTCTGTAAGAAAGACAGCTTAGCTTTAAAGATAGGCACTGCGTTAGAGTAAACGGACAGACAGAAGCACTCCAATCAGGGGACACCGGGAAGCCAGGAAGCATGTTGGTATCACTATCTTAATATCTGGCAAAAAGACTTCAAATTAAAATTAATCAGAAGAGATGAAGGCAGACACTTAATTCTAATTAAAGGAAGAGTTAACTAAGAGGGCATTACTGTCTTAAACACATATGTACCAAACTCTGGTACATGCAATTTCAGTGGAATGAAAGACATGAATTAACATCTACTACTAGCAGTAAGTGATTTCAATACCCTACTTTGTCCAGTAAACAGGTCATCAGGAAAAGCTAAGGATAGAAATATCAGAATTAAATGACATCATTCATCAAATGGACTTAACAGATAGATATCTGCACTATATCCATCCAAATACAAAGAATATTCATTATACTTGGTAGCGTCTCTAAACTAGTACAACATGGGACATAAAACAAATCTTACAAATTCAGAAAGATTGAAACAGCTTTGTTTAACTTATCTGACTACAATGCAATAAAACATAAAATTGGCAGCAAATGAACTTCTAGTAAATGCCCAGTTACATGGAGATTTAATGATTCATTGTCAAATGATGAATTGGTCAAAGTAGAAATAAAAAAAAATCCTGGAACTAAGTAAAATGGAAATACAACACAACCTAATCTCTGGGGCATATAATAAATGTTTTACAAAGGAAATTTATAGATCTAAGTGATCCCATTAATGATGCAACTAAAATTTGGAAAAACAAAAACAAACCAAATTCTGTTGATGGTAAGAGGAAATAAAAATAATAGCAAAAATTAGTGAAATTGAAACAAAGAAAACAACACAAAGAATCAATGAAGGTAAGAGCTGATTCTTTGAGAGGATAAACAGAAGCAATAGGCCTTTGTCCCAGCTAACAAAAAGAAAGAGCGGACTCAAATAAATAGACTCAGAAACAAACAGGGAAACATTACAACATGCACCAAAGGGAAAAAAAATATCACAAGGAAATACTTTAAAAACATCCTGTATTCCATTAAGTTAGTAAACCTAAAAGAAATGAATAAGTTTCTAGATTTAGCCAAACCACTAGAATTAAACCAAGAAGTCAACAGTCTAAACTGAGCCATGAAAAATTAGGTGACTGAAATAAAAAGCCTTCTAGCTAAAAAATGTTCCGGGCCAGATGGACTCACAGCACAATTCTACCAGACTTTTGTAAAAAATGTATAGTCAGTTCTTTCAGCTACTAAAAGAATAGATACATAAGGAACATTCCCAAACTCCTTCTATGATCCAATATCTTTTGACTATCAACCCAGGTAAAGAGACAAGAGAATGGAAAATGATAGGTCAATATCCTTAATGAACATAGAATAAGAAATGCTCAATAAAATATTTACAGAATACAGACATATTTCTAAAAGATTATCCATCATGAGCAAGTTGGCTTTATCCTGGAGATGCAGGGATGTTTCAACAGGTAAATAAATGTAATGGACAACATAAATGGACTTAAAAATCACCAGAGCATCTCAATAGATATGGAAAAAGCCTTTGACAAAACACAACATGCCTTAATGATAAATGTTCTAGAGAATGTAGGACTAGAGGGAACACATCTCAACAAAATAAAAGCTGTATATGAAAAGCCCACAGGCAATATCATCCTAAATGGAGGGGAAAAATGAGGCCAACTCACTGAAAGCAGGAAGGAGAAAGGGCGTCCTCTATCTCCATTCTGCCAACATTGTGCTAGAAATACTAGCTGGAGCAGTAAGGCAAAAGAAGAAACTAAAAGGCATACAAACAGGTAAAGAAGTCAAACTACCTCCATTTGCAGACGACATGCCATTATACATATAAGATTAAGGAGATAAAAATCAAAACAACTTTGAGAGTCTCTTTTACCCCAACCAGAATGCTGAAGATCCACAAAACAACGGACAGAAATGCTGGAGAGGATGTGGGGAGATGGGATCCCTCATTCACTGTTGATGAGATTACAAGCTGGTCCAGTTACTCTGGAAATCAACGGAGAATCCTCAAAAAGCTAAAAATGAATATACATATGACCCAACTACACCACCCCTTGGCATATGCCCAGCTGACTTGATATCCTACTCCACAGACCACAGCCACATTCATTGCTTCTGTATTCAGAAAAGCTAGGAAATGGAAACAATCTAAATGTCCTTCAACCGGTGAATTGTTAATGAAAATACAGTACGCATGCATTCAGCTGTAACGAAAAACGAAATCATGAACTTTGCAGGTAAATGGACAGAACTACAAAAGATTATACCGAGTGAGGAGGTAACCCGGATTCAGTATATCCGAATCCTAAAATATGAATATACAACCTAGAGTAACTACAGAAATCAGGAAAGTAAAAAGGGATCATTGTGTGTATATGTGTGCGTGTGTGTGTGCATGCGCATATGTGTGTGAATGTGTGAATGTGTGTGTGTGTGTGTGTGTGTGTGTGTGTGGTACTAGAGAAGGGAAGAGCAGGGTATAAACCATCTAAAGGAGAAATGGGAAAAATGGGCTTTAATTATGGAGGGGGTAGGTAAATAAATATAGAAGGAGGAGGATAAAATAATAGTAAGGTCTTTAAAAGTCTTTAAAAGCCATAAAATTATAATATTAAGTGTACTTTTCAAAAAACTTATAATAAACACAAGTCTGTATATATGTATGTGTACACACACATACACACATATATAGTTTAAATGAAAATTTTCTATTTGGTCTGACAATGCTCTCCACAAGAGCCATAGACTAACTACCTAACAAAAAAACCTAACACCAGGCAGGAGAAGCCCTTTTTTGAGTTTTTGGTCAGGGCTGATCAAGAAACTCCCAAAATATCACAGGCTATTTTGCTTTTTTTTACACACTGCTAGTGCTGGCTGAAGACAACCGGGTACTCAGGACATAGAACACAGAGGACCTGGGCTGGATCTGACCTGAAAGCCTCCTTCCCATGGACTAGCTTTCATGGTGACATTCAAACTTCCAAAGCATGGAAGCCCAATCATACTCTTAACCAGCTACATTGCCTATGACCCACAACATTGATCAGCATGGCATGATAACCATAAGGGTACAATAATGGCTCATATACCTTAGCAATAACCAACAGCTCTCCAATTGGACTTTGGCCGGCTCAACAAGAGGGAAATCGTGCTTAGTTCTGGAAACCTAGCCAGCAATCTTGGGTGAATGAAGTCATAAATCTTGCAGGAGAGTCTACAACTGTCACTGTGCTAAACCAGCACCATCTCTAACTATGCTCTAAATATTTGTCCTTACGCCCACAGGTAAGTGCAATTCTCACTCCTCCTTAAGGAAACTTCTCTTTGCAACAGAGGCCAATCCAGAGAACCACAACCAGTCAAAATACAGAGGTGTGGAGCCTGGCTCCAACAGATGTGTCTACAAAAGAACTCCTGTACCTAAGGCTCAAGGATCATTGTGGAGGAGAAGGCTGAAAGATTGTAAGAGCCAGATGAACAGGAAGATTGCTGGTGACATTGTGTTCTCTAGAAATGTCAGACGCTAACTCATGACATCTCACCAACATGGCTGCCCAAACATGACCCAAACAAGGATGACATCAACAGACATGCTCTGCTGAAGGAGGAAAGCTCATGAGGCCTCAACTGTAGACAAAGAACAGCAGGCAACTAGGAATGCGGGCTGGAAGAGTCTTCTCTGGAGAAGAGGGCACCAATGGGGTATCCAACACCAAGTGGTCAGGCCTGAAAACATACAAGTAATGTTATACAGACTGAACTGGTAACATTCATATATTTGGGAATAAGTAAATATAAATGTAATGACAAAGAAAAAGAAGTTATGAATTTGAATGAGAACAAGGTGGGGTACATGGGAGGGGATGGTGGGAGGAAAGGGAAAAGGAGGATGAGGCATTTGTATTATAATCTCAAATAATTATTCGAAACCGTATATCAAAATGATGGCCATGTACTTGTCCAGGTTAGTGATGAGAAAAGAGAATTAAAGCATGTTAACTTTATATATATATATACATATATAATATATATATTATACATATATATTCACAATAACTATATATTGTGAAAAATATATTTGCTGAATTAGGATTACTATATTTTTTGATTTTGCATATATATGTAACTTGTGCTATCAATCTTTTCTTATTGTGTGTGATGTTTGCCTTGTTTTGATGTCTGGGTTTGGCTATTGATGGATTCATAAAATGCGGGGAAGTTCTCCTATCTATCTATCTATCTATCTATCTATCTATCTATCTATCTATCTATCTATCTATCTATCAAAGATTTCTGTCTCTTCCCCACCACAGCCTCCCATTTCCCTCCCCCTCCCCCAAACAAGTCCCCCTCCCTCATCAGCCTGAAGAGCAGACCGGGTTCCCTGGCCTGTGGGAAGTCCAAGGACCTCCCACCTCCTTCCAGGTCTAGTAAGGTGAACATCTAAAGAGCCTAGGCTCCCACAAAGCCAGTATGTGCAGTAGGATCAAAACCCAGTGCCATTGTTCTTGACTTCTCAGCAGTCCTCATTGTCTGCTATGTTCAGCGAGTCCGGTTTTATCCCATGCTTTTTCAGACCCAGTCCAGCTGGCCTTGGTGAGTTCCCGATAGAACATCCCCATTGTCTCAGTGTGTGGGTGCACCCCTCACGGTCCTGAGTTCCTTGCTCGTGCTCTCTCTCCTTCTGTTCCTGATTTGGACCTTAAGGTTGTAGTCCGGTGCTCCAATGTGGGTCTCTGTTTGTGTCTCCTTTAATCACCTGATGAAGGTTAATATCCAGGAGGATGACTATATGTTTGTCTTTGGGTTCACCTTCTTATTTAGCTTCTCTAGGATCACGAATTATAGGGTCAATGTCCTTTATTTATGGCTGGAAACCAAATATGAGTGAGTACATTCCATGTTCCTCTTTTGGGTCTGGCTTACCTCACTCAGGATGTTTTCTATTTCTGTCCATTTGCATGCAAAATTCAAGAAGTCCTTGTTTTTTTTTACTGCTGAGTAGTACTCTAATATGTATATATTCCATACTTTCTTCATCCATTCTTCTATTGAAGGGCATCTAGGTTGTTTTCAGGTTCTGGCTATTACAAACAATACTGCTATGAACATAGTAGAGCATATACTTTTGTTGTATGATAAGGCATCTCTTGGGTATATTCCCAAGAGTGGTATTGCTGGCTCCAGGGGTAGGTTGATCCCGAATTTCCTGAGAAACCGCCACACTGCTTTCCAAAGTGGTTGCACAAGTTTGCATTCCCACCTGCAATGCATGAGTGTACCCCTTTCTCCACAACCTCTCCAGCAAAGGCTATCATTGGTGTTTTGATTTTAACCATTCTGACAGGTGTAAGATGGTATCTCAAAGTTGTTTTGATTTGCAGCACCCATGATACACATATATGTAAACCTCTCAATTTTCCTTATGTTGTTGCCTTCTCTTTTCATTTTGCTGTAGCCAAGGAAATATTTTATATAGACTTAAACTCTTTACATGTGTTGGGTCTTGATTGGGAGCTGGCAATTCTAAGACACTTCCCATGTGTACTTGAGAAAAATGCACATTCTGCTGTCCTTGAGGGCTACTTCATAGATACCTCTTAGGCCCTGTTGGCTTGTCTCATTCTCTAGTCTTCTAGTGATGGGGAATCCTTAGTGTCTCCCAACCCCCGCCCCCAAGATCTCCACTGTTAACAGGTCATTGGGCCAGACCTTGGGCCCGACCTTCTCAAACCTTATGTAAAGTTCTTCCTTTTAGGGAGAACTTAGAACCCCCTGGTTATTAAAACCTACTTTTCTGGGTGCAGAATCAGTACTCTAAGTGAGTTGGGGATGGGGACAATGGCCCTTTACTCCTGGAGAGACATCTGCCCCACAAATATAGGACCTTCTCCTATTACCTTTCCTGGTGTTAAGCCTCCCATCTCCAGTGGTCTGGAACAAGGTAGGCAAAGCTTAGTACTCACTGTTTAAGGTGTGGGGACTCTAGGAAGAGAGCCTTACAGCACTTTCTGCTGGAGCTGGAGTGGAGTGAAGATTGATGGTACCTTCCTCATTGTGGGACGAAATTAGGATCTTGCACTATGATCTTCAGTGACAAGAAAGCTTTTTTCTTGGCTATAAGGAACTGCAATTCCATTGCAATGAGCTGGTTGTGGGGTTGTGGCTCAAATGTCACAGATTCCCATTGTTTATTTTTTTAAACTGAGATTTAGTAGATTTTCTTGAACAAATGTTTCTTTTTTTTTGCCTTTAGGACAATTCCCCGATCCTTGAACTAGTTGTTTATATAACTCTTTCATGTTATGGCTATTTTGGTGAAGCTGGCTTCCTCTGCACCGTTTTTCATGTCTCCCGTGGCTCTACCTTAGCACGGAGGAGATGGAGCAGATACCCATGTCTTAATCTTTCAAAGGTCATCACCATACAGTTCTACAGGGAATGAATGGATGAGTTTCCCCTGCACAGTGTGACCCCAGGGCTTCTTAGCTTGAATTTTATGCCTTCTCATCTCATGGTTTGTTTTTGGTAAGTCACTTCTTTTTGGCAGCCACTGCTACCTGAATCCCCCTCTTTTGTGGCTTTTTTATTTTAAGATGCTAAAATTATTAGAAGCTGGAAGCTTATTGAAGCTATGAGACAATTTCTATGCTATGAGCTATTTCTGACTGAAAACTGGGAGAAATATCTAATGAACCCAGATCATGTCATCCCCCAGAGACCACAGAAAATCTCTATCGTGTCCTGCTTACTTTCTGGTTTCGATGACATTCCAGGCAAGGGAGCCACTGGGCAGCAGGAAGTGATCCCTGGTGGACCTCGTCCTCTGCTCTGGCTTCAGCATGTACAGTGACATTACACGGGTTACTACCTTAGGATAGAGAAAGAACGCCATCGCCGGAGGCACAAGGATGACGGTCAGTTCTGATGTAAGGAAAGAGAAAGCAGAGAACTTCTGCCCACCACTAAGGGGACCAGTACCAGCTTTGTGGTTTGTCTACTGCAGGGCGAAGAATTCCCTGCTTCCTGCGATGCACCCTGACTTTCTCCGCATCCGAACACTCATGTGGAAGATGGTACTTCTCAGATCACCTCTATGCCTCTATTTTACCTTGTTGTGCAGTCTTGTTAGAACTTGCAAAAGTAGCGTCTCCTGAGCAGACTCTGTGCCTTGATGCTCACTGCCAGCTGTCAAGCTGAATGAGACCCTGGCTCCTTCTTGGGCCTGGTGCAGTTTCTGCTGTACCACTCATCCCGCCGGTCTGCTCTATTGCCTCACTGACTCTGCTTTCTGGGGTGGTGCAAACGCCCACCCCTGTTGTTGGTCTATTGCCCTGTGCACAATCAACCTCAGTTGAGATTTCCCCTCTGCCAGCACATCCCTCCAATGCCGCCTCGCTGTAGGTGGGAATCAATAGAGCCTCTCAAACTTCAGCCGCACCAGAACCTTCCTGGGGCAGGGCCTATAGGGCACTGATTTTAGACTTTCTGATTTAGAAGGCTGGAGCAGTGCCAGAAAACTCAATTTCTAAGACCCCACTAAGGTTTTTTTTTTTCTGCCAGCACTCCTGGACCCATATATTCAGAACCCCTGATTTAGAACAGTGAAGTATGATTAATAAAAACTCAGAGACAGAAATTGAGGTTGAACCTGAAGGTCAGAAAAGCAAAACAGCCAGCCACTGTCTCTTACCTCTACCTCAGTCTGAAATGACTATCCTTGTAGGGTAAAAGGGACAACTGGAACAGGAAACCAACCAATCCCTGAGCACCCTGACTCTGAACCCAGAGTCAGAGAAAGAAACACACTCTGTATTTGAGACCTGAGCCAGGGAGAGAAACCTCTTTATCCCTGAACCCAGGACTAAAGACATGTTCCCTGGCTCTGATACTAGTGTCAAAGAAACACACTTTGTCCCTAGAATCAGAGCCAGTGAAAGAAATATGCCCTGGTTTTAATATTAGAGTAAAAAAGCTAAAAAGGACCAGTGAGAGAAACACAGTTTGACCATGAAGGCAGAGCCATCTCTGCCCCTGACCAGCTAAACTAACCACTCCCCGAGCAGGGAAAAACTAACCAATCTCTGTCTCCCTTGGAAAATTCTGCCCCTAAGAAGCCCTATATAAGCATCTCCACCCCTTCAGTTAAGAACTGCCCTTAAACCCTCCCTGGCAGAGGCAGCCACTCTCCTGGATTCCTCCTTTCCAAATAAATTTCTTTCTCAAAAGAGTTTTGGATGACAACCTTTATTCACCTGTACAGAGCAGAAGAACCTGGCTGGGATGTCCCATGGGGACTGAGCTGAAAAACCTTGCTGAGATGCTCCCTCAGGGGCCTCAGCAAGGGGGAGTAGAACAGAAGAACCTTGCCAGGACTCTCCTTAAGGGGGCTGAGTAAGGCCAGGGGTGGGGGTGGGGGAGTAACTACTTTTCACCAGAACGGGAGGAGATTGCTACATGAAGAAGAACCATCTTGGACCAGAGAAGAAACAGATAGCTCTGCTAGGAACAGGAACAGAGCAGAACTCAGCTGTAGTGGCTCTCCAGGAGAAGAGCAGGATCCCTATACGGTGAGGGGAGACCATCCCCCACTGCCCCCCAGCTTCAGGTAGCCTGGCTTCCCTATAGGACACCTGTCCTTCAGTGCTGAGCTGTTCTATTGCAGCTTCAGCATCTAGAGCTGTCCTATTAAGGTGCTCTAACCCCACCCCCACCCCCCCAGCTGTCCTGTTGCAGCTCTAAGTGTATTTTGGCTTCTTGATAAATCAGGATATCCCTGCAACACTACTGTAACACGTTTCCCCTACAACCCTACCTCCAGGAATCTCAGAATGAGACTGTGTCTGAGAGCTGTCTTCTTCCTCTGTAGGGCTGGGAATAAGGGTGTGCACCACTACCGCCTGGTTTCTATGGCAAGCTAGTGTGGCTACTAGGATTAAAGATGTGCCATTGCTGCCAATGGCTGGCCAGTGTGACTGTTTTACTTTTCTGATTCCCAGGCAAGCTTTATTTATTAAAATACAAATGAAATACCACTACAGAACAGAATTTCACTCAAATGACCCCACCCATCACACCTGGGGAGATCACAGAAGTTGATTATTTTTTTTTTAGTGATTTTATATTGAGCTATACATTTTTCTCTGCTCTACTCCCTTCCTCTCCCCTCCCCTTCAACCCTCTCCCACTGTCCCCATGCTCCCAATTTACTCAGGAGATCTTGTCTTTTTCTACTCCCCATGTATATTAGATCCATGTATGTCTCTCTTAGGGTCCTCTGTTGTTTAGGTTCTCTGGGATTGTGATTTGTAGGCTGGTTTTCTTTGCTTTATTTTAAAAGCAAAGAGTACATATCATATGAGTACATATGATATTTGTATTTTCGGGTCTAGGTTACCTCACTCAATATGATGTTTTCTAGATCCATCTATTTGTCTGCAAATTTCAAGATGTCATTATTTTTTTCTGCTGTGTAGTACTCCATTGTGTAAATGTACCACATTTTTCTTATCCATTCTTCCATCAAGGGGCATTTAGGTTGTTTCCAGGTTCTGGCTATGACAAACAAAGCTGCTATGAACATAGCTGAGCACATGTCCTTGTGGCACAATTGAGCATCCTTTGGATATATACTCAAAAGTGGTATTGCTAGGTCTTAAGGAAGGTTGTTTCCTAATTTTCTGACAAATCGCCACACTGACATCCAAAGGGGTTATACCAGCTTGCACTCCCACCAGCAATGCAGGAGTGTTCCCTTTACCCCACAACCTCTCCAGCATAAATTGTCATCAGTATTTTTGATCTTGGCCATTTTTACAGGTGTAGGATATAATCTCAGTTGTTTTGATTTGCATTTCTTTGATGACTAAGGATGTTGAATATTTCCATAAGTGTCTTTCACCCATTTTAGATTCCTCTGTTGAGAGTTCTCTGTTTAATTCTGTACTCCTTTTTTAAAATTGGATTATGTGTTCTTTTGTTGTCCAATTTCTTGAGTTCTTTGTATATTTTAGAGATCAGACCTCTGTCTGATGTGGGGTTGGTGAAGATCTTTTCCCATTCTGTAGGCTGCCATTTTGTCTTGTTGACTGTGTCCTTTGCTTTACAGAAGCTTCTCAATTTAGGCGGTCCCATTTATTAATTGTTTCTTTCAGTGTCTGTGCTACTGGGGTTCTATTTAGAAAGTGGTCTCCTATGCCAATGAGAAGTTAATTAATGTTAATTAGTTACATTTTTCTTGAAGTTCTAAATTTATTTTGCTATTGTTTTTTAGTTAGAATACATTACTACTGCAACAGAAAACACAGATACCTTCTCCAAACCCAAGCCCTCAAGTGCTTCAGCTCTTGGCTGTAGCTCACCGGCTGTAGCTCTTCCTTTCCTTGGCCAGACCATGCAGGTTCTTCCCTCGAAGCTGTTGATAACGCTTTGCCAGCAGAGACCTCCCAGAATGCCTTTGTCATTCACAGGAAAGGCTTGTGTTCCCCAGAAAGAATGGCACACTTATCCAAAGTGCTAGGGAACAGAAAGTTTGGATTTCAGATTTTTTTTTCAGATTTTGGAATAGTTGCATAATACATACGTACATACATAATACATACATAATGAGATATCATGACAAGGTAACCCAAATTTAAACATGAAATGTATTCTTTTTATATATACCCTATAGGCATAGCTTGATTTTTGCAGTATTTAAAGTAGTTTTGTAAATGAAATGAAGTGTTATGTACTTTGTTTTCTACTTATGTATCATATTAGCACTAAAAAAATTAGATTTTTTTTTAGGCTGTTTCAGCATTTAGACTTTGGAATTAGGGATGCTTAATCCATACTTCTCGCAAGTGGAGATTATTTTACTCTGTTTTCTGTTCTTGACCAGATCTTCCTTCTGTCTTCCTTTTTCAGCTCAGTTATTTCTCAGTTTTGACCAAATCTTAGGGACCTGGAACAGTGACTGTCACCTAACAGGTTCTCAATAAACGGTGTTTAGCTACCTAGTGCTGAGAAGTAAAGAATTTGGTAGACAGCAGGCCCAGGCCCCACCCACTGCCGTACATATTAAACAGGCTAGAGTGGATCTCTGGGGAACACTGTGTGGGGGAGACTGTGTACCCCAGAGTTCATGGGAGTTTAGAAGGTAACTGGGAGTGGACGGTGCTTTAGGGGAGGGGCTGCGGTGATGGCATCAGTGGCCGCACAGGGAGCCGGAGAGATGTGTGCTATGTGCCGTTGGACATTCCTTTGCCAAGCACCACGGCATGCTCCTTTTATTGAGAGGTGGTTGCCGTTGGTGGACCTCTTGTCTGTGCTTAGACCCCAAGGCTGGTGGGGCTCACACAGAGGTTGGGAAGAGCTCTCTATAGCATGGGCAGTAAAATCAAAGAGGAGGCCCTTCCTTCAGAGAGCTGTTTGCTCAGCTGGGTGGTGTGTTACTCATGAATGCTGAGTGTTCAAAGTACACACTGAGAGTGGCAAGGAATCTGTTTCCATGGAGTTTTGGTCTCATGGCCATTACATTCATCACTGTGAGCACAACGGGAAAGATGCTGGGGATGGTTGCTCCTTCAGATCAGATGAAAGGCCTTTCTTTGAGGCCGTGACCACTAAACCAAGGGCAGGAGGACACTAGGAGTTAGAGCATCACAGAGAAAGGCCTTGAAGAGGCAGGGGAAGGTCTCTGTGGGTTGAGCATCAGTGAACAGGAGTCATAATGATGGTAATCAGAGCTGAAGCTATAAGGACCCTCAGAGGCATAAGAAAGAATCTGCCTTCATCAAAACCCCCAGAGAGTTGGGGTCATCCAGGGAGCAAGTGAGACAGCATTGTAGATGTTCAAGGCCTCGGATGGGAGATCTGATTCTAAGTCACAGTGCTTGCAATCCAGGGTCCTGGCATGGCTCAGGGCCACCTTGGACTCCCACCGTACAGCTGCACTTAGGCTGTGCCCTCTCACCTCTCACAGCTGAGGTCACATTTTATTGGGGCCATGAATGAGATCCTGGCGTCCCTGCTAAGCCTGTGATCAGAAACCTACTGTGCCTAGCAGGGTTAGAGGAGAAGCCATGTTATCTCAGCTCCCCCAGGAGCTGGGGAATTCTCAACCTTTGGCCTTGGTGTTCTAAATGCTACTTGACCCAAACTGATGACCCTCAAGAGGGCATTGTTAACCCCGACTCCATAGACTCTACCTTTATCTCTCCACCACGTGTTTCCAGGATACTTGAAACTCAAGTTGCTTTAAACTCAGTGTCAAAGCTGTTCATAGCAAGGGGACATGCTTATCTCTCTGAGTTCTGACATGTCACAGTGGTGAGGGCACTCACCCCCTGTCTTAGACCCAAGCATGTGGGCATTTCCCGTGAAAGCCCCATGTGTCGCTTTGGATGCAGGAAGTTCCTGATTTAATAGAGGCACTTACATTCTTTCTCTCTTCCCCTCACACGTTGTGGCCACATTATTATTGCCATAACTCTGTGGCTGAGTTGTTGCTGTGGTTTCCCCTTGTTAGAAACCATCCATGTCACCCTACAGTTAGCTGCCTGGAAACCAAAGCTCAAATCCATCATAATGGAATCAAAAATAAAGAAGGCCCTTCAGATATTTTCTCCCTGCATACCTCTACTCTGATGTTATTCAACTTTCCTCATTCTCTGCCCATATTCAGCTTCAGCAATCAGGGAGACCTAGCTATGGGCCATGGTGACTGTTTGTCCACACCGGACCCCTGCTTGTCCTCTTCTGACAGGACCACATCACATCAGATCACCACTCAGGGCCCGGGGGCAGGGGGAGGTCTACTTGCCTTCAAAGGTTTCTGTATGCGGCATCCTCTGCTCTGTACTTAGCCTGGAGTAGACAGGGAGGATGAAGGGAAGGTGGCTTCTTTCCCTACATAGAACAAGTAAGGAATGCTGTAGCTCATGGAGGAATCCACTGGTCGTCATATCAAGACCACCAAGGACAGCTCTGGAGTGAAGCTGGTGGGAAGGATGGCAAAGCACACAAAAGAAAAAACCAGGCTTGAAGTATGGAGATGCTAAGAGTGCCTCACCTGGGGGTAACTTGGATACCATCAGCACAGGTTTTCCGGCACTGCCAGTATGGCAGGTGCGGGACAGTTCTCCAATGCCTGAGCATATGTAGATGAAGTGTGAGCATGTGACCCATGCTGATAGGAAAGATTATGGTCATTGTTTGAGTCAATTATCAGCAGCAGCCCCTCTCGTTCTTGAGTTATAGACAACCGAATATATGTTTACACCCATGGATCTCTGCAGTGGCATCTTTTGCCCAGAGAACTCGTCAGATGTTTAAGCCTGACTGTATATCACCTCCCTAGGACTCTCATCTAGCCTCTCTTTGCACATGCCTGTCACTCAAAGGGACTCCTCGGACCTCTCTGCAGCAATTTCTGTTGCCCAGTACTCCATAAACTGATTTCCTTGCAATTATTTATGTGCATTTTCATTAGTTTATTTTTGATTTTTTTGAGATTGTAATTTAGTTGCAACATTTCTCCTTTCCCTTTTCTACCTCCAACCCCTCCTTCCCACATGCCAATCCCCACTCTCCTTCAAATTTGTGGGAAAAAATTGTTTTCATACACACACACACACACATACACACATACACACACACACATACATACACACACACATACACACACATACATACACACAGGGAGCACAGTGAGCAGCAGAGAGCTGTTACTGTGCTGACAGATCTTCCTCTCCAGCTCACTGTGGCTCCCAGGGCCCACCCTCAAGGAACTGGTGTGGTGGAGTAGGCTTGTATCTGGCCCAGGGACCCTGTGGCAGGAAAGCACAACAATGTCCCTGGGGTCACTTGGCCACTTGACTGGAAAGATTGACTGCCTGAGGATCTTTCTGCAGTTCTGAAAGCCAAGGGTCATTGAAATGGACCAAACCCCTGCATTTTTATTTTCCATTTAAAATGGAAATACCCTTTGTTCTTCAGCCTCCAGCAGGCTTTCTAGGATAGCAGGAGTCTCATTATCATCTTTGCTTCTCTTTGCTTCTGAGTGTAAGTGGAGGCATGCAGTGATGGGGTGTGGGAGGCTATTGCTGGTTGTTGCTGAAGAATCAGGAAAGTAGACCTCACTGTTAGCATTGTTCTAGTTCTTTTGTATTCTCTCTGGTGCTTCCTTCTGTGTTCTGGGCAGTTCCTGGGATCTACTTGTTTCCTTTGACTCTGCAAGGCACCTGCCTTTTAACCCTCCGTGTTTGCTATAGATTTCTACCTGCGCAAACAAAGAGTAGGATTCACTTGAGTGTTGAAGACGCCCCAACATTTTATCAAAGATACATCACCCACAAGACTTCACAAGTAAACCCCTTGAGGTGTGTGTTACATGCCCTATGACAGCTCAGCCCCAGTGCCACCCACCTCTCACTGGCCCCTCTACCCAAGGCTTCAGGTGTAGTACAGAGAACGGGAAGTGCAGGGGCAGAGATGTGCAGAGCTGTTGAAGCAAGATGCACTCCCTGTCTAATTGAACCATGAGTCCATCCTGCTTTGGTACCCAGGATGGCCAAGAGCCCACATGATTCTCAGCCTGCCTTTGCTTGGTCCTCTACCATGGCTTTGTCTGACTTTTTTAGTACAGTAAAACTATACACAAATTCGATGACCTGATTGAATTAATTTCTAAGGTCCTTGTTTTCTGAGAGCTTCTAAACAGAAGAATTTGGGATCATATTCATTCCTGAAAATTTTGCATATACCCTAAGTACAGATGTTAGGTTATTCTGGTGACTCTGTGTGTGTGTGTGTGTGTGTGTGTGTCTGTGTCTGTGTGTGTGTGTCTGTGTGTGTGTGCGTGTGTGTGTGCCTGAGTGTGTGTGTGTGTGTGTGTGTGTGTGTGAGAGTGTATAGAATCCTTTATGGAGGAGATACTAATTTAGAACATTTTGTGCTTTGACTGAAGTTCTGAAATGTTTAATGAGTTGCCAAATGTAGTGGCACACACCTTTAATCCCAGTGCTAGGGAGACAGAGGCAGGCAGATTTCTGAGTTCAAGGCTAGCCTGGTGTACAAAGTGAGTTATAGCACAGCCAGAGCTACACAGCAAAACCCCATCTCAAAATAACACACACACACATTGAATGAGTTGATGTCTTGTTTGAAAGCTGTACCCTTTATTTTTAGGCAGCTAAACTTCAAAGTGGTGAAGCAGTGTCCTTTGCTTGTTCTTTCTTGTTTGGCAGTAGCATTCACTGTCTAATGAGGGACTTCTACTGGAGCCTTGAATCTGTATCCGGAGGTCTTACTAAAAATGGATTCAGGCAGTTCATAAACGTCCCCTTGAATGTTAACATATTACAGGACCTGCAAAGATTACTTAGCTTGGAAGAAAAACAAGTCTTAAAGACCAAACTAACAGTTTCCTGGATTCCTGTGCATGCTTCTAACTTGTCCCTGTGTCCTTGGGTCTTCTGTGAAGAGCTGTGACATAATCAGGAACCTAGAGGTTGACAGGAACCTGCTCTGAGCTTCCCACAGGTCTCATGGAGGAGGAGAATGTAAGAAACGGGATAGAAGACCACAAGGAAGGACCACTTAGAGCATCCTTTAGACTTGCTGTTAGCTGACCAAGGTAAGGACCCTTCACCAACTGCGCTTGTGCAAGATAGTTCTGTACCTTGCCCAGGTCATAGCCAAGAGCCTAACTGACCGCATTTGATTGTGGAATACTCATTTCAAACCATGTTGTTACTATCTCTAAATTTGGAAAGGAGAGCCTGTTGAAGCTGAATGAGCTGCCGAGGCAGGAAGAGGCGATCTCAGGAGGCTCAGATCTGATGTTCTTTACCCATGATAGAGACCATCAATGCTCTGAAACAGGTTTTTCTGAAATGGGCCTGGACTGGTATCAGGGGCAGAGGGTTCTTAGACAAGTTGTTAAGACCCTTGGCTGCATGGGGGTTCATATAATTATTCTGAGGTTTGTCCCTGTGATGGCACTATGGGTGTTGTAGACCCAAAGTAAATAGAGTTTTATGGGAAGTCCTTGGGTCGTGGGGATATGCCTTTAAGGGACTATGATATGCCAATCTTCCCCTGCCTCCTTTTTCTGGCCATGAGGTCAGCCATTCAGTTACCACATGTTAGTAATGTGCACTAACACCAGAGTTCAAAGCCATGAGGTTCCTTGATGATGGACTGAAACCCAGGACTATGATGAGCAAATTAAAACATTTAAAAATAAATTAACTACTCTCTGTAACATATACCTAATTTGTGCTAGTCTTAATAAGAATTCATGAGTCAGAAATTGAGATAAAACCCTGATAATTCCAAGGAATAGCAGAGGGGCAATTGGCTGACCATACTCTCCATGTTTTTCTGATGCCAAAACCTCAGAAACCCTTCTCAGTCCCTCCTTCTCTCTTCCAATCTCTATCAGACTTCCTCAGTCATCCAACCTCTCTATGACTAATCCCTGTCAGCCAACTGCTGACTCTGTCCTTGATTCAAGGTGTCTTTATTGACACAGTAGATTGACAATGTTAACAAATATCCTGCAACATTTCCTCCTTTTGGTCTAAATAAAAAGGAAGGGTTTTAAGGCTAACATAGTAATACAATATTCAATAAGAACAATTATCAAGTAAGAAATACACTCACAGTATCCAGTCTATCAGTATTAAGCAAAATCAAAGAGAATGCTCCCTTATCTATCTTATCTTGGTGAGTCCAAAGTTTTGTGCCAGATTTACTTTTTATTAAAACTATGGAAAACTAATTATAACTACCTAATCTTCAAGCCCATCAGAGATCCCAAAAGGATATAATGTTACCTGAATAAACAGGAAGTGCAGAGCAAGCAACTTCCAAAACTAAGAAATGACAGAGACATTTGTCTGCCTGGACAGTCAATCTAAGGTTCCTCTGTAACTTTGGGGCATCCATCTTTGACCTACAGACTTAGAATATATGATAAGCTTTTCTGTGAGGCAGGAAATTTTGAAGGGCTATCCTATCATGTCTTGGTAAAGTATGGCAGTTGCCTTCTTTTGTCCAATTTGGACAGCATTCTGTCAGCAGTCAAGGCAAGGCCAGTTTCTTTGCCCAGTGTCTAACTTTGCCACAAATTTAAGCAAACTCTAATATCCTCTTTTGAAGTAAATTGGTACTGCCAGGAACAGACATGTCTCACTGTCATGAAAAGCCTTATGCTACTAGACCATTTTAAATGCCATATTTTGTAGGTCTCTGAAGTATTTGAAGACCATCTGCCTACTTAAAATGTCTCTGTTTGACCTTGAACACATATCTAACATGACCATAAGTTTGATTGTTATAGATGTCTAACTGCTAACCTGTTTTTCTTTATTATCCTAAATAGCTTTTAAGAACTAGTACTTTAATTACATTTTAAAATGATCCACATAGGTACAATACCTTAAACAGAATATATTGTAACAAAAATAATATTAAGTTTGTATCAATGTACAAAAATATCTTAAACAAGAATAGAAGCCTATATACAATATAACAAAAATAACCTTAAATTTGTATCAATATACAAAAATCCATACCAATATAAAATATTTGAGACTAGTATTTGCTTTTTTCAGTTTGAAAGTAGATTCAACAATTTACCCTTTTATCCCATCATTTCGAATCCCCCTCTTTATCTTTTCAGAATGAGATCCCTGAATCTAATTTTCTTTCCTCCCTGACCATGACCAAGACAACTTGTAACAAACCCCCTAAATAATGATAAACATTCATCAAACAACAAAAATCATCCACCTTACCTATTGGAAATGTGGGTATTGTGTTCTTAAACTTTCTTCCTGTTGTCTGGTGGTGATGGCATCTTTAGGTACCCTGAAAAAAATTGAGATAAAGATCCAGTCCTGGGAGAGCTAAGTGTTGTCCATTCTTGGTGTGATGAGAAAGTGCAAGACTTATCTCATTTTCTTACTGGAGCAGCCTATAAGAATGGACCTGTAGTAATATGGAGCTGCAGCGGGGCTGCGTCCCCAACACCCCAGCCGCCTGCTCGGCTAGCTTATGCCCCGAAATAATTACACAGACACTGTATTCTTTTAATCACTGCTTGGCCCTTAGCTCTAGCCCTTACTGGCTTAATTCTGATATCCCAATCAACCCATCTCTAATAATCTGTGAGCACCGGTCTTACCGGGAAGATTCTAGGTCAGAGCTTCATCGCGTGTGTCTGCCCGGGATCGGGGCATGGCATCTCTGCTGAGGCGTCTGCTCCCGAGAGGAGAGCTGTCGAGTCTGAGCTCACTTCCTCTTCCTCCCGCCATTCTGTTCTGTTTACTCCAACTACCTATGTCCTAGCCAATAACATGGGTCAAGGCAGTTCCTTCCTCCATCATGGACCATGTTAGCTAACTGCTTTGAAGTTGTCTTGAGCAGTCTGTAGTCCAAAGTTGATCTTTGGGTAGTGTTTGTCAGCTTTGTGGTGTTACCACAATCCAGATGGATTTATCATTGTGGAGCCTCAATATCCTTTTGGAGACTTCAAAGGTTGCTGTTAGGAACGGTCATGGTTCACTGCAAAAAACTTAAACATTTTAAATGTCTTATGCAGCAGATCTCACAGAGGTTGTAGAACTAAGGGGTTACACAAGCTTAATTCCTAGTTATCTCCTTCAGACTCAAGCCTGAAATTATGTACCGTAAGATAGATGAAGTTCATCGCTAGAATTAGTACTCTATATGATCATTAATATTACAACAGAAAGTTTGAATAAATAAATATATTAATCTTATAAATTTTGGGATAATATTTATACTTTAAGAAAAGTTTTAAAGAGTCAAAATAAAAGCAAAGGATTATGATGTTTGTAGCAATAGAATAGTCCCTTAATTTTGATTCTCTCCTATCCCTCCATTATTCCTTGGAATTATCAAGTTTTTAATTTCAATTTCTGATTCCTGAGTTTTTATTAATACTAGCACAATTTAGGTAAATGTTACAACTCTCAGTATTTTGTTTTAGTTACATAAGCCTGTGTAATACACAATAAATGAGATACATTTGTTCATGACTCAGTCTGGTATCTGGGTAAATGAAAAGTTGAAAGAGGAATAAAGAGGAAGAGGAGGAGAAGAAAGAGACAACAGTGCTGGCAGGGGTTGGCTATGGGAAGGCACAGGCTTCTTCT
This sequence comes from Microtus pennsylvanicus, assembly GCF_037038515.1. Taxonomy (NCBI): domain Eukaryota; kingdom Metazoa; phylum Chordata; class Mammalia; order Rodentia; family Cricetidae; genus Microtus; species Microtus pennsylvanicus. The sequence continues at coordinate 29,783,812 of NC_134586.1, forward strand.
TTCTCTTTTACCTACTCCCATTTCAGGGACCATGAGAAGGTCCTAAAAATAAACTGTAATAATAAGGTTTCCAGACAGCCTCAGGGCTCCATTTGTTTCCTTATGACCCTACTGTCCACCTGCCTTTTAGGACTCTCCAGACCTGGTGTCTAAACACTACTTCTTTCTTACCTTGTTCTCCCACAGCCCCACTTTGAACACCTGCAGAATTGTGCACTGGCCCCTCAGCCCACTGCTAAGCCTGGTCCTTGAGTCTGTACTTAGCCCTACTTGGATGCAGACTCTACTGCTTTGCCCCCAATACAGTCCAGCTGAATGTTATCTCACCAGCACAGGTCCTTGAGGGTCAAGATTTCCTAAGTGTCCTGTGGCTCTGGTGATTTGGGGACAGCAAAACAAGGCCTTCCTTTGAGCAAGAGCACAGGACTTATTCTTACAATAGGAGTGGCATGGGGGTTGTCTCACTGAGCCATCGCATTAACCGAAAAACCAGATGGAGAGCTTCATGGATTACAAGAAAAACTCTAAAAATTAATGATGCTCAAACACCAAGGGCTTGGGCTCCTGTGGTAAGAATGGCTTTCCATCCCATATCCGTAGCCCTGGCATTTTCACAGCTCAAGCCAAGGTGACTGGATTCCACACATAACCACAACACTCATTCATCATGTATGTTTATAATAACTGACATACTTCAAGGCCACTGATAAAAAGCAGCTCGCTGATGGCTGAGGGTCTCACTGGCCATGCAATGGGAAAGGCTTTTGGCCAAGCCTCCAGATCTGGGTAATATGTGACTTATCTCAGAGACGCCTGGCTTTAAAAAATATACAAAGTGACCCACGATGGACCCTGTTTGCTGCTCCCTGTGCATTCTCTGCCTCATTAAAAATGTTGCTTGTTTAAAATTGCCCAGGGACAATTAAGTAGGACTGAAGTTGATTTATGGGAGACAAACAGAGCCATGAATGCATAGAAACATTGTTATGTCGGGGAGGTAATTCACGATAAGGCTACGCTGATGGGGTGATCCCGACTCAAGGTCAGCCACAGGAAGTGGACCACAGAGGTTCACAGCATTCAGGTGATCATTACGTTTTAAAATCCTAGCCCCGCACTTTAAGTTCAGTGGTTCAATACTTGAAAAAAAATGAGAAACAGCCCCCACACTCATACATGTTCATACACACTTGGATGGAAATCACAGGGAATGGTTGTAGACTCAAGCAAGATTGAGTGAGGTTGACTTCCCCAGCCAGCTGCAGACTTGTTTCTTTGGAAGGCATGCTCAGAAGAAAGCAAAAGAGAAGGATGTAGCCAAACAGGTGCGTGAATAACTTTCTAAAGGCATCGGTCCTGGGCAAGCCTGCCCAGCTAGATGCTCTGGGACCAGCTCTCAGGTATAGAGCAATGGCCTCTGAGGCAGTTGAGAGTCAACACTTCAGGGTGGCTGGAAGCAGATGCCCGGTATCCACAGAGGGGCTGCACAGAAGAAACCTGGGTTTCTGGGCCTTCATTTTTGGGGGGTTCTTTGGGGGCTTGGTTGACAAGGGAATCATTGGTGAAGCTCAGAGCAGGGAGAGAAGCAGAATGAGGCTGTGGGTTAGTTACATCTGTAGGGAAACCATACTGGAAGGCAGATGATATCCTAAACATTTGGGTGCTTCATTTTCCCTGACTGAGTCTGTGGCTGGTGTAGAGCAGTGTTGATACTGGGCACCCTAACACCAGCACCATGTGCCGGTGACTCCTGCTAAGGTGGAAGCTGAACCTGGTGTATCACTTCGGGACTACCAGCTTTCTTCTGTGCAGCCCCTCTGTGGATACTGGGCATCTGCTTCCAGCCACCCTGAAGTGTTGGCTCTCAACTGCCTCAGAGGCCATTGCTCTATACCTGAAAGCTGGTCCCGGAGCATCTAGCTGGGCAGGCTCGCCCAGGACTGATGCCTTTAGAAAGTTATTCACACACCTGTTTGGCTACATCCTTTCTCTTTTGCTTTCTTCTGAGCATCCATGTGTTGCTCGATGACAAGATCTTATGAAAACTGTGTTATGGTGAAAACATAGATCCAGGGTACCAAAAAATCTAGACAGCACAGGTGAGTCCCTGGACTAGGCCTTTGATGAGGTCAAGAAATACATTCAAAGCACAATGGGCAGGTTACTGCTACCTAAGACAAACCTTTCTTATACTAACTTAATAAGTAGAAATCTACTCTAAAATACTAAAAACACAGCAGGCACAGACACCATCAACACGGTGTCTGTTGAGTGTTACCCGCCGCCAAGAGTTGTGTGTGCTGTGTTTTATAGCAGAGGAAGGATTGTAGGGCTTGTTCGTTTTTTCTCACCCACTGCAGCGCAAGCATGTGACGAATGCATGGCATTCAGTCTGTATAAAGGCTACAATGCCGCTATCCAGCAGGAACTTTTCAGCTCCATTGTAATCTTGTGGGACTACCTTTTAAGTCTGGCCCTTCCTTGACCGTCTAGCCATTGTCTAAAACATGCAACCCCTAACACCTCTGACCCAGTAGCTTAACCCAGAACCACTCACAGAGTTTGGCATGAGAAGTCTGGGTTCCCAACCCCACTCCCTCTGCCTCAGTCCTCTGGGCTATACATTCTGAGTGCATAATTACTTACAGGCAGAGAAGAAAAGTCAACTCGTAGCCCTGCCTAGAAGGTCTTATTTAAAGTTTCCTCGCATGGCTCTTTTTTGGAAGGTGATCCTAAGGAAATCAAGCAATCATCAGAAAATGGCTTGGTCCCAGCTCTCACTGTGGCCTTACCTACCTCTTCTTTTTGCCAACGAAGACCTCCCACCTACTTCTCAAACCCACATGTGTGTCTCCCTGGGTTTTGAATGTCACTCTCTTCAATTGGAATGACCTTCCTGAAGGCCCCGATTAATTAAAACATCAGCTCTAGCAGTAAGCCTTCCCCATTTCCTTCCACCAACCACCACCTCTGAATCCAAGTCACTCTTGTCTGCTCAGAACCCCAGGGCTATCCACAAACCACCACCAAAGACTTCTTTGTTCTAGTGAAGGAGACTTGTCACCAAAGTGATTAGGCTTACTGTGAGTACTTGGAAATACTTAAAATGCTTGCATGCAGATTTAAATTGATTTCAACTGCTCTTGTCCTCAGTTTGTCTGGTTGTAAATTTATTGGCAGGAAATAATAAAAACATGTGACTATTTTGTACCCCCAACAATAAGTAAACCCAAAGTCCTAAGAAGTGCCAAACGGTTGTTTCATTTAAAGACGGTATTCCTGAACTCAGGAAGGCATTTGTATACTTGGGATTTTAACGTTTCTGTCATATTTATTGCTGACTTGAGCCCGAAAGTCATTTAAAAATTACAACTTCTTGTTGGGGTTGGAAACGAAGCTGGCTGTGTATTAGCTACTTTTCTCACCGTTTGACAAAATACCTTCCTAAAGAAGGGAGGGTTTACTTTGGCTCAGTCTGAAGTACAGTACATCATGGGGGAAGTCATGGTGCAGAAACACAAGACGCTGGTCACATTGACTTTGTAGGGAGAAACCAGAGAAGACTGAATGCTGGTGTCCAACTCATTTTCTCCTCCACATTCAACCCAGAGCCCCAGATCACAGGCTGGAAATGCCCACACAGAGAGTGGGACTTCTCCCTGCTGGAACTGTAAACGACGTCAGACATACCCAGAGGTGTGTTTCCTCGGAGACTCAAAGTCCAGCCATGCTGATAATGAAGACAAATCAGCATGGCTTTTTGCTCTGAACTCAGCAAGGCCCTCCACGCTCTCTTTGTCCACAGCATCCTGAGCTTTTCTAGCCAGGCCTAGAAAATGTTAGTTTCTTTGAGCATTGTTGAGAAAGCTGTATCTCTGAACATGTGACCTGGGGGACAGCCCTTGTAGCCTAACAACAATGTCACTTGTCTTACAAATGTTGGAGGTTTACATGGGAAGGGACACCCCCACAATGAGCTGGCACATTGGGATCATTCCATACAGTTGACTTGATTCAGGGAGGATGGGCCCCAAGGGACTTTCAGCAGCAGCAAAGTCACCAGGGCTGAACTGCTGTGCTCTGATTGTCACACAGGGTCTTTCTGAGCAGAATCTACTGGTGGATCACGTGTGAGTAAGGTTGCAATGTGGGTAGAAAGGTATTTATGCGCTTAAGATTTACAGGGTAAGAAAGCCACATTGTCATCTGAAAGAAGACAAATGGCAAATTGCTGGGGCAGCAGGCCTCGAGGGGCTAATTCAGGAAGCTCACCAGTGACTCAACATGTCAAAGGTCAGCTCTGTGCTATGAAATAAAAATACAAGTTCTTTTAGCATAAACAATACAGGAACATTCTCGCGTGTCCCAAGACATCAGTCACATCAGCCACATTCGGTGTCCTCCAAGATGTCTCCATGACTTTCTGCCTCGAGGTCATAGCATAGCAACAGAGGAGCTGATTAGAGACTGTTGTCGCTTGGCTGTGTCTAGGTGTGCACCTTGCTTAGAGCTAGGGTGGAGGACTGCCACTGAGATCCTCAGTGACACCAGGCTGTGACGGCTGCATATTGCTTCATGCACATGACCTGATGGTGACCCTGAAACTTACCCATCTCCATTCCCTTTTAGTCTTGTGTGGGTTGTTGCAAGACAGCTATCCGGCTCACACTCCTGGTGTGGTTTGAGCTGGCAGAGGGGCCAGTGAGGACCCTGGGTTCCTGTCTTCTTGCTATGGACTACACAGTGAGCCGCTACAGTTCCTCCTGGTGGGTGGTGCAAATCGAATAGAAGACATATGTACAGCAGACCAGGAAGTGTTTGCCTCACAAGCATATGACACATGGCAGATGTATTTCAGTAACCTTATTCTGCTCCGTGCAGGGGGAGGCCAAGAAGGCCGTGTGTTCAGGAATGTGTGGTCCTATCTGCCTGATTCATCTCTGTCTCTTGGCTTAAAGTCTAGTTAAGAGGAAATTCAACCAGTATAAGTTGGATTGGTTTTCATACATTTTTCCCTTTAAGTTAAAGATCTTGTTTTAAAATGTGTCCTTAGTGTATGAAATATTGGGTTTCATGACATTTCCATACATACATCATTGTCTTGCGTTTATTCACAGCCCCCACTTCCCTCTCCTGTCACTCCTCGCCGTGTCTCCACGGTCCTGAATAGCTTCCCTCTACTTTCAGGTCCTGCGTCTGTGTGTTTGTCTGGGCGGTGTGTGTGTGTGTGTGTGTGTGTGTGTGTGTGTGTGTCTATGTGTATTTGTTTACATATGTCTGTGTCTGTATCTTGACACGCGTACTTAAATCTAGACTCTGCAAGAGAGAAAGTTAAAAATACCTCATTCCCCTATTCACTTCATCCTCTCTCCCCTCCTTTGAAAACTTTCTCCACCATAGCCCCTTCTAGCTTCATGCCCTATGACTGTAAGTAGATATATTTAAGCTTACATTCTGCACAGGAGAGGGAAGCATACCATAGTTACCTTTCTGAGTCTGGATTTGGCTTACCATGATGATCTGTAGTTCTATCTATGCTCCTGTATGTTGTGTAACTCTTTTTATAGCTGAAAAAAATGCATTGTGTATACAAGCCACACTTTCTTTATGCACCCGTAAGTCGGTGGGCATCTAGCAGCTCCTACATGTTGGCTCCTCTGAAGAGTGCAGCAACAAAGCTGGAAGTGCAAGTGTCCCCTGTGGCCGTCTGGTTTCACACCCATGGGTGGGAGAGCTGAGACATAGGATAGTTCTATTTTTCCTTTTGTGAGGACCCTCCATACTCATCCCCATGGTGGCTCATCAGTTCACATTCTCACACTGTGAATAAGGTTCCCGGTTCTCCACATCCTCTCCAGCATTTGTTCTTCTGTTTGTCCTGATTGTGACCAATCTGATTTTAGAGAGATGGAATAAAAGCAGTTTTAAATTGCATTTCCATGATGGCTAAGGATGTCAGACCCCTTTCAAATATTTATGGGCCATTTGCCTTTCTTCCTTTGAGGACTATCTATTCATTTTATTGCCCCATTTTTGATTGATTGGGATTTTGGTATTAATATTTGCATCTATGTATGTATTTGAGAGATTAATGTATCTTTGTCACTCTTGTGATGATTTCCTGTGCTTTTAAATTCCATGTGAGCCCACTTCAGTTTAGGAAACTGTTTCCCCTAATCTACTGGAGTACTTTTTGGAGAGTCTTTGATTGCGCCTATGTCTTGAAGTGATGTCTTTGTGTTTCCCCGTAGCTACTTGAAAGTTTATTACTGGTTTATCATTCTGAATGTGGAAAAAGCTTTCTAACTACCATTTACCCAAGAGGCTATCTTTTTTACAATGTGTATCTTTGAGACCTTTGGCTGAAAGTTTGGTGGCTTTGACTGTGTGTATTTATTTGGGAACACTCTTGCCATTCAATGGTCTGACTGGCTGGACTTGGGCAAGTCCTATGATGATTTTGTTACTATGTCTTTGCAGTATAATTTGGGATCTGTCTGATCAGCATTGCTTGGCTATTTGAAGCCTTTTGTGCTTCTTTATGCATTTCAGGATTTTTTTTTCTTCAGCGTTCTGGTGAAGAATGTTGAGATTTTGGTGAGGACAGCATTTATCCTGTAGATTGCTTTAATAATACAGATATTTCCTATTAATTCTGTCTATATGAACATGGGATGTATTTCCATCTTAGAATTATTTTCTTCAATTATTTTTCTCAGTGTTTTAAAGTTTTTCTTGTAGAGATGAACCTTAGTTGAGTTTACACATAGATATTGTTGAAAACTATCTAAATGGTTGCTGTTTTTCCCCTTAGTAAAACAAAATCAACACTCCCTAAAATGAAATGAATGAAAAAATATGAAGAATCAATGATTTCTTGCTTTCTAAGTCTGTCATAGGTCTGTAGGGAAGCTACACTCACTTATAGCCTGCTGCTTTGCTAGAGTGTTGATCACATTTCAGTTTCTTGGTGAAGTCTTTAGGCTCTCTCAGGTAAAATATCATGGCATTTACAAATATGGGTGATTTGACTTATATTTGCATCCTTTTGTCTTTCTCTTGTTAGCTCTTTAGCTAAATTTGTAATAAAAGTGGAGAGAAGACATTCTTTATTATGTATGATTTTCTTACTGTGCTGCTGAATATAGTTTGTATATATTTTATTGAGAAGTTTTGCATCTATATTTATCAGAGAAATTACACATTTCTTCTGTCTGTATCTGGGTTTGGTACCGGGGCAATACCAGCTTCACAGAATGAGTTTGGTAGTCCTTGTTCCCTTTCTTTTTGATGGGACCATTTGAGGAGCATTGGTGTAAAGCCATCCTTGAATGTTTTGCTGAAGTTAGTGAATGTGTCCAGTCTTGGCTTCCTTTGTTGGGAGACATTTTGTTACTGTTCAGTCTCATTGTGTGGTGCAGAACTTCTTGGGTTGCTTATATGCTCTGGTCATGCCTGTCTAGGAATGTACCCATTTCTTTTGGAGATAGCTATTTTTTTGTAATGCAAATTTACAAACTATTCCCTACGGAGCCTTTGAATGTTGTTGCAATCTAGTTCAAGGCTTTTGTTTTCATCTCTAATTTTATTAGTCGGGATCTTCTTTTCTCTTACTTGGTTTGGCTAAGAGTCTCCCAATTTTGTTTATTTTCTTTAAAGAAACAATCCCATTTCCCCGATTCTTTTTATTCTTTCTTTTTTCGGTTTCATTACTGTCTTTCATCTCTATTTTTTATGTATAGTGCATTTGGATCTGCTTATTCCTTTTCTAATACCTTGAGGTACATGATTATTTATGGGAGATCCTTCTAATTTATTGTAGCCATTCATAGCTGTGACCTCTTAGAGCTGCCTTAGCTGTACCCCAAAATTCTGATAAGTGTTTCATTTAATTTGAACCTAGAAATTTATTCTCTATTTTGTTTTATTTTGCTTTTAAATACAGTCTCGTGCAAACCAAGCTACTCTCAAAGTCACTATGCAGTTCGGGCTAGCAGAATTCTTGCTGATCTTGATGACTCTACTTCCCATGTGATGCTAGGATTACAGCTCTGTGCTCTAATGCCCTGCTTGATTCTACACACTCTGCAATTTACTTCCCGATTTCTCTAGTGACTACTGGTGGCTCAGGAGTATTTCTCAGTCTCTAGTACTTTTTATAGTTTTACGTTTTCTCATGCTAATTCTAGTTTTTTCCCCCTACTATGATTTATAAATGCAAGAATTTATTTTGATTTTTTGGGGGGTATGGTAAGGTCTTTCCTGTGACTGAGAGTATGATTTTAGAGAAATTTCAGTAGGTTACAGAAAGAATGTCTACTCTGTAACAGTTGGATGTGATATTGAGAGGATGTCCATTTGAGCTATGGTATAACTTATTCTAAAGAATCCTCATTTCTATCCTGAACGACTTATTTAAGCATGAGAGTGGGTTACTGAAATCACCAGCTATATTTTTTATCAGAGCCTGTTTAACCTTTTATGTTCATTAACATTTTCTTTTAGTGAAATGGGAGCTCCATGCTTAGTGCAAGTTGCAATTGTCACATCTTGATACATCATTCCCCTTTAAAGATGGAAGGTCCCACTTCATCTCCTCTGATCAGTTCTGATTTGAAGTCTGCTTTGTCATACTTCAGATGGCTATGCCATACTGAATTTGTTTAATAATTTGTATTCTGTCCTGACTCTGGTTGTTTTCGTCATTGTGATGTATTGGAGACAAGCAATATTTGCATCTTGTTTTTAAAATCTTTTCATTCTAATCCTCTTCTCTATAGTAGGCACTTAGGGACATTTGTACTTACGGTTCTTATTGAGGTTGGTTTCCCAATTCTTGTAATTTTGTTGGCTGATTTTCTGATTTGTAGGGTTATTTGTTCTTTCCTTCCTCTATATTGATGTTAGAGGTTTGCTGTGGTTAGCCTGTGAATTCTATTCTAGTTCTCCCCTTTTCATCTATCCATGGAATTTTTTCTTTCCTGTGGTTTAGTAGGTGAGATTGTCTTTCTTTTTTCCCTTTGTTTAACAACACTGCGCTTTGACTCATCTAAAGTCCAAGTGGGAAGAAAGGCCATTGTAAGTATTCAGAATAGAGAATACTGGATACCCAAGTGTTGAAAAGAAAGAAATCAGATCTCAGTGGCTTTAGAGAGAGCTGTAGCCCTCTGTAAGGTGAAGGAGTGTCTATGAGGGCCGAGGCCCAATGATCATTCTTTGAAAGCAAGAGCCTTGGCTTGTTGGGCAAAACCTGGGACCCAGGGAAAACTGCTGGAGGCGCTGCATGGCAATGGGGTAGATTGCCATGGGGAAGCACTTGGCCTCCCCCCCCTTTAAGATCTATTTATTATATATACATTTTTCTGCCTGCCTGTATGCCTGCAGGCCAGAAGAGGGCACTGGATCTTGTTATAGATGGTTGTGAGCCCTTGTGTGGTTGCTTGGAATTGAACTCAGGACCTCTGGAAGAGCAGTCAGTGCTCTTATCCTCTGAGCTATCTCTCCAGCCCTGGTTCCCCACTTCTTATATCCTCTTCATCAGCATCTTTCTAGGGTCAGTCCCATTATAAAACAGCTGGAAAATGTTATGTTGTTTTTTTTTTTCTTTTAAGGTTTGTTTTCTCTGAACCAGTGTAACACTCTCAGCTTATAGTGGCTGCTTACATGACATGTACTTTCCATCTTTTGAATTTTAGCCACTGTGTGTCTTTGAGTCTAGAGTACGAAACCAGGTGTGGTGGCGCACAGCTGTAAGCCCAGCACCCAGGAGGCACAAACCAGAGGATCATTAGTTCAAGACCTGCCTGGGCTACATTGTGAGATCCACTTCAGCCTGAGCTGTATTATAAGACCCAAGGAAAACAAGACAAAGTGTGTTGTCTGTAGGGAAAGCAAAGCTGAACTCTCTGCTTTCTGCTACATTGCTTAATCCATTCATATTTAATTTTATTACATATAGAGTTGGGTTTATGTCAATCATTTAAATTTTGTTTTACCTAGATCTTGTGTCTATTTTGCTCCTGGCTTAGTATACAAAGGGACATATAAATTTTAGGTTTGTGCTTGGGGGTACAAGATGTAATAATATAACATTTTAATCTCCTTCAGGGTCTTCACCATGAGCCACTCAGTACCTCTTCTATACCTTGCAGGCTCTGGCGATCTTCTCTGAGAAGGAGAACAGAAATGAAAGCCATGGGGCATTGTTCACCCTTGGCAGAGGAGGAGACACGTCACCAGGGAAATGCTGAGGAGCTGGTTAATCATTGCTCTCTCTAACTTGCAGCCATTCAGAGACCTCTGCTCAAGTGGCGTCAGGAGCATTGAGTGGTTGTTACATGAACGCCAAGGGACTTGTCCTTGGATCTGCCCACCACTGTCCACAAGGACCCGAAGGGCTGCTCTCACTCTAGGAGGGAGGACTGCCATCAGCCCAAAGCCATTGTCCCCAGCTCGCAACAACAAGACACCACCCAAGGCCTTCCACTGTGGGCTACTGTCCTCTTCCTAAAAATCACAGGCCTGTTGTCAATGACAACAGAGGTGATCTGGCTGAGCGGAAAAAAGACTCACAATATTACAAGCGGGTGTGTGGGGCATGCGGTGCTGGACATTATTAAGACTTCCAGATAAACCAAGGGGTGTTTGTGGACAGAACAAAGGGGACAGTCTTGGAAGACAGGCTTTAGTGTATGTGTGTGTGTGCGTGTGTGTGTGTGCGTGCGCACGCGTGTGTATGACAATCTAGCAGCAGCATAGCTGGTGTTCTTTCTTAATCTTTTATGTAAATATGTATAACATATATAATATGTGCACATACACACATACGTATTTCATTATAGAAAGCAACAAAAAAGAACATTAAAAAAGGATTAGAGGAAGGGGGTTGGAGGTAGGAGGTGCAAGACATAATGAGGTGGATGTCTGAATTCCTTGGGAGGAAGCAACGACCCCGCCAGTTTTATGAAGCTGCGGTTAATGAGCGATGGATGGAGACCTGAACCTCATCTATGTTTTATTATTTACTTAGTGCAGTAAAAAATTGGAGAAAAATAATGTAAAATGTCAGGGGGAGTTCAAGACCTAAAATGGACCATCTGAAACATGAGCTCACAAAAGGACACTGTGAACCCGATCCAGGGACTTTAATTCCACACAAGGGAGTACAAAACCTCCTGCCCTGTAAAATATACACTACAGTTGGTTATTTGCCCTGAGGGGAGGAAGCAGGAGGCTCATCTCTGCTTCCTGAATATTTGCTGAACTCTGCAGGGGATGTGGTGACTTTGCCACCCTGTAAATGCCCCATTCACTGTGTCTGTCCAGGCTTATTACCTGTGGCCTGGGGCTTGTCTTGGCCTCCACGCCCCCTCTGCCGGTGATTGCCTGTCTGAACTCAGATGCCCAGACTCCACCTCATCTTCAAATCACTTTGCACACCACCTACTGCTGTGGGCCTGGTCTCTATTGTAAAGGGCAACCTGGTTCTCGTATTGATTCCCAGACTTCCTGGACCTACTAGGTGGCATCATAGAATCTTATTGGCTGGGTTTATATTGTGTCATGTTGGTGGACCTGGCCTGCATTCCTTAGATGTATCATCTCTGAATGGTTTCCAAGGAAAGCTGGGGCACACTTTCCACCAGGTAGAAGACCACAGGGAGGGAACAGATTTCCTTCTCAGAGAGCAGGGCACACTGTCACTCCTTTCTTTCTGACTAGAGTCCAAAGCAGTTCTGATCTGTGAGCACTGCACAGCCCTGGTGACTACATCCTTTGTTTTTAATTAATTAATTTATTTATGATAGATTTCTGCCTCCTCCCCGTCACCGCCTCCCATTTCCCTTCCCCGCCCCCAATCAACTTCCCCTCCCTCAGCAGCCCAAGGAGCAGTCAGGGTTCCCAGCCTTGTGGGAAGTTCAAGGACCTCCCACCTCCTTCCAGGTCTAGTAAGGTGAACATCTAAACAGCCAAGGCTCCCACAAAGCCAGTATGTGCAGTAGGATCAAAACCCAGTGCCATTGTTTTAGATTTCTCAGCAGCCTTCATTGTCCACTATGTTCAGCGAGTCCGGTTTTATCCCATGCTTTTTTTAGACCCAGTCTAGCTGGCCTTGGTGAGTTCCTAGACCATCCCCATTGTCTCGGTGTGTGGGTGCACCCCTCACGGTCCTGAGTTCCTTGCTCATGCTCTCCTTCCTTCTGCTCCTCATTTGAGCCTTGGGATTTCAGTCCAGTGCCCCAATGTGGGTCTATGTCTGTGTCTCCTATCATTGCCTGATGAAGGTTAATATTCAGGAGGATGCCTATATGTTTTTCTTTGGGTTCTCCTTCTTATTTAGCTTTTCTAGGATCACGAATTATAGGGCCAATGTCCTTTATTTATGGCTAGAAACCCATTATGAGTGAGTACATCCCATGTTCCTCTTTTTGGGTCTGGCTTACCTCACTCAGGATAGTGTTTTTTATTTCCATCCATTTGCATGCAAAATTCAAGAAGTCATTGTTTTTTACTGCTGAGTAGTACTCTAATATGTATATATTCCATACTTTCTGCATCCATTGAAGAGCATCTAGGTTGTTTCCAGGTTCTGACTATTACAAACAATGCTGCTATGAACATAGTTGAGCATATACTTTTGTTGTATGATAGGGCATCTCTTGGGTATATTCCCAAGAGTGGTATTGCAGGGTCCTGGGGTAGGTTGATCACAAATTTCCTGAGAAACCGCCACACTGCTTTCCACAGTGGTTGCACAAGTTTGCATTCCCACCAGCAATGGATGAGTGTAGCCCTTTCTCCACACCTCTCCAGTAAAGGCTATCGTTGGTGTTTTTGATTTTAGCCATTCTGACAGGTATAAGATGGTATCTCAAAGTTGTTTTGATTTGCATTTCCCTGATCGCTAAGGAGGTTGAGCATGACCTTAAGTGTCTATTGGCCATTTGAACTTCTTCTGTTGAGAATTCTCTGTTCAGTTCAGTGTCCCATTTTTTAATTGGGTTAATTAGCATTTTCACATCTAGTTTCTTGAGTTCTTTATATATTTTGGAGATCAGACCTTTGTCAGTTGCGGGGTTGGTGAAGATCTTCTCCCAGTCAGTGGGTTGCCTTTTTGTGTTAGTGACAGTGTCCTTTGTTTTACAGAAGCTTCTAGTTTCAGGAGGTCCCATTTATTCAGTGTTGCCCTTAATGTCTGTGCTGCTGGGGTTATATGTAGGAAGTGGTCTCCTGTGCCCATGTGTTGTAGAGTACTTCCCACTTTCTCTTCTATAAGGTTCAGTGTGTTCAGACTGATATTGAGGTCTTTAATCTGTTTGGACTTGAGTTTTGTACATGGTGAGAGATATGGATTATTTTTATTCTTCTACAGGTTGATAACCAGTTCTGCCAGCACCATTTGTTGAAGATGCTCTTTTTATTCCATTGTATACTTTTAGCTCCTTTATCGAAAATCAGGTGTTCATAGGTTTGTGGGTTAAAGTCCGGGTCTTCTATTCAATTCCATTGGTTGACTTATCTGTTATTATGCCAATACCAAGCTGTTTTCAATACTGTAGCTCTGTAATAGAGTTTAAAGTCAGGGATGGTAATGCCTCCAGACGATCCTTTATTGTATAAGATTGTTTTGGCTATTCTGGGTTTTTTGTTTTTCCATATAAAGTTGATTATTGTCTCTCCAGATCTGTGAAGAATTTTGATGGGATTTTGATGGGGATTGCATTGAATCTATAGATTGCTTATGCTAGAATTGCCATTTTTACTATGTTGATCCTCCCAATCCAAGAGCAAGGGAGATCCTTCCATTTTCTGGTGTTCTCTTCAATTTCTTTCTTCAAAAACTTAAAGTTCTTGTCAAATAGATCTTTCACATCCTTGTTCAGAATTACCCCAAGATATTTTATGCTATTTGTGGCTATCGTGAAAGGTGATGCTTCTCTGATTTCCCTCTCTGCTTTCTTATCCTTAGTGTATAGGAAGGCAACAGATTTTTTTGGAGTTGACCTTGTATCCTGCCACATTACTAAAGGTGTTTATCAGCTGTAGGAGTTTTTTGGTAGAGTTTTTGGGGTCGCTTATGTATACTATCATATCATCTGCGAATAACGAAAGTTTAACTTCTTCCTTTCCAATTCGAATCCACTTTATCCCCTTATGTTGTCTTATTGCTATCGCTAGAACTTCAAGCACTATATTGAAGAGGTATGGAGAGAGTGGACATCCTTGTCGTGTTCCTGATTTTAGTGGGATGGCTTTGAGTTTTTCTCCATTTAATTTAATGTTAGCTGTCGGCTTGCTGTAAATAGCTTTTATTATATTTAGGTATGACCCTTGTATCCCTAATCTCTCCAAGACCTTTATCATAAAGGGTTGTTGAATTTTGTCGAATGCTTTTTCAGCATCTAATGAAATGATCATATGGTTTTTTTCTTTTTTATATGGTGGATTACATTGATAGATTTGCGTATGTTGAACCAGCCCTGCATCTCTGGGATGAAGCCTACTTGATCATAATGGATAATTTTTCTAATGTGTTCTTGGATTCGGTTTGCCAGTATTTTGTTGAGAATTTTTGCGTCGATGTTCATGAGTGAGATTGGCATGTAATTCTCTTTCTTGGTTAAGTCTTTGTGTGGTTTTGGTATCAGGGTAACTGTAGCTTCATAAAAGGAATTTGGCAACGACTCTTCTGTTTCTATATTGTGAAATATATTAAGGAGTATAGGTATTAGCTCTTCTTGGAAGTTCTGGTAGAATTCTGCATTGAAACCATCTGGACCTGGGCTTTTTTTGAAAGGGAGGTTTTTGATAATACCTTCTAATTCTTCGAGACTAACTGGTCTATTTAGATTGTTCACTTGGTCTTGGTTTAACTTTTGTATATGGAACTTGTTTAAAAAAATGTCCATTTCTTTTGCATTTTCCAGTCTTGTGGCATACAGGCTTTTGTAGTAAGACCTAATGATTCTCTAAATTTCCTCTGTGTCTGTGGTTATGTCCCCCTTTTCATTTCTGATCTTATTTATTTTCGTGTTCTCTCTCTGTCGTTTAATTAGTTTGGATAGGGGTTTATCAATCTTGTTGATTTTCTCCAAGAACCAACTCTTTGTTTCATTGATTCTTTGGACTGTTTTCTGTGTTCCTATTTTGTTGATTTCAGCCCTGAGTTTGATTATTTCCAGTCTTCTACTCCTCCTGGGTGCATCTGCTTCTTTTTTTTTTCTAGAGCTTTCGGGTGTGCAGTTAAGTCCCCAATGTATGCTTTCTCCGTTTTCTTTAAGTGGGTACTTAGTCCTATGAGCTTTCCTCTTAGCACTGCTATTATTGTGTGGTGACTACATCCTTACTTCCTATTCCGGGCACTCTTCCCCCATCCCATCATCTGACCTGAACTGTCACAAAGGTCACAAGGGGCAATGGCCTATAGCACCCTACCTGTGGGGCTCTTTCTCTGCCCCCTGCTGCTTAGACCTGGCTTTCTAGCCTCCTCCCCTCTTCATCTCTGCCCATGAGGTGCTGGGCTTCCATGATAACCCACATCACTGAGTTGGTGTAGGAAGTCCTTCTATATTTGTGTTGCTTTCTTTGGTTGAATAAAGAAGCTGCCTAGGCCTTTTGATAGGGCAAAACTTAGAAGGTGGGGAGACAGAACTGAATGCTAGGAGGAAGAAGGCAGAGTCAGAGAGAGCCGCCATGAAGCTGCCAGAGTCAGACATGCTGAATCTTTCCCGGTAAGCCATGACCTCGTGGTTCTACACAGGTTATTAGTAATGGGTTGAATCAAGATGTAAGAATTAGCCAAGAAGAGGTTAGATATAATGGGCCAGGCAGTAATCTAATTAATACAATTTCCATGTGGTTGTTTTGGGGTTAAGCTATGCCCCACTGCTCGTTCTTACTACACTGAGTGAGGAGAGCAGAAACTGGAGGGTGATTTCCTGGACAGGTCTTGGAAGCGGTAGGGTTATATTTACAGCCAACAAATGCCCCCACTGTCTGCCTACTCACAGGTGTAACTGGAAGAAGAGTTTGGCATCTGTCTCAGGTAAGGCATCTCTACATATTTCTAGTCAAGAAAGCTGTCACTTATTAACCATGTGGTCAGGGATGTCATTGGCAGCAGCCATCTCTGACACCATGTGGTGGTTTGGAGTCTCCTGATATCACAAATTATTTTGCTTACTGTCTTGGTTTTAAAAATAAGAAGTCAGGATCTAGTAAGGTGCACCTTACCAGACCTGGAAGGAGGTGGGAGGTCCTTGGACTCCCCACAGGGCAGAGAACCCTGACTGCTCTTCAGGGTGATGAGAAAGCGGGAGTTGATTGGGGGAGGGGGAGGGAAATGGGAGGCGGTGGCGGGGAGGAGACAGAAATCTTTAATAAACAAACAAACAAAACATGGAAGCAAAAAGTAAGCTAGTAAAAGGAAGAAAAGCTTTCAAATGTCATAAAAACAGAAGTCTGACTCATTGAAAAAAAAAGAGTCAGGATCTGGGGAGAGCACACTCCCCCACAGTCCACAGACCTGTGTTGACTTCTGCCCAGTTGGCACATGTGTCTCTGCCATGACATCTTCCTTTTAGCAGACTCGTGGGAAGCTCAACCCAGAACACGTGAGCTTTGGGAGAAGCTGCCTCCCTGAGCTCATGAGAGCAGTAGCTCACCTCTCCAAGGCCTGCTTTGGCCTTACTGAACTTCCATGCCTGTCTCCATTAGTTCTTGGGTCTGGCTCTTCAGGAGACCATTCTGCCCTGTCATCTGCAGGCTTTGGCTGGCAGGCACCTGAGCCCGACCAGCTCTGACAGGATCCTAGTCCATTAGCAGCCACCATCTAGCCAAGAACAGAGACAACAAATGCCTTCCCCAAGTGTGGGCTGGGCTCATTGAAGAGCAAGAGATAGCCAATACTGAGAAAGGACCCTTCTACCTGAGGTGCCAAAGTCATGGTTTTTCTGGGGTATGTTTGGTGACTTACGTGAAGGGCTGACACAACCTGGACAAATTCACGAACCCTGAGCATCCTCTTGTGCTCAGACACTCCTAAGCGCTGGGGGTTCTAGAATTGTTCACGGTGTGCCTCAGCACCATCTAATCCTAGGGCTCCAGGTGCTCCAGATAGCCAGTTCTGGTCCAGTGGGGAATGTGTCCAGCCCTGGCTCCATGTCTGCACTATTCTTCCTCCCAGATGGACCTGTTCAAAGAGTCCCCTCTTGTAGAGGGGGCAGCACTCTGAATGTGACGACTTTTCTTCCAGGCCTTCACTTTGGAGGTGAGAAACTTGGCAGACGCATTGAGCCTCCCTGGTGGATGCTGAGACAGTGAAAAGGGACATTATCTGATCCTTAAAAGCATGTGTTCCTTTTTGAAGTCGGAGATTCCAAACATGAAAGGAAGTGTCAGCTGACCTTGAGGAAGTGAGCTTTCCTGCCTATGACTTGCAGGGAATGAAATGGCGCTGAGCTGCAGAGAATAACCCTGAAAAAAAAAAATGCCCAGCAAAGAAAAGAAACTTGGACTCCATCCTATAGTTGCAAGGACATTGAATTCCACCAGTGACCTCTGAGCTTTGAAGGCGATGGAGCGCTAGAAGGGAAAGGATGATGACCTACACCTTGGCTTTAGCCTCCTGAGAGGCTTCAGGACTCCCCTTGCCAAGAGTTCTCACCTATGAGAAGCTGGGACAACGAAGATGTTTTACCCTGCGGAGTTCGTGGTAATTTGCAAGGCAGCAATAGGAAACTAGAATAATTCTTTGACCTATCCCACGCCCCCTCCACCCCCTACCTCCCCCATCACTTGGCCAGGCTTTTAGCACAGCCTTTAGGGTTTCCTTTAGCTCTGGGCCTCACCATGACTTTTCTATTTTAAAAGATGTGAGCCGGTTTGAAGCAGCGTCTCACTCTAACTCTGGATGGTTTTGAACTCTTGATCCTTCTGCTAAAGTTGTTTGAGCTAATCATAAATAGCCTAATTAATATGTTTAATGGTTAGATAATACGTATAAGTATTTATGTGTCCAGCGCAAAAGTTCAGTAAATGTTTACAATGTGTAACATTGAAATCAGGATAATTAACATTCCCATCTCCCAAGACATTTATTCCTATGTGATGAGGAATTTGGAGTCAACTAGTATTTTGAAATATGAGTTGCTCTGCCTGTATTTATCCCACTAAGTTCTCTAGGAACACCAGGACTAACTTCTGTTTGCATACATTTTGGTACCTGCTTGTAGTTAGGAGGCTGCTTGTTTATTTCCCAGCTACCCAGTCTCCCAAAATAACCACACAAATTGTATTAATTGAATCACTGCTTGGCCTATTAGCTCTAACTTCTTATTTGCTAGCTTTTACATCTTAATTTAACCCATTTCCACTATTTTATATTTTACCACAAGGCTTGGCATGGTTTCAGCATGTCTGTCTCAGGTGGCTGCTCCATGGCTTCTCATTGACTCTACCTCCTTTCTCCCAGCATTCAGTTTAGTTTTCCCCATCTAGCTTTATTCTACTCTATCACGGGCTCAAGACAGTTTCTTTATTAACCAGTGGCATTTACAACATACAGAGAGGAATCCCACATCACCTGCTGATTGGCCTGGTCCTGGGTTCATCTTCCTTCCTCTGAGCACCATGCCTCCAGGATGCCGATGAACCCTGGGCCTTGCCAACCACTAAACCTTTTAAGGGTTGTCCCTCTGACGACACACCTAAATAAACCAGGAGGAATCAGCAGGTTTGGACCTTCTTGACCCACCTCTAGAATCTACCTCCAGAGGACCCTGCTCCTATGCCTCTGTGTCTTGTTGCTTCAAGTCATTTGTTGGAGCATAAAGCACCACAACCCCAGAATGATCTTCAGTCTTCCCTAGAGAGGACTAAGAAAAATGTCCCCAGATCTCCAAGCCCAAACCATGGTAACCTGAGGCCAGAGAGGAGTGAACATTTTTAGAATTATAGGCACTTCTGCTGTCTGTAGGGTTGAGAAATTGTTATCATTGTGTAGGCGGTTTGGTGATTTATTTGAAGTTCTTGGAAGGATTGCAATAAGAGAAGTCTGACCGAAGTCTCAGAGCTGCTGACTAGCTTGCTTAAAAGTATGCAATTTTTTTTAACAAGCCACAGGAAAAATATGGGTGAAGATATTTTCTATAAAAATTGGAAATATTAAATAAAAGATGTCTGTGAAGATGCAAAGTGAATTGACTATTACTTGATCTCTGCCCATCAAACAAAGCAAAATCTTTTATTTTGATTCAATTACAGAATTCTGGAAAGTTGCAAAAATAAAGCACAGAATGCTATGTCCCTTCTTTGGGCTCCCTCTCCACAGTGACTTTTCAATATATATATTCTCTGTAGTACAATATCAAAAATAAGAGATTGACAGCAGCACATTAGGGGTTAAATTTTGTATCCCCTGCCTCTACCTGTATCTGTTGAAGTTCCAGCCTATTAGTACGTTACCAATGGCCTTTTGAAATAGGGTCATTGCAGATGACATTCGTCCTGCCCTAGCCAATATGATCAGTGCCCTTATAAGACAATTATGGGGAGACTGTCACCATGAAAACATGGGTTGGGTGGTTGAATTATGCATCTGCAAAAAATAAATGCCAGAGTCTACCAGAAATCCACCAGAATATGGGAGGCGAGGAGGGTTCTGATGTACAGGCCTGGAGGTGCCCAGCTGTCAGCCAGGCTTGGGGCTCTGCAGTGGGGTGTTCCCACCGATGCCTGGTCCAGTCAGAATAGTTACCATCTTAAAGACGTCTTGTTCCAGTAGCATGCCTTTCCTGGTGCGTTGGCTGTCTCACGTAGGGCATAAAGAGTGGGCTGTGGACGTTCGGTCTCACCTGTTGATGGATGCAGGCTGCAGCCTTCTCCAAGTCGTTGGCTGACTAAACCGGGGGCAAAGGAAGTCCTGAGTTCCACTGTGCTGTCTTTCCTCCCAGTGTCCTGAAGAACTTGTGCCAGACTTTGCACCTTCCAGAACCTTCCCAAGCTTGATTTCCGTAAAATAAGAATGATACACTAACAGCATCCCAGCATTGAGCAGCCATGGCCAATGCTTGTCTCCTCACTAAGGCTCAGTGTTGGTCTCTGAGCAATTGTTCCGACCCTGCCCCGTTGGTATCAAGAACCACCAGCCCTTTCTGTTTATGAACTTGAGTCTGTTAGGAAGGGGCAGAGGTGCAGGCGTGTGGTGTCTGTCCTCATGGTCCATGCACACTGGGACATGTTTCAGAACTCTTTCTTCATAGTACTCCATGGTTGCGCTACCACGCTTGCTTAGTTCCTTCAGTAGACTCGTTGGTCTTTCCACCTTTTGGCTTTGTGGCTAATGCTTCAATGAACATGAGCCTACAAATGTCTACTCGAGTCTCTGCTTTCAATTATTTTGGGTACGTATCCAGAGGTGGGATTTCTGGGTCATATGGTAATGCCGTATTTATTTTTGTTTGACTTTTGTGTTATAGCCAGCATTTTAATTCCTACTTTTATTAGTTGCAGTGCCGGGGATGGAACCCAGGGCCTTACACATGCTTTGCAAATGTTCTACTACTGAGCTATGTGCCCAGTAGCGTTCTTTGTTTAAAGGGAAGACTGATGATAAAGGTGACACACCTTACCTGCACAGAAACTGGCTAACTAAATCAACGATATAAACCATTTTCCCTAAGTCACCAGATAAGCGTATTACAGTGTAAGTCTTCCTGACAGCTGACTTTAGCACACAAACGTCCCCCTCCTTAGTGTCCTTACCTGCTTTAGACTGCCAGGAAGACACTGTGGGAAAAGATTCCATTCTTGTTCTTTGATCGAGTGTGAATGCATTGAAATTATTAATTTTTCAGTGTGATTCCTCCCTTTGTAACTTCTGTTATGCTGGTAAAATAGAGTCATTGCAATAAAAGCCATGATAGTTTTTGTTGTTGTTGTTTTGAAGGAAGAGTCCGTTTTCGTTGTCTCATGATTCTTCGACCATCACGGATAGGATCCCAAAGTCATGCTGATCCACTCTGTAAATAAGAAAACAGAGCTCAGAAAGGAAGGTTTGGGATGTATGTGAGTTCTGAAATTTCTGGTGACTGGCCAGTACTCATTCTCGTGAATACAATATCCATCCTATTAGGTTAGGTTCGTGATGGCAGGACCACTTCAGGCTGTTAGCTCATTACCACAACCCTTATAATAAAGACTGTGGAAACGGCGGAATGATGACATATTGTTGGATCTAGAATATCTGATTTGCATTTGAAACTAAGGATAATTACGATTACTCAGGCCTTTCTCTTTCTGATTTATCACTGGAGGCTGTGATGGTGTCTCCCAGTGGAGACCTTAGGGTTGTGGGAAGTGAAGCATCTTTCTCATGAATACTGGGTGAACCCAGAGTTAACTACACTGAGGATTGCGTGTCCAGATGTGGTTAGTGGGGAGATAGTTCACATGGGTCCACGGCAGAAAAAGAGTACATAAGAGATTCCTAGAAACTCTGGTTGGTGGGTGCACTCGAGTCTCAAAGTTATCTTCTCTTCTTGGCCTGGGTTGCCTGGTAGGCCACTGGCCAACTGACCCCATGTAGCCTTCTAAGCAGAGGGTCAGATGACAACTCCAAGCCATGATCATCGAGGTGTCTGCTTAAGATGTCCTGAGCTCCTTGGATGCTGCTGCTGGACCAGCAGCTTTTCTCTGGATGTCAGGTTCTGGGAGAAGGGCCCGGACACCAAGATGACCTCATGGACAGCATTTGCCTTAGCATTTTCATACACATTCTTAGGAACTGTGCCAAGCAGATGCGGTAAGACTTCAGCTCTCAGGGACAAGCGAGGTAACAGAACGGCTGTGAGAAGTTTTTCTACCTGGATGTCACTACTAGACGTGCAGGAGGTTTGTCTGCAACATGAGCGAGCTAAGTAACGCTCTGTACAGTCATCATACTACACTGTGGGAAAATTTAGCTCAGTCTATTTAAAGACATTGCCAAATGAACACATCTGGGCTGATGAATTTACCACTTTCTGCTTTCAGGTAGCAGGAAAAAGTTAAGTTCTCATCACCATCTCAGTAGATCATGTGCTTGCCTTGGACTGAAGAAATGGCCCCTCTTAGGCCTTTTGTTTCTCATGATCCTAGCCCCCAAGGGCTTCCATAATATTCTACAGAGAGCGCAAGCCTTTATCCCAAGAATGGGGGAGCTGGCACCTGGCTACACAGCATGTTTATTAGCTGCTGGCTTTGGTTCTCTGCAGTGGCCCTCCCACACTGGGCCGAATGGCCAGCTCATGAAGAGGCTCTGAGGTTCCAAGCCTTCCCATTCTCTAACCTCAGTTTGTACCAGTATCTACTCAACTCACTTCGTTCCTCCAGTCTGAAATCTACGAGCATTCTGAAGAGGCGTCTCTCCTGAGCAGTCGCTTAGCAGGAATATCAGAAATCACCTGCGGTGTATAGTGGACAATGGCCTTCTAGTCTCATGGTGAGATGGGGTCTGCCTCTTTTTCTCTTCAACAATAGAATTCAACCACCCATCATCCAGCCTCCTGGTGGGGTAGCGTCTACTTTCTCTTCTCTTTAACAATACAATGTATCCAATTTGCCTGAAATAGAATTGTCTGTTTCCAGCTAGGGGAAGCTGCTCCTGTTTAGGAGTCTGGATGGAGAAAGGAGGCTGGCGAGCCAGAGGTTGTGCCCGCAGCCCAGTGGGGACTCCTAGAGTTAGCTAAGCTGCCATAAACCCAAGTGGACCCCACAAAGCAATCACCGTGCCTCAGCAACAGCTGCCTGTCCCCACAGCGTGGCCCCCACTCTAGGTTTCTGAGCAGATGATGCTAATCATGCACGTTGGACCACTTACCGATTCCTCCAAGCTGGGGGCTGGTGGAAACCCACATGTGGGAATATGTAGGGACAGGCGTGATGGGATGCTTGTTCTGTGTCCTTTCTAGCCGGATGAAAGGATAAACTAGCCAAGAATTGAATACGTGTATTTTTCTCTATGTTTTAACAAATTTAACAAAGCCAGACGTGGTGGCTTAGCATAATCATCTCCCAGTTTAATAGGTCAGAGGACCAAACAGATCTCACTGAACTGAGGTCAGGGTGTTAGAAGGGAGGGTAGCTTTTCATGAGGTTTCAGGGGACATGTCCTTACTCTCTCCAGCTCCAGAAGCCTTCTACATCCTTGTTGCATCGTCCTTCTTCCACCTCCAGGTGCCACACACCTTACCTTTCGATCTCCTTTTTCTCTTTCCACTCATGGGGACACTGCCAGCCCCACTTATGCCGTAGAGAACAGTCACTTGTAAAGACTATTGCATTGTGTGAGGAAACATGCTTCTACTTAAAATCTGGGTGTGGGCACCTTCGGGATCATTGGAAGACCTACTGTGCTGGAGTCTTCATAAGCTGCTCTCTCCTTTCTGACCTGCTCCGCACCCCTCTGTTTTATGTACTTCCTTCAGCAGAGGCTGAGGTTTTTGCTTTCTGGCTGCTGGTTAGAGATGTGAGCTCCTTTAGTGGATGCCACTTTTTTTCCTTCTTTGGGACGATTGGGGATGACTTCAGGCAGTTTTGGTTTGCTGGGAGAGATTTCAGGTGTTTCTTGCTGTCCTTCGATGCTTCCCTCACAGAAGGGCATTCAATGGGAGCACATACCCCCAGAGTTTTAAGGATGCCCAGTGCAACTTCCTGAGTATATTAACAACCAGTTGGCTTTGCTGTGCGGCACCATGCCTTAAGCCCAGATGGATTGATTTTGCAATGGTCCCTTCACTTCCAGGGGAGGAGTCTTTTGGGAACATAGTTTTCCTTGACCGCTTCTCTCTCTTGGCTTCCTCTTTTGTTGGTATCCTTTAAAAGAGTACATCTCATGCATATTAAATCCATGCATGCATTGTGCAGGCAACATAACCAGTTTCGCTCCTGACCTGGTCCCTGGAGTCTACTCTTCTACCCCAGTCTCAGGAGATTTGATTACAGAATAGCAGTCGGCTGATAGACTTTTTTGACTAACTTATTCCCGTTAGCATGGCATCCTCAATCAAGATCAATGCATGTTGAAGCACATAATCAGGATTCCTTTCATTTTTAAGAACAGACCACCGAGGCACTGCATTTATGAGACACCTTTGGCTTAACCCTTCATGGGCTATGTGCGGTTGAGTTGGTCTCACCTTTTGGCTATTGTAAATGGTGCTGCTATGACTGTGGGTACCAAAGGTGATGTAAACTGCACGTTCTTACCTAGGGCAAATCAAACAGAACTGCTGGATAGTACATTATGGTGACTCTGTGCTTGATTTTCGTGGAACTGCCATACTGTCTCCTACTTCATTTTCTTCTCCATCAGCAAAGCATAAGGGCTCGGGCTTCTCCACCTCCTCCTGGACACTTGTCATTTTTGTTGTGCTCCTCCCCCAATACCACCACAATAGGTATAAGGGGATACCTTGGCTTCTTCTCGACAGGAAGGAGGTCTCTTTGGAGCTCCCACCTGCCTGTCTACAAGGCTGCCTTTTATCCCGTGGAGCCAATTCCTATACCTGTTGCATGCCTACCCTCAGAGGAGCTGGGATTGACTCCCCCGTACACGTTCTGTCATGGCTACTGAATGACGTGTGTCATCTCACCAAAATCAGGCTGGCTGAGGCCACTGGTTTTTCTCAGGACTGGTTTGCCCTACCATGAGGGGCTCCTGGCCAAGGTCCCAGCCCCTCCTGGGCCCAGCATGTTTTGCTACATCTCTGCACAGACAGCTTGGCCAGCAAGAAGCAATCCAAGTACATGTACTTCTCTGCTGGGGACATAACATGAAGGCAGGACAATTGCTAAAAACCGTAAATAAACGAATTGGAGACCATTTACTGGAGAATCATCCAAGATGATACTTCAAAGCATCCAAATTTATATGTATTCCATATGACACGAAGAGTCAAACAGAACAGTCAAACAGCACAGGCAATCTAGGTGAAGAGATGAATATGTATCGATTCCAGTACAAGCATGGGCTTTGCAATGCTTTGGTAGAAATTAACTTCTCAGAAGGCTCCCTCTCTGAAGACCCTGGAAACTGTCTGGAAAAGATTTTGGTAATCCCTCGAGGAGTCGGGGGAGCCTTCAGAGAAGGTGAAGGATTACAAGGCTCTGACAAGACGGCCTCTGGTCCTGCTAAGGACCTGATCTTTGGATCAGGCCCAGCGCTATAGAGAGAAAGGAATCGAGGGTTTGGGTGGGGTTAGGAGAGATATCCTGGGGGAGTTGATTTGAGTTTGGTAAAAACTGAAAACTAAAAAATTTACTATAAACAGAAATAAAAATATCTAACTAAGAGAGGAAATGTTTGCATCAGATGTGGTCAAGGTTTGGCTGCCTTGTTTTCACTGCCCTTGGTCGAAAGCACCAGGACTCCAAAAGGAAAATGGTCAAGGACATTGCACTGCACTCGATACTGGACCAGATGAGACAGGGGATGGGAGACCAGAGCATCTCTGGGCCATTACCACCAGAGAGTGAGCAGGTTCCTCCTGACAAATGTCCCTAAAAGCAGCGTCTTCTGGGATTTCTCTCACCCTGTGCTTAGCCCCACTTCCCTGAGCGATTCACAAAAGGCCATTATCCAGGATAGAAGGCTGAGAAGCTGTACTGAATTCAGGCAGGAAAATGGCAGAATGAAGGCAGAGGGAGTAAATTTTGGGTCAGTGATGTCTTCCAACTGCAGTAAACACCCGTGTGGTGTCAGATAACTCCTCATACGCGTCCCTGGGATCCAGAACAGAAATGTTTGATCTAACAATGAACAGAATGATGTAGAGACTATCATTTCATGGATAGCATCTTCTCTCTCAGTTTAAGACCATGTGCTGATAGGAAAATAGATTTTAAGATCTACCTACTGGCAGGTCCTTTCTAGCTCTTGCCCCAAGCACCATAAATCACCAGAACCTACCAAGTCAGTGAGTCCAGTGCACAGCAGGTGGTGTTCACATGCGCCCCACAGGGAGTTCTGGACTGGAAGGGCACTTCAGAGCTGCCTGGCATTGTGCCAGGGCCTAGGCTTTTATACCCCATTTCCAACCAGTCACTGGGTTCGGGCCATTTTGGGGTAGATGCACGATCTTGAAAGAGGGAGCTCCCTAAATGTTCTTCAGCTGAGGAACGGATAATAAAAATGTGTTGCCTACACATGCTGGAATTCTACTTGGCTGTAAAAAGATGAAAAGCATGAAATTTGCAGGTAAATAGGAATAACTGGAAAATACTACATCAAGGAACAAATATTACCCAGAGCCAGAAGGACAAACCATGCCACATGCTCTCTTTCGTTGATTCTAGTCTCAAACGTTAGATTGGAGTATATGGCCTGAAAAAACCCACAGACTCCAGGAAAGTAGGAAGGGACTGTTTGGGGAAGTGGGAGAAGGTGCTCCAGAGAGGAGGACAGCAGGACACAGGTGTCATAAGCGGGGAAAGAGAACAAGCGGGAGATGGGGGGTGATGCAGAGGGAGAGGAAGGAGGGGGAAACAGCTCTAAGGATGTTTGAAAAATCCATAGGGGAACATTATTTTATAGGGTTACTTAACAATACCACATACATGCTCTCTCTCACACACACACATACTTTCTCTCTCACACACACATAAACACGCATGCACGTTTGTAGTGAGGAGGCAAGCAGGCAGGCCTGCTTTTGGTCCCGCTCAGCTCCCACACGGCTAGCTTAGCCTGGGAAATAACAACCCACAAATTGCATTCTTTTAAACACTGCCTGACCCATTAGCTCTAGCCTCTTACTGGCTAACTCTCACATCTTGATTAACCCATTTCTATTAATGTGTGTAGCACCACGAGGTGGTGGCCTACCAGGAAGATTCTAGCCTACATCCATCTTGGTTCAGAGCTTCATCGTGTCTGCCTCACTGCCTTCTTCCTCCCAGCATCCTGTTCTGTTTACTCCGCCTACCTAATTTTCTGTCCTATCAAAGGGCCAAGGCAGTTTCTTTATTAACCAATGAAAGCAACACATAGACAGATGACCCTCCTTCATCACACGTTATGCAATGCAGAGGTGATACAATGTTCCCTCCCAGAGACAATCCATAGATTGTCTAACAAAAATTACAGTTCCAGGCATGGGACACACATCATGGGACACACACCATGGAGATCAATGTGTAACTCGCATGAATATTAAAGTAAGGGAAGGTGGTGGAGTGATGAGGGACAATAGGAAGCAATGCAGGTATACTCCTGAATGAATGAATGAATTTAAAAGAATAAAATACAAAGGATTAGTGATGGCAGACAATGAGGGACATATACTGCACACACACACACACACACACACACACACACACACACACACCGAGCTTAGAGAACAGGGAGTGGCAATTTCTTACGTATCCAGAAGTCACTGTGGTATTTCTCCACTTACTATAAAAGACCTGGGAGAGTCGGGTCTCTCAGTACAGTGTAGCAATTCAATAGATGCAGGGTAGCTAAACAGCTCATCATATAGAGAGGCCAGGGAGCAGCAGCTATGTCTGTGTAACCTGCAAAGGATAAATTAGACCCCTGGTCAAAATGAGGTGAGAGGGCTGTGGTGGGGGCAGGAAGAACATCACTGCTGCAGGACACATGACCAAAGGGAGGAGTGTCATCCAAGGGACAGAAGGTGACACAATGTGTCAGTACAAGGTGTGTTGGGATCATTGACCTGTGTTTCTTGGTTGCTATGAAACCAGAAAAAGTGCACTGGCTGCTTAATCCATTAGCGCTGTGCACTGACCTCATGCAGAAAGCTGCAGCTCTCCTGGGTGACGAGAAATGCTTGTTCAGAGCCCTTCGTTTCATGTCGAAGAGCAGCCAGAGGCCCTGTGGACTGGTGCGGCAACTCTGGGGATGCAGGGGACTCCGGTTATTAGTGCATTGGCAAACTAACTAGTCCAACAAAAGAGCCCATTAAGTCCATGTCTAAGAGCTGCTAAATCCATGGCGAAGAGCACACACTTGTGCATTGTAAGAGACTATTACAAAAGTGATCAGAATAGTACTTAGTTTTAGAAAGTTTGCTGTATACACTTATGTGTCTTATACTAATTTGAGGAGATAAAGACCTTAGGAATAAGGGAATAGGGAGTCTTTACTATTTTATTGTGTGTGCAATGGGTGTGTCTGGAGGATTAGGGTCAGGCTTGCTCCTTTATAGGAACAGCTTTTAAGGGGATATAACTACCTAGTCCCTTCTGAGAGCCGGGCCCCAACTCTGAGAGGTTTTCCATTCTGCTGCTTTGCCACACCTAGACTTGAACATGCAGCATTTGAACTGCTGTGGGAGACTCGATCTCATGCCACGGCAAGCATGCATGTCTTTTATACTCACCTTTGTGGCTATGCTGTATCTCACTATGGGACCACACTGAAATTTTTCTAAGGTGTCTTCAACTGATGGACTGACTTCTGGTCTTTGTACCGCTACTGAAGCCAGAGTCACTAAACTTATCCTAGATAAGTCACTAAACTTATCCTGAGCATGTAAAATTCCTATCTGTAGACAAGAGGCCGAGAACCTCTTAACAATTATAATTGATTTAGTTAAAAGCATATTGACCTTCGATTAGGTCAGCCCAACTTCCGCATATAGCGCTTTAATTTGCATACACCTAATTATGGAGGGATGGTGAACTTTTTAAATTTGATTCAACTCACATTTCTATTAATGTGAACTTATTTCTTTTGTAAATTTTCTGTTCTGCCCTGTTGATCTTTACTGCTTTGCAGAGTTTTATACGTACTAAGATTATTTTTCTCTTTTGTATCTTTTTTTTAACCTTTTGATTTTCTCTTTTGGATCTTCTTTTAAATTTTGAGGGTATTTTTGTTGTCAAATTTATCATTCTGTCCATCTGAGTTTTCTTTGTTGACTGTCCCCCCCCCCATTTCTGTTTAAAATGTTTTCTCAGTAAATGATTTGCTTAATTCACCTCCTCCAGCTAATATGTTTGCCGTTTTCTTTGTGAAACATTTGTATCTTTGATTAGTGGGCTTTCTTAGAGCACAGAGAAGGAAGTAAGAGCCAGGCTTTGCTTTCTGTGACGGCGGTGCCTCCTCCTATCACTTACGTAATAGTCTGGGTGCTGAGTCTAAATTCTGCCTTCGCAATACGCTCATGCTGAGTTATTTAGCTCTGGACTCTGTTTCTGCCGATTCCTACTTTACAGAAAAATCTTTAGTTACCACAACTTTAGAAGACGTTTTATATCTAACATGACGTGACCGTCCAGCTATCTTTTCTTCCCTGTATTGTTTCCTGACTGAATATACACACCAATGATTCCAAATGGAATTCAGAGATAGTTCTAGAAAAAAAAATTTACTCTTAAGAGCACAGATGTAGAGTGACTTCCATGAGTCAGGTCTCCTTTATGTCCCTCAGGTTAACATATTCCTTAAGGAGAACGGGGACCTTTTATCATTTAAAATTTAGTTTATCTTGGACATTTTTATTATGGCTCTGAAAACTCTAAATGGTTGTCTTTTAGTATTTTCAAGATACTTGTTTCTTATGGCTAAGAAGTGTTCATTGATATTTTGTAAATTGTCATTTTACTGAAGGTGGCTTCATTTAATTTAAGGGTGGGAGTCACTAAATAACTCTGTTGTGCTCTGCTGAAATAGGTAGTCATGTTACATCCAGAAGGCCCGTGGTAACCAATTTTAGGATACTCTGCAGTTGAGCTCAGACGAAGGCTAACACCAAGTGAGTATATTAATACTCCAACATTAAGAAGAATGAGCCCAGGGCCAGATGTCCCTTGCTCCAGATACAGGGACCCTGAACTTGGAATATAATAATGCATATGGAATAGAACAATGAACTTGGAACATAACAATGGCCTTCACCTCACTGGTGACCCAGAAGTAGCACAGCAGGGTGGGACCCAGTTCCAGAAGCCTGGCTCTCCTTCTGTTTTAAAATTCCAAGAATGCTGGTGCTCACTGGCATGGAGTAGATCCAGAGTTGTTCTGGAAAAACTTGAAGTCTGCTGTGGACTTGGGGCAGGGACAGCCTTGCCATGATGTCGGGAGCCCAGGGTCAGGTAGGTGCATCAGGGTTCGGTGCTGCTCAGCATTCTGATCAGGCTTTGCCTGTCCAGGCCCAGTCGTAGCTGTGAGAGGGCGAGATCATTAGCAGATGCTTGTCTGTTCAGGCCTGTCTCTTCTCTTACAGGCCACGGTGGCCACAGAAGGCCATCAGTGCTCAGTTCCAGAGGCACGGCTCCTTCCTCTGAAGCAAGGCCAGCCAGAGCACCTCTGCCTCTTTAGATCTTGTCACTGTGGCACAGACCAGCACTTTCTTCTAGTCTGGGCAAAGCTTCTCTGCTTTCTAATAGAAAACCTCATATTTAATTGTATCTCTCTGTATACTTTAAACAATTTCGATAAGCTTTTCTCATAAATCCTGGTTCCTTTTAGGCAAAAAGAAAGTAACATTTAAAAAAAAATTGATTTGGCAAAGAGGAAAAAAAACCAGTACCATTGATTTAAAACAACCCGAAAAGGGAGGAGTTGCCTCTCTTCTTTGTGTGTATTGTTTCCTGTATGTAAATGTCCTTCCATGGCCTCATTTATCACCGTGACTTCTCCAGGGAGCTGCCATTTCCTGCCACCTCAGACTCCTACTAGTACAAAAACATTAGGAGAGGGGGCTGGAAGCCCCGGATTGAACAGTTTGTCTGGGGGAAAGGCCATCAATTACATGTGTAAATAATCTATGGGCATGCCTGGTTGTTTATGCAAGGGAGCCGTGGGGGTGTGGATGAAAGAGATTTGCATAACAGTAATCGAAGGCGCTCTAGCACCCAGGCCTATCTCCACTCCAGCGATGACTGGGGTTCTTAGAAGTACTGTCTGGCTGGAGAGGAAAGCCAGGTGGTGGTAACTGCTTCACCATGTGGCACCAAGGGGCAAGACTTGGGGACCAGCATGAATTAATCACAGGCTTTTAGAATGTCATCACATTTCTTGGGTCTGGCTTTGGTAAATTCCAAAGTGAAAGCTGGGAACGGCCATTTTGGTCTCAGCATTTGCCTTTTGAGAACTCTGGGGTTGCAACTGCAGACTCCCTTTGATGTCAGCTCTCAGTGTCTTTGAGGAACAGGAATCTATCACTTATGGCCTTGTCTTCTCGAGAAAGGGACATGTGGGCCAGAGAGAGGTCTCTGCCAGTGAACAAGCTCATGAACATGGAGTATCCTCGTTGTGGAAGAGCCGAAACACCTCTCTGTACGAGGCTCTGTGCCTGGGAGAGTCCCACAGAAACCCACTTGTGGTGGGCAGTGGGCATTTCCAGGAGGATGCTCTTCCGCCCGCTCCATCAGCCAACACTGCTGTGAGAAGCACAAACTCTGCCGAGGGATCCCGGATGGGTGAAGTAACAGGATTGTTATATTCCGAATCTCCTCAAAAACACCTCGAAGGAGATCGGCTCAGGTAAGCTAGTGTGTTGGTTAGCTTCGGGAGAGCCATGCCTAGTTAATCTGCCCCAAGGAAAACACCGAAGGGAACTTACTCAGAACCTCCATGGCGCCTCCATTGCGCTGATCTGATAGGGGATGTGTTTTCGGAAACCTTTTCTGGCTTTATAAAGTACTGGAGTTTTAGTTTTCTGAAACTTCCGTCTTGAGCTTCAGCAGCTTCGTGTGTGTGTGTCACATATATCCTTCAGTGAAGTCTTTGATGCAGTTTGCACATCATATAAGAAGATAAAGTATGCACCATAGGAGACGCCAGACTGTGAATGAAACTCGCTACCAATGCTTACATAAATCTCCTCCTGGAATTCCCAGCAAACAGGGCGCGCGGAGCTTGGAGCGCTGGAGGTGGGGGCTTTGCTCATTTGTCCCAGCTGTGGGCCTTTCACGTGTGATTTATCCACAGCTCTAATCTAAAGCTCTGAAGCAACATGAAGCTGAGGAGGAAAGAAAAGAGACTTTTGCCTTTATCCTGACTCAGAACCCAGGTTCACCAGATGTCTGACCACCAGCCCAGTAAGATGCTTTGTCTTTGTCTATAGATCTCACATTTTCCCTGATGTGAGGTAGTCATGGGTGCATTGTAGCCTTGGATGGCACTGAGGATGGACCAGTCCCTCATCGTCAGCTTTGGATCCCCCCCCCCCCATTTCGCTGGTAACACTAAAGGGGAACACATCAAATTGTCCCACCTTAGGTCTCTGGACACGGGAAGAGACATGACATCATGATCTGCTCCAAATACTAGAATATTGCATGCTTTTGTCTCACCCAGCTGAGATGTCGATGACCTGGCCCAGAGGCTGCTCCTCAGAAAGAGTGACTCACCTGAAGCTGTAGTAAAAAGCTGGGAAGACTAACCATCCTTTTTAACTAGACAATGCGCTTGTTCTTCACAGAAGCCCCGCCCCCTGCAGCCCTTTAGGGAGCGCCCCTCATCACAGCACTGTGAAGCCCACTCACCTGGAGAAGTGTAGCTTTTCATACTCTCTATTTTTTACTTTTGGATACTGACCGGAAGTCTAAGCCTGGGATTGGAGAGATGGCCGAAGGGTTAGGAGCCAGCACTACTCTCGCAGAGGACCAGAGTTCACTTACCAGCATCCACGATGGGAAGCTCATAACCCCCTTTAACTCCAGCTCCAGGGGACCTGACTCCCTGTTCTGTGCCTTCCAGTACTGCACACACATGCACAAATCCACACACAGGCACACTGCATAGACATAATTGAAATAAAAATGAAATATTGGTTAAAGCCTAAACATACTTTCCTTTCTCTTTCTCTGAAATCCACCCCTGTCCACCACCATGCGACTGCTTGCTGACCTCTGTTGCTGAGCATGCTGGCTTTCTTGGGCCCTAACTCAAAAAGCGTGGCTTTCTCTTCTCTGGCTCTTCTTCCTTCTTCTATCTCCCTACACCTGGAAACTGCCAAGACTTAAAGTTTGTCTGCCTTGTGACTTTTCTCTCAAATTCTAATGAAATTGTCCTTTCACTTTCTTACTAATTTGCTTCTAGAATCTCGCATTAAAGACACTAAGCACCAGAAAGGGAATCATGATATTCCTGGCAATATATGATCTCTCCCTTGCCCTAGCGATGAAAATGGAACTCCACTCTTACCGCACATGGGTAAAGTGTTTGTGCCATGAGTTGCTGCATGAAAAACTCCACAGGAAAAGTGATGGAAGCAGGCAGGAGCCGTCGCTTTCTCCTTCTGGGGCTGGCATTATGCAGGAAGGATGTCCAGCAAGGAGGAACAGAAGAGTGGTGACCGTCCACCTACCCAGGGACACATTTTCCTCTTTATAGTCAACAGGATTTCAGAAGGGGGTGGTTCAGATCAACTCAGTACGTAGAAGCGAAAGAGACACCTGTGAGACTTCAGCTATCGTCAGCATACTGCAACGTGACCCCAGCTTCAGTCTTGCAGGGGACCAAAAGCAGATGAAGCCTCCCTGTCTGCTGGCATATTTGGCTCTATTAAGATTTTAGTGAATAGTTGAGAAGATACAGAGGTCCCCCCCCCCCCATGCCCCGGTAACTTTAGTGAGACAGCAAGAAGGTCCTGAGACTAAAAGAAGCGATTGTCTTAGGATAGTGGGGGAAATGATGTCCCACCTACCGCAGAGGAAAACTTTGTTATGTGTAAGCGCTGTGCTTAGAATAAAATGTGAGAATCATGAAGTCCATAAATCAGAGATGAATATACGAGAGAGGCCGAGGAAGGCTGAGAATTTATAAATGACTGGATGGTAGTTAGAAGTGTAGGAATGCTAAAGTCTCTTTCAGAGGAAAAAGCTATGCTATAAACAGCTCAGAAGAGAGCTGGCAAGAGGAGCACCGGTGACCCAGAGTGGAAACTCCCCGGCTAAGGGAGTGAGGGAATATACAAAGGACCAGAAGAGAGGAGATGTAAGAGATCTCAAGAATGGAAAATCCAGCTTCTGACTGACGGGCACAAGGAAAAGCACAGCTACAAGAAACGCACAGGAAAAGTCACAACGGAGAAGAAATTGTTCATGAGAAGAAAACAGGAATTTTTAAGTGAATCCGGCCGAGTGGTGACATAAACCTGTAAACTCAGTTTCCAGAGAGAGAAGCAGGAGAGCTGCTAGTCAGATCCAGTCAGGATCACACAGTGATCCCCTGTCTCAAAAGTCAGGAAAGAGAAGTAGAGCGGCTGGGTGGATGGGTCAGCAGCTAAGAGTACTTGCTACTCCTGCAGAGGTCCTGAGTTCGGAACCCAGCACCCACACTGGGCAGCTTACAACCCCTTGTAACTCTAGCTCCTGTGGATCTGATACTGTCTTCTAACCTTTGCTGCTACCAACAGATATACGCACGTAAATATACAAACACACACACAAACACATACATGCACAAACATACACACACAAGTACACACACAAGTATGCATACACATATGTACTCACACACATGCCCACACATGCAGACACACACACACATGTCCACACATGAAGACACAATAAAATAAAAATTATAGATGTTAATTTTAAAAAGAATTCAGGGGTTTATGAACTTTTTCTAGGGAGAGACATTTAGTTCATAGGAGACAGACTAGATTACCTAAAACCCTTGTCTCTTTTTGGATAATGGGTATTAGAACTAGTCAAAGTCAGCATTTGTGTGTAGGGAACCATAACACACAAGGCCCACACTTCAGATTTTGCTTATTATACACTCAGAGCTGGACTGCAGATTTCAGAAAAGGATTCAAGTTTGTCTAAAATTAAAAAAAATATTAAATTTGACAGAACATGGCCTTTGAATCGTAATTTTGTAAAAATAAGCACACAAGGGTAAGTGAGGGATGAGCCATCATCCTGGCATACACATGAAAATTCCTCTTTAACAGGAGAGTACAAAGTGCTTAAATGTTCTTGACTTTGGCAATTAGGGGAAAAAAATCCAAAGAAAATTGTAGGCTTTGGAAAACCTTAAAGGGAACCAGGAGTTAATTTGAAACCGGATATATGCTTCCAAACCACTGGAGAAAATAAAAATAAAGGCAACGTTCCTAAGAAAAGACGGAAGGAAATAGTAAAAGCATACCAAAGCACGAAGCATGCACCCAGGTAATAGAATTAAGAACCAAAATACAAATTATACTCATACATGTATTAAATCATTCAGGTTAAGTTAATAAATAGAATTCAATTATAGTCAATGTAAAGAGCATAACACAGAGTAATGTAGAAACAGGCCAAGCAAAAGCAGGCACAAACGCCACTGTCTCTGCTGCTGCCCAGATGCGTCTCTTCTCCAGGCAAGGTGTGGACATCATCTTCATACAAAGGAGGATTCAGCGAAAACACTCTCTACCTTGAGCTTGTTAGCAAAGGGAGCTACAGAGAGCAGTAACTAACCAGTCCAAGAAGACATGAAAGAAAGCTGCAGATCCTACGAAGCCTGTAGGTGGAGGGGAATTTCTTTTCATTTTTTTAAGGTTTCCCGTGTGTGTGTGTGTGTGTGTGTGTGCTTTGGGATCCAAACGCAGGTCTTCTGGACGAGCAGCCACCCTTTTTTAGCAGATGACTCATCCCTTCAGCACCCAGAAGCAGTATATCTTGAATGCAGTCTAGTGAACAAAATGCCCTAAAGCAGAGGGAAGGCTTGGGTATTGAAGCAAAGAAGCAATCTCAGTCTCTATGACAGGTGACAAGAGAGAGGGAAATGCATGTGTTCCAGGGCAAATGTAGGAAGATGCGAAGGGGAGAGAGGCCGCTCTTTCGGTCCTCAGAGTGCTGAGCTGAGGTTGAGGGATGCTTTCACGTGTCTCCCAACTTGGAGTCGATGTGCTGAGTCCATTTCCATGGTCTGACAGGCACTAAAAGCATGACCAAGAAGAGGCCCTGTGGCCTTGCCGTTTTGGTTGTTTCTGATGTGAAGGGGCGACTGCACACTGGCGGGACAGGACATTGGGAAAGCGACAGGGACTCAGATGCACACGGGAAGCCAGGCCCAAGGAGGAGAAGATTTAGTACTGCCTCCTCCTCTCCCAACAGGACGTCTAAACTTGGTGCTGCACTATTCTTGCTCCCTCCAAGTGGGCCCCATGGGGCCAAAAGCTAGGGGTGGCATTCAGCTACACGCAAAGGAAACCACAATGATCAGTAATGTGCAAAATGGTGAGATTCTGCCCGAAGGGACCTGAAGTCCCCATGCCTATCGGAGTCTGTGTTTGTGTTTGGGTTGATTTCCATCTCCCAAGCTTAAATTTTGCTGAGAAGCTGGTAGGCGAGAGGTAAATATAACATTAGAACCTTTGGCTCGAATCGTGTCAGAGCGCTGCAGTACTCATCCACAGAAGGGTACCAAGAAAGGGCAATGCTGGGGCCTTTTCCTGGATGCTGATGTGCTGAGGGAGCATGTGGGTGGTCCCCTCTCTGCTGGCTCTGAGAGTCTATTGCCCAAGGCAAATGAGCTTCTGCAGACCCTTAATCAGCAGGGTAGGAGTCCGGAGTGCCTTTGCTGCCCGGGTTCTCCATCACCATTTAGGGATAATGGGAAACAAACTGTTTGTTTTCTTTTATATTTTAAACCTTCAGCCTACATTTACTGCTGTGGAGAAGACAAATGACCCCACCATTATCTAGAGTGATTGGTGTAAGAACCGAGACGTGCCAAGTTTATGAATGGGACATTAGAGCCAGGGGTCTTCTCAGTGACCCGGATGCCCCAACCCACAATGTCTCTGCTCAGAATTCCTCCGCTTTTCTCATTGGTCCCATGAAAACACATTTGAAGCACAGTTCCGTTGTAGAAGCAATCGTCTTGCCTTTGTTTATTGACATTGCACACAACCATCCGGCCACCATCTGCACCTCGCATTTCTCTTCCCCTACTGGCAACAGGCTACCGTATTCTGTCCACCCTGCAGGTTCCTCTTCCCCCCTTCCACTCACTGGTTTCCTGGTTGCAGTTGGCAGTTGGTGATGCGGCGCACCCGTGTAAGTGCCCATGTTACAGTGACCAGTGTTTGGAGTGCCTCCCCCGCCTGGCACAGCCCTCAGTGCCTCTCCTTTGCCTCCGTTCAGGAGACTCCAGTTCTCTGCATGTTGCCAGGAGCTCCAGAGAAATGCTTCCTCCAGGTGAGTTCCACGGTAGTCTACAGAGCCCTGAGCCCGCGCTAGCCCTGCTCATAAAACCATCTTCCAAATGTTTTGGTAGCAGAAGCTACCCTCACTTCCCTTGTCTTCTAGAAGTTTCCATTAGCAACATTTTCACTTGAGCCTCGACTCGAGGCAAGTAAGGGTTCAGTTCGCCTCTGCCACCACCTACCTTCTCTTCCTGGTGTTGCTATAAGGTGAGATCATGTCTTCTTAGCCAGGATGTAAACTTTTTGGCAGAAGGAAAACATCTAGTTAACCCTATATACATACTCTAATGGTGAAACTGAATATGTTGGTCTTTCAACTTGGCCTTGCATAGTGAGTAACTCCCAAATGCTATTTTTAGCACAGTCCTCCCTAAACAATGGGTCCATTGTCTTCCTCGGTGTCTCCTGTCTGATGGCCCATAGGCAACATGAACAACACGTCTTCAGACATAAATCAAGCACCTTACCCTACTTCTGCTCTGGGTTTGCTTTGATTCTCCTACAGCCCTTTTCCAATGGAGGCCATCAAAGCCCATAGCCCTATCTTTTGTCTTCCATTCTTCTTCATCTCCATTTCCCACCAGCCCCTCATACATGGTAGAGTCACCCCTCAACATTTTTTTCGCATTGCCTTCTGCTCATTGGCCCCAAATTTCACCTCCCACCTGACTTCTCCATTTGCCAAAACCATGGCACCTCTGCTTTGTAGATGTCCAGATGTGCGGTGTCAGAGTTACACACACCCCTGAGAGGTACCGTTTGGGTTTCAGGACACCCGAGATTCTTGAGAGATATGGTGTATTGTTTTAGAGAATAATTTTAGCTGATGCTTTTGAGCATTAGAACAGAATGTTATAAAATAGTAAATTTGAAATACAGTGGTTCTCTTTGAGACCCTCCAGGTGTGTGAGCTCCGTGTCCTCACTCAGGACCCCATCCTGCTCATGACACGTACATCTCTCAGTGCAGCCCGTGTGGCCCCCACCGGCCTCTCCGTCTGGCTCGTCTCATTTTCACTATCTTTTCCCCAGGCCTACATTCTGCCTCACGTGCCTTGCCACGCATTTGTTTTGTTTTTATTAAAAGTTTCCCTTGCCAAGATTGCATTTGCTTTATCATTCGGATGCCCTCACGTGCCCATTCTTCTACACTTAGCTGCAACCTCCCTCCAGATGGCCCCTCAAGAGGTCTCTGAGTTAGAATCGCTCCATTTCCCCTTTGTCTGTCCTTTCCTTCTCATCTGGTACAAAATCACCTTGTCCCTATCTCTCCCTCCTGCGATGTATTAATGAACTCCATTTGGAAAACTTAACATTTTGACTTTTATGTTCTGAGGCACCCTGGAGAAGGAATTTTGGCTCTTCTATGGGTTTCTATGGAAAAAAAAAGATCAATATCCAGGGAACGAGCCTCCCTGCCTACACAGGTCCTCAGTTTCTGCTCTTTCTGAACTCCCTTTTTGCCCCTCCATCAGGTGTACATGGCTCTGTCTTCTGTGCCACAGCACTGGGGCCACAGCTAAGCACAGAGATTGTCACTGTGCAGCGGCATCCTCCAGACACAACCCAGGCCTCTCTAGGGGCACCTGCTCCTTGGTCATCTTCGTTAGACACTAAACTGGCTTCTGGGGGCCTGGCTGTCCCATCCCATCTCACCTGCATTTGCTGTTCTTCTGTCTTCAGATGCAAGGAAAGCTCCTAACACTCCCCCTTGTCTCCTTTCGGAAGAGCATGTGCTCCTGCAGCCTGGGCGTCTGTGCTCCACATCTAGAACCTCGCACTGCTTCCTTCTGTATCAGGGGCTTCCCAAGGGTTGGAGGCGGATGGGTAATGAGATCATGACCGCAGCACCTAAGAATCTATGTCTCGTCAAGGTCCTTTTGAGGTGAGGTTGCCTCCGGGAGTCTCAGCACTGTCCTCCTTCTGTAGTTTGCCTGCCAAGGAAAGGACACTGTAGACAGTCCCAGAGGACACCTGCTTCTCAGGGAATGGGTGTGACCTGACCTAACTAAGTCACCTGATGCCACGTGCACACCTGACATCTAGCAGAAGCCCTGCCCTTTCTTCCCCAATCACTCAGTGTGTGTGTGTGTGTTTTCCCGGAAAAGCTCCATCCATCTGCCTAGGTTAGCCCACAGTGCGCAGCGCTTCTGGGCTCTGACTTTCTCCGTGTTGTGGTTCCCAGGCTCTGACGTTTCCTTCCCAGGACTGGACACCATCATTATTACAGGTCTTCATGGGAACTCAAGTAATAGCAAACATGGTTTGTGAGGGTAATTAGTAGGCAAGAAAATAAACTATAAAACCATGGACTCTGAAGAAGGGATTCTTCTTGGGAGGAAGGAGAGGGAAGTGAACAAAGGGGTCCTGCATGGGCCGTGGGAAAGGAGATGAAGAACTTGCTCTAAAAGGATCTGGGAGATGTGTGACAAGGTAAGTCTCTGTCCTGTTCTATAACCCAAGTTTGTAAACTGATACTTCTGTGTATGCATGTACTTGTGTGTGCATGTGTGTATGTGTGTGCGTGTGAATGGCACTTGGTGTGGAATATAGGGTTCAACACATACTGGGCAGGAACTATATCACTGAGCAGCGTTCATTCCCAGAATATGTTTCCTTATATACATTAGTATTTTTTCTCATTCCAAGGATAATTTCATGAAAAGCTCTTTAAAATATTGCGTCTATATAATTATAAAGTCTAGAAGAGAAATATGAAAATGGTGTGATGTTATCTCAGACAATCCAGGACAGTTTATGGCATCATCTAAAAACCCACTGGCTGGCAGAGGCTGCTCTGGCTTCCTCTCTTGCTCTCTCTCCCTCTCTCTCCCAGGTGTCCCCTCTGCCATCCAGAGGCACCTGCGTTCACCAAGGACAGGGAGGGAGGTGAGCTGGTTAGCAGGCTGGACCGTGGCTTGAGATTGGTCATGGGTCTTCACAGAGGCATAGCATCTGACTTGGAATTCCCCTGCGTGAGGTCCTCCGGGGGTGACATCATGCACATTCTGCAATGTGGCTCACTTTCAGTGCACAAATGCCAGCGGTATGCACAGGAAACGAAGGAAGGAAAGTGAATATAAGAAAACAATAGCTGCGCTTAAAAACTGCTCCCACTTTAAACAAAAGTGGAGCAGGCCATTCCAAATTTCTGCTTATTAGGAAGGAGTTTTCAAGCATCCTTCGTAGACTTGCAACAGAGCTGGTTGCTACTGGTGCCTGTTGGGCTGGTGATGTTTGCTGAGACAGTCCCCTTGAAGCGCAATCAACACAGTACAGAAAATTTCTTATAAGGAGCTAGAATGGTTGTGGCTTTGCCTACTTGGATAATAGCATCAATCTGGCCATCATTGAACTTGCTTAGCTGGTTTTATGCAGGGAAAGAACCTTGCCTAGGTTCCTTGGATGCTAAACACTGTGCCAGGGTGAGGGGAAAGAAGTGACCAGGTAGTCTGGGGTCAAAGTATTCCGTGGTCTTTACACTGACTTGGCCAAGATGGGCTTCATGTAAATATTATTGATTAAGAGTTAATCTCAATAAGGGGACTTGGAAAGGGTAAAAAAAATGGCAGTCACATGAGCAAAGTATTAGGGTTTGCATATGTAATGAATCAACAGAAGAAGCAAACAGTAAACTTGGAAGAAGAGAGATCCTTCCCCATCTCTGAACTCAACAGATTTGCTTTGGTTCAGCCTTCTCCTCTTGAGTCCAAACACTACATTAAGTCAGAATGTTCCTGCCCTGGAATGGTAATCTAATAATCCCCCAAACACTTGGGAGATGAAGTCCCATTTGCTCCTTTCACATTCTGCCCTTAGAAAACACTGCTCTTTGGACGTTTATCTTCGGCTTCTTGGATTTAGTCACCAAGGAGACAGCAGCTTTGCTGCGGTCCATAAAGAATGCACAGGCTCCCTTCAGGCCATCCAGATGCAGTTCCAGGCAGCTCTCTCCTGGACTCAAACTTCTAATCTTGGTGGTTAACCCGGACCCTTAACCTCCTTTCCAAATCACAACGGGTATGTAGACAGGGAGGTGACGCTGTGTAAGCTGGGAACAATGCTCTTGGCCGCGGCTTCTTTTCCTCTCTGGTTTAGTCCTGAGGGATGTGGCTTTTCTACTTCTTTGAACCTCACGAGTCCTGAGGTTTTATTGCAAA
The DNA here is from genome assembly GCF_037038515.1 of Microtus pennsylvanicus. Lineage (NCBI taxonomy): Eukaryota > Metazoa > Chordata > Mammalia > Rodentia > Cricetidae > Microtus > Microtus pennsylvanicus. The sequence goes on from NC_134586.1 coordinate 29,825,128, forward strand.
AAGAAGAATTCTGTGTGGTTTTAAAAGGCCAGTCACTTTGAGTAATCCAAACCCTCACTTATCCAAACACAGAGGCTGAGGACCTCTTAGCAAACGGGGTCCCCTGTGATACAGATTTTGGCAAAGGTTTGTTATCTGTCCTGCGTTCTTGCCCATATTTTTACTTAACAAGTCTGCTCGTCATGTTTCCAAGTCACCTTGTCCTTGTTAGAAACCCTCGTGGATGTGCATTTGTGTACATGCATTCAGGTGTATGACCATGTGCAAGTGAGCATGCACACAGGGTCATGTTAGAGAGAGGAAAGGAGTTGGCTGTTTGCTAAACCCTGCAGCAAATGAGGTTTGGGGATAATTAAGAGAAATCTCCCTTGGCAGAAATGTGCCTCTTTCGGGTCTGCTTCTCATTTTGGACAATTGGAAAAGGCGATCACTCAAGTTTTATTGATGCCAAAAGTTTTTCACAGTCATCAATATAGGCTAAGAAAATGAAGTTGTTGACATCTTATTTCTGGCTTTTTTTCTTTCAGATAATTTTGCAGTCTCTAGCATCATATATTTTGAACCACGGAAGTTTCATCCCATAAGTGAACATTTCCAACACATTGTACATTACAGCTTTTGTGATCTGCCAGTCACATCTGTATCAATCAAGCCCATCCAGTGCAGTAAGACTGATCTGTCTGATATTAATCTTACTCAAAGGGGCATGACATAAAACTTGCAATCACACACACACATGCCTTTAGCTATTCGTAACAGAGAATATATATATATACTTTGGAAACCGGTTTCCAGGCCTTTGAGGATTTGGCCCACTCCTTCAAGCTGTACTTCAGTGATATCTTCTATGCTATTTTTATTTTGTCTCTTGGGTTCATAGGTTGGGGCTTTGGGTAGAGAGTTTACTCCTCATGTTTCAGCTCTCTGGGTCAGAAGTCTCAGCTCCCACGTGTCTGTCCTTGGTGCTTGGCTTCTGCTAGCGTGTGAAATATGGGTACGGTATGGGCTGAAAAGTAAGGGTATGATACGATATGGGCTAGGAAAGAGCAACTTTTTTCTCCTTCCAGTTGCAGGGTGAAAGTAGTCTTCCATAGAAGACCAGTCTAAGGGCCGGGCGGTGGTGGCGCATGCCTTTAATCCCAGCACTCGGGAGGCAGAGGCAGGTGGATCTCTGGGAGTTCGAGGCCAGCCTGGTCTACAAGAGCTAGTTCCGGGACAGGCACCAAAGCTACAGAGAAACCTTGTCTTGAAAAATAAAAAAAAAGAAGACCAGTCTAATAAATTATGGTTTGGGTGTGGACAGAAGACCAGCTAAACCAGTGTAGAGATGCCTCCTGCACGCTCAGGACAGATAGGGTTAGTAGGCCTAAGTATTTGCTCTCAGGTGAGACAAGCAGGATGGTCTTATAAAGTGACACCACTTCCCTCAGGCCACCTCTTGGAAGGATCAGACTGGATACCAGGTGCACAGGAAGCTGAGTCACGAGCGGCACCGTGGCTGCTATTAGTGGGGAATACAGCCTCGGGTTAGCTCATGGGGCTGCCAGAGTGCACACCATAAAAGCACAGATAGTTGCTACTACAGGAAGGAAATGGAGTGACCTGCTTCAGTAATATTAGCTACTGAATAATGGTGTTGGCCATCTCTGATTTAAAATCAGAGTTACAAGTAGAATAACGGGATGCCCTGAAGAAATAGGTTGGGGCACAAGGATGAGCTAATCATTCTCTACCGTTGCTAAGCCTGAGGCCAAATTCACAAACTGAAGTTTCCTCAAGTCAAACTCTGCACCTCTGAATGATTTTTATTTATTAATTGCTCTGTGCTTTTATTTATTAAATGCTGCTATTACTGCATTTATTACTCTCCTTGGAAGTCCATATGCATTTTGTATATCTTCTACATCCGAGAGAGAGAGAGAGAGAGAGAGAGAGAGAGAGAGAGAGAGAGAGAAAGAGAGAGAGAGAGAAAGCATGCGTGCCTCTATTGTGTGTTCTTGAAGGAGGAGCTGAATTTAAGTAAGACTCTCAGGGCTGTAAAAGAGTTTAACAAGATCTGGATACCTTTTCCATCTCCTCCATCCCCTATCTAATTGTGTGCCTTTCCCTCCAGATGTGTATAATGGACTATCGGTTGCATGGAAACCTCCCTGGCCACTTACCTCAACAGCGCAAATCAGTGGTGTTGTAAATCAGACATCTCCAAGTATCTCTGTGGGCCAATCCATACCCCAGAGCCCTAGATCTAGGCACAACCAGAGTAGGAACTGTATTGAATGTTAGGAGAGCCTGGATGCTCCAACGTACTGCCGGGAAGGCTGTCCTGGCTGACTGGACTAATAAAACCCTGTTGACAGGAAAGGATATTATAAAAGTATACATGGCTGATATTAATAACTCTACCCTAACTATTTATGACATTGAGATTGGCCTAACAGAGCATTCATAATTCTGCAAGAATTCCACCCAATTCTGTTTGTGGGCTGGCTTTCCTGGCCTTCCAACTGACACGCTTTGCCCAGTGTTCCATGGTCTGAATAATTTCTTGCTTGTCCTGTCAAGGTCTCATCCAACACATTAAAACCCACAAATATGAATGTGGTGACTCCTGAAGGTTAAAGGTTTCTTTTTTAAGTATTGTTTTTACTGTAAACAATGAGACTACAGGGCTGATCTGCACCTTCAAAGTTTCAGGGCAGTGGCCTCCTGCAAGAGCCTTGGCTAGCCAAGCTAATAGGCCAGCATGCTGACTAAACTCGGCTCTCCCTTCTCCCTGGATTTTAAAGGTGAGACATACATACATGAAATCCGGCACTACACTATTGCCACCCAACCATTTGCAGAGAGTCTGTGAGAAGAAGCCTTTGGACAGAAGCTGTAAAAGCGGAACGACATTTGATTGGCAGCAACAGGTGATACAGAAGAGACAAAAAGACGCCGGGTTTCCATGAATGGAGCAAGGAGGGCTTGCACCTGCCTTAGCGGGTAGAGTGATGCTCACTGCTGCGTTGGCCAGGGCTGGCATCATCTCCCTTTGCTACTCGTCATGGTGAACTATGCCAGTGTGGTACTCTCAGGCCGTGGTACTCTCCACGTTCACCGCTACATTGAAAAGCCACTGGCGGAATAAAGCCGCAGGCCTGTGCAGAGGAAGACGGGGGACCTGGGCCTGAGGACCACATTCTTTTCCCTTTCTTCATCTCCTTCCCTTCTGCGTGACACCACATCCCTCTGGTGTCTTATCAGCTCCCCGGTTGGACAGAGAAAATAAGCCTCCTGGTCTACCTCTCTAAGGAAAAATCCGAGCAATCACATTTCTGGCTCAGAATGAAGCTTGTTTAGCATAATAAGTTGGCGACTTTGTGAACAAAAAAGTTCTGCCAGAAGATCTGTGTGTTCAGGGGGCTGTCAGAATCAATTCTGAGCTTGTCTCCGTGCTTGCGGATAAGCTATCACGGAACTTACAATCTCTAAAGGTCAGCAATGGGGGAAACAGCCTGGGGAGCAGGCTCAGAAGGCCTGGTGTGAACACCCACCCCTGTTTTGTTCCTGCACACCCAAGTTCTATCACAGCATCTCGGGGAGACTCTTTCCTAATCCAACTTCAGAGGTGAAAAACCAGGGCCCAGAAGTGCCTATCTCTATGTAGGCGCAGGGTGAGGCAGAGCTTATCTGAGTACCATTTGAGCTTAGGCTGGGTGGCCCTGATCTGTACCCAATCCCCCATTACATTCTTGTCTCTTTGCCACCTCTGTATCTTTCTCTTCATCTGATGAACCTTTGGGTACTTTTGGAGTTCTTTCCAGATTCTGTTCAAGTTGATTTGCTTTTCCAGAAGAATAGTCTGAGATTAATATCTGGAATTGACTTCTGCCTTTTAGGAGGAAGTAAGAAGGAAGGAAGGAAGAGGAAGACTGCCCCGAAAAGAACTGTGCTTGGGTTTTCAGAACCCTAGACTTGTGTCTTATGGAGTCAAGTAGAGAAGTTGCTCTTGCCCTCCTGGTGTGGTTACCTCTGGAGCTACCAAGGCCTCTACTGGCAAAGGGACGGCAGCTGACACAGAGCTATTCCAGGAGTGTGAGGCCATCTCTTCCAACCAGGAACAGAGAGTGGGGACAGGATGGACCTTTAGGAGCTCCAATCCATCCTTCAGCTTCTCTTTCTTCCCACTGTGATGCACATGGGCTCTGCCACCCCATGTCCCATACACAGGCTCAAAGACATCAGACTGAGAAGTGAAGGTCTCTCTTGTCTCTGACTTCTGTTTTCCAATGGGGTGAGTTGCTTTGGGGCTTCCAGCTGGAAGCCCATGCTTCACGCTGGAGCCTTCCAATTCAGAAGTCAGAGGGAGTCCAAGGACTGGCCAGAGGCCGCTTATCTGTCAGCCTTCCTGGAGAAGGAGGAAGTCTTCCTTTCCTTCCTGATAATCTTTTCCTCCCATTTGTGATGTCAGGAATGCTAGGAACCCCACCTCGTTTAGGGGAAAAATCTTACACAACCATCTGGCCTTTACGCCTCCCAATAAAACGTATATTAACACTTAAACAAAAGGCACACCGTTTGTTTATTGCTGCCTTATGGCTATCTTGAAGCCAAGAGGCATGACACACAGCCCGTAGTGAGCTGAGGAGCAGCAAAGAGTGGCTTGTGGGAACAATGTCCTCACAACCAAACCAGACAGTCCCACACGTTATCAGCTCGAGAGGACAAAGGAGGCCACATTTCTGTTTGGATCCCATAAACACTAGATTGCCTTACAATGGCACCCCCTCCCTTCCACATCCCCCTCAGCAGCAGGAGCTCCTGCACTGCCATGGGACTCCACGGCGTAGACATTCCCAGGAGTCCAGAGGCAAGCACACCCGTTCTCTGCTTGATGTCCAGCCAGCTGGCCTGGGTGGCTGTGAGGACCTTGTGCATGGAGGTTGGACTCAGAAACTCTGGCCTAAAGGGTGTTTGCATCTCTCTCTGACAGCTATCATGGTACAAATTGCTACAGGGACGTGCTGCCCTCCATGAAAACATAATGGAGCTACTGTGTGGCTTTTCTGAGAATCCAAATGTGTCCTTAGACTCTCAGAGGCTGAGACATGTAGGGTGTATTACAGACAATTTCCCTGAGTTCCGAAAAACAGTAGTTAGCTTTTGGTTTGTTTTCAAAGATAGCCCCTTTCCTCCTGGGCACACACAAATGACTATAAAGAGGAGACCCAGTGTAAGTGAGAATGAGGTGCCTCCTGCTCATGTGACCATGGATAGGTCATACCATAAAGTGACAAAAAATGTCCCTTTCAGGAAGGAGCCCCTTACCCTTTCTGGTACCTGATCTTGAATGGGCCACCTAGGCCAACCGATGTTTCCTATCTCCAAACATCTCTGAAGGGGACAAGAAAGCCATTTCTCTGCATCCTTTCTTTCCAGGTACATCCCCTGTCTCTTAACCCATGGGAGTAACTGAAGGGAAAGGATTCAAATTCAACCCCATTGGCCCCCGTATGAGTTATGCTCACATAGCTGTGACCACCAAGAGGGAGCTTTAAAGGTTCCTTTGAAGTTTATTTGGGTTGCTAGTGTCAGAGATTTCGGTTTATGGTCCTTGATCCCATTGCTTCTCGGTCCATGGTGAAGTGAGTGGATGTTCACCAAAGCAGGAAGATACCCACTGCCATCTTCCAAGTGGTAACAGGATCACACCAAAGGAGGGATGCTATTCTAGAGAGCAAACACAGAGAGACGGAGGGACCAAGGACTAGATAGAACCTACAAAGGTCAGTCCCCAGTGACCCATGTCCTCTAGCATGATCTTCCCTTTCAGTTCCACATCCTCCCAGCCGGAAATGAAGCCTTCAAATGCAAGTGAGGATGTGGAGGACATTTCATATTCAAATCATAAAAGCGTCCAGTGTGCCGAGGACATTCAGTTCTGAGTTAAAGAGCCAGTGCCAACCCAGGCCTTAGTCCCTCTTGACGAAGAGTCCTCAGAGTCTCAAGTTTGTTTTGAAGGAAGCTCACCAGGCACTCTCCTCAGGAGGAAGGTTGACTCGAGCACCCACCATAGGCGATAATCTCACTCAAGGTTACAGCGGGAGGAGGAAAGTGTCATAGCTGAGAAAGGCAGAGAGCTTTCCCGCCACTTCGTCAAGGCTGAGGGTCTAGGCGCCAGATCACCTTTGTTTACTTTGCAACTTGTGTCAGCAAAGCTAAATGCAAAGATCTACTAGTAACTGGCGTGCACTAGATTCATGCGGAACAGCATGGCCCTTGATGGGCTGGGAAGAAGACGATGGCCTCGTTGAGAACAACCCTAGTAAGGTGCAACCTCAAGCAGCAAGCGCTGAAGAAATAGATAAAAACCCAAAGAACAAGTGGGTTACTTTGGAGTCCCTTTCCTGTGGGATTAGGACAGAGGAGACTCTTCATGCCGCTGCCATCATGGACGTGGCCTTTGTGACTGTCGGGAGCCTGCTCTGGGGAGCATCTTTTTTTTTTTTTTTTATCTTTAATAGAGAAATGAGTTTTTTTTAAATTTTTATTTATTTATTTATTAAAGATTTCTGTCTCTTCCCCGCCACCGCCTCCCATTTCCCTCCCCCTTCCCCAATTAAGTCTCCCCCCAGCCCGAAAAGCAATCAGGGTTCCCTGTCCTGTGAGAAGTCCAAGGAACCCCCACCTCCATCCAGGTCTAGTAAGTTGAGCATCCAAACTGCCTAGGCTCCCACAAAGCCAGTGCGTGCAGTAGGATCAGAAACCCATTGCCATTGTTCTTGAGTTCTCAGTAGTCCTCATTGTCCGCTATGTTCAGAGAGTCCGGTTTTATCCCAGGCTTTTCCAGACCCAGGCCAGCTGGCCTTGGTGAGTTCCCGATAGAACATCCCCATTGTCTCAGTGTGTGGGTGCACCCCTCGCAGTCCTGAGTTCCATGCTCGTGCTCTCTCTCCTTCTGCTCCTGATTTGGACCTTGAGATTTCAGTCCTGTGCTCCAATTTGGGTCTCTGTCTCTGTCTCCTTTCATCGCTTGCTGAAGGTTAATATTCAGGAGCATGCCTATATGTTTTTCTTTGGGTTCTCCTTATTTAGCTTCTCTAGGATCACTAATTATAAGCTCAGTGTCCTTGGTTTATGGCTAGAAACCAAATATGAGTGAGTACATCCCATGTTCCTCTTTTTGGGTCTGGCTTACCTCACTCAGGATAGTGTTTTCTATTTCCATCCATTTGTATGCAAAATTCATGAAGTCCTTGTTTTTTATTGCTGAGTAGTACTCTAGTATGTATAAATTCCATACTTTCTTCATCCATTCTTCCATTGAAGGGCATCTAGGTTGTTTCCAGGTTCTGGCTATCACAAACAATGCTGCTATGAACATTGTAGAGCATATACTTTTGTTGTATGATAAGGCCTCTCTTGGGTATATTCCCAAGAGTGGTATTGCTGGGTCCAGGGGTAAGTTGATCCCGAATTTCCTGAGAAACCGCCATACTGCCTTCTAAAGTGGTTGCACAAGTTTGCATTCCCACCAGCAATGGATGAGTGTACTCCTTTCTCCACAACCTCTCCAACAAAGGCTATCATTGGTATTTTTGATTTTAGCCATTCTGACAGGTGTAAGATGGTATCTTAAAGTTGTCTTGATTTGCATTTCCCTGATCGCTAAGGAAGTTGAGCATGACCTTAAGTGTCTTTTGGCCATTTGAAGTTCTTCTGTTGAGAATTCTCTGTTCAGCTCAATGCCCCATTTTATAATTGGGTTGATTAGCCTTTTACAGTCTAGTTTCTTGAGTTCTTTATATATTTTGGAGATCAGAGCTTTGTCAGTTGCGGGGTTGGTGAAGATCTTCTCCCAGTTGGTGGGTTGCCTTTGTGTCTTAGTGACAGTGTCCTTTGCTTTACAGAAGCTTCTCAGTCTCAGGAGGTCCCATTTATTCAATGAGGTCCTTAATGTCTGTGCTGCTGGGGTTATACGTAGAAAGTGGTCTCCTGTGCCCATGTGTTGTAGAGAACTTCCCACTTTCTCTTCTATCAGGTTCACTGTGTTCAAACTGATATTGAGGTCTTTAATCCATTTGGACTTGAGTTTTGTGCATGGTGATAGATATGGATCTATTTTCATTCTTCTACAGGTTGACATCCAGTTTTGCCAGCACAATTTGTTGAAGATGCTCTCTTTTTTCCATTGTATACTTTTAGCTCCTTTATCGAAAATCAGGTGTTCATAGGTTTGTGGGTTAATGTCAGGTTCTTCTATTCGATTCCATTGGTCGACTTCTCTGTTTTTATGCCAATACCAAGCTGTTTTCAATACTGTAGCTCTGTAGTAGAGTTTGAAGTCAGGGATGGTAATGCCTCCAGACGATCCTTTGTTGTATAAGATTGTTTTGGCTATCCTGGGTTTTTTGTTTTTCCATATAAAGTTGATTATTGTCTTCTCCAGATCTGTGAAGAATTTTGATGGGATTTTGATGGGGATTGCATTGAATCTATAGATTACTTTTGGTAGAATTGCCATTTTTACTATGTTGATCCTCCCAATCCAGGAGCAAGGAAGATCTTTCCATTTTCTGGTGTCCTCTTCAATTTCTTTCTTCAAAGACTTAAAGTTCTTGTCAAATAGATCTTTCACATCTTTGGTCAGAGTTACCCCAAGATATTTTATGCTATTTGTGGCTATCGTGAAAGGTGATGCTTCTCTAATTTCCCTCTCTGTTTCCTTATCCTTAGTGTATAGGAAGGCCACTGATTTTTTGGAGTTGATCTTGTATCCTGCCACATTACTAAAGGTGTTTATCAGCTGTAGGAGTTCTTTGGTAGAGTTTTTGGGGTCGCTTATGTATACTATCATATCATCTGCAAATAACGAGAGCTTAATTTCTTCTTTTCCGATACGAATCCCCTTGATCCCTTTATGTTGTCTTATTGCTATTGCTAGAACTTCAAGCACTATATTGAAGAGGTATGGAGAGAGTGGACAGCCTTGTCATGTTCCTGATTTTAGTGGGATGGCTTTGAGTTTTTCTCCATTTAATTTAATGTTAGCTGACGGCTTGCTGTAAATAGCTTTTATTATATTTAGGTATGACCCTTGTATCCCTAATCTCTCCAAGACTTTTATCATAAAGGGGTGTTGAATTTTGTCAAATGCTTTTTCAGCATCTAATGAAATGATCATATGGTTTTTTTCTTTCAGTTTATTTATATGGTGGATTACATTGATAGATTTGCGTATGTTGAACCAGCCCTGCATCTCTGGGATGAAGCCTACTTGATCATAATGGATAATTTTTCTAATGTGTTCTTGGATTCGGTTTGCCAGTATTTTATTGAGAATTTTTGCATCGATATTCATGAGTGAGATCGGCCTGTAATTTTCTTTCTTGGTTGGGTCTTTGTGTGGTTTTGGTATCAGGGTAACTGTAGCTTCATAAAAGGAATTTGGCAATGACTCTTCTGTTTCTATATTGTGAAATACATTAAGGAGTATAGGTATTAGCTCTTCTTGGAAGTTCTGGTAGAATTCTGCATTGAAACCATCTGGTCCTGGGCTTTTTTTGGAAGGTAGATTTTTGATAACGGTTTCTAGCTCTTCGCGACTAACAGGTCTATTTAGATCATTCACCTGGTCTTGGTTTAGCTTTGGTATGTGGTACTTATCTAAAAAACTGTCCATTTCTTTTGCATTTTCTAGTTTTGTGGCATACAGGCTTTTGTAGTAAGATCTAATGAGTCTCTGAATTTCCTCTGTGTCTGTGGTTATGTCCCCCTTTTCATTTCTGATCTTATTTATTTGCGTGTTCTCTCTCTGTCGTTTAATTAGTTTGGATAGGGGTTTGTCGATCTTGTTGATTTTCTCCAAGAACCAACTTTTTGTTTCATTGATTCTTTGGACTGTTTTCTGCGTTTCTATTTTGTTGATTTCTGCCCTCAGTTTGATTATTTCCAGTCTTCTACTCCTCCTGGGCGCATCTGCTTCTTTTTTTTCTAAAGCTTTCAGGTGTGCTGTTAAGTCTCCGATGTATGCTTTCTCTGTTTTCTTTAAGTGGGCACTTAGTGCTATGAACTTTCCTCTTAGCACTGCTTTCATAGTGTCCCATAGGTTTGAGTATGTTGTCCCTTTATTTTCATTAAATTCAAGGAAGACTTTAATTTCTTTCTTGATTTCTTCCTTGACCCAGGTGTGGCTCAGTAGTTGACTGTTCAGTTTCCATGAATTTGTTGGCTTTCTGGAGGTAGGATTGTTGTTGAATTCTAACTTTAATCCGTGGTGATCTGATAAGACACAGGTGGACACTGATATTTTTTTGTATCTGTGGAGGTTTCCTTTGTTTCCGAGTATGTGGTCAATTTTCGAGAAGGTTCCATGGGCTGCAGAGAAGAAGGTATATTCTTTCCTATTTGGGTGGAATGTTCTATAGATGTCTGTTAAGTCCATTTGCTTCATTACCTCCAGTAGTTCTCTTACTTCTCTATTAGGTTTCTGTCTGATTGACCTGTCCATTGCTGAGAGAGGTGTATTGAAGTCTCCTACTACTAGTGTGTGTGGTTTGATGTCTGCCTTGAGTTTTAGTAATATTTCTTTTACATACGTGGGTGCTTTTATATTAGGGGCGTAAATATTCAGGATTGAGACTTCATCCTGACAAATTGTTCCTGTTATGAGTATAAAGTGTCCATCTCGATCTCTTCGGATTGATTTTAGTTTGAAGTCAGTTTTGTTAGAAATTAATATGGCCACACCTGCTTTTTTCTTAGGACCATTTGCTTGAAAGATCTTTTCCCAGCCCTTTACTCTGATTAGATGCCTGTCTTTGTGATTGAGATGTGTTTCTTGCAAACAGCAGAATGTTGGATCCTGTTTTCGTATCCAATCTCTTAGCCTGTGCCTTTTTATAGGTGAATTGAGACCATTAATATTAAGTGATATTAATGACCAGTGGTTGTTTACGCCAGATATTCTTATTGTTTTTGGAAGGGGAGCATCTGTTTTTAAGTTAGTTTGATGATGTGACACTATACAACCAGGGAGAGACTTGGTTCAGGTTCACGCTGGTTTCTAGGGCCGAGTGTAGCAGCTCAGTCCCCAGCTAGAGCCTCCATACATGCATATGAAGTGTGATGCAGTCAGATTCCAGCCCTCTCCTATCCCATGAACATCTGATCAAACCACACCGTTCTCCTAGACCCCAAATCGGCAGACAACTGAGAGTGTGTGCTTTTATCATTGGCAAGAGCCCCTAATAAGATGGGAACTGTCTCTTACTAGCTGGCATGTCCTGGGAAAAAGCAACACTTCACTGACTTGTGCCAGTGTGAAGATTGTCCCCGTACAGTGTATTTTAATCACATTCTTTCCTTTTCCTACCTCCTTCCCCACCCTTTCTCAGGTTCATTTTCTCTCTCTCTCTCAAAACAAAACAAAACAAAACAAAACAAAACAAAACAAAACAAAAAACTCAGAAAATCAAAACAGACAAACAACATCCAGTAAGATAAAAAAAGAATACCAAACTCAAACAAATAACAACAACAAAGCACACAGTAATACGTGGAGTCTGTTTTGTTTTGGTTTACTGCTTCTGGGCATGGGCTCTGGCCTGGAAGGGCTTAATCTTTGAAAGCCCCATTGGTTAAGAGCATTCCAACAATGACTGTATGCAGTATGGAGAAACCAACACAAACACCTTGATTAAAGCATGTCTGTCATCGATTAGAAAGTTCAACCCTGGAAACTATGCATGAAATCCTGTTTAGGTTATCAGCTAGCTAGGGCTTATATTTCAAAACTTATTAGCTTCTTTTCAAAATCCCAGACTCTCCCAGTTCCTCATATAAGCAGGGTTGAGAACACTATGCTCTAATGATTCTTCTAGTAACAGGACACTCAGGGGCCTTTCAGACAGTGAGCTTTTAAAATGTGTCTTCAAAACATTAACTCCTGGGCATTAGATGTCTCCCTGGTATATTGCCCACAGGGTCAAAACAAGCACACTGGCCTCCAGTCAACACAAAGGACCCTGGGTTGGAGTCTGTCCTGAACTGAAGGACAGCTACCAGGCAAAAACATCCCAGAGCAGAAGATGAGACAAACCAGGATATTCTCAGAGGAAAATGCTGGATTTAACCAAGAAGAAAATGTTTACACACTCACGTAGTCTTTTCTCCCATGTAGCTCCTTTCCCATCTGGCACCCTATTCACGGGGCATGGGAAAGACAGAGTGGGTACAAGGCAAGGAAGAAACAGCGTGCACAGGGGAGCAGCTCTCTGACCCCCTTCTCCTGGGGAAAGAGGGTCTCCTAAGAGGGAGTTGTGCCTCTCCAATCTGCAGTTGTAGTTAGTGATTCGGCACTTAGAAAGGTAAATTCAGGTTGGGTTAAGGCATCTAATCCAGACTGACTGGTGTTCTTATAAGGACTATACACATACACAGGGATGACTATATGAAGATACAAGGAGACAGATGATGCCATCTGCATGTCCATGGGAGTTGCCCCAGTAGAAGCTGGCTCTTCCACTTGAAAGATGAGAAAACACATTTCTGTTCTTATTACCCCTAGGTCATGGTGTTTACTGTAACAGCCTGAATTAATGCAGGTGGTATTTCCCTTGGTTTCTCCTAGTGCCCATGCCTGGGTCTTTGATGTATTTATGCTAATTTAGTAAAATGACACTGAACATCTGTGGCTGGCTTTCTTTCTATATTTGTGTTTCCTATGCTCTTAACCTTTTAGTCACAGATCCTGGGTCTTGTTATCTGCCATCTCTCTCTCTCTCCATCAATCCACCCACCCATCCATCCATCCATCCATCCATCCATCCGTCCGTCCGTCCTGTCCATTGAGTTGTGGGTGTCCAGGCAGACTGAAGAGCAGGCCGGTATTTGCCAGGACAATGATTTGAGGAGTGTTAGGTTTGGAGAGCTGGCTAGTATTTTCAGCCTGAGAATAGAATGAGACTAAACCATCTTTTGTATGTGGGCTCCTCAAGGGGGAAATCTTTCATTTTCAAGTGAGACCACTTGCAAGGCAGTCAGAGTCCTGAATTCCTCTCCCAGACCTGTGTCATGCCACTGTCTCAAAACCTGGCTTTCACTTCTACCATACCGACCAGATTGTTTCTAGGGTGGTGCTCCTAGGACTGCACTGTAAGTCTCATGTGGATTTGAAAAGTTGAAGGTCTGCATTCAGTGTGTCTAAGCAATGTCCATAGCTAGAACATCTAGCCAGCCTTGGGAGCTGCTGCCGATGCAGGGTGGGGTCATATTTGACCAATAGGACAGATGTTTATGCATGCTCTGAGCTACATCCATTTCATGAATGGCAGTGGTCTGGCCTTTCATTTCAATTTCTGCTCCACAGGCACTGTGACCAGGGAGAAGCAATTTGGACACAGGGCCTATATAGGAAGAGAATGCATGGGACTAGCTGGATGGCAGCTGGACCCAGATGGCACCACACACCGTGAGTTTTGACTGTTTAGATATCAGTTTATTTCCTGCAAAATGGGTCTATAGACCTACCTTAAAGGGCTTTTATAGGGATTGATGTGATGGATAATTGTTTTTGTCAACTTGAGAGAATATAAAATCACCTAGGAAAGAAGCTTCTGGGAGTATCATTTCAAAAAGTATTTACTGAGGTGGGAAGAATGGAGACGTGGGCAGCACCAGGATGGCAGAAAAAAGAGAAAGCCAACTGAGCACCAGCATTTGGCTATTTCTGTTTCTTGGTGTGAGCAGCCTCCCCAATACCCCATCCCCACATCTTCTTAGTCATAATTGACTGTCCTCACATGCCAATAGTCAAGAAAACCCTTCCTTTAAAAGAGCTTTTATTAAGCCAGGCGATGGTGGCGCACGCCTTTAATCCCAGCACTCGGGAGGCAGAGGCAGGCAGATCTCTGGGAGTTCGAGGCCAGCCTGGTCTACAAGAGCTAGTTCCGGGACAGGCACCAAAGCTACAGAGAAACCCTGTCTCGAAAAACCAAAAAAAAAAAAAAAAGCTTTTATTATTCTTTGAGAACTTTATACAACACATTTTGATCATATTTCTTCTCCTCCCCAACCCCTCCTACCTTGCTTTCTGAAGTTGCTTTTATCAGAAAAGCAAAGGTACGAAGGATAAAATGACATGTAGGGAATTACGCGTAAGAGGCCCAGGAACCAGAGGAATGTCTGACAAAAGCTGCACCCTTCTTTTCTTATCTATACTCAAAAAACCACAATCCATGTAGGAAAGTCCTGAAAGTGAGTTGTGGAAGGAAATGCATGCAGTGAGGTGGAGCTGAGCTAAAGGAGTTGGGGAGCTGGGGTCTGCTCCCCAGGGAGACCTGCGTTTTCAGGACAGGGCTCTGTCCAGTTGATCTACAGCCACACTGCCTGGAGAATGCAAGAGGTGATGGAGTAGAGCATGCAGGTAAGGAGCCAAGAGGTGGGCTTTCAAGGGAGGGGAGACAGAACACACTGGTATAAAGGGTTCAAGGGTATCAGTGGATCAATAAGGGTTAAATAGCACGGGAGACGGGAGTTCAGGATTGAGGAGAGAATATAGTTAGGGATGAATACGACTAAAGACCTTTCAAAGATAGTGTATGAAAGCCCACGTCTACTGTAGAAGCTTCCTGAATACACATATATAAAACAAGTTAAAATAGAGGTAGCCAAAACTGGGACCACAGTGCTCCTGTTAGATACCACAGGCCAACACACAAAATGCCCAGTGCCAGGAATGGGCTACTTATGTTGGAGTTGTTGACCAGTGAAGTCCTAGGGAATGCCAAACAGTACAGGCTCTTGCAACGGTATTGGTTACTCTCCACAACTTGATAGTAAGACCCTATCATCGAAGACCAATGTCCTTGAATCATAGAAAGTGGAGATTACAAGATGTTACTGACCTAAAGCATCATCTCCACTGCTAGCTTTGATAGTGCTGTAAGGTGCTATGCACGCTACCAGAAGAGAAAAATAATTCTCAGTTTTATCTAGTCGTAAACCCTGTGAGTAAAAGTGACACCTGTTCTGTCAAGACATGCTCATTGATGCAGCAATGGCATTAATGTCATGAGAGCAACAAACCACTTTTTAATTGCATGAAACCCATACCTTGTACTATTGTTGGACTAACACTGTATGGCTAGAGAAACCACAGGCCCTGAGTGAGAACCTATTACTATTAATCTGTTAAATGGGTGCAATATTAAGCTGATGCCTAATGACTCACCATTATTCCCATAGATGAATGCATTTCTCAACACCCTTTAGAGAAGTTTCTATTTGCAGTAGATGTGATTAACACAGACCCTTAACTGGCCAAGGTGCAGAAAATAAGCCCTAAATGGGACAGTCACATCACACAGCCTCCTCCCAAGGCTCAGGTATCATTGTGAAAGAGGGGCAGACTTAGAGACAGTGGGTAAGTCGAGGTGGTGGTTGAATACAAGGACACAGTGTCCTTCAGACTCACAGAGCAGGGAAGTGCACACTTCCCTACGAACTGAACTCACATCCATTGTACCAGCCTGCACAGCACTGGGCAAGCTCACTGCAGACCAAATCCCTACATGGAGAGGAGAAGAGGGTCTGAAATCCCACCTCTATCGAAGGCAATGGATACCTGCTGGGAGAGGAAGAGTCGGTCTTGAGTGTTGCCCCCATAAGTTGACCACACTCCAGTGGAAGGCTACACATCCAAGAACATATGGGCAGTACAAACTGGGCTTGATGGGGTTGGGGGGAATGAGAGACAAGGTTGGGTGGGTAGGGAGGGGGAGAGATCTTGGAGGAGTCAAGAAGGGTAAATATAATCAAAACACATGGCATTAAAGACCTAATAGAAATATATTTTCTATATTTTATTAGCCTTAGACAAAAAGGAAACAGTGAAATTTCCAAGTGTCCAGTGAGAAGTCTTGGCGGAAAGCCACCTTTAGGGCAGAGTCTGGAGGCTCTCCAGTGGACAGAGCAGAAGACAGAATGTCGGGCTACAGTAGGAAGAGCTAGAATTGTGGCCTCTGAATCCCACTCAGAGCTTTGTCCAATGAGCCCTTCCTGTAATTGGGAAATAGAAGCTCGAGAATCCTGTAAGAAAACCATTTGCTATCCGAGGAGAGGAAGAAAAAGTGTCGGCCATGAAAGTCAAAACACCAGGTTGTATACACAGTGGTATATCCTGCAGTCCATATCGCAGCCAGGCTGCTGTAGGAGCTCCAAGTGGAGGAATTAAATGCCCGTTCAGGACCATTAAGTTCTAGATTTTCCGAAGAAGTAAATGCGAAATGACTGCCGAGGGGAAACTTTCACAGGCCTGGGGTCAAGAGAGCCCTGTACTAAAGCTAACTGCGCGGGTGATCAGAATTACAGACCGCCACCCAAGTCAGTGAGGGACAACAGGAGAGCTGAGGCAGCAGCGAGCAGCACAGTGTCTCCCTCCACACCTGAGAGACCCAGCCAGTCTGCAGCCAGCACAGGCACCAGGGCACGACAAAGCACCCCGGAGACAAAGGAACCAAAGGCACAGTGGAGTGTTAGTTAGGGGAAACGATCTGAACAAAGGCAATGCAGAAAGTCCTTAAATGGAAGGAATTCAGTGGTGGGATGAGGTATCGATTGAGGGCTAGAAGCTTAGAAAACTGGAAAGTAGGGTTCAAGGCATTAGGAAGCTGGCGAATTACAAAAATAATTATGGCAGGGACGGCTAAGAGGCACGAAGGAAAGGGGATTGATTCTTAGCTGTATGAAGAATGAAAGGGAAGGACAAAGCAAAGAGAGTCAGAAATATCTAAAGAAATAATGAGCTGAAGGATTAAGGGGATAGCTACATGTTCAGGATCTCAGCAAAATGATTGAAAACAGAAGTATATGAAATCAATGAAAACTGGAGACCGTTAGAGAAAGAACTACAGCCTTTACAAAGACAGCTGTGTGTGCACAGATGATACTAACGTATAATTAATAAGCTAACACCGAAAGAATTGCCAGTAAGTCAGTGACTGAAAGTGTCTCCCACTGGATGATGGGCTGCAACCAGAAGGAACTGAATCTGATGAAGGAGTTGGCTGAAAAACAAACAAACAAACAAAAACAAAAGCCAAAAGCTCGCATACTAGAAAATGTATAAAAATTACTGGGTGGGGGGAGACTTGGAATGTTGATAAAGCAGGCACAGCTGTGGTGTGATGGAGCTATGGCTTCATACAGAATGTTCCCCATGGGCCCTGTGTTAAAAGCTTGGTCTCCTGAGTCGCTGTGCTGTGGATCTTTAGGAGATGGGACCTGCTGGGACATCCCTAAATTGCCTAAGGCATGCCTTTGAAGGAGGTTGTGATTAGGGCTCCTCATTTTGCTTTCAAAGCAATTAGACCGTTGAACCTCCCACACCATAATCTGAAGTAGACTTTCCTCTCTGTACATTAATTGCCTCAGGTAGTTCATTATAGCGAGAGAAAGCTGACTAACGCAGATTCTGGCCTGGTAGGTAGAGGGCACAAATAGAAAATGGCCTCTTTTATTGTATTTGTATTGTTCAGGATGAAGATGTAACAGTCACTAACTTTATATTATAAACTAAGTACATAAAATGTAAATTTGGAAGTAATTAAAAACTAGAATGCAAAGATCAAATTTATGGAAGGAAAACAAATTAAGAAAAGCTAAATGTTTAACAGGAAATAGGAAATAAAGAAGCAAAGAAATAATGAATAAAAAGCATGAAGAGAAAACAGCCAATAAGATAAATACAAATAACAATAATCCATTGTGACCACTGAGTTTAAATTACAAATTGAGAGGTTTTTATATTTGGTTTCAGTAAAACAAAACTCTTTCCTAATCTTCCTGAAATAAAATGGCAGCATGGAAGAGGGGCAGGGAAGATTGTCAGAGCCGGAATCCCCAGGAAGACTGCAGTGAAGCTGTGCCTCCTAGAAACAGCTGCATGAACAAGATCAGAACAATGGCAGCATCAAAGGGTATATTAACATGGAAAGGAGAAATTTTCACGGGGTACCATCCCTAGAGAAAGTCTTACAGGCAACCGATGGTGGCTGGGAGAGGGAGAATTAGCCTCTCTCTTCCAGGGATGAGCCCTCTTTTGATTACTCAGTGAAGGGTGGTCAGGCCTGAAACCATTCACACACAACAGAGGTGGACTAAGCTGATTGTATTTCTATATTTGTGCATACACATGCATCTACATATATATTTAACGGTAATAATCAAAGAAAACCGAAAAGAGTTGGGGGATCATGGGAGGGGCTGAAGGGAGGGGATTCAGGAGGGGCTGGAGTGAGGAAAGGTAGGGGAAAAGATGTAATTCTATTTCAATAAAAAATACTTAGAAATAAATAAAATGACAAAATAAATTTTAAAGAGAGGGAAAGAAACACCTTGAAGAAATATGCACCAAGCAACAGAAAGAAATCATAGTAACATTAATATGAACTACAACCAGAGGGTAAGATGCCAAGTTCTCTTGTCGGTCTGAGAAGCAGACAGTTGTGGGGACTCGGCACATTTGCAGAGCTCTCATTTCCCAGCAGGGCGCCCTTTCAGCTCTGTCTTGTAGAGTGTCTTTATAAAGTGAAAAAGTCTGAAACTTTTCAGTCCCCCCTCCTATGCACCCCAGGCTTCTGTAAATAGTAACTCACCCTCAAGGTGAAGTTCCACAGCTCCGCAGAACCTGTGGTTTCTCTTCCATGCACGAATCTCTTCAACAAATGCAGCCGCTTTGTGAGCAACCTCAAATGCTTTCAGCCTTTCCTTGACAAACTGCACTTGCGGGACATCTTCTGACTTCACTGTTTTGCTCACTTATGCAAAGATGATGGACTTAGTGTCTTAGTTAACATTAAATGTCAACCTGTCCATTTTGCATAGTTTAGAATCCCTGGGATGAGGGAAGTCCACAGCAGAGTGGTTGTCTTTATAGGTAGCTCTATGGGCATGTCTGCAAAGGAGTTCACTAATTGGTGATTGCCTAAGAGGGCCTAGCTGACTGTGGGTGGCACCATTCCCTAGGCTGGTGGGCAGAGTGTAAGCCAGCAAGCAGCAGCCCCCTTGGCTGCTGCTTTAAGCTCCCGATTAAGCCCCTGCTGTGAATTTCCTCAGTGATGGAGTGTGACCTGGAAGTGTAAGCCAAATAAGTCCCATGCTCCTCTAAACAGTTTCATCGTGGTGACAGGAAGGAAACTAGAATGACCAGAGTAACAACGCCATGGCCTGAGTCATCTGCTGTCTTGAGATTTCCTTGGCCAGATAGACTAGCCCATTTCTTTTGTTTTCAGCATCACCTAGTTTCAGAGCATGGGAAGAACTTAGTTGGAGCCTGTGAATGAATGTAGCATGGATGCTGCTGGTCCAATGCCCAGGAGAAGTCCTGCTCCTCGCTGAACCCTCAAGCCGTCTTTAACGCCTGCATTTCTATCAGCAGTCTGGTCTTCGGAGCTCCCACCAGAATGGTCCATCACCAACCTTCTAGGGCTCTCTAGTCTGCACCACCTAAATCATCCACATTCCTCTCGCCTACCTGCTCCAAACGCGTAATGAAACACCATCAGGTGTATGGTGAGAATACCACCCCAACTACCAAGTTTCACTTTAACACCAATGTATTTTCCTACCTTACCCACCCTTGACATCAATTCTGAGGACCACTTTCCTGCTCTGTGGTCATACATTACTTACAGATGCAATTCTCTGTCTTCAAGCTTACAGAGCTTGAGGCTACGTTGTGAGTGACATTTAGGCCAATAATAATTATGTCTTGCTGGAAATGTGTATTTTTATCACTAACAATAGTTTAATCATCTCCAAAGTACCAGAGAGTGATGGGATTTATTCTAAGAATTCGGGGGGGGGGGGGAAGCAGAGAAGCCACATAAAGTGTATCAGAGTTGGAAACCCTCAAGGGCTGAGGTGTGACACTAAGATGAAGCCTGAGTTGCCATGGAGACACCAGGATGTTGAAGACAGATTCTGCTGAGGAAAGCCGGAGAAGCTGAGTGGAGTCAGCCCAAGGGGGAGGCCAAGTGTGGAACAAACAACAAGGCCAGGGGTGTGGACCCAGACGGCAGACATGATGCTATAGGGTTTTGCTTGTCCTGCTGTGTTTTGTTCTAGCTTTAGCCCAGTTTCTCCTCGATATCCTCCTCTTCCTCCCTTTTGGGATGGGATGTGTATTTTGTGCCACTTATTGGAAGTATGTAACTCGTTATTTTTATTTCATAGGGACTCAGAGTTAAGAATTTGCTTTGAATCTTAGCAGAGACCTTGGCCTTTTGAACAGTTTGGGGCAGTTCACACATTGTAACCTCTTGAAATTGTGCTGATTGCATTTTGTGCTATGACACAGGCAGGGTAGAATGCGCTGGCCTGAGTCTGAAATGTCCTTGGCAGGTCGGTGCATTTGAACCCTTGGTCCTCAGCTGTCGGTGCTACTTTGGGAGTCAGTGGAAGCCTGGAGGCTAGGGCTGTAACTCTGTTTGCTCACACGCAAGATGGAAGGAGCTGCACCTCACATTCTCAGCACCGTGGAAGGAGATGCCCAGATGCGGGGACTTTCTCGCCATGGTGGACTGTATTCCTGAACTCACAAACTGAAGTAAATCCATCTCTTTGGATGTTTCTGCCAGGTGCTTGCCGCAATGATGAGGAAGCAACACACAATAACCTTACCTTAGTGCGTAACCACACAGTAAAAAACACACCTGTGCTGGGTGGTGGTGGCGCACGCCTTTAATCCCAGCACTCGGGAGGCAGAGGCAGGCGGATCTCTGTGAGTTCGAGACCAGCCTGGTCTACAAGAGCTAGTTCCAGGACAGGCTCCAAAACCACAGAGAAACCCTGTCTCGAAAAACAAACAAACAAACAAACAAAAACCAAAAAAAAACCCTGCTTGTTGTTGTCAAACTATAAACATACGATTTTCACTTTTAGAAAATCTTATTTAGAAACCATCGCTTGTGGCATTCATTCCAGTAGGAACCGTGAGGGCTTCTCCTGTCCTAAGAGTAAGGATTTTCTGCTTACTTGGGGATGGTCCCAACAGCAGCAGGTCATAAGGGTAAGTTTGTGATGGAGACAGGAAGAGGTACAATCAGAGACTGCCCTCTGTTTATTTGTAATTCTAAATCACAAAGTATTTTCAACCCCAATAAAACGAGGAACCAAATTTTGGAGATATCGCAATCTCAGACAAAATTTTGCAAGTATGCAAATATTACTAAGTGTGACTACAATAACATCGGCACTGAAGAGATGCTGAATTCCATCCCTCCCCCCTCCTTTTTGTCTTTTCTTCTTTTCCATTTTCTATCCTTTCTTCCCTTCTTTATTTTCTGAATAAAAAAGTTCTTTATTTCCTGAATAAAGGGTCCAGGTAGGCTTCAAACTCACAATTCTCCTGCCTCAACTTCTAAGTAATATAATTAAAAGTGTGGGACAGCACACCAAACTTGAAAACTTTCTATGTTAACACAAAATTCCATATTTAAAACACCTGCTTTGTCCTCCAGAATAATACAAATTCATTAACAAAACAAAACCGTGGGGATCCCCCCGAAATGTAAACAACTGGACTTTTACGTCTCCAAGTTCCATAGTCACAGGGTCAACCAAGTGGGGACCAGGAACTTTTCAACATTTTCGATGATCCTGAACTTGTACAGACTTCTTTCTTGCTACCAATCCCTCAACAGTGTGGAGCACCAGTACAGTAGACTGTCTTATGTGGGGAGGGAGGGCGGATTTGAGCATTCATGGCAGCTAGTGTTCTTAGGGCTCCTGGAACCAATAACCTGCTGGTACCCAGGATCCCCTCCTGTCTAGGCCCTTCTTCTCCCCAGGTGGATGTTTCCAGCTTCTCAAAGCTACTGGAATGGGCTCACATAGTTCTGACCTATGAACAGGTAACTTGAGATGTCAGGCACAAGCCAGGCAGTAGTCAAGGAAACCCCCTCTTTGGACAACTCCTTCAAGATGTATTCCTTCAAGGAGTGCCATCACACGCCCCTCGCCAAGCAGATCTGTGGCGCTCCACGAATATGTGAGGTCGGCCTGCTCCATCCAACCCACTTTGCTCCGTGGTCTCCACGGCGTGTTTAAAGTTGGGCTAGTTCTTAGACACCTCCTTTGTAAACTGTACAGCTCTGCTCGTCTGTGATTTTGCACCCACCCTAGCTTCAAAAGATCCACTCCAACTTTTTTTTTCTTTAACCTGTAAGCTAAGCTACTAGTTGCCTGGTTTTCTCTTTAGCTGTTAGAAATTCATCCACTAGGACTTGAGACCACTAGTTTAACATGCTCACTTATAATTCCCTAAGAAAAATTTGTTTTTTCTACTTTAGGGTTCTTCTGTTCAGAAACTGCAGTAGAAAAACATAGCTTATGTTTTAAGACAGAATCTATCATTTGACAGTCTACCTACCAAATACAGTGTCAAATAATTCTCTTCGCAGACTCAGGCATTCCAGACCCTACTGGTAGTTAAACGTGACTTTTTTGTTTGGTTGGTCTGAGCTAAATTACTCTGGGCATTTTTAATTTCGTGAACAGGAAAAAAAGAAACCCTTCCACCTTGAGAAATAAATGGGGGCCATTCTTTTTGGGGGCAGATAACTCCAAATGATGTGACCTTTCAAAGTTCATACGACCCAAGTGGGCTGTTTCCTGGGAGGAAAATCGACGTGAGTTCCATCAAGTCATGTCAAGGAGAAATTGTTAAGTGACAAGAGAAGAGAAAACATTTGCAAGACAAGTAAACTTTGGAACCAATCACTCTTCTGGATTTCCTGCAGCTCACTCTGTCCCAGGCTCCAGTGTTGTTCAGAATGTTTTATGTCATTGCAGCATCTAAATTCATTTGATTGAATGGTCAATGGCTTGATTTAGGAGGAGGGATTATGATGGCGGCTTAAAAAAATGTTTCCATAGAGACGGGATAATTTGAGATCTGCTATTTAAGAGAGATTTGTACTGAGCTGAACCTTGCAAAAATAAATCCAAATGGCACTTTCTCCCTTGGTAGGTTCTTTTGGTAGTCAATCCTCCCAGGTTCTGGATATGGACCATTATGCAAATTCAGAAAATACAACCCGATCTTTTCACCTTGGGATGCTTGTAAGTTTTCCGCCTGGAAATAAGATCTTTGAGTGAGCACCTCAACAGTCATGCTCCAGAAATAGCCTATACAAAAGGAAATAGAGAAAGCAACTCAGTTTCATGGCTGAGATGGTATGGATTCTCATAGGGGCTCTATTTTACACATCTTTTATTACACCGGTCCAGGGGACATTGCTTTGTTTACAGCTCCTGCCGGTCCACTGGCAGATATAGGAGAAGTGATTGGGAACAGAGGCTGCTTTCTCACCTTTGAGAAGCACCTATTTCCTGGGTAAGGTAAGTACAGCAGAGAGTGTGCAGGCTTACTGTGAACTACAGTGGCGTGGAGACACTGCTAGTCAAAGTACCAAGGCATCACGAAGCTTCTGCAGCATCACATTGCGCAGGGGCTCCTCTTTGAGCTGCTCTCCATATCGTCATTATTATACTTTAATTTAAAATATATGTCCCACTCAAAGTGACTTTTGGTAGCTTTCTGTAGAAGAAATTCCTGGTATCTAGAAAATCAAAGCGAATGGTCAGAAGTCAAATGAAGGAGATAGGCTTCTGGGAGATTGAAGAGAAAACACTGGGAAGAAAAAAATCCTTAAGAACAACAATTTGAAAATCAATGGGCATAGCACAGAAGTCGTGACTATTTTGCAATTTAAATTGCAGGGCATCTTGAGCAATCCCCACGATTCTACAGATGAACCACAGCTAGAAGGCAAGGGACCATTGTAGAGCCTTGGGAACAGAGGCAGTTACAGTAGGCAGCAAGGCCCAGGGCCAAAAGAAGCTCCATGCCTCTACCATCGAGGACGTTGCAGATGTTCTGGGAAGGCTAAGCAAACAAGAAATGCTGTCCAAAGAGCAAGCACACAATGAAAAGTCAGCCCCAGATCAAAGGCATCGAGTAAATAGTTTCAGAGAAGTTGATAGAATCGATTAGGTAAATTAGGGATATGGATTAGCTGAGCAGGCAGGATGAAGAGAAACAAGAGTTGTCACCTTTCCAAGCCCCAGGTGCCTGTGCTCACCTCCTGGAGCGGTTATGCTTTTTGTATTTGTCTAATCGTCAAGTTATTTCCTTGTAGTTATACCTTATATCCTTATTTTAATTTTAAGGTTAATATTTTAATGTATGAGCTCAGAGTTCTGTCACTAAACCACAATTCAACCACAGATTTTCTTGGGTGACTAATGACTGGGCACATTTTGGAGGGGGGTCCTCATCAGGCCCACATATTCACACAGCAGAGCTAGGCTGTTCACCTACTGACATACATGTAAATACATAGCTTACATGTAAAACAAAGAAATGCATGTATATACATCTCACTGACTCTCCCAGTAATGATCTGAGAAATGTTTAACAACTGACAAATCGGTCACAGTTGGGAAGGGGTCCTGATGGGTACTGCTTTGTACAGACATTCCCATGTCGGCTAATTGCAAGGGTGGCTGTGTTTAAACATAGCAGTACATTTACTCGTTATCAGTTTCTGTGAAATGATTTGCGTCAGCTCCAGCTTACCATGGGCTCTCCCTAGACTGCTGTACCTATAGAGAGGGGTTTCTGTGTGCTTTATTAGTTCCTGGTCCATAGCAGAAACTTCAACAGTTACATGAGAGGCCAGAGAGATGGCTCAGCAGTTAAGAGCACTTGCTGCTCCCGGAGAAAACTGCTGTTCCGTTCCCAGCACCCACTGTGGGTGGCTCCCAACTGTTCCAGGACACCCCATGCCCCCTTCTGTCCTCTGTAGGCACCGAGCATGAATGTGGTGCAGACATACATGCAGCCAAGTCACTCAAACAGATAAAAGAAATAAACAAATAAGGTAAAATTGTATAATTTTAAGAATCTTTGGTCTTTTAAAGTTAATTTTTAATCTTTAACCTCTAATATGTTTACTTAAGTTAACTATATCAGATATAGTGGGATACAGTTTGGTAAAGCTAATAAAACCATGCTAAAAGGGGTACAAAAAACTTGTTATTTGCCAAATAGGTCTGGTATTAGAAGAATTTTGAAATATTAACTTGTTAAAGTAATTAGTTTCTTAACTTTTAAGAACTACAATATGGGCCAGGAGAACCGACTAGGAATCCAGAGCATTGGATTTCTCCTGACACAAGTTCAATGTGTAAAGTAGCGTGATAATCTGTGTAAGAGTAGCAGTTAAAATGAGGCGGGGGGAATTTATAACAATGTGAAGAAAAGTGATTTAGAGTAATCCTTTTTCTTTCCCATAAAAATAAAGTTAATATTGTCAAAATAAAAAGATCTAAAATTAGAATATGTATTAATGCTGAGTGTACAGAAAGAACATTCCAGGGAGTAAATGTAGAAAAAGACACTAAGATATTTCACAAATTTAAGGCCAGATGAAGTTTTAAAAAATTTGTTTTGCAAATGTCCACAGAGCTAACACTAAGAGTGGTGTTGTCTATGTAGATACAGCTCAGTCAAAACCCGTCATAAAGTATAAAATCTCTATGAAGTCGGAAGTAGACAACAGACTAAAGAATATAATGCTATATTTAATGTAATATGTAAATGACAAACACACATTAACGAAAACAAAACCGGCTCAGCTTTCTCGGTAACTAAACCTACACAGAGCAGAATCTCATTACATTTCATTCGCCAGTCTCTTATTTACCCCACCTGGACTGCTTCCATCGTAATTCTCCCATGCCTCCTCTGAGCTCTTCATTGATCCAAGCGCTGATCTCCATTTGTGCATCCCCAATTGAGTAGTGGAGATGCCAAAGGAAATATGAGAAACTTGCCAAGGTAACCAAGAGGGTCTGGAATCGATGTGGGATTGTACTGTCCTGAGAGATACTAGAATAACATTTTCTTGTTCTTCCTAAAGGAAAAAAAAAGCCTCAAAGAGGCAATAAGCCAGAGACAAATATATTTCAAATCTAAGTGAATTAAATTGTGAGAATTTTGTTTTGCTCCTCTATAAAAACACAACCCAGGCAGTGTGTCTATATTCTGACCTACTGTGCAGTGCTCTTATTAGGACTTGTTACTGAGTGGGTGTCAACTCCAGGGATGGCTGTCACTGAGTCACAGCCCGGTGAATACCGAGAGGGTTGGATGTGTTTGAGAAAACTCTCTGACCAGGTTCTGTCTGCCTACTTGACAGCCAAAGCCCCGAGACACAACTGTGGGCATTTGTTTCCATGTTGTTCCCATGCCCTTCACAGACATGTGATCATACTGCTTCCACATGGCAGCTGATGGGGCTCAAAGGGCTGAGGGCAACAACAGCACCAATGGCCACTTGAAGGCTAAGGGTGGGAATGGTAAGCAGGTGGCCATGGCTTTGACCAAAGGGAGCATGGGGTAAGCTTTGTGCTTGCATGGACATCTTTCTAGCCTGTGGCAGGTTAATTAATTAGCTTAATGTGAGTGATATTGCTTCATTGATGTCCTTCTCTTTGGTTGTCATATGTATATAGTGAGATTACTCATTTTTAACATCGTAATTCTTCACTGTACAAATGTGTTAGTTTGAACATAACCCCAAAATTGTCCAATAAAAGAGCGTATCAGTATACCTGCTGCCTTGACCTAAAAAAAAAAGCTAGAATCTCTCCTAGGAAAGATTTGAGCCAAATGATGAGGTCCTTTGGTGCTAAAGCAATGGAAGTGTGTAGAATTTGTGGAGCAAATATTTGTGGAGCAATATTTGGGGATCCCTTCGAGTGTGGTTGAATATGAACCTTTATCTACAGAAGGGAGGCCTGAGGGTCTGGTAGCTCATAGGAAACCTTGAGCTGAAGGGAGATTGCAGAGGAAACACAGTTCTGAAACAGTTCTTACCACCAATAATAGGGAGGTGAACTGAGTGAGACTTTAGGTAGGCAATGCTATAGGCATGGACTCCTTCAGCCCTTCAGTAGGGGCTACATTTATTAAGACACCTTGAGTGGGCTTAACATCAGTTCTGGGCACACTGATGTCTACTCTACAATAAATTGCCTGCCTGCTACAACAGAATCTAGTGCTTCTGAAGAAAAAATGAGATCTAATTCTTTAATCATATAACGTATCAAAAATAACTAGGCTAGGAAAGAAGTGACAAGATATCATACTTCCTAGCGAGAAGCCAGCGTCAAGAGCGAGAATGTATTTTAGCTCACAGGGAAGGTCTTTGGAGCAGATGGTACAAGTGTATGAAGAGATTTCAGCAAGAAGGTGGGTGAATGTACCAGGGGCACAGAAACTAGAAAGTGGGCAGCTAGATTTTTAGAACTAAAAATTTTATTATATCTAAAATGAAAAGTTTAATTGGTAGGTTTAAGATTTTATGAGTTAGAAAAGAAGATGCCAGTGGACTGGAAACAGAACTATCCAAACTAAACCATGAAGAGAATGACTCTCATAACGAAAGGCTGGGCCTCTTGTTGAGAAATAAGCCAACACTGGCATAGTGAAGACAGAAAGATCTTGGACTTCTCCTGCCTGGAAGAAAACATTTGTCTTCTATGGCTTGATAACTGGGTGCAATGTCGGGAGGTGGAGAGACAATATACATTACATGGAAAATTACAGGTAAGGAGAGTGAAGGTGCTGGCCTAAAATCACAGGAACTACGCAATCTTATGTGTGAAGTCAAGTATTAATCAGTAGATTCTAGCTTTTTCTAGGGATCTTCCATAGGCCAAGCAGCGGGTATACTGATATGTTTTATAGGACAATTTTGGGGTTATGTTCAAACTAGCACATTTATACAGTGAAGAATTACGATGTTAAAAATTAGTAGCCTTCCTATGTGCAGATGACAAACACTGAGATAGACAACAAGGAAGTAATACCATTTACATTAACCTAATATCTGTCTGTCTGTCTGGGAATAAATAAAACCAAGGGAGTAAAAGATTTACACA
The DNA here is from genome assembly GCF_037038515.1 of Microtus pennsylvanicus. Taxonomy (NCBI): domain Eukaryota; kingdom Metazoa; phylum Chordata; class Mammalia; order Rodentia; family Cricetidae; genus Microtus; species Microtus pennsylvanicus. Next base: position 29,853,124 of record NC_134586.1, read on the forward strand.
ATAAGAAAGGAAGGCACTGAAAAGAGAAATTGAAGAAGATTGATGTGGGAGTCCCCTCTGTATGCTATGATTACTGTTAGTGAATAAAGAACTGCTTTGAGCCTACAGTAGAGCAGGGTGGGGCAGAGCAAAGCTAGGCAGGGAAGACTGGACTGATTGCTGGGAGGAAGAAGGGCAGAGTTAAGAGAGACACCATGTATCCCCGCCGGAGACAGATGCAGGAACTTTAGCCGGTAAGCCACAGCCACGTGGCCATACATAGATTAAAAGAAATGGGTTAAATTAATATGTAAGAGTTAGCCAATAAGAAACTAGAGCTAATGGGCCAAGCAGTGATTTAATGCAATTATTTCTGGTCTAAGCTAGCTGGGTGGCCGGGAACCAACAAGTGGCCTCATCCAACAGAAGATGGAAAGACCTCCCAGGCTCATTGATTGGTGGGATTAATTTTTGTGAAAATAGCCATGCTAACAAAAGCAATCTGCAGATTCAGTGCAATTTTCATCAAAATTGCAGTGCATTTCTTCACTGTATAAATGTATTAGACAAAAATATTGTTAAGTTTCATTTGGAAATACCAAAGACCCAGTTTAGCCGAAACCATCCTGAACAGCAGCAGCAGCAACCACCACCACAACAAAATGGCCAGAGGGGTCACATCCCAGATTTCAAGCCATACTACAAAGTTACAGTATTTTTTTAAAAAAAAATCATAAAAATAGACTCTTTGATTAATGGAGTAGAATTGAGTCATATATAAACTTATGCAACCAGTTATAAGCTTATCAATTTATTGTGTTTTCTGAACTGTAAATAATGCATATATAAAATGGGCAGCATGTTCTTTATGCCCAGAATTTAATGGCTGTCAGTCTGAAGCTGTAGGAGCCTCCATCATTTTAATCGTTTTGAACTCTGGTTCAAGGATATAGAACCATTTCTATCATCATAGTGAGCTCCTGAAACCCGAGGACAGTGGTTCTATACTTTGTTTATTCTGCAAAACTGAGGCTGGACTAGCTAAAAAACAGCTAACATATTTAGCAGTTCTGAACCCTAGTGTCCTTTGGCATAGAAACATAGGCCAGTCCTTAGTACTATGAGTCTGTCCTGTCCAGTGTCCTGCAGGTCCAAATTCACAGACTTCATGCAGCAAATACGCGGGCTCCTCAGGGCTGAAGCAGGGACTTCACGCTGATCATCTTTGGAAGCCCAGAAAGTTGACATGGGGAGGTGGCAAGACATTACCTGTCAGGTTATTGTCCAACCCGCAAAGGCCTGGCCACAGATAGCCAGCCACACCAGTGTCTGTTCCTGGTTCTGAAACCTCAAGAGGTGAGGGGCACACAGTGCACCTTGGTTAGGTCAACAACACTCACTGAGCCAATGTGTTGCCAGGCACTGTATGGGGACCTTCAGGGAAGATCAGTGAAAGCCGCACCCATCCTGGCTCTCATGGGCCGTCACAGGTAACCCTCTAATGGCCTGGAATTCTGGTCCTAGCAACAAACCTGTCTTCCAATATGCTTTCCTTCTTGTTAGATCCATAAAAATACAGGGCAAAGTTCAAGTGCTAAGCATCAGTTTATAAGGATTTGCAGGACCAAACCATTCTGTACCCAGTACCCCTGGACTCACAGCACTTGGCCCATGTTGCACTGCTCCTATGGACCCTGTACTGAAACCTACACCTTGGCCCTCAGTTCCATCCTCTGTGTCTACCAATGCTGAGATCCAGCTCTGTGGCTACCCACCCCTTAAGCACTGGACCTCCAAAAGAAAATGTGTGCGATGAGAAACATGCTAAGGCTGACCCGCCCAGAAAAACATGTTGTAGCATGTGTTCCACATCATGGCTGTTTGCCTGACCTCCTAAGGAGAGCTTAGCATCAGGAAGACCATCCTGTTGGGGCCTAAGGGTCCCCTCATCCAATGCCGTGCCCATATACTGCTCTCCCCAGAGTCCTCCATTCTCATCACTGCTTGCAGGCTCAGGAATTGCTCATCTTGTCAGCCTAGGAAAGTAAATAAAGCTCGTCTTCCTCGCTGTGAGCGGAGACAGAGCTCAGGGTTCTTGGTTCCGTGCCTCGGGTTCTTCCCAGCGTTCCTTGCTACTCCTAGCAGTAGTTCTCTTTTCCCAGGCCCAGGATCCGTTCTGCAAAAGACAGCCCAGTTGCGTTGGTGCCGGTTTGGCAAATCTTCTGAAAGACCCAGGGCCTGCTCTTTGGGCCTCCTGGCCAGGTCCTATTTTGAATCCTTATTCCGGGTGCAGGAGTGGGTGCTTGCGCCTGTCCTGTTGACTGTGATGACTCTGAACTTGGGGCCTGCATGGCTGTTGGCTTCCATTGTCTTCTCACCAAGGGAGCCAGCGATGCTATCGCAGGTCCATTGTGTGCTGGGCGGGTTGCCAGGCGCCTGCTCCACACAGGGCTGTGCCACATCCCCGCTTTCCTGGAATTCAAGGAGTAAGAATCACACCAGCTCCTGATTCACTCCCCAATTATTTCTAGCTTCATTTTTTGAGCTCCCCCTATGTGGCATTGTTTTCTCAGGAGCAAGCTCTGGTGCAATGAAACTACGGAAAATCTGAACGCTGGGCATGGGCTGTTTACCAAGAAAACAATTGCAGAAAAAGATTCTGCAACCTTGCCTAATAAAATTTCAGTGTGGGAAGGAGATGAGAATGACCACATAGAAGATCAGGTTTCCTCAGCAATGCTGACTGCCTGCTCAGGCCAGGGTGTCCCTTTCCTAGGTACATAGGTTATTACATGTCCTGCTGTCCACATAGCACTTGGACAGTCAAGAACTGGAGAGATTTAAAAACGTCCCCTTAGATAATTTATAAAATATACTTTTAACCAGATTGATGTGGGATTCCCCTTTGTATGCTATCAATATGTTTTATTATCATTGGCTAATAAAATAGTTGTTTCGGCCAAAGGATTAGTAGAATAAAACCAGGCAGGAATCAGAACAGAGATAGATAGATACATAGATAGATACATAGATAGATAGATAGATAGATAGATAGATAGATAGATAGATAGATAGACAGACAGACAGATGGATAGAGTAGGAAGAGTCAGAGAGTGGCCATGTAGCTGCCAAAAAGGACATGCCGGAACCTTAGAACCTTACCAGTAGGCCACAGCCTTGTGGTGATTCACAGATTGACAGAGATGTGTTAATTTAAGATGTAAGAGCTAGCTAGGAATGCACTAGAGTTATTGGCCAAACAGTGTTGTAATTAATGTAGCTTCTGTGTGATTATTTGGGTCTGGACAGCCAGGAAAGAAAAAGTAATCTCTGTTTACACCAGATTTACCTCTCTAGACAAAGTATGTTAATATAACAACCTAACTTTTGGTGATGGATGTTTTGGGGGCAGGATATAATTTTAGCATCATTATAATTTGGTTAAGGGGAGTAGAGATGCCCAGCATGGTCAGTGGAGACAGTTTTGACTTAGATTGACCTACAGAACTGTAATCTGCCCTTCCGGATCTTTTCTGGGTTGCTTCCAGTGGATCATGAGGCTAGTGTCCCCTCTTTAGTCATGTCACACTTAGAAGTGGACTTCTACCTCCAGACCCACCCCCCCCCCCCCCCCCGCGGCCAGGTGATTCTTATTCTTCTCCTGCTTCTTGATAACTTCAAACCAAGGTGAACAATGGGGCCTTTGGAGCAGGCACACCTCCTAGAGAAGGAGTGATGGGGACAAGGCAGACCTAGGGCCTAGGGCCAAGCTAGGCTGAACCATCAAACCACAGCCCTTTGGCACCATTAATACCACCCTGTGAAAACCGTGATACCTGGAGCTCCAGGGGTTGTTGGACAGACCATTGGAAGTTCAGAGATGGTGGAGCTGCACGACCTTTCGTCCCATGACTTGCCTATCTGTGTTCAGCCCTTAGCAATGCTATTTTTTTTTTTTGCAAACAGCTCAGTGGCCTGTCATGATGATCACAGGGGTGCTGGGGAGGTTTTACTGGCTCAGCATGAAAATCCAAGGGCTCCTCAAATCAGAAAAGTGAAAAGTTAGGACATATTTATGAAAATGACGATATTTGCTTGAACGCCCCCAGGACCACTTCCTTCCCCAGCTGTCCTTCATCTATACTCATTCTCCTAATTGCAGCCACCCCCTACCTTCAGCCACACGCCACTTGCCACTACTTCCTTACCTATAGCTATTCCTTCATTTGTAGCCATCCTTCCTGAACCCATTTCCTCACCTGCACCATCTTCCATCTTTATGTCCCATCTACTTATAGCCATCCATACTTGCAGCCATCTCTATCAGCCTGACTGGCTACATGGGCACAAGAGAGACTCCAGAGGAACACACATTTCTTTGGTAGATTTCCACCTACTTTAGCGGGGATGTGGGAGCTTGTCTTAGAGGCATGTCCAGATGCTGGTATGTTATTCTCAGGCCCTGCAGCTGCAGGGTCCCTGAATGGCTGCTTTCCTCTTCTGATAGACTGAGAGCCGGGGCCTGGATCATCCTGGGCCTCCAGCTGGGTCAGTTGACACACCCCACATCTTTTCCTTTAAACCACCTTGGCCTTCTAACATTAAGGGGGGAACATCTACTTCTCTAAGCTTTCATTTTCAATAGCGTTGTAGTAAAATCCCATTTTAATAACCATAGAGTTAGTATAAAAACCCCCAAGGGAGCCGTCCAAGAAAGTCCAGTCATATTTCTTTCCAGTTTGAATGTGAGGATGCTAGAAGGGTGTGGGGGTCTGGGAATGGGGGAGCTCTCCCCGTGCCTGTGAAGCTCCGTTTCCTCTTCTATGGAAGAGAGGGGGGATTCATAGGACATGGGTGACACTGGAGGACATTACACCCAGTGACCTCAGCTGGTTCTGGAGAACAAATACCATGTGCACTCAAATCTGTGAAGAACCCAGCATACTCAACATCAGGGTCAGAAAAAGGAGGGGGTGGTAGGGGTTATGGGGTGTGTGTGTGTGTGTGTGTGTGTGTGTGTGTGTGTAGTGGCGGTGGTGGGGGGTTGTGACTGGTCCATGGGGACAGATGGAAAACAATCTAGAGGTTGTATAAAATGTGAGCTTGCTTTTCTGATCTCTCCAACTTGGTATAATGGTAAATTTTCTGTTCTATCTTTTCTTTGGCCATAGTATAAATAACAGAGGTGTGTGTGAAGGTGTTGAATTTGGCCCAGCCATACCCTGCTTTTCTGAGAGCTATGGAAATGCCACAAGGTGTTCAGTCTTTGGCTCCGTGGACTTCAAGCAATCCACTGCCTTCCACTTCTTCCCAATGGTGTGTTGATAGAGCAAGTGCTCATGTGTTAGGAATATGAATTCATGATTCTTGCATGGAGTAGAACAAGCAACTGGGAGCAGGATGTGGTTTTATCATCCTATGTTCCATGCCTGGCTTCAGCATGTGGTCACTAGCCAGCCAAATGAGTTCTACATGCTTCTATTTACTTCTTCCTCTGGTGTCTTGCAGGCAGCTCTCCCTTGGAACGGCTTTGGGCCACACCACTAGGGAAGTATTGTGGAATGCCTTGGTCCCAGCAGGCAGGAAGGGATGTGGAGTCTGGAGTGCCGTCCTACGGGGCTGCAAACATTCTGACTTCTCATCTGTTCCTGGAAGACAAACAGTGCTTTAGATGAGTGTGGGGCGCGAAGAGCGGGTTTCTGCAAGTGCCCGTGTCTGGTCTACGCGGAAACACACGCAGATGTCAAGTTGCTACTTCAACTCTACTGCAGACTTTGTTTTGGGGAGCAGCAAGGGTGACCGGCTTGTGAGGGCCTGGTGTTCTTCTCAAGAGGAAATGGCTTTGGGCAGAACACACAGAGAGGCGTCCAGGTACACTTTGAGGGAGGGACATGCTAAGTTGGTACCACATGTTTAGAATAAGACTCCTAATTCCACAAGAATAATGACTTGTTCAGTGAGTGGATCCAGCAGAGCCGCAGGCAGGCTCTATTTGGAACTGGCATCTGGTCAAGTGGAAGAGTTACTTCTTTAAAAAACATGAACAGTGAATAACAGAGGGTGAACATACTGTGTTCCCAGTGCCTCTGTCAGGCTGCAGCTCCTCCATGTCTTGGGAAGAAGAGCAGACATTCCAAGACTGTTTTGATGGATCTATTCTGGTCTGCTTGCTCTGACCCCATCGGTACACAGCTCCTTGTCATTGCACAGAGTAGGAAACACACATCTCCATATCAGGAGGCAGCAATAGAAGCCTCAAGCCCTTCACCTTTTCAAGCCTGTAGAATAGCAGTGTTTCTAGTCCACGTGGACCTCGTCTTCCGGACACACAAAGGCAACATCTTGAAGCCTAACCGCACAGAACAGCTCTGTAGGGAAGCCCACTTCAGGCAGCAGTCTCCACCACTTGGAATAGGAAGGTCGCTAATGTTTATGCTCTTCTAGAAGACCAAAGGGTCTTGCAGAGCTGATGTTTATTTTTCTGGCTTGGGAAGTAGAGTCACCATTATAATAAAATAGGTAATAGAATAAAAATACTTTGTAAATCAAACACTCTGTCCAGCTCGGCCCATGCTGTCAGCTCGGAGATAAACACACCGGAACCCTCGCTGGCCGCACTTCCTCCTCAGCCGCTGTGAGAGCCCTCCCTGGTTTGTTTTCCTTCGTTGTGGCCCCTTTTGCCCCAGGTCAGCCTGCAGCAATTGCGAGTGAACCTTGTGTTCTGCAGTGTGGCACGGAGGACTGCATTTCTCTTCTTTCTCCGGGTGCGTGGAGGGGTCAGGGCTACGTATCTGATGGTGCTACTGGCACCTCACACACATAGCCATCCCCCTGTCTCAAGAAGGACCTTTTCTCACAATAACGCTGTGCTTGGTAAAACTGATTGTCTTGCCTCCACGACAGCCTCATTTCTAAGTGGCCTGTTGTCTAATGGACAGCTCCTCTGGGGATTTTGGATCCTGCTATAGCTAATTTTATGTGTCAGTTTGACTGGACCGTGGGGTGAACATGTTCTAGTCAAACTTCCTGGTTGCTTCTGTAAGAGTATTTTGGACGATTATCATTTAGGTTTCTAAGATGAGTAAAGGAGATAGCTGTGGATGGGCCTCAGCTAATCACTTGAAGGGTAAATAACATTGAAAGGCTGGCCCTTCCAAGAATAACAAACGTCAGCCTGGTGTCTGCCAAACTGAGATGCTAGTCTTTTCTATCTCCAGACCCTAACTGAAACACCTGGTTATCCTTCATTTTAAACCTGCTGACCATCATCTTTCAACCATTAATGCCACTGGGTTCCTGGCTTGCTAACTATAGCTTTCGGGACTCAGTTTCCACAACTGTATGGAGAAATTCCTGTGCAAAAATCTCCCTATTCTATTCCCATGGAGAACTGTCTTAGTAACTTTTATGTCGCGGTGAAGGGCTACCATGACTACATCAACTTTCAGAAGAAACAGGTTATTGGGGGCTTACAGTTTCAGAGGGTGAGTCTATGACCATCAAGGTGGGGAGCCTGGCAGCAGGCAGACATGGTGCTGGAGCAGTGGCTGAGAGCTTACATCTTGGGACAACAATCATAAGGCAGAGAGAGAGAGAAAATAGAGAATGACATGAGCTCTTCAAACCTCAAAACCTACTTCCAATGACACGCCTCCTCTAACAAGACCATGTCTTCTAATCCTTCCCAAACAGTTCCACCAGGTAGGGTCCAAGTATTTAAACACATGAGCCTAGGGACTGTTCTTGTTCAGGTCACCATAAGCATCTTCACCGGCAAAACTACTGTTTGTGATCTCTTGGCCTCGATCACCCCACCACAGCAGAGCGATATGCCTGGCAGTTACCCTTAGCCCACGTTGAGCAATGCGTGTAGTTGGAGAGTGCGGAGGAAGAGCTTTGAGCATAGCATTCTCTTTGTGTACGAAGCACTTGGTCACTTTGAATTCCTTTCATTGCTTCTATAATTGCCTGTATCTGCAGGAGCTGTTCTACATCCCCAGTCTTCCTTCTTTAGGTAAGTGGCATCCACACAAGTCAGCACTGGTGTCTGACATCACTCACGCAAATATTCACAGTGGGGTTCATGGTTTGATGCTAAGCATCAATATCTCAGGATCATTCTTCATATCAACTAGGGTTTTCAGACCATTTTGCAAATTATGTATTTAGTCCCAGTCAGTGAGTTCCTATGGGGAGAGAGCAGTTTCAGGGCCTGTCACAAGAGACAAGGAGAATCGTCTGGGCACGAAACATCCAGGCAGTTCTTCTAACTCCCAGTGAGGACAAAACAAAACTTTAATAGTGTCTGGGTCTGGGAGGCAGAGTGAGATTAAATTTCCAGTCCCAAGCTGGATCATCCAGCTCCCAACCTGCAATAACAAAGGAGCACTGGTAGTTTCTGTTTGGTTTTCATTTAGTGATGACCCAAGCCAGGAGCAGGAGGAAGGGAGAACGAATTCACTTATGCTGATGGAGCCATCTGCTGTGTTTGTTTCTGTGCATCTGAAGGCCTGCCCCATGTAAGTCTCAGGCCCAGGAGCGCTGTGTGTGCCCGGTGACGCTGCCAGCTTCAGGGTCTGCACTTTCCTCTTGGAGAGGGGTTCAACTTGATACTGGAGAAGAACACCCATGACACCAGGGACTGTAGGGCCCATCTACATCTGCGATGCATGCAGCAAGCACATACTCTGTGATCTTTGGAGTTCCCAACACAGCGATGGTGTGGTTATCCAGCCATGGTACCATTCTGCAATGATGGAATGGTACCAACAGCAGCACCATTTGTCTCAGCTTCCCAGATGAGGTAGCGGATGTGAACCACGTAAGCCACACGGGCAAATGAGAGCCTTGCCGTGAGACTAATGGTTGCAGGTGCTTGTAGGATTAGGACTGCCTCTGACTATTGCTGTCCCTCATTCTTGATGCCGAACACCTAGACCAGCCTGTCCTAGCCTCCAAGGCAGCAGAACCGGTTTGCAGCACACTTGGCGTAGTGAAAAGGTGATGAGCCCTCTGTGGTTTCTGGTGCTTGTGGCGCTGCTCCTGAGGCAGCTGAGTAAGCAACAGTGGCTGGGCCCTGAGGCACCATACACCATGGGTCACACTCTGTGGAAGGCCCCATCCTAAGGCACCATACACTGTGGGTCACACTCTGTGGAAGGCCCCATCCTAAGGCACCATATACTATGACCCAGACCATATGATCTCCAAGTGCAAGCATCTGACAGGTGTTTATTTGCTCCGGAATGGAAGACTGAATTTAAAGTCTCTCTGGAAGGACCACCCAGAATCCCCCTTCTCTGGAGTTCCTTTGCTTGGAGTCGCCATTGCAGGGGATGTCGGCCAGCGGGGCAGTGAATTTGGCTTCCCTCCAGACCTTACAAGCAGGAAGTACTTTGACAAGAATTTAATTAGTTCTTTCTAATTTCCACATGGTGGAAAGAACGTGAAACTTGCAATGGGCTTCTCTTTGAGGGACAAGCAAGAATCAATGAAGGAGGCATCCAAAGGGGACGGGTCACCTCTGCAGGAACCTTGCATGAGCTTTGCACCAAGGAAATGAGCACAAGGAGGAGCAAACAATGGGAACAGGCCTCCTCTGAGGGTGGCGGGGACATCGGACTCTATGTGGATGCTGTCATTGAAAATGCATTGTGAACTGTGAACAAGCACAGTGAATCACTCAATCAGCATGAATTAGTTGGGAAAACAGCCTAGAGACAACAGTATCTGCAGGAGAGTGTGGGCAGCTTGCCGTTCTTTATGTCATTTGAGTTTTGTGGGGACAGATGAGAGCAGGCAGCATGGCCCAGGAGACCATCAGAGAGACACCTGGTGACTGTGTTGAGGCAGTATGACTATCAATTTTACAAAAGAAAATGAAGTAATTCTCCACCCTGGGGGCATTTAGTGATGCCTGCTTTGGTTGTCACAACTGAGGAGGAGGTGCTGGCGGCGTCTGTGGAGTAGAGAGTAAGGGTGCTGGTAAGCAGTCTATTGCGCTCCGATGGTACCCACAGAAAAGGATTGTCAATGTGTCAGCAGTAGTCAAGAGTGGAGAAACCACGTCTGTGGGTCACAATGCTACACTTTTGTACTTGCGACAACCAGGAGGCAGAAAGAGGTCGGTTCTGAGTTCAAGACCAGTCGAGGCTGCGTGATAAAACTCTGTCTCAAAAATCAAGATCAAAACCAAGTAACAGCAACGAAATCAAATCAAAACAGACTGGAAACAAACAAACACACCCGAGGCTTAGACAGTGATGGTAAATGCTCATAACCACCTCCATTTATAGCCATCAGTTACACTGTCCGGATCTGAGATTCATGCTCTTCTCCCCGAGAGAAGAGAATAACACAGTTCGGCCGGGAGAGATTAGCTCCAGACACGCTCACTCCTCTGTGAATGGTCCAGCTCATTCTCTCAAGCCAGCTCCCGAAGGGTCCATCTGTCCTTCTGAAAACTGGGAAAGCATCATATCATCTGGGACCGATTAATTTGTGTCCAGTCCCTCATCGCCGCCAGCTCTATGCCTCACTGATGGAAAGCCATGAATGGATGTTTGCAATGGGGCTGTGGCCACCGAGGCCCGCCAAGTACTCCATTCTCAAGTTTATCTTAGGCTCCGGCAGATAAGTTGCTAGGTCATTTTCCTGCTGGAGAATCTCCTAGAAGAAAAGCCAGAGCTCCATTAGTGACCTTTCCCTGTCTCATAATTCGCCTCCCTGAGACTCCGGCAGTTTCTCATGTTTATGGCCTTCAGATGCCACTGGAAGCGCTTCCCGCCCGCCTACGCTGTCATCCCTGCTCACATCCCAACACTTGCTGGGTGCTTCTGTGGACTCAGTGGGTGATTCTGAGCATAGGCTACCCCTTCCACAGTTGGAGGGACACTGTGTGGGGGTGCGACCCCACTCCTCACGTGGTTTATGGGGTAGGTGGGCGGGCGTGCACCGCCCCGAGAGCTGGACTGTATGTATACTATTGTGAAAACATGCAGGTGCCGGTCTAAGTAGGAAGACAAAAGGCTCACTGTGCCTGCCAGAAGGGGACGGGACAGAGTTGGGGGGGGGCTACATTCTTAACTAGCTTCAAAAAAGGCACAGGAGGTGACCAGATGGACTGGCGTGCCTCGAGGGAGTTCTTTCTCCACCTTTTAGCCAGGAAAGGAAGCCGTGGCATCCACATGGCTTCCCACGACTTTCACATTCTGGAGTTGGTGGAGAAACACCCAGCTCCCTGAACCCTGAGGCTCCGCCGCTGGGACCCCACTCAGCCTCACCATGCCCACATCCGTGAAGGCAGAAGTTCTAAGCCTCAGCCCAGTGTGTGGGGGGGCTCAGCTTTGCTGCGGTTTCTCTATTTGGACAACACCCTCAACCAAGAGTCAGAACACCAATGGCTACCTTTCCCAAAAAATGTTTCCACAGTGCAGGGGGTGGGCTGAAGGCAGGGCTAGGGTGGGTCCCTTGCTTCTGTGGGTTCTCATCACACTGCCACTTGGTGGCTGATTAAGAAGGATGCTCAGTCGAGTCTTCACCGCTCATTCGCTCCTTGAGGCCATGCACCGTATTTGGAAAACAAGCCTGCGTGTTTGTGGCACCCTCTCTACACAGATGTCTTGAATGAGTGAGACCATAGTAGATGCTAAATTAACCCTACAGTGATAAATAGTGCAGAGGCTTCTTAGGTTTCCCAGAAGCAGATCTGTCCCTGTCCCAGAAAAGTATGCGTCAAGCTGGAAGAAGTGCAGTTTAGCAGTGAGCATGCTCAGTGTGAGCAAGGCTTTTTGGCTCAATACCCTCAGCAGTAAAAGAAAAAGAAAAAGTAACTGAATCCTTTGGAGGCCCACCAGCAGTCGGTTTTAGTGGTCTTCCTAAACACATAGGTTTCCACGGTGCAGAGGGGATATTAAAGTTCAAAGCGACCTAGGAATCAGGTTGAAGATGGTAAGCGATCAGGTCTTAAGGGAATACGAGAAATTTTTGGATTGAAGCAGAAATGTCTGAAATCTAGATATTTAACCTCGTCTGGGTGAATAGGTATAGGGGTTTCACAGAACAGCCTGGGGTAGGGTCCTCTGGGATGAAGTTTATGTGATCATGAAGGTCACATCCAACGCCAGTGGTTGGATTCCATGATAGCACATCTGCTTTTGATTGTGGCGGGTTCTGAGCACAAGGCTTAAGGCACAACGCCACCTGAAGGAAGAAACACTGAGCCTGTCTGTGAATCCAGATGCCCGGCGATGGGAGAGCAGCTGGACCTGTGGCTCCGGATAGACCCTGGAGATCTAGACAGACCCTGGAGATCTGGACAGACCCTGGAGATCTGGACAGACCCTGGAGATCTGGACAGACACTGGAGATCTGTCTGCGGCCTGGGCTTGCTCTCTCAGGCCCCACACAGGGGGCCCTCTGCAGCCTGCTCAGGAGCCGTCAGGATCAGTGAGGCAGAGCAACCAGGGAAGGTGGAGGCTGGAGATGACCTCAAATGAGAGACACCAGAGTCGTTCAGATAGAAAATTTAAGAATCAGAATCAAACTGATATTTCAATCTTGTTAACTCTGCCCTGGCCCTCATGTGATCTCAGGAGCCCCCACTCCTAGTTAGTAGGGAGGTGTGTGGAGACGCCGCAAGCCAACGTTGAGCTCTGTGTTGAGAACCTACTGGTGAATCACCCTGGGCTGTTATTATTTTCCCGTCGAACTCTGGCTTCTTCCACGTGGGGAGACAAAATGACCCTTAATTCTTTCTTTTCTACAAGAAAGAAGGAAGGGAAAAACCCACCTGGGATTATGTTTAGAATAGAGGAAGCCGTGCTGGGGTGGGCAGTCTTGCTTCCTGCTGGGCACAGATGTGAGGTTTTGTAGCCTCTTCTAGCAAGTGCCCTTGAATCCCGGCAGGCAAGCGTGAGCCACCGCCACGGTCACGTGAGCAGAGGCTGGGAAAGCTGCAAAAACATACATGGCAGAACAGGCAGAGGAGGAGAGTCTGGCCCCAGGAGGTCTCCACGACTGCCTGGGACACAGATTCCTTGGAACACTGCAGAGCACAGGGCTATGTAAACAAGAGATCAAAACAACGGCCTGCCTGGCCTTCAGCATGATAAATGTTTGTCCTGCGTGTGCAACAGGGTCGGACCCACCACCATCTTTTTGTAGTTTGAGCTTTATGACGACACGGGAGAAAACTCTCTGCTGAGGGTTGGGAACCTTTCAAGCTGGTGTCTACTTGGTGGCTAGACCCACCTTCCAAGGGCAGACAGCCCCCTGCCTTTTCGGAGCTCGGCTTGCCCTTGTGACCCCCTCCTAAGCCAGGGACTGGGCGAGTTGCTCAGACTTTCATCATTTTAAGGCAGCTTGGGGCCCTTCCCCCACAGCGTGGGAAGAAGTGACTCATTGTCTAAACTGTGCCCCTGTTGTCCCTAGACCACTGAAGGCCTGCCCATGAGCTCTGCAAAGGGGACTTAAATGAGGAGGGAAACAGTTCGGCCAGGTGTGTTGGGCTCTGAAAATCCAAGAATGTTTCTGCCACGCTTCCTGTCACATGTGCTTTTGGCCATGACCACGGTGAGACCAAAGCCTCTTCCCGTGTGCCGGGCTGTCCCCAGCTCTGCCCTGCACAGCCCTGTCTCAGAGATCTCCAGAAGGAAGCAAAGGCCGGAGACTTCATGTCTGAAGCACTGGGCTTCTTAGGTCCTCTTGTCACGTGAGATTGACTTGAGCTGATGTCTGTAGACAGATAGACTCACAGAGACAGACACCAAACACACAACAGGGCCTAGTGAGGAGGCTCAACTGGTAAAGCTGTCTGAATTCAGTCCCTGGTACCCACATGGTGGAAGGAGAGAACCAACCCCCGCAAACTGTCCTCTGACCTTTAAGCATGTGCCCTGGCACACGCACTCATACACACTGGTTTCTATGCTTGCATGCATGTGCACACACATACACGCACACACACACACACACACACACACACACACACATGCACCTCCCAAACAAATAAATAAAAATAAATAAATGTAAAGAAAAATTGAAAGGAAATGATATCTTTAAACAACAACGGTATCAGGCAGCAGATCAGCCGGTAGTTCATCTGGCTGAGTCGCTCCCAGGCTGGAGCTGTCTGTAAGATGTCGTCACTTTTCTTTCCCTGGAAAGACTGAAAGTCTTATCGTCTTTCTTTGACCATCTGTCATTCCATCTTTTTTCTGTCACAAGTGCCGATTTGTACCAACTCAAGTTCTTTATTTCATTACTGAAGTGCCATCGATAAGACCAAGCCTTTCAGCTAAGTTTTCGGCTTTATGACTTTGTCGTCAGAAAGGGACTCATGCTGCTGCGATGTCTATAGACAGGATGTGACTACGGACCTCAGAGAAAGCCATGGATCCACTGCAGTGAGCGAGCAAAATGGAAAGCAGAGGACAGTCCTGGGGGCCTAGAGGACAATGTTGTGTTCAGGCTGTGCAATTGGAGACACTGTGCAGGGAGTGCAGGCATCTCAGAGGTGTGTGTGCGTGCATGCGTGTGTGTAGGTGTGTAAGTGTGTAGGGGTGTAAGAGTGTAGGCCTGTGGGGGGGTAAGTATGTAGGTCTGTGTGTGTAGGTGTGTAAGTGTGTAGGTCTATGTGTGTGGGTGTATAATTGTGTAAGTCTGTGTGTGTAGGTATGTAAGTGTGTCAGTGTATAAGCGTGTAAATGTGTAGGTCTCTGTATGTAGGTGTATAAGTGTGTAGGTCTGTGTATATGTAGATGTATATGTGTGTGAGGTTTCAGGATGGCTTGTGTGTATATGTGTGTGTGTGTGTGTGTGTGTGTGTGTGTGTGTGTGTGTGTATGAGAGAGAGAGAGAGAGAGAGAGAGAGAGAGAGAGAGAGAGAGAGAGAGAGAGAGAGAGAGAGAGGTAGTGATGCAGCGAGCTGAGTCCAGCCACCCGGCTAGCTTAACACCCAAAATAACAACACACAAATTGTATTCTTTTAAATACTGCCTGGCCCGTTATCTGTAGCCTCTTATTGGCTAATCCTCACATCTTGATTAACCCATTTCTAATAATCCGTGTAGCACCATGAGTTGGTGGCTTACTGGGAAGGATTCTAGCCTACATCCATCTTGGGTTGGAGAATCATGGCCACTGCCTGAATCTGTTTCTTTCTCCCAGCATTCTGTTCTGTCTACTCCGCCTATCTAAGCTGCTGTCCTATCAAAGGGCCAAGGCAGTTTCTTTATTAACCAATGGAAGTAACACATAGACAGATGACCCTCCTTCATCAGAGAGAGAGAGAGAGAGAGAGAGAGAGAGAGAGAGAGAGAGAGAGAGAGAGAGAGGTTTCAGGATGGCTGTGTGTATTCAAGTTTCCTTTCTGTTGCTATGATAAGAGACTCTAAGCAAAAGCCACCCAGGAAAGAGGTGGTTTATTTCATCTTACAGGTTCCAGTCCATCAACAAAGGAAGAACTCAAGAAGAAATCTGCAACAGAAACTCTGAAGGAATGTGACCCACTGATCCCCAAGCCCCTGCTTAGCTGACTTTCTTATATAGTCCAGGACCACCTGTCTAGGGATGGTGCTGCCCACAGTGGGCTCAGGACCTCAACATCAAATAGTAGTTAAGACAACCCCCTAGCGACATGCCCACATGCCAATATGACCTAGCACTTACCCCAGTCATGACCTCCCTCTCAGATGACCCTAGGCCAGAGGTCCTCAATCTTCCTAACACAGCCACCCTCTAGTACAACTCCCAACCATAAAATTATTTCATTGTGACTTCATAACTATGATTTTGCTACTGTTGTGAATCAAAATGTAAATATCTGGGGGGCACACCCCACAGTTGAGAAGCACTGCTCTAGAGTGTGTTAATTGGTAATTAAGGCTAGCTAGCATGGTGTGGTTGCCACTCCTGGTAGATTAACACTGGGTATCCAGAAAGCTCCACCTCTAGGCCTTCAACTCTGAAGTCCTTTCAGTCTTCTCTGTCTCCCCACATTGCCTGGCTAGGGCACCCTTGGGACCAGAAGCTATATCACAGGGCCTGACACCCAGGACTGAGCCAAAGGATTCGATAAGCATCGGTTACCAGATGGGAAGGGACTTGGTTGATGGTTCCCCTCTAGCCAGAATCCCTTCTCTGCAGTTTCTCACCCACTGGTTTGGAGGCACCAGTCTTAGGGTCTGATTGCAATGACCTGTAGTAATAGGAGCGGCGGGGCTGCGTCCCCAGCACCCCGGCTGCCTGCTAGCTTATGCCTCGAAATAATTACACGGACACTGTATTCTTTTAAATACTGCTTGGCCCATTAGCTCTAGCCCTTACTGGCTAATTCTGATATCCTGATCAAACCATTTCTAATAAACTGTGTAGCATGGGTCTTACCGGGGAAGATTCTAGCCTACATCCATCCTGGGTCTGAGCTTCATGCGTCTGCCTCAGAGAGCAGAGCTATCACGTCTGCCCAGGAGAGGGGAGCATGGCGTCTCTGAGCTCACTTCCTCTTCCTCCCAGCATTCTGTTCTGTTTACTCCACCCACCTATATTCTAACCTATCAGGGCAAGCAGTTTCTTTTTTTTTTTTTTTTTGGTTTTTTCGAGACAGGGTTTCTCTGTGGTTTTGGAGCCTGTCCTGGAACTAGCTCTTGTAGACCAGGCTTGTCTCGAACTCACAGAGATCCGCCTGCCTCTGCCTCCCAAGTTCTGGGATTAAAGGTGTGCGCCACCACTGCCTGGCCAAGCAGTTTCTTTATTTAATTAACCAATGACCTTCCTCCATCAATGACCTAAATAAAATAATACACGCAACAAATGTTTAGAAAGTAGCCGACACTTTTCTAGGCTGAACTAACCCATGCCTGAAGGAGCACACTTGAATAAAGATCTGGGGCTTGGGGCTGAAGGCACTCATCAGCACTGGGCCCCTTCTCTGTTACCAGATGCTTTCACGCTACCTTTGTGGATGCAAATATGAAGTGGAGACACGGCGCCTAAGCTCCAGAGTTTCACCATTCCCTTGAGAAATCCTTAATGGCATCTTAGTTCTTTTCTTCCAAGAAAGTAGAAGACGCGGGTTGTCACCGTCTGAAGCTGCAATGACCTGATTGAATGCTTTGATAATTATTACATGTAAGTCCTGACTCCAGCACCTCAGAAATGGTCAAATCCGAAGAGATCCTATAGGGAAACTCTTTTCCCACATGACTGCAATGGCTGATGTCACTGGGTCTGGACTCACAAGGAACTATGGTGATAGTTTGTCAATAAGTATCCAAGGTTCAGCTGGCTCCGGGGTGGGCTCCTCAGGGCTCAGGAACGGGAAGAATAGACTCAGAAGGCCTCTGCCAGTCTCCCTACCCCTCCTATGTGGGAAACAGAGTTTGAGCAAGAAGTCCTACATCATGACCTCTCTGAGACTGACAGACACAGGTGAAGGATAGGCGGGGCTACCAACCTCAGGCAGCTCTTGATCAAATAGAAGCCAATGCAGGGGAGATGCCAGGGACAGGGACAGGTCACATATAGACTGATGCTGAGAGCCAGGAGGTCTTTGGATTTGGCAATAAAGCTGGACCCTGGTCTCAGGAGAGCCCAAGGAGGGAAAATTCACTCACGTGGAGCCTGAGAGGCACCAGCCACTTCTGTCACCTGTGACTTTTTGACATTCTACAAAAGCAAAACAAAAACTGCTCCCTCCAAGCCAAGGAGCCCAGGGCATGCCCCTTCTAAATAAAGACCATTCATTTCTTTAATGTAATTAGAAAGGATTTTGTTTCTGGCTTCCTTCTGAGGTTGTGGTGACTGGGTGGCACTCCAGCTGAGAAGTCTTCGAGAGAAAGGGAAAATTTGGGGTTGGGAACATGAGAGCCGCACTAAGACTGTGGCTTCCAAGTTAGAGGGCTTGGGAAGGGGAACATCATACTCTGAGTTTTTGAGGTTTCCAGTAAGCGGGACACCCGTGTGCTCACCCAGGACTGAAAGCCCATTACAATGCATCCCTTGTTATGTTTAGAATTTAAGATGATATTTTTTCTATTTTAGTTAATGGCCTGAGAATGAGATTTTGGTTGCTGGCAATAAATTGCATATTGGGGGATATTGGTGCAGAGGGACCCTAATTCAGTCCTTTTATAGCATCCTTTCCCCCCTCTGGTCTGGAGAATTCCTTTAAGGTGGTAGGGGTGATTAATGACCCCGTGTGCCTGTGTACACACAGGGCCCACGTGTCCTCGGAATGAGGAGTCCAGGGATCCCAGAGAACAGCCCTACAGCAGCGGAGGGAATCGCAGCACCACTTTCTCTGCCAAGTCCCACCCCAGAGCAAACAGGGATGGATAGATTAATCGATGGAATGTGCTTGGGGCTGCTTCCTCAAATGTGCAGGCCCAGCATCCCTTTCTGGCTCAGAACAATAAAGGAGACAGAAGGCATAGAAAATTCCCTCTTTTAAAAATCGTCTTCTGCCTCCTCTTCCTCTTCTTCCTCCATCTCCTCCTCCTTTCCTTTTATTTTATAAGGAAAATACTTGATATCTAAACAATGTACCAGACACAAGCTGCAGAGGATGGACGCCATGTGCTAGTCACTTCTCTTCTCTGGGGCCCAATGCCCGAGGAAAGGACCTGTAGGAAGGAAGATTGATCTTGGCCCACATGTTCCAAGGTATCAGCCTGTGTCTGTGGTCCAGGGTTATGGGCCTGTGGTATCACCTCAGGGCAGACCGGAAGAAGAGAAAGCAACAGGAAGATGAGTAAGCCCCACCTCCCACAGTCCATTTGACTATGAACTCATCAATAAACTGATCCTCTGATGAGTTAGCATAGTCCTGGTTCAGCTTCAGAATGTGCCACTAACTGGGAACCAAGATTTCAACACAGAAGGCTTCTGAGGACACTCTTCATGTCCAAATCAAAAAAGATATCAAAATAATCTTCTTGTTGGTACTCCAGGCCATACTAGAAAGAGCCATGGTCTCACCATCCCTTGAACATCACATGTCTAGAAGGTAAAGTTATGGGGTCTGAGTCAGCCCAGAAGACAGACAGGGGACATGGATAGGATGGAGTGGAGGGTGGTCCAGACATAGTAATTTTGTATGTCCTGTAAGAGTTTAAATTTACATCTACAGAAAATGGAGCTATGGGGTGTTCTAGATCTGGAAAACTGAGAAAGGACTGACACGGAGAGCTGCACACACTCTGTGCCAGTGTGTAGTATAGAGAAGCATCATGATTAGCAAATTAAGTAAGACAATCGACAAGACTGGAAACCCCTTTGACCTCAGGCTACATGTAACAGAACAGAATAGGTTCAAGCTATTAAGATCTCCCAGACGAGGCTGGTGCTATACAAATGGCTTAGGAGAGCTGTTTGTCTTTATACCACATTGGAAAACCAAAGAAATTAGCTTCTGATGTCAGCAGCAATGGGGGCAGTAGCATTAGCAGCAGCAATAACAACAAGACAGATGGATGCATTTACTAGCAAGGGGAGAAGGCAGGTAGGCGAACATCTTTTCCCTCTAACCTCCTTATATTTGGGAGACTGCCAGAAGATGGTGCCCAATCTGGGAAAAGTTTCCCCTCCCCCAACACCACTTAATCATTTCAGGAAATATTATTACCAATTCCAGGTACTCTCCATTGATTCTAGAGCCAATGAAGTTGGCAACCAGGATTAACTATCACATTTCTGTATTGGTTACTTGTCTGATTGCTGTGACAAAATACCTGACAGAGCAAGTTAAGGAGGAAGGTTTGGGGGAGCTTACGGTTCTAGATTGCAGTCCATCATGGTAGAGAAGTCTTCGTAGCAGGATTTTAAAAGGCAGTTGCTCAAACAGCATCTACAGTCAAGAAGCAGATAGCCATGAATACAGCCCCTTTCATTCAGTTCAAGACCCTACTCATAAAATGGTGCCACCCACTGTTACTCTTCCTGCCTCAGTTCACCTAATCTAGACAATCCCTCCCAGGCATGCCTAGATGAGTCAAGAGCCTGCCTGGTTGACAGTCATTATCAACCATCACATGCTGGAGAGTCTTTATCCACAGACTTTTTTTTTTTTCAAACACAGAGACCTTTTCTTGATTGAGATCCTACTACCGCTGCCATTTTACCAGATGGACACAATTCCTTACCACATTCTTACTACATACACCCACAGATAAATGTAACTCGTAACCCTCCTGAGAGAAGCGTCTCTCTGCAGCAGACAGAGACCATCATGGAAAACCATAATGGCCAAACTACAGAGAACAACTGATGATGAGGAAGGGGCAGCCCCAACACTTACATCTACAGTACAGCTCCTCGGCCAAAGGTGCAGGGAACACTATGGAACTGGAGGGAGGAAAGATCCTAAGAGCCAGAGGACCGGAAAGGAAGACTGCTGTGAGACTATGTCTCCTAAACATGGCAGGGATGCTACATCCATCATCCTTCAGTAATATGCCTTAAACAAGCCTGAATGGCTGCAGCACCAGCTCACACGCTGGCATGAAAGGGGGAACTCTCAATTCCACAGGCAATTGACAGCTTCTAGAGGGGCAGAGTTAGTCTCCCCAGGAAGAGTCCCCTGATTGGTTACCCAATGTCATGTTGTCAGCCTTGAAATCATATACAAATAAACAATACTAAATGTACTCATCAGATTGTATTTATATACTTATAATAATGCATAGATGTGTGTGTATATGTGTATGTGTATAAAATAATAAAAATAAAAGGAAGCCAAGAATTTGAGGAGTAAGAAGGGGGACCTGTGTGGGGTTGGAGGGAGAGGGCACAATCAGAGTTGGAGGAAGGAAAGGGAAGAGGGGAAATGATGTAATATTTTAATTAAAATAAAAATATTGAAAAGCTTTTTTTTTCCAGCTCCCATTTACCTTGGCTCAGACTTGAATAAAATACTGTGCTGTGGTAGAGGACAAAGGCAACCTGGGCCCCGTCCTCTTCTCTCTGGAAAAGATCAGTTAGCCCAGCTCACAGCTAAATTCACATGTGGTCTAGCTTTAGTATTGGGGGCCATAGTGGGGAGAAACAAAAACCCTTTGGCAAAACTGGAAGTAAAATGTTTTACTGTACTAATTTCTGTTTCTTAATTCATTGGTAATTCAGAGAAAATGATATGAAAGGTTTATAGACCCAAGTGCTTAGAAAATATCACTCCTTTCCTATGTATAAAAAATATGATAAAATTTAATTAATAAGTTAGATAAAATAGGAAATTAGCAAAAGTAAATAAAAATAAAACCAAAAATTATAACAATATTTTGCTGGTTAGGTCTTTCTTCCCCTCCTGCTCCTCTTCTTCTTCTCAGCTTGAGACAAGCAAGAGTCATCTGGAAGGAGGGAATGTCAATTGAGGAACTACTTCTATCAGATCAAACATTTTCTTGGTTAATGATTGATACGTGAGGACCCAGATCACTGGGACTGGTGCCATCCATGGGCAGGCGGTCCTAGACTGTATAAAAAAGAAAACCGAGAAAGCCAGTGAAAGCAAGCCAATAAGCATTGTTCCTCTACGGTTTCACCTTCAGTTCCTGCCTTGACCTCCTGCCCTGACTTTCCATGGCAATAGACTCTAACATGTAGGCCAAATAAACCCTTTTCTCCAAAGGTTGGTTTTGGTCAACGCTTGAATATAACAATCAAATTCAAACTAGAACAGAAATATTATTGTAAAAGTTACACAAATGCACTTTTTCTTAAACTTTAAGTTTTAAAAATTAAGATTTAAATTTTTAAAAAAACTTTAATTTTTAAAAACAAGTATTTATTTATCTTGGAAGGGAGAAAGCATGCCATAAGTCCTGAGTGGCAATCAGAGAACAACCTGTGGGAGTCAGCCCTCTGCCGGATGGACAGGGCTCTGGGGAGAGAGCTAAAGTTGTCAGGCTTGGTCGCAAGTACCTTGGTTCTCTCTCTCTCTCTCTCTCTCTCTCTCTCTCTCTCTCTCTCTCTCTTTCTCTCTGTCTCTCCTTCCTCTCTCTCTCTCACACACACATACACACACACACGCACGCACGCACACATACACACATGCATACACAAATAAATAAATAAATAAATAAATGTACTTTTATTATATTTTTATTTCTTTTGGTGCGAGCATACATGCCACAGCACTTGTGTGGGGATTGGGGGTCAGAAGACAACTTGAGGGAGCTGGTTCTCTCCTATTATGTGGGTCCTGGGGATTGAACTCAGATCATTAGACTTGGCAGCATGTACCTTTAGTTTAAGTCATCTCCCTGACTTAAGAAAGGTCACTGGGGATGGCCTGTCCCTTGCCATCAGCCTTGGAAGGGAAAAGGAGAGGTGGCTAAAGGGAGGGGAATATCACCACGGCTCTACCTTAACCCCTGGAGGGATGTGTGAAGGGAGAGAAAACATTCTTGTTGCCCATGTTAGGATGTACAGTACCGTATGTTTGGGAGGAAGGCAGGGGCTGCACGGCTTTGTGGAGGCCTTTTAAGGAAAGGCCATTTTCTCCCAGTCAACCATGACTGGTTTTATAAATTTATTCTTATTTTCTTTATTATTTTTTTAAAATTTGTTATTGTTATAGGATTTAAAGTTCAAAGAATGGGACCTGAATTATGTGTGGTCCAGTGTGGAGACTTGACTTTCTCAATTTATAATCCAAGAGGATCATAAAATTACTACCTAGCAGGAGGCATTCTGGTAAAGAACAAGGACACAATATTGTCTGTTCCCTTTGAGTTAATCCAGAAGGGCCTCACAATCACCTGGACAGGGAAACACTCCTAGGAGGCTGTGGCTGAGACATTAGAAAATAATCCCAATCCTATATGTGTAGGTCAGTATGAGGGTCCCTTGGCCACTGGCCACTCTCACCTTTGAGAGTGTTCTCCTATGCAATGGTCTCTCAAGACACAGTCAGCTCTCACTCTTGGTAGCCTTTCAGATTGCTCTGAGTAAACCTTCCCTTCCCCCTGCTCTGAACTCTCTGTCTCAGATGGGCTCTCCCAGGGCAGATCACAGCACTGGAGAGCTGAAGGCCAGCCGGAGCAAAATCCAGGTGACAACATTTGCTGACGGTGATGGTAAAAGCAGTTCAGGCATTTTTTTGATACACCAAGGTCTGCTTAAAACTCTCTTCCCAGAAATTCAACCTTCACAAATGAAACTCATTCCTTTTCCCGACTGAGATAAAAGAATAAGATAGACTGTGCAGGAAAAAAAGTAAGCAAGGCATTAGAAGATTAGCCTATGAAAGAAAACAGGAAAACAGTTTCTCTCTCTCTCTCTCTCTCTCTCTCTCTCTCTCTCTCTCTCTCTCTCTCTCACACACACACACACACACACACACACACACACACACACACACACACACACTCCACAGTGTCTGCAGCTGACCCACGGCTCGTTATAATAATAAAGTTCACACCCTCACGTGGACACTTAACATGCTAGTGGGATACGTGATTCGGGAAGCTTTCCAAAGGCTCTTTGTAACAGATAGAGTGTGCTCTAGGAAAGCCACGATAGAAAAATAAGCCTAAGAGTTGACAATGACTAAACGAGGCAGAAAGCCCAAACTAGATGATGTCGAGGCTCCAGCTCTCCGTAGAGCTATGTGCAACTACACACCTGCTCTGGCCCGCTTCCTTCCAGCTGGATCTTTCTGGTCGAAGTGTCCCTGCTGCTGCTGGAATGGCGTGTCTCTGCTCCATTCTTTCTTCTGGAAAGGAGAAATCTGGAACCCCTCCAGAGGTGCCGCCAGCCCCTGACTTCGCTTGTTCGCACAGTACTGTCAGGACCTTTCCATGCAGTGGCAGCCGTCCTGGCAGGAACGAAGATGTTCCAAAGAGACATTTTCTTCCCTCTCTTTGGCTATTGTACAGTGGAGCAATAGTTTCAAGAATTGGAATTGCTCCAGGCGTTCCCCCTTACAATGTGTAAAAGCCCCGCACCAGAGCTGTGGGGACTTTGCTCTAAGACATAGATCTCACAGTCAGATCCTTGTGGGAGACCAGAGCTGGGACAATGATGATGGGCAGGACCACACCTTGACCAAAACTGCTGAGTTCCACATTCCTCTTGCCCTCTATTTAAACCTAAACTCCTGTCAGGAATCTGAAGATGGACAACGGAGGGCCAGAGGAACTAATATTTCCTCTTCCCAGTGCGGCCTTATTAAACACATCCCCTTTTCCTGTTTTCACTAGTACTTGTATAATTGGCCTACTGAGAACCTGTGGCCAAGCATTGCTTGTTAGGGTTCCCAGGGCCCAGTCTAGGACCCTAACACTAACAATGTTGGTGAGCCATACATATGTATTCCCACTCCCCTAACACGGACATGCAGCTTCCTAAGCCTGCTTTCTCTTCTGAGTTATCCAGAAAATGCAGTGTTTCCTTTCTTCCATTCTCTTTTGTAAGAGCGCATTCCCCGCAACACACTGGGCTTCCCCCCCCCCCTTTTCTAAAGCCTCCACCTTGTCATGTGGATGCCTCCCACCACGTGGCTGAGCTCCGCACTGTCTTAACTCAGCTGTCTTGGCTTTTTCCTCCTCTCTCTCCTCCATTATCCTTTTTCCAGGCAGCTGCCTGCCCTGGATTTTTGCTTTTAAACTCAAGCAAAATTGTCATGGAGTTTCTGTTTGAGTCGATGGTCAAATTCTTTTAATAATGAGACCGAGAACCCTAAGAAGCGAACTTGTGTTTCTCTTTCATCATCCAGCAACGCAAAATGGAACACCTCAAAGATTTTAAGCAACTGTTACGCCATTTGCATGACAGATCTTATCGATCTGAAACATCTTAGGGGAGATTTGGAGTTTTAAACTTGGTGGGCGTGTGCTATAGCAGAGATTTAAGTCCTTGGAGTCTGGCTGAAAGAGGATAGAAAACTGAGACCCAAAGACACTGAGGGGATCCCTAATGTTGGTATTTTCCATCACATCCAGAGCTCCCACCTGCCCTCAATATTCAGGCAAAATGCTTAGCCACCCCAGGAATTAGCACTTCCCTGCCATAGGACCAACACGCACCGTCAGTGCTCAGGCAAACTGCCCCACCCACCATAGGGCTTTAAGCCTTTTGCACAGTGTGGTTGTGCCATCTGAGGTAGCTACTGTGAGCCCCTGTGCGCATGCACTAGACGGCCTTTCATGCCCGCTCTACCTCTCTCACCATGCTGTTTTCAGACAGGTCTGCCCAGGTATGTGCGCTACCCTCAAGTAGGTTTCGTTGTGTATATTGTGATCCGTTCTCGGGTCAGGAAATCTCACCTATTATCACTATGTAAACGTGGAAAACACCGCGTCTGTGCCTTCAGTGTAAGATACAGCGGGAGAGAATCCTTGGTGGGTCCCATGTCAGGTGAGGACCACAGTCAGAAAATAGAATACACCCTGCAAAGAGAGGGCATTGGGAGGGTTGGGAGAGGGAGAGAAAGAGACAGAGAGAGAAAGAGAGAAGAGGGGGCCTAGATGAGCTTGCCTTGGCAGGAAGAGAGATTAGGGAGTGGGCAGAGCTTCTTCTAAAGAGGCCTTTGTGCCTGGGTAGTGATATAGCAGCCATAGGCCCCTGGGCTGACTAGGGTACTGCCTGGTACTGCCTGGGTTCCTCCTGTCAAGTGACAGTTGGGCCCCAAGTCTGTACTGTCCAGAGACTCCCACTGACCAATCTGAACGTGTCATGGCTTCTGAAGCAGCACAGACCCATACATAATCTCCTCCTAGAGTTCCTGAAAAACACCTGCCTGACAAATCTCTTCTTCAGTTCACTTTTGAGTTCCTTTTATGAGTGTATGTCTCACTAAAGATTGCTGTCTTTGAAGAGGTTTGGAGAGGCAGGAAAGACAGGAGCAAAGTTGGTTTTGGGTTGTTGTTTGTTTTGTTTTTAATTACTATTTTAAAATTTTTTCTCTGACTGATGGGAGGATGTGGAGGGACCGGGAAGTGAGCAGGATTGCAAGGCATGATGTGAAATTCCCAGGGAATCAATAAAAAGTTATGTTTATAAAGCAAAGAACACCAGCCTACAAACCGCAATCCCAGAGAACTTAGACAACAATGTGCACACTAAGAGAGACTTACATAGATCTCTTCTCTCTCTCTCTCTCTCTCTCTCTCTCTCTCTCTCTCTCTCTCTCTCTCTCTCTCTCTCTCTCTCTCTCTCTCGTACAGAGGCCGGGTCTGAGTCCCTGATTTCTTAGATTCTGGCAGCAATTTTAAGCAGTCCATTTTTTTTCTGTCCCTGACAGCAAAAGCTCCAGGCATGCTCGTGAGATCATGCCTGACTTGTCTGGGTGTCAAGCTCCAAACTCAGAGTTGTACAGCGAACGCTCTTAATTACTGAGCCATCTTTCCAGTTCTTATCAGGCTTTTGGCTATGTAGAAAAATTCCCTGAACAGAGTCAAGGTTCATTTAAGTATTTGTTTATGTTAAAGTCTTTTAAATGACCACTTAAGCCACCATTTTGAGATGATCTTAGTACATTTAATAATATCTATGTATCTGTGACTATAAATGTTTAGAGGTGTATGTCTAAAGTTTATACATTGCATAAAGGTTTGCAGAATTAAAGACATGTTTAACACACGCAAAGTGATTGATAAGTGCTCTGTTTTATACAATGTACATTATATCTGGACTGTCATATAAAATGCTCTTTGCACTCAGTACCATGGAGCTGTAAAGGCTGGCATGTGGGCAAGCCTGCTGTTTGAAGCTCTGATCTGCCTCTCTTTGTCTCGACTAAATGACTATTTATTACCATACATATACGGTGCCAATGGACAACAGAAAAGAACTCTCCTTGGGGTCACCAGCACTGTTCTGTAGGTTTGAAAGATTTCTTCAGTTCTTATTGTAGGCAGTGCTCTGGACACATTATCTCACTGAGTCAATAATCTTAAATTTCATTTCTAAAGTATAAGCTGAGCTAATATATAAAGGACTTTATGCTGTTCTTCTGTGTAATGATTCTAATTGTTTCTGTCTCCTTTATGTGCTATATGACTTTATGTCCCTGTTGTACAATATATGCCTTCTAAGATACAAAGCTTAGGGAAATACTTTAGTAAGTTGGTGCCTTCAGATTAGAATTGTTAGTGATATTACACTTTCCCGGCTCTGTATTCATGTGTTCCTAATTGTGATGTAGATATTTTTAAGCAAAGATGATTAAGCATGCCCTTATACAGCGCTCTCCTAGCAGCATGCCTCAATAATTTAAAGGCATTTGATGTTGGTCACCCAAGGAGGACATCTGTAAACAAGTACTTAATTTTCAAACTAGTTTTCTTTAAATATTTGTTCTTGTTGGTTCAGTTTCTGTAAAGTTTTACAACCGTTATCTGTTGATATTCTGCAGAAGTACAGCTTCTAACAAAAGAACCAGAGCAATGTTTTGGAGTTGCTCGGACACCACTCATAGAACAGGCAGAATTAAATTAAAAAATGAGCTTCAGCCAGGTCTAACCTAAGAGTCACTCATTCTATGCCTTTTCTTTTCTTAAAATGAAAGGCTCTAATACATTGACATTTTGTCCTCCTAACGTGGAATCTGATCTGACCAATCAGGAAAGATCTCATCCCAGCAATGGGGGAGTCTCAGAACAATCATCACTTCAAAAGTCCAAAGTCTCTTAACTGTGAGCTCCTGTGAAAAACTGGATATTTTCTTTTTCCTAGAGGGAAGAAGCAGAACACATCTACAAACAGATCAAAGCAAAAATCAAAACCCAACAGTGTGACTAGCTCAGTTTCTGACATCTGGGACTCAATCATGATCTTCTTGGCTCCAAAGGGCTTGGGTTTCACCATTTGTCCAGCTCTGCCATCTGCAGCAAATGCAAGGTGCCTCCTAGACTCCCTTCTTCATACAGCCCAGACCCACCGACCTAAGAATGGTGCCACCCACAGCTGGCTGGGCCTTTTACATCCATTAGCAATCAAGGAAATGCCCTATAAACATGTATATGCCACATAATCATGTGCAATGCCACATAAACATGCCCACTCCACACTTGATACTGTCTTTGGCAGTCACTCCACACTCCTGGCATCTCCGTTATCTTGGGTCTCCACTGCAGCTCAGGCTGCATCTCCATCAGCGGCTTGTTGGCCTTTCTCCGGGAATTCTGATCTTCCTCATGGTGCCAAGCCTCAGATTCTCTTCACCATCCCTTTAATTCTGTAACTTTTATGTTGCCAAAACCAGTATCATATGGATAACTTTTACACATTGCCAAGTTTGGCTGATAGCTTAAGGTGCACTCTTGATCCTCTCCGGACCATCGCTTCTGTGTGCTGAGACTGCAAAAGTATTTTCCTGAAGGTTTCACCTCAGTGATCCTGGCCTCTTATTAATTACAGATGGGTTTTTAGACCCATTTAATTAGTGTCCATTGCCCTTATAAAGCACAGATTTTCATTTCCAAAGATCTTTAATTCAAATATATCACACGAATGGCCCCAATCTTTGACGGTCCCTCAAACATCCCTCTGAAGCCTCCTAAGCCAGGTCTCTACATCTGCATTTCTCTCCACATCCTGACCTTCCAAGTTCCCACAGAACAGCTTATTAATCTCTGAGTACTCAGAACTTTTCCAGAGTTCTAAAAGTTTCCACAGTCCTCACCTGAAAATAACGTGGCTGGGTCCGTCACAGCAATACCCACTGTGGTTCTATTTTCTTCCCTCATTGGCTCTGTTGCTGTGATGAAACACTGATGAAAAGCAACTTGAGGGAGGAAAGAGTTTCTTTGGCTTCCAGGTTATAGTCCTTCATCAGAGGAAACCAAGGCAGGAATCTAAGGTGGGAACTTGGAGGCAGGAACTGAAGCAAAGATCTCAGAGGAACACTGTTTAGTGTCTTAATGTTTGGGCTTCTTATTTGGGAATTATAGCTGTTTTAAATGGCTGGCCCATACAGGGCAACTGTCTTCTGCCAGGGATCCTCTCAATGGAAATGCAGACAGAGGTGAGATGACTGTAGAGCTGGCTAAATCTCATCTCCCCTCCTCCAGCCCTCCCCATCTCTGCGCCTCTTCAGCTTGAGGGGCTCCAGTGATTTTTTTTCCTCAGAATCAGCTCTGGTGCTCACCAAAGGACTCGAGCATATTGTACTGCAGTCCTGTGCGCCATGGGTGGGTAGCGTGTATGACACAGGGATGCGCATCATCTCCCTTGCAGAAGTCCAACCCCCAACACAGCACTATCATGAGCAGTCGGTGACGGGCAGAGATGAACAGGGTGAGTGGGCCACCCATTGTGGAGTCCAGGAGTTCGTCTCCTGGGCAGAGCAAAAGGACTCTGACTTGCCTTTTCCTCCACATCCCAGTTTCTCAACCCCAGTCGGTCCTGGCCTCTCTTGTAGAACTGGGTGTGCCAGGTTCTCCATCAGATAGGGCTGAGGCAGAGCTGGTCCAGCCAATGTCTCCCTGGGGCTGAGTGGGATGGTGAGTGTTGACGACCCAGACTTCCCCCTGGCCACCGAAGCAGGAACTCACTTTATTGCATCAGGGCAGGAACTTATATAGGGCTGAGGTAGTGGGTGGGAGTCTTGTGATAGGGTGAAGTGGAGTGAGGAATAAGGGCCAGTAGTATCCTGCCACATCAGCGGTGGCTGGGCAGAGGCGGGCCTAGGTCAGGCTGTGCCGAGTCACTCTCCAAACTCAAGTTAGGCTCAGGAAGTTACTTTGAGCATCATGAGGCCCAACATGGGTGGATATCAAATCGGGAGCATGGTATTTTCCAGACTCAGGGAAGCAGCTCCTTAGGTCGAGGCATCAGGATGGCCTGACGGGAATCTCTCCCTTTCACGCATGAGCAGGTCAGCGATGCCTACAGCTTCTCTAAGGGACGCGGGAAGACCCTGCTGCTTTGCTGGTGAGACAGATGGCCTGTTCGCTTTCAGAAATGTTATTCATTCTGTGCAATTCAAAAGTGGGACGAGCTCCAGCCGGCTAGGTGGCAGTGTGTGTATATTCAAGCCCTGCATCTCTGCCGTGTATATATATCTCACTATATCTTTATATTAACTACCTGTACACCTATGTGCGCATATGCATTTTACTGACGCACACTCGGCAAAGGGGACAGATCAAGAACCACGACTCCGCAGGGGCTGCCCATACTGGATGCTTCACATGCGCACAGCTGTTTTACTAGTCTGGAGATTGCTGTTATTTTGGCTGGGGCATCAACAGGGAGAGTGGGCCGCAGGCTTCCTGTAACCCAGCAGGTGACCTGGCCTTGTCCACACACAGTGGCTGCAGGACTCCAGGTTCCAGTGGAACCTTTAGTGGGGTACTGAGGGCCTGGTACTGAGGGGGCACCCGCCAACTGTACTGTTGATTTAAATATTAGGCCTGCCAAGATCCGCTGGGTAGGCAAAGAAATCCTGCCTCTTAATGGCGAATACCGGAAGTGGGAGAATTTGCAGCTGTTCAAGACACGGCGCCTGCTTTGCGTTCCTTAGTACAGTCAGACAGAGAGAGCTCCCTGTGACCCTGTTTCTTTGCTGGCTGAAGAGCCAAAGAGGACAGACCTGCTGCTTTTGTGAATGTCAGAAAGACAAAAGCATTCTTTAACATCAGTGCCACCAGGGTTTCACCCCGAGCAATGTGCTTCTTACTCTCCATGAAAAGCTTTTGAAATGACGTCTCCTTGGAACCGCTGGCTAGAAGCATAAATATGGAGTTCAAATGGAATACCAGTTTTCACAGCTGTATCTGTGCTAAATTAAAAAGAACAGAAAAAACAAAGAGAAATGGGAGGAAAGACTTTTTTTTTTTTTTTTTTTTTTTTTTTTTGCAGCAGAATGTGGGCACTGGGAAAGCAGCCTTTGGAGACCTGCTGCCTGCTCAGCGACCCAGTCATTTCCAGATCGGACTCTTAATTAATCATGGCTGCGGTTCTGCACTTTGACTCTTGGGCTGGTGTTTTATTTTCTCATTCTAGTGCCCACATGAGCATCCTCTGGCAATAAAACATCCAGGGAGAAGTTATAAAAACATGTCATCCTGCTTACAGCGTACGGCTAATTGATTTTTGAGAATCGCTTAATTGTGTGACTTTAGTTAACCAAACAACAATGCCCGTTTTCACACCCCCAATATTAGCTCATACTATTTCATGGCCTGCCCCCGCTGAGACGCACTCCATATTTTCGGCTGTAAATCTGGCCTCTGCCTAGGCTTGCGTATTTGTCCCAGCTTTGTTGTGATGGTTTTACTACATCAGTTGCCTTTTTAAAGAAATTTATGGTGGGCAATAAACATGGAGAAAGGTTTAAGGGTAGAAAGTGGGGGTTTGGATCACTTTTTTTTGCAAGGCGAATTTTTAAATTTCTTTCTTAAATAAAATAAATAAAAGGTAGTTTCCTCCGGCGATTGGCCCTGTGCCGGTCTCTGTAAGTTCCACTTAAACGGCACATGAGAGGAACCTGGTGTGGCCTCTTTAAACAGAGGTTTCCGAAGGCTCTGCTGGGTTACAGTATTTGCCTGGAGTTGGGGGGGGAGATTAATGTGGAAAAGCCTAGGTGATAGGCGTGTAGGAAGGACGGAGAAGCCTTTGAGGAAGAAGTTGAAGGCATTTGAGAGAAACAGGCAAACCCAGTTGGTGTAAATCAGAGGAGCAAAAGACTGGAGGTTTCACCCCGAATTATGATCTAGACCACAAACACGGGCAAGGAAGGTGAGCGCACCTCTAGAAATCGGTTGACCCAGTGATGCTCTTCCGTGGTTATTCTACAGTGTCCCAGTGGAAAGTCCCCACAGAAGGTAAGACTTCCGTTCGAGGGCTGAACTGCAGCTCCCAGCACCTTCTCTCGCGACCACT
Organism: Microtus pennsylvanicus; assembly: GCF_037038515.1. NCBI lineage: Eukaryota > Metazoa > Chordata > Mammalia > Rodentia > Cricetidae > Microtus > Microtus pennsylvanicus. The sequence goes on from NC_134586.1 coordinate 29,884,930, forward strand.
GACTTCATTTTATTGTTGTTACTAGTTTGTCTGAGTGAGCAAATGTGTGTGTACAAGTGTGTGCGTTCATTGTGGGTGTACATATGGTCCATATGTGTGTGTGCCTACACAAGTGGCGGCCGTAGGACAACTTCGGGTGTCTTTCCTTTTCAGGCACCGACATGTGTTTTGAGGTCTCTCACTCAGACCTGGGGCTCACCCACAAGGCTTAGACTTGGGGCCAGCCAGCTTCAAGGGCCTGCCCATCTCTACCTCCTCTACTCTGGTATATGAACACCACCATGCCAAGCTTCTTCTAACATGAACCCTGGGGATCAGCTTCAGGTCCCAATGCTTATATGGCAAGCACTTTCCCAAGTCATTTCATGACGTAAGATAATCTGAGTTATAAAAATCTATGCTAGCCGTGATGCTTGCCCTCTCACATGGCAATGCACTGTGGTTTGGATAGGGTTTGTGCCTTCTGACTTGTATAGGAATTTAATCACCAAAGTCTTGTGTTAATGACACTGAGGTTAGAAGTCCAATCCAGCTATGAGATTAGTGGCGAAGGCTCTGGGAAATGATTAGATTAGATGTGTTCATTAGCATAGAGCCCACATTCTTTGAATCCTGATGGCTTTGTAAGAGAAAGGATAGAGACACACATGTTCCCTATATTTGGCTATATGATGCTATCTGTGCACTGCCTAGGGACCATGCCAGCATGAAGGCTGGCACTGTGTACTTGAACCTACAAGCCCAATAAACATCTTTTCTTTATAAAGTTAGCCTACTTTGGTTATTTCATTATACCAATAAGAGTTGACCAATGCAGCAGTGTTCTAGGGTGTTTTGTTAATTCTTTACAGTCAAATCAGAACCCTATACCCAGGTACTGTTATTATACTATATGATGGAGTAACTTTTCCCCTTATATTTAATATGGTGGATTAAATGAATTGACTTTTCAATACATGGCTAGCTCTTCAACCTCGGGATAAACTCACTTGGTATATTTTCTTTTTACTATATGCTATTGGATTTTATTGGCTATTATTTTGTTAAGGGTTTTTTTTTCAGCAACAAAAGAAGGAAAGGAGTATTCAGGATATGGGCATTTACCTGAGCCATGGGAAAACCAGGATTGCTCATAGTTTCTGGCTGCCCGGGCTTTGTCTAGGCCAGATCCCACAGGGTAACCCTACTGTGTCACTATGCCAACATGGCTGGGCCACATGGAAGAAGAAATCACAGAGAAAAAACCCACAAGAATGAGGAAAAGCAGGCCATTCTTCTGGGGGTCATTCCATTCTTAAAAAGACAAATAAACAGAAAAGTCTAAGACCTCGTGTGGTTCTCGGGGTGAGGTTTCAGGCAGGGTACCCATGCTGGGTGCCAAGCAAGATCCATAGAAAAAACAAATAAGTCTCATTTTCTACCCTTTGAATACCAGGATAAAATTCACAGCAGTTTTTATTTAGCAGGGGCCACACACATGTAGGCCTGTAATTCTGGCACTGTCCATACAGTTTTGCCATGACCATCACCAGGAGGGTAAAGGGTGCCCCAGGGTACCTCAGGCAAGGGACCAGGCAAAACTTCATCTGCGTCTGACTGGGCATAACCTCTTCCACACCACAAAGGTAGCAGTTTCGGTCATGAATGTGTCAGAACATACCTAAACTGAACCTGCGTGGGGCAGACTGTGACAGACAGTAGTCCTTCTGGAATGGACTCTGGATCATTTTTGCCTCTTACAGTTGGTTCTCCATCATGAAAATCCTGCTGGCTCATAGGTTTTGTTGGACACACATTGGACTATGTCCCACTGCCTCCACCTTTTAGATTTGGTTTGGGTGGGCTCCTGTGAGCTTTAGAGTTTTACCTCACAAGTTGCACTGTGTCCCTCTGCTATTACTGGGCAAACCCGTTTGGCACCTCCACACAGACACTAGCTCCTTCTTGGAATATACCTTTCCTTCCACTACTTTGGAGGCCTGGGAGTCTCAGCAAACCAGCTGTGACCTTGTCATGCTCCTGCAGCCTTTACACCAATAGAATATGTGTGTCTTCAATCCGTACATCTCTGTCATGCACTTACATTTCACTACTACTTTGTATTAACTACCTATACACTGTGTGCACATATGCATTTTACTGAAGTACATTCAGCCTATATAAGAGATCCAGAACTACAATTCATTAAGGGGCTGTCCCATCACTAGATGCTATACAAGGACATTATTAGTCCGTGTTCACAGAAAGGTAGGCTACCTGTGCCCTCCTCCCCACCCTCCATGCCTCCTCTCTAAGGCACCCTCTTCCTTCCTCCACCACCCACCAAAGCCCTCCCTCCCAGCCCATCTCCATTCCCTTGGAACTCGCAGCCACCTTGGCCAGACCAAGGAGCCCATAGTTTGACTCCGCCATTCTCTGTGGAGCTGGACCTAGAACCTTACTGCAGATGCCTCCCAAACTGCCAGTCTATCATCACCACCCTCGCTGATCTGGGCACCCATCTGGAAGTATTTGGAGACTGAGCCCCTAGTTGCAACTAAAACTTCAGATCGGGGACCCATCAGAGTCTAAACCCAGGAATTCAAAGTGGTAAAAGACTGAAAGCCAAGTATCAATTTTAGTGGTCCACAGCCTGTCATTTGGAATAATAGCAGCTGAAGAACTGAGCATCCACCAAACAGAGGGGAGACCTTAATTTTCACAATGCTTTGAATGTGCTATAAAATGTCTACTCTAGGATCTGGGGGCTTCTCGGACACATGCAGCTGGACCTACACTTACCCACGAGAGTCCGCGCTGCCTGAGGAGTGACAGCAAGCAGGTGAGCAGTAGCTGGGGATTTCTCTCTCCCCACTTCCCTAATGATCCCACGACAGCAATTCATTTCACAAGATGAGCTCTGAGGCACTTGAAGTTCCAGACAAGCCAGGTCCCTCCTTCGTGTTCTTGCCCTGCAGATAGTCCTGTACCCAGGGACAGGATTCTCTCTCTGTCCAATCTGTGTGAAGGGTCTCCAGAAAGGCAAAAGAGGGATGCTGACAGCAACACAGTAGTTTGGGCCTTGTGGATCCATCACCTCTGTGCGGAGGAGACTCCAGATCATCCCGAATCACTGCAGGGGTGTGGTGGTGACTGGCCAGTAGGCTGGAGAACTTTGGAGGTATCTTAAGTAGGTTCTGGGTCCAGCTCCTAGGAGAGTGGCAGAGTTAAACCTAGGGGTTCCTTGGGTCTGAGCAGGATGGCAGTAAGGTATTTGCACAGACACAGCCAGCATTGATCTGAACTGAATCCTAGTCCAGTGTTCCTGGTGGCTAACTCCAAGGTCGTGTGCACTTTGGGGTCCATATATAACTGGATTTATGAAGCATTTTATTTCCTAGCACACCCAGCCCATGCAGGTTTTTTATTTCAAATGTTCAAGTTTTCTTCAGCTAGGGAGCACCTAGAGCCCAGAATCAAATGTCCTGGTCCTTTCACTCTGCTTCATAGCATCTATCAGGCAAAATCAGAAGAGTTCCAGTCATGTCAAAGACCAGGAAAGCATATTTATGTAAGTCTGGTTCTGTCCTGTGAATTCTGTGTTACTGGTGTGAACTCCTCCTGATATATACGGCGAAGAACTAATTGCTGCAACTCTCTACAGAGAAGTGAGTTATTTCTATTATTTTTTCTTTTTTAGATTAGTTTTAGCTATTTAATATGATTTCTTTGCAAATTACAGGCAGCATTAAATATATCTACATGGTATATATCTATGAAGATCTTTGAATTTTCACAATTCTGTATATAAAGTTAGTAATTAATACTATTACCATATTAGAACTTCCAGTCAAGAGATTCAGTTCATATGTTCATTTTGGGTCTTTGATTTCCTTCACCTATACTTTGCAGCTTTCCAGAACAAGATCCTGTACATATTTTGTTAGGCTTACATTTTGATACTTATTTTATTTTATTGTGATTTCTAAATGATGTTTCAGGACCCACTATTGTTATTTTGAAAAATTGGATTGCTGTCCAAGTGCCTTCTACATATTTGTGGTTATACTTGTAGATCTAGGCTGCTCTTGTTTCTGGTCCCCTAGAAATGTTTCCTTTTGTAGCCAGTAACAATTAGTACAGACTCATAACTGGTCAAAATGTGGAGAATACACAATTTTGGGTTCCCAGTTCTATATGTAATAGCTATATCACCTCTCCCCTCTTCCTGCAAAGGCTCAGGGGACATTAAGGAAAAGGAGGTAGGAACTGGAGGAGGTAGGAGGTAGGAACCGTATATGAGCTAGAGAACGGGTTGGAGTGCAGTGGCATCTTCAGGACTTGACTATTACCCTCAGGAAATCAAATCAACTATGGTTACATGTATACAAAAAGCCAATCAAAATTTCTAGCTCAGGCCGGGTGGTGGTGGCGCACACCTTTAATCCCAGCACTTGGGAGGCAGAGGCAGGCGGATCTCTGTGAGTTCGAGGCCAGCCTGGTCTATAAGAGCTAGTTCCAGGACAGGAACCAAAAAGCTACGGAGAAACCCTGTCTCGAAAAATCAAAAAAAAAAAAAAAAAAAGAAAAGAAAAGAAAAGAAAATTTCTAGCTCAGATCAGGAAGAGCTTGTGAGACCCTATTTCCTAGCTGAGAAACTATTGGCAATTAATGGTGGTTGGATGAGGGAGTCATTTTAATTAGGGGTTGTGGTCACTTGTCCTAGGTAGTAGGTTCTGTTGCTGTGACTAAACACCAACCCAAACATACTTGGGGAGGACAGGGTTTATTTAACTGTCCATCACCGAGGGAAGCTGAGGCAGGAGGTCAAGTCAGGAACCTGGAGACCAGAACTAAAGCAGAGACCATGTTTCCCACGGGTTGTTAGGGTTGCTATTGCTCACACCCCAAGACCTCCTGCCCAGGGGCTGGTGCTGGATAGACTTTATGTTGGCAGAGTCCTGAGGCGGCACAGAGTATCTCATGGTAAGTAAATGTGACTTGTGATTATGTGGTCCGTCCTGCTCCCAATCATGGGAGTCCATTGTTGTGACTGAACAGCCTGAGATAACTCTCATCAGGATGTAGTCTTACATTACAGAGCTCTGTTGAGCGTTTTCAGCTTATTTCTCTGTTGCTCAGGTCTGTTGGGTCTTCACATCAGCTCGATTTTCTTTTGCTCTTTCCATTCTTTTATTACATCATTCATTAAGTTTTATAATTTTAGTTACTATGCTTCTCAGTTCCTCAACTTTTATTTGCTTCTATTTTCTCTTTTAGATGAGAGTTTTAATATTTCCTTTCTGAAATATCTATATTCTTATATGTTTAAATGCTGTGGGAGCACATTCTGCTCCTTCAGCCAACAGGCTTTAACATACCAGCCCACTTGAGCATGGTCTCTTATACTGTAAAAGCAGCTGTAATGTGTGTGGCCCACTCTCTCTTTCCTCCATTTTATGCTTCGGGCTGCTAGACTCTGTTCCTGTTCGCACAGAAGAATGTTATCTAGGACAGTGATCTGTAAGTTTTTCCCTTAAATAAATAGCCCTTTTATTGTTCATAATTCTGAACTGGTGTGGGATTATTTTGTGACATCTGTCATCATCTGGTACCCACCGTTTGGTTTTAGAACCCCCCACCCCCAAGCTCTGCTGCAGGCTGCCGGGCTTGGAGCACACCCAGCTTGGTGTCAGTCCTCCCTCAGCCTGCCTCAGCCACTACCTAGAATTACTTCCCAAGCTCTCTCAGGCTTTATGTGGATGCAGTTGTCCATGGTGGGCACCATTCTGTTGACTGAGGTTTTCTGTCCCACCCAGTTCTGCAGCCATTAAGTCCCAAAGAATCACACAGAGGTCTACATTAGTTATAAACTGATTGGCCCATTAGTTCAGGCTTCTTATTTACTGATTTTTATAACTTACATTAGCCTATTAATTCTTGCCTGAGTTAGCCACGTGGCTCAGTACCTTTTTCAGTGAGGCAGTCACATCTTGTTTCCTCTGAGGCTGGGTCATGGCTGCAGACTGAAGAATCCTTTTCCCAGAATTCTGTTCTCATTGCCCCACCTCTACTTCCTGCCTGGCTACTGGCCAATCAACATTTTATTAAACAAGTACAAGAAACAAATGTTTACAAGGTAAAACCATTGTCCCACAATATTTAAACTTTTAGATTGCTAACTTAGGCATTTTGAAGACTGGACTCATTAAGGTTTCTCTTGGACAACTCTGATGTTCTGCCAGCTCACGGTGGTACCTGCTCATTACTTTCTTGCTCCCCTTTTCATTGAAATCGGGGAATTTTAGATATGTTTAGGCTAGAGTTCCTACTTAAATTATGTTTTAGGAGGCTTCCTTTTGTATCTGTTTGATGGCTGGAATAGGAACTGCCTCTTTATGGCCTCTCAGAGATGAATATGCAGGTTCTCCATTGTGTTGCTATATGCATCTGGGTTGGGGTGGGGCTCTTTGTTGCTGTTGGGCAGCAAGAGACAGTGCCCCACTTCCTGGCTGCCCATTTAGCCTTGTCACTACCTGCCGGCCAAGGTGAGGTGAGTTGCACTTAAGTTTGGCTGTCCCCCCACCCCTTTTTTAAATTCTCCAGAATGCTAGCTTTTAATCCTTTCTTCCCCACACTAAAGAACGCACCTGTGGACTTGTGCTTGATAGGAAGAGCAACAGCTGCAGTCACCAATAGCCCCCATCTTAGAAATATTACTTTATTAAGACAAGGTCTTTCTATGTATTTCGGGTTGGTCTTGAACAAATAAATGATCCTCATCCCCAGCTTCCTAAATGCTGGGGTTCTAACATGCCCTATAGCCTCTTCTTGAAAATGATCCTGGAGATGGAAACTTAAATGCTAGCAAAGTGTTCTACTATTGAACCACACCCTAGCCTGAGTGTATTAGCATTCTTACTACTTGATCCAGGGCCATGAACAAGGTAAGTAAGCCAGGGAAGCTCCTGCAGGACCAATCATTTCTCTAGTCCAAGCTTGAGACCTTGGACTTCTTTTCTCTCTCCCAGACCTTCTATTTGCTTTCTATAAAATTCTAAGAGTCTTGGATGTACTTTTTACTAGGAATAAGGAGATGTGTGTATTCCATCTCCTTGGAAAATGATATTATATAGAGAACTTGGGGTTGCTGGAAATATTTTTTATACTGAAGTAACTTGGATCATGAGTAAACCGAGATAAACCCTTGATGGACTGTAGCGTGGGAGCTTTGTGAATGTCAAGTAGGCAGAGCTGTCCACTCTCTCATTTCACAGATGCCGTGCTCTGTGCCAGACACTGCTTAAGCACTCAACATAAGGAAGCAGTTCCTGTTCTGAAGAACCCATGCTTTAACTGCTAACAGGCTTTTAGCAATCTATGACACATACATGGAATGCGTATTTTATTAAATGTTGGCAAATGCCAATAAGAAGGTACAAATCGGGGTGACCAGGTGGTGTTGGTGCATGACTTAAATCCCAGCACTTGGGAGGCAGAAGCAGGTGGATCTCTGTGAGTTCAAGGCCAGCCTGGTCTGCAGGAACTAGTTCCAGGAGGCTCTAAAGCTGCAGAGAAACCCAGTCTCAAAAAACCAACCAAACAACGAACAAAAAAGCCAAGTTGGGGAAGTGAGATCTAGGCACTAAGTTAGAAAGTGGGCTGGATGGTTGGACTCCACTCAAATACTACAGAGTAAATCAAGAGGCTGCTGTGTAGCTGAAGGAACAGCAATTGCAAAGGCCTGAGGCAGGCACAAGCCTGACATGTGCAACAGGCCATACAAGAGAAAGAGTCATCGCTGCTGGGTGAGTGAGCAGGAAGCCATATCTGACCTGAAGCAGGCTGGGCATCATCCAGCACACTGCTGATTCCGGCTTCTGTGAGCAGAACAAGCTGAAGATACCAAGGCAGGGACAAACAGGAGAGGTGATGCTCTACTGCACATGTTCCAGTGAGGGGCTGCCTTGAGGTTGGTCAGTAAGCTGTAGGAGGTCAAATTCTGGTTGGTTTTTTTTTTTTTACGGTAGGAGTTATTCATATTAATATAATGAAAGATAAAATAGGTCCACTGGTAGGCTGGGGCACTTGGCCTGAGTGTCTGGCTGATGGAGCAGCCTCACTGGGAACTGAGTCTGGAGCACATTAAGCCAGGATATTTCTCAGACTCCCCAGAGAGACCTCTAACCTCATGTGAACATATGTGTCTGGAATCCAGGGTGGGGAATGTTAGTTTGCAAGTCACCGGTGGCCATCAAAACTGATCTACAGAGATCAAGAAAGTGAGGATAGACAGAACATGGGGTACTTCAGATTGGGTACTTGGGGAGATCCCATACTTGGAATGCTTTTATCCTATTATATCCCAAAATTATACCCCCTGGTGGGTATAGGATGTTCATGCTCTGTTATGGGGGTGGGGACATGTGGGGTTTTCTTGGGTTAGACTTCTAGCTTCTTGCCCCCCCCCAATATGCTCCTCTGTTCAGACTCCTGTGCAGTCAGGTCATAGCACCAGGGTGGCCCCCACAGCCAAGCACTGTATTCGAGGAACATGGATAAAGCATAGGGGGACGTTTCAAACTCCTGTTGGTTGGTTAAGCACACAAAGGAAACAAAACTCCCCCTTGCTTGTTTTCTTACCCATTTGTTTGGTCTCTTGGTAGTTTATCCAAACCCAAAGAGGTGGATTAAGGATTTTGTTTAGCAGAGGAGGCCAAGTCTGAACTTATTTGGAAATTTTCATGTTTTGAGAAATGAACCTTCATGTCAAAAGATTTAACACGGGCCAAGATCACAGAAAGTTCCAGATTGGGGTCATAGGAGAAAAACACATGATGTATTTTATTTTTCAAGGCATATAGCCAATGACATAAGTGGTGGTGTCTTTAGAAATGGCTTTCATAGTAGCTGAATTAGACTAGGTGAAGTCTTCTGGGAGATGCAAACTGAGTTTGTATAAACTGACAACATGGCCACTCCATGGTATGGTTAAGAGAAAGATTTTATTGTGGATGTGTGTGCATATTTGTGTGTGTGTGAAAGAGAGAGAGAGAGAGAGAGAGAGAGAGAGAGAGAGAGAGAGAGAGAGACAGAGACAGAGAGAGACAGAGAGAGAAAACAGTGAGAATAGCAGGGTTATAAGGAGAATGAAGGGGAGGAAGTGAGAAAGGCTAGGATGCTAGCATGGATTTTAACAATGTAACAGGTACTTTAGCATTAAGGGAGCCTGGAGGCCAGAACAAGGTTTGATATGCTGATAGGTACCTCAAGTAGTCATCATCTGTTCCTTCTGCCAGAGCTAAGGGAAATAACTCCTTTTGGTGGAGGGGAACTGATATGGGATTCTCTCTGTATGTTGTAAATACCATTGGTTAATAAAGAAGCTGCTTTTGGCAGAATAGAGATCGGCAGGGAAAACTAAACTGAATGCTGGAAGAAAGAAGGTAGAATGAGGAGAAGCAATGTTGCTGCCGCCAGAGACAGACATGCTGGAACCTTGCTGGTAAGCCACAGCTATGCAGCAATATACAGATTAATAGAAATAGGTTAACCAAAAGATACAAAAACTGCTAGCAATACTGATGTATGAGGTTATTCTGTTCATGTGTTGATTTCATTGGCTAATGAATTGCCTTGGCCTTTTGACAGGGCAGAACTTAGGCAGAGTAGACAGAACTGAGTGCCAGGAAGAAGGCTGAATGGCAGACGCCATGGATCTTCTATCTGAGATGGACACTGGTTAGAATCTTGCCGGTAAGCTACAGTCACGTGGCAATACACAGATTAATAGAAATGGGTTAAATTAAGATGTAAGAATTAGCCAATAGGAAGTTGGAGCTAATGGGCCAGGAAGTGTTTAAATGAATACAGTTTCTGTGTGATTATTTTGGGTGTAAGCTAGCCAGGCGGCTGGGACAGAACAAAAAGCCCACTCTCCATGTAACATATTACATTTAAGTGATTGGCCAAACAGTGATTTAAATAATATAGTTTCTGTGTGATTATTTCAGGAGTCTGGGAGGCCAGGAAATGAACAAGTAGCCTCTGCCTACGGGGAACCAGCTTCGCAAGTTCCTGAGGAATTCTGGCTTTTATCTAACCACCAGAAAAGCTCCTGTAGTCCAGGCTGAGCCAATTTCTGGGTATTTGGACTGCCTTTGGAATCTAGGGAATCAGCATTTCCTTTGGACCTAACAGGCTTTATGTAAATTTCTCATATTGCCACCCAAATAAGATGGTCTCTCACCATATCTGCAAGCCCCATGGGTGGTGCTCAGGTGGTGAAAGACTTCCGGTTAATTCCCAAACCCTCAGAGGCTGCGCGGAAGGGGCAGAGCCAGTGCTGCCTGATTGAAGATGCACCAATGCCTGATGTGCTTGTTGATCTGGTAAGCCTGCAGACCCAAGTCAAACTCTTATAGAACACAGCTACCTTGGCTGCAGGTGATGTTTCCCAGCATGGCAAGCCTGGCTCTGTGACCCATGCCACCCTTCTGCAATTCTCTCTCTCTCTCTCTCTCTCTCTCTCTCCCTTCCTCCCTCCCTCTTTCTCTCTCCCTCAAAAAGTTCAAATAAGTAGAACTTCTCCATCTTAGTTTTCTGTTTTTATAAGAAAATACATGTTGATGAGCAATTTATGAACAAAGATTTATATGCTGCATAATTTTTGTGGCTGGAGATTCTAAACAACATCGTAATGACATTCTTCCTACCTCATTACACATGGAGAATGACATCATGGTGGGAGGAGCTATGAGAGAGGTCATGTGGTGAGACAGGAAGCCAGAGAGATTCAGGGACCAGGTTTAACCCTTTTATAACAGTCCACCAGTACACTCTTAAAGGAACTAAAAGGGATCCTGTAAGTACTTTATTATTCATTTCTGAGGGCAGGGCTCCAAAGGACCTAACTAAAAGGTTTTCTACCTGTCCTCCATGATAAGTTTCTCAGCCCACACAGTAAGCCAGATCAAGCTGAACTGAAAAAGTATAATAACAGGTATATTGAGCAAAACAACTCCTGAGTGGGTTCTCTAGTCCCAGAGATTGAGGCTAGAGAAATTGCACACCCAGGTCAAGGCAGGGAAGGCTTATAGATTGTAGGCAAGGGGTGATGATGTGTCCACCACAAGCTGGGTTTGCGCCCACCCAGGCATGGTTAAAAAAAAACTGAGCACTTAGATGGGGGGCCACTGTAGAAGGAACTGAGGGCCACTTCCTGCCCGGCTCCTGGCCACCGGCTAGCTTTATACCCAAAATAACAACGCACAATTTGTATTCATTAAACACTGCCTGGCCCATTAGTTTCAGCCTCTTATTGGCTAATTCTCACATCTTGCTTTAACCCATATTTAGTAATCTGTGTAGCACCACGAAGTGGTGTCTTACCAGGAAAGATTCAGCATGTCTGACCTGGAGGCTGGCTCCATCGCGTCTGCCCCACTTCCCTTCTTCCCAGCATTCTGTTCTGTCTACTCCACCCACTAAGGGCTGGCCTATCAAATGGCCGAGGCAGTTTCTTTATTAACCAATGAAGTCAACACAAAACAGAAGACCCTCCCACATCAGGCCACGACTTGATGACTGGTGGCATCAGTGGGGAAACTGCTGCAGTCACCAAGAAAGTGGAGCTAGACTTTTGGTGCCTTTCCTTTGTTCAGAGACTCTGAGCAGATGAGGTTTGGAGAGAGAGAAACAGACAGAGAGACAGAGAGAAAGAGAGAGGAATGGGGCTTTCTATACTATGCAGTGGCGAACCACAGGCTCCCACTGAACACTAACTTTTCCCTTTACTCCAGCTTTTGATGGCTCTATTTCTTAATATTTCCCTATTGAGGATCAAGCCTCCAACACATCAACTTTTTTTATTTGTTTTTAGAGACAAGATTTCTCTGTGTCTGGTTGCTCTGGAACTCACTCTGTAGACCAGGTTGGCTTTGAACTCAGAGATCTGCCTGCCTGTGTCTCCAGAGTACTGGGATTAAAGGTATGCACTACTACCTCCAGGTTCCAAACCATATCAAGACATACTCTCCAAACCTCAACAGCTTCCCAGGCTCTGGAGTAGGGTGAGAACTCAGTTAACAGTGGCGGAGGAGGTTCTTTGTGTTTGCTTCACTTCTCCCACTGTCCTCGAATTCTGTAGCAGGAGGTGAGCTGTAAAATCTGAGTCCTAGCATAGGCTCTTCCTTCAGAACAGGTACGCGCTTGGATGCCTGTCAATTCTAGAAGGCAACAGGAAGATCGTAAAAGTATAGGGCTCTGGTGTGCTGGTTGTCTTCCCAGACCTCTGAAATCAAATGAAAATGAGCTTTCAAAGTGTAGAGCACTTCGTATTCCAGTAGCCAAAGGTGGCTTTGGAGTCTGGGAGGAGCTGGGCCATTAACTTTGACAACTGTTAATTGTCAAACCCTCACATGGCCTTTGTTCTCCTCAAGGTTCTCAGAGCAAACCAAGAAGCATCACCAGATGCTGTGGCAGAGAAAGTGGAAGTTCAGAACCAGTAATTCTAGAGCAGTGTTAAGTAAGAGGTACCAGTTGTGGCCAATTAAGAGCTCTTTCTCCTTGACACACATGCTCATCACGGCCAGCAACATAGTGACTTGGGTGCATAGGGAAAGACACTGGTTTTTATTAGTTGCTTCAAATGCTTGCTGACATAGGCAAGGGATGAATGCAGAGGTTCTTGGCCGTATCTAAGGGGAGTACAGCAGCCCGCCTCAGAGGCACAATAGCACAGACTGCTTTCCTGGGCTCTGGGCTTCATTCCTGGCTGTGCGGTTCTCACGCTGTGCAGTCCAAAGACGACTTCCACAATCTCGTCCTTATCACTGGCAAAGTGGGCAGAGGGACGGCCTATCTCACTGGAATGTGGCAGAGAACACTGTCAAAATAACCAGAAGGCATCCAGTCAAGTTGATAAAGTGTTGTGCAGAACAAACACAGACCTGCGGGTATGCATGTCCTTTCTTTGCACGACCTTTGCTGTTTTGTGGGTTAAGAAATGAGTCAGTGAAGGCTTTTGTCTACGCTCCATGTGACTTCAGGGCATTTCCAGTCCCTTGTGTGGCCTTTACTTACAAACCAAACCATTCTCGCACAGTTTGCAGACAGGAGGTCACTGAAACCTGTTGTGTGTCTGAAACGTTGTTGCAGTTAAGTGCCCCGACAGAGCACACTGTGTATCCGCTTTCGGTGGAAACTGTGCTCAGATTTTTAATTCCCTTTGACCTGTAGGTCATTCTGTTCCTTCTGGTTTTAATCAAGCATGTTGCTGATTAATCCCTTGGTGTTCTTTGCTTCACCTTTGCCATGGCAGAATGTCCAGCAAAGTACAAGTGCATCTTGTTGTGTTTATGGATGTAACAGGTCCCGAATATTAGGGAGAGGCAACAATCCCTGTGGCCGTTTGAATTTTGCTTTCACATTCTGTTTTTGCCGTTAGTTGCTTCTCTACGATTTCCCATGTTTCCACTCACAGGAACTATAACACAAGCCGCAAGTTCACTCTGCCCCTTTTCCTCAAGTGGATTTTAGTGCAGACTGTATGCCATAATCGGGCGTTGCTGGAGACAGAAGCCTCTGGCTTCCCGGTTCTCTGAGCCCTGCCCCTCTTTGAGCACAGAGTCCAGGCCAGGAGACGAGGGAAGGGAGAGGTGTGGATGAGAAGGTGAGCTCCTGCACCAGAATCAGTGCATCGCACACTCTATCAACCAAACAGGTGAGAAGCAAACCTATTTCTTTATGTAAAAGAGCTTAGGTGATTGATACGCACTGTATTAAACGAGAGGGTTTGCACAGATGCTCACATTCATGTGTAGGTCTGAAAACACCAAATCAGCATGCAGGTATAGTTGAATGATGCTGTTGGAGATGAACCAAAATTAAAGTTCTCTGAATTAACCATGTTACTGTGTTTTACTGGTTTTCTTTATCCCTCACCCTCTACACATACACATACAACTTTGAAAAGCTGAAATTGAAAATTAGATTAACAATTCTTTTAAAGTTTAAACTTTTTGCTGTTTACGGGTTCTGTCCTTTGGCAATTTGATGATTACCTTGATTTGATTTATATGAATTTAAAAATGCTGGATCTTTCAGTAATTATTTTTTAAGATTTATTTTGCTTTTAATTATGTATATTTTGTGTGTGCCTGTATGTACGTGCGTGCGTGTGTGTATACATGTGTGCACTTGAGTACAAATCTCATTGGGTCCAGAAAGCAATGTTGGATCCCTTAGAGCTAGAGTTATAAGCAGTGTGAGCCACAGTTCATAGGTTATGGGAACTGAACTTCTGTCTTCTGCAATAGCAGTGCGAGCTTGTGCTCTTAACTGCTGGATGTCTCTGTAGTTCTCTAACCAGTAACTCTTACACTGTAAGAACTGCACCAGACAACTGCACACCCATAAGCCCAGCTCCAGATGCATGGCCAACAAACCCTCTTTGTTCAAGAGCCATCTTTGCCTGGAAAGTCACTCTACCTTCTCCCACCTTTCACCCCTGCTGTCCACCTCCACACCTGCAGACCCAGCTCTAGACCAACGGCCTTTAAACCTACTGTGTTTGTGAACCACCTTTGACTGGCCCCCTTCTCTCCCATGCCATCTCTACACCCATAGGCCAAGCTGAAAAACCATGGTTTGGTAGCCATCTATGCCTGGTCCAATTAAACAAGGCATTCACCAACTTTACCTGGCCTATCTCTAACCACACAACTCCAGTACTGGCCCAACCTAAGGCAGCCAGATTCTCACATCAGATACGCAAGCAAAAAAAAATGTATGGCCCAGTCAAATTGAAAAAAAGAAATCAATATGAATGTCCAAGATACCATGTCTCCCTTCAACCCATTAACCCCCATAGAATTGTTCTTTAATAAGAACTACCTAAATGAACACCAGAATAAGAATTTAAAAGAACAATCACATATTTTTATCAAAGATTTCAAGGAATTTAAAGATGATGTGAACAAGCTCTATTGCATTTGAAGAGGGTAACAATAAGTACATGAGTTATGTGCGAGAAAATACAAAACCAAAGCTGGATGAAATGACAAAGACAACTCGGGGCTTGAAAAACCGAATTCATTAAAGAAAAGGAACCATCAAAGAGAACACAAGCTGACATGAAGATAGAATTGGAGAACTCAGTATCCCAACTAGGAAAACACATGGGAAAGCCTTACAAGTAGAGTGAGCCAAGCAGAAGATGGAACATCAAGGCTGGAAGACAAAGCAGAGGATTTGATCAGATATGCAAAGTATGTGAAAAATTAAAAGCTCAGGAAAAGAACATGCAGGAAATGAGAAACACCATCAAAAGACCAAATCCTTGAGTTATAGGCATAGATAAGGGAGACTTCCAGTTTCAGCATAGTTTAGATCCTTAACAAGATCATAGAATAAAACTTTCCCAACTAAGGAAAAACCCAAAGAGGGAACACACAAAACACCGAGTAGATAAGGCCAGAAAAGAAACCCCCCATGGAATACCATAGTAAAACACTATCTATACAGGAAAAAAAGAAAAGAATATTGCAAACTTAAAGAGAAAAAACACAACTTCTTTATAAAATAAAGCCCGTCAGAATAATAACTGATTTCTGAAAGCTGGAAGAGGTTGGAAGAATGCTCTCCAGTTTCTGAAAGACAACAACTGCCAACATAAACTGCTTTACCCATCAAAACTATCTGCCATCTTGAAGGAGAAATAAAAACTTTTCATGAGCCAAACAGCCTAAAAAATTCATATCCAACAAAAAGAAATGCTGACCAGAACACTGAAAGCAAAACACTGAACTGTAAACAGGAATAAGCGTATCCAAGACACTCTAGAAATAAATAAATGAAGATATAATTAATGAAATACAAATCACAACTAACAATACAAACCAGCAAAACAAGAAAAATGACTACAACCTACACACACCATTCAATAATAACTCTAAATACTAATGTCCTCACCTATCTAATTAAAAGACACTGTTTAGCAGAATGGAATAAAAAATAAAACCCATCTATATGTTATCTCCAAGAAAGTCAGCTTTAAAGGTAGACACAACCTTAAAAGGATAGAAAAAAATTATCCTAAGCAAGTAAGCAGGCATGGCCATTCTAACATCTGACAAGATAAACTTCAAACCAAGACTCATCCAAAAGGACAAAAATAGGCCACTTCATCCTAATCAAGTGATCAAGAAAATATGACAAACATATATGCACAAAACTTTGTGTGTTCAATTTTATCAAAAAGGACAGTAATGAGGTTAAAATACAGATTAACACAAAACCAACAATAATAGGTGATTTCAATACTCCAGTTTCTCCAATAGATACATAATCTGGGCAAATAAATAAATAAATAAGCAAACAGAAACCTCAGAATTCAGAATTAAAAGATATCACCTCAAATGGACCCAACTATATACTACTATATTCTATCTATAGAATATTCCATCCAAATGCCAAAAAATATGCATTCTACTCAGCAGCATGTAGAAGCTTTTCTAAAAGAGATGACGTGCTGAGACACAAAAGAAACCTTAACAAATACAGAAACCCTGAAATCATTCCATGTATCCACTCTGACCATTAAGCAGTAAAACTTAAAATCAACAGCAAACAAAATTATGGTACGTGTATTAACTCATAAAGGTTAAACAACTCTCTGATGAATGACAAATTGATCAGAGAAGAAATGAAGAAAGAAATAAAAATATTGCTGTACTAAATGAGAAGAAACACAACACAACTAAACCTGTGAGACACATTGAAAGCAGTTCTAAGAGGGAAATTTAGAGTCCTAAGTGCCAACATTGAAAATCAGAAAGAACACAAATAAATGACTTATTGACTCAAGAATTTGGAAAAACAAGGAAAAGCCAAACTTCATCCCAATATCCTCAAGGAATAAAAAAAATTAAAGCATAAATCAATGAAATAGAAACAAATAAAACGATACAAAGGGTCAATGAATCTAAGAACTGGTTCTTTGAAAAGATAAACATCCAACTAAACAAAGAAAGAGCACAAGTGAACAAAATTAGAATTTTACATGAAAACGTTACACTAGACACAAAAGAAATTCAGAAAATTATAAGGAAATACTTTAAAAACCTGTACTCCATTAAGTGGGAAATGTTGCAGGGGGACACTTGTTAGTTCCTGGCTCTTTAGCCCCAAAATAATCACACAAAAACTGTATTAATTAAACACTGCTTGGCATATTAGCTCTAACTTCTTATTTGCTAACTCTTATATCTTAGTTTAACCCATTTCTATTAATCTGTGCATCATCATGAGATTGTGGCCTACCAGCAAAGTTTCAGCATGTCTGTCTCCAGCAGCAGCTCTATGGCTTCTCCCTGACTGACTCCCCTCTTCTTTCTTCCAGCATTCAGTTTAGTTTTCCTTGCCTACCTAAGTTCTGCCCTATCAACAGGCCAAGGCAGTTTCTTTATTCACCAATGGTATTCACAGCATACAGAGAGAGTCCCACATCAGGAAAATCTAAAAGAAATAGATGAATTTCTTGATTCATCCAAATTACCATACCACCAAAGTTAAATCAAGTACAGATCAACAACCTAAACAGTCCCATAATATTTTGTTTTATTTTGTTTGTTTGTTTGTTTGTTTGTATTTTCAAGACAGGCTTTCTGTCTGTAGCTTTGGAGCCTGTCCTGGTATTCACTCTGTTGCCCAGGCTGGCCTTGAACCCACAGAGATCTGCCTGCTTCTGCCTCCTGAGTGTTGGGATTAAAGGTGTGCACCATCACCGCCCAAACAAGTCCATAATTTAAAAAAAAATGAAACAGTAACAGAAGACCTTCTGAGTGAAAAAAAAATCACAGGCTGAAATGGATTCACATCAGAGTTCTACTTTCAAAGACTTTCAAAGAAGAACTCTAGTCAATACTTAATAAATTATTAGAAAAGATGAAAATATAAGGAGAACTCTCAAACTTGATCTATGAAGCCAATGTTACTCTAACACCCAGAGCATATAAAGACAGACAGACAGACAGACAGTCAGACAAGCACATACACACCAAAACAAACAAACTACAGAACAATATCCTTGAAGAATATAAAACTTCTGTAAAATATGAGCAAACCAAATACAGGTACATATCAAGAAATGGTACATATACCAGAAATGAAGGAATCATCCATAAGTCAATACATCCAATAAATCATATTAATTGACTTAAATACAAGAATCACATAATCATCTCAATAGATGCAGAAAAGGACATTGGCAAAATTCAACATGCTTTATGAAAAAAAGTCCTAGAGAGGGTAGGACCAGAGGAAATATACCTCAACACAGTTAAGGCTATATATGAAAAACCTGCAGTCAGCATTATCCCAAATGGAGAAAAAGTCAAAGCAATGCCTTAAAATCATGACTGTGGCAGACCTGCTAACTAGGCCCACTTTTCAATATAGTGCTGGAAGCACTAGCCAAAGTAATAAGACAAGAGAAGAAAATGAAAGGGATACAAAGAGGAAAAGGGAAATAAAAGTGTCCCTATTTGCTAATGATAGGACATTCTACATGAGAGACCCCAAAAGTTCCACCGGAAAATTTCTAGAACCAATCATCAATTTTAGCAGGGAATGAAATCAAGTTACAAAAATGTATGCAGGATACAAAAATCAAGTTACAAAAACAAACACATGGCAAAATAAATCAAGAACACACTCCTAGTTACAATAGCACCGAAGACAACAAAATTTCTAGAAATAAACCTAACCAAAAATGTGAAAGACCTCTACGGTGAAAATTTCAGATCTCCGAAGAAAGAGATTGAGAAGACATTGGAACATGGAAACATCTCTTGTTCATGAATCGGTAGAACTAATACTGTGAGAATAGCCATACTTCCAAAATAATGTAGAGAGCAATGCAATTCCAGTCAAAATACCCACAACATTCCTCATATAAATAGAAAAAAACCACAGAATTCATATAGGCCCAGAAAAGATTCCAGCAAAGCAAATTCTGGTGAGGTTGTGAGGATGGGGGAACCCTCATTCATTATTGGTAAGAATGCAAACTGGTGCAGCCACTCTCGAGGCCAATATGTAGAATCCTGAAAAATTAAAAGCAAATCTATATATGACCAGCTATACATTCCTCGGTGAGTGTACAAAGGACTCCACATCCCATTCCACAGACACTTGCTCAGCAATGTTTACAGATGCCCCAGTCCCAATATCCAGGAATCTGAAACAACCTAAATGTCCTTCAACATCTGAGTGACTAATGGAATGTCATAATATACGCAATAGAATACCATTCAGCTGGAAAGAAAATGGCAACTACGAATTTGCAGGTAAATAAATGGGCCTAGAAGATACTAGTGAGTGAGATAACCCTGCCCTCAGTATGATCTCTCTCACCTGAGGTTCCTAGCTCCAAATCTTCATATGACCTTGAGTAACGGCAGAGACCAGGAAAGAACAGAGGGACCATGGACAGAGGGGTGGTTTGATGCAGAAGAACAGGGCACAGTTGATATTGAAGTGGAGATGAAAAACCAATGGGGAGTGTGCTTGACCTGGGGAGAGGAAGGGGTCAGTACAGAACGGGGAGCACAAATCTCAGACACAAACGTTGTTTGGTGAAGCATCAAGGAATCATGTTATATTTACCTAAAATTATTCACAATACGTATGTGTATGTAACTATTCTCTCTCTCTCTCTCTCTCTCTCTCTCTCTCTCTCTCTCTCTCTCTGTGTGTGTGTGTGTGTGTGTGTATGTGTGTGTGTATGTGTGTGTGTGTATGTGTGTGTGTGTATGTGTGTGTGTGTGTGTGTGTGTGTGTGTGTGAGAGAGAGAGAGAGAGAGAGAGAGAGAGAGAGAGAGAGAGATTAAACTAAAGTATGCTACTGGGCTGGTGATGCTCCGCACAAGAATCTTAAACTGACCAAACCCCTCCTTACAGTAAGCTTGGTCAGGGGAGTCCAAGTGACTGCCACTCCCCCCCCCAGATCTATGCTATTATTGTTGCCCTTGGGGTTCCTTCTGTGAGGTGGCTGGGGACACTGCACACCGAGGACACAGAAATTGGGTGACCTAGCTGGATCTAACCTGAATGTCTCCTCACACTAGTCTAGTTTTCATAGCAACAGAAAGCACTATGCAGTCTGCCAAGGGAGGAAAACAGGTAATAGCCCTAATTATAATTTTAGGGTCCACTCAACAGGAGGGAAATCATGCCTGGTACTGGAAACCTAGTCAACATGGAGGGGTTAGAGGGAGGGGGAAGGGAGGGGTGAGACATCGGAAAGGGAAAAGAGGGAAGTGGGGCCATTATATTTTATTTAAAACATATTTTAAAGAATAAAAGTTAGAAAAGACTTGCTAGACTATTTGAAGAAAAATGAAAACAAAAACAGCCATAATAATACTTTTTGTATCTTAATCCCCCCCCTCCAAATTGTACTATTGTTTAATACATATTATTTCTGAAAGGAACTCCTCTCTAGGCCTTGGCATGTCTACTTGTCAATACATGGTTTCTTAGTTTGGTTTCTACTGTTGTGATAAAGAACATATTCAAAAACAATCTGGGGAAGAAAGGTTTATTCCAGCTTAGCCATTCATATAGCCCATCACTGGGGGAAATTAATGCTGGAAGCTGAGGCAGGAACTGAAGCAGAGGCTTATGGAGGAACACTGCTTACTGGTCGTTCCTCATGGCTTACTCAGTTTGTTTCCTTAGACAGCCCAAGCCCACCTGCGCAGGGGTGGCACCACTCAGTTATCAGCTGTCAATCAGTCATCAATCAAGAAAACACCCCACAGCCTTACCTGTTGGCCAATCTGATGGGAGCAATTTCATTTTAACTTTTCCTTGATTCTTGGTGGATTTCACATCATGTACCCCTATCCCGTTCATATGCCTGTCTCTTCATATCCACCCTCTGCCCTCACCACCTCACCCCACCCCCAAAGAAATCATCATGGAAGCTGCACTGTGGCCCAGTGAGTCACATGGTATACCCTTTAGTCTGTATATCTTACTAGCATCTGTTAATTGCAATGAGTCATTGATCTGGCTCAATGCCTCTGGCTTCTGCTACACCATCCACACAGGGCCTTCACTGGGACTCCTTTTGGATATCCTGTTGTTACCCTGAATCACGAGATCCTGCAGCTTTGGATCTGCAGGACCCACCCCTTTACATGCTCCAGCAGTTGGCAGATGGGGTGTTTCTTGGGGTGGCTAACTCATAACCTGGTTCTAGACCTGAATGGTAGCTGGGTTGGTCAGCTGAACAGTTCTTCCTCATCCTCACCACCAGGGTGAGCTCTCCAGCACTGCCCTGGCTGGTTCACCCAATGCTGCAGGAAGCAAGGGATGGGGACCTGTGCCCCTGCCAACAAGGTCAGCTCTATTGTGCTGGCCAGGCAAGGTACGGGGCCTGCAGAGCAACCTTTAAATTTGAGGTTATCTGTAGTAATAGGAGCGGCGGGGCTGCATGCCTAGCACCCCGGCTGCCTGGCTAGCTTATACCCCGAAATAATTACACGGACACTGTATTCTTTTAAACACTGCTTGGCCCATTTCTATCTAGCCTCTTCTAGGCTAATTCTCACATATTAATTTAGCCCATCTCTAATCATCTGTGTTGCACCCCAAGGTGTGCTTACCGGGAAGATTCTAGCCTACATCCATCCTGGGTCGGAGCTGAATCACCTGTGTCTGCCCAGGAGCCGGGAGCATGGCATCTCTCCTCCAGAGAGCAGGGCTGTCCGTATGAGCTCACTTCCTCTTCCTCCCAGCGTTCTGTTCTGTTTACTCCACCCACCTATGTTCTAAGCTATGAGCCCAAGCAGTTTGTTTATTACTTAACCAATGAAATCAACAGATTGATATATGATACTCCCACATCAGTTATCTCTTCTCAGATGACTCTAGCTTGTGTCAAGTTGGCACAAAATTAACCAGTGTACATGGTGTTATCCATTTTGTCTGTCCAGTTATTTTTTGAGTCAAATGTCAGACATTAAACTGTTTCTAATAGAACTGGGATTGATGATCTACCAGTCTTTCCTTTCTATACTGTTTTCAAAAGGATGTATCAGGATTTCATAAAATATTTCAGTATAATACTTGACATCATCTGAAAAAAACCTCTGAGAAATCAAATTTAAAAGTATATATTAAAATTAATTGTGCTACAGAGTCCAGAAGCAAGGGCCAGGACTTTGTGATACTGTCCTCTTGCCTAGGCATCAGCATCAGTCTGACCACTGGAATCTGAACACAGAGTCCATATCCATCCTGGGTCTGCATTTTACTTTATAAATGTGTATGGTTAGGTTAAATGAAAACTTAGTGACTTAAAATTAATGAGAAATACCAACAGGGAGCTTCTCTATTTGTTTCCTCATTCAAAAAGGAGATATATTTATAGTTTTGTCCCTTGAAAACACTTAGAAGCAATGGCAGACTGCTCATAATTAGCACACTTAGGCCCAAGTCTGTGGATTCTTTGTATATACTTTTTTTTCAATAACAATTGGGAATACTTACAGAAGTGGCTGATTCCAGCTTTGGAGCAAAAAAGTATAAAAGATGAATTTTTATTTTTTTTCTGTTTGAAAGGCTTCATATATATATATATATATACATACACACATATGTGTATATACACACACATATATGCATATATATGCACACAGTGAGAGATAAAAACCACACATTAATTATGTATTTCATATATATTCAAATTACTGTTTCTTTATATATAATGTTAGTTACTATAAATAGAAGAAATGAGAGAAACAAAAAACCTTACAGTCTTATAAACAATAAAAAAATAATGGGACTTTTGTCCCATTAGGCAATGAAAATCCATGCCTGCCAAATAATAATTGCTGGGAGAATTAGCCTCTGCCAGACATGAACCCCCTTATTGGTTGTCCAATGCTGAGTGGTCAGCTCTGAAGCCTATACACACAAAAATGGACTCAGCAAGTTGTATTCATAATTAAATATATTTGTTCATATATACATATGTTTATTATACATATCTGTGTATATGTATAACAATAATAATCAAAGCAAAAGAGGCTATCAGCTTGAAAATGGGGGGACATGAGAGAGGTTCAAGAGAGGGTATCTAGGAGAGACTAGAGGGAGGAAGAAGAGAGAAAGTGATCTAATTCTACCTCAATTAAAAATATACCTTATAAAAGAGAGAGAAAAGAAAGTATATGCCTGCCAAAACTTGTAGAAGTGTATGCCTCTGAAAATTTGGTGGATATTTTTCTCTGAAGAATAGATAAGGACAACAGCACCTGCTTATCTTGCTTTTCTGTTGCTGCAATATAAACCAGGACCTTTAGAGAGAAAGTGCTTATTTCATTTTATAGGTTAGGACAAGTCTATTCTTAAGGGAAGTCAGGGTGGGAACTCAAACAGGACAGGAGCTTTGAAGCAGAACCATGGAGGAATGCTGCTCCACTGGGTAGCTACCAGACTTTTTCAGCTGCCTTTCTTATACAGCCCAGGGGTATATGCTACCTAAGGATGTATTGTTGGGTCCTCCAACAATAATTAGCAATCATTAAGATGTCCCCACAGATATGCCCAGAGGACAATCTGATGGAGGCAATTCCTTAATTGCCTATTTGAAGTTAACATCTAAGGTTAGCCATCTCAACATCCCAAACCATTTGTCCATTCTACTATCAAGATAAGAAAAGAAATTAGGCATTCATTTCCCCCTGTAATGATGCAATAGGATGTATGTATGAAGTATCTTTCCTAAAAGACTTGAACTTGCTGTGATAGGCCTGACCATGCTTTTGTTTGAAGTAATATGAACCTTGAGACTGTGGATTAGGAAAACAGTAGAATGTTCTAAGTGTTGCTTAATGGGCCATAGTAGTAGGAGCATGGAAGACAGTGGTGCTAAGTATGATTTGAACTGTGAGGCCTGGCTCGAGAGGATTCAAAGGAGAAGAATTTGAGTATGTTGTTTAGAGATTGTTCTTGTGATATTTTGGTGAAGAATGCAGCTGCTTTTTCCCCCTATATGGAAAGTCTGCCTGAGGCTAAATCAAAGAGTTTCGGATCAATCATTTCCTGGTTAAGGAAATCTCAAAACAGCCTAGTATAGATTCTTTCCTGTGCTTATTAGTGGTATTTATAATGAAGATTTATAATAAAAAAGAGTAAAATGAGAAAAGGAAAAAATACAAAATATGCAGTTTGAGGTGAAAAGAAGCACCAAGAAGTGAATGGAGAAGTGGAATGGAGCTAAGTCTTGTGTTCAAGGAGATAAACAAATTAAGAAATGGAATAAAAGAAGTGGTGACCTGAGGGCAAAATCCCATCAGCTAAATTTCCAACTAATGTAAAAGAATTAAAGAAAAGCTTAGGGCTGGGTGTGGTGGTGTATGACTTTAATGCTAGCACTTGAAAGTCAAAGGCTCCTGGATTTCTGAATTTGAGGTTAGCCTGGTCTACAGAGCAAGTTCCAAAATGGCAAAGTTTAGTCAGTGAAGGTAATAATTAAAAACAGAAAGCTGGTGAAGATGTAGTTGAGCAAGGGGGTCATGTCCCAGTCGTAGCAAGCAAAAGAATTTGGCATCTTCAGTCATGTGGTTCTGGCTTTAGAGTCAAGGATAGAAGAAACAGATTATGGAATATTTCTCCATGATTAAAAATGCTGCTGAGGCCCAGAGAGATCATTGTATGAAGCTGTGAAGGAGAAGCCTGGATTGCCTTGGAAACCTCAAGATGTTGGAGATGCCAGAGCCATGGGATACCTGCTGAGGAAATCTGCTAATAGGGAGTGGAAACAACCCAAGAAAAAAGTGTGTTGCAATCAACAAAGCTGAACTGAATTGGAGATCTGAAGGGCATTTTGACATCAGACATGGAGATGCAGAATTTGGCATTTGTCCAACTCATTTGTTTTAGCTTGCTTTGGCTCAGTATTTCCTCACTTTCTCCCTTCTCTACATTTTGGAATTGTAACATATATATTGTGCCATCATATATTGGAAGTATGTGATCTCTTTTTTTAAAAAAAAATAGTGGATTACAGAAGAGAATCTAAATTTGGGACTTTTAAACATTGTTGAGATTGTGATAGGTTATGGGTGAGGATGATGGAGGAGGGTCATCTGTCTATGTGTTACTTTCATTGGTTAATAAAGAAACTGTCTTGGCCCTTTGATAGGACAGAAAATTAGATAGGCGGAGTAAACAGAACTGAATGCTGGGAGGAAGAAAGCAGTGAGCGAGATGCCATAGCTCTCCTCTCTGAGGTGGTTGCAGGCTAGAATCCTCCTGGTAAGCCACCACCTCATGGTGCTATACAGATTATTAGAAATGGGTTAATCAAGATGTGAGACTTAGCCAAGAAGAGGCTACAGATAACGGACCAAGCAGTGTTTAAAAGAATACAGTTTCCATGTAATTATTTCGGGTATAAAGCTAGCCTTGCAGGAGCTAAGCGGGAAAGCAGCTCACAGCTCCACACAACATGGGGACTTTTGAAGTTGGACTAAATGTATTTTTGATTATGATAGTATTATAATTTATAGGAGGCAGAGAGTGGAATGTGGTGGTTTGAATGTAATTGGCTTCATAGGTGCATAGCAAGTGGCATTACTAGGAGGTGTGGCTTTGTTGGAGTAGGTGTGGCTTTGTTGGAAGAGGTATGTCATTGTAGGGGGTAGGCTTTGAAGTCTTCTTTGCTCCAGCTTCATTCAGAGTGACACTCAGAGCACTTCCTGTTGCCTGGGGATCAAGATATATTAAATCTCAGCCCCTTCTCCAGCATCATTCAGCCTGCATGCCACCATGTCCCACCATGATGATAATGGACTAAACTGCTGAAAATGTAAGCCACCCCAACTAAATGTTTTTCCTTTATAAGAGTTGCCATGTTTATGGTGTCTCTTCACAGCAGTAGAAACCCCAACTAAGACAATAATGAACACTAACCATCACAATGGGGCTTTTTAAAGGACATCTTAATGATCATACAGACCAAATGCAATGTAAACCTTATGCAACCAAATAGAAACCTTATTTGGATTATAACTCATATAGATTCACTCTACAGAAGCTTTCTGAAAATAACCAGAGAAATTTTCACACTGTCTAGACATGCCATGACAGGAAGAAATTACTGATAAGTTTGTTAAGTGGAATAAAGATACAAGGTGTTTAGAAAGTGCCCTTATCCATTGGCTATTTGAAGTGGAAGTAGTTTCTGATCAAAGATATTATCTGGTATTTGTTTTAAATTGTCCCATTGTCAGTTTAAAAAGTTTGGAAGGTACATAGCATGCAAGTATCCCACCTAGAGGGTTTCAGGGTCATGTGGTCCCAGTTATGATTCAGGCATAAACAGGCATCTACATGCCCTGGACATATGTGTGTCTGCTCAGGGCTGTGGAATGCAGGACTCTGGTCTGGACAAGCACATTTGCATTTCCCATGGGATGCTCCCAGGATCAGGACTCCCAAAGCCCTCCATCAACCACAAGGTGCCTATCTTCAGCCAGATGGCACTGGACCAAAGGAGATTCTGGGTGTGGTTTGTAGCCCTCCAAGTTTTTCTTCCTTCTCGCCAGCTCAGTAAGGAAGCCTACTGAGGATTGTTTCCTGTTCTCAGGATAGTGGACACCTTCCTTTGGCCACTGGTCTTTCATTAAAAAACAAGCGTAACCCCTGGGAATGACTGCTTCTTGAATCTGGTGAGGGACAGGAAGTGCAGGACAGCAGCAGGATGTCTCTAAGGCTGATCTGTCTGTAAAATAAGATTCTCCCTTTAAGTCTCCCAGAGTTCTCTCATTCAGCCATTTTGTGTATATCCGCAAATAGTCATAGAGCTCTCATTGCCTGGTGGATGCAGGGAATAGGTTGTAAAATATTCTATAAATGACACAGTCCTTGTTCCCAAAAGACTCAGTCAAATGGGTCATGGGGACAGATGTATAGCTACTTCCTGCTGGGAGGACAGGCTCACACACTTTCATTACTTAAAGAACACAGCTGTGAAAAGGAGAGCTGGAAGTTAGCATCTCTTTCCCAGGATGAGCAACATCATGTGAGCAGCCGCAGAGGACTTCAGGTTAGAGAATTTGGGGCAGAGCCTTAAGAGGAAAAGCCTTGGAAAAGGAATGACGGTAGTCATTCCAAAGAAGAACTCCTGCAAGCGAGGTGGAGGTCAGCTCTGCCCAGGATTCTGGCTTTCCAGCTTCCAGCTAGATGTGCCAACTGATGGGTTTACAGGCTGACTATCCTGTGGACACAGGCACACAGGCTTCTTTCACTGAGTTGAGCGAGCAGAGTCTTAGCTTGCATCTCTACTGGAAATCACATCCAACTCCTGTGGGCTACAGCTTCGGAAAACAATGAATCCGACATGCACGGGCAATGCCCGTCTTCCCATAAACTTGGCCATTTGCTTCGACTGTCTTCAGGGCTATTACTGGGCAGCAAGGAGATCAACACAGCTAAGCAGGTAATGAATTCTTACAGGAAACTGCACATATTACCAGCAGTAAGGTTTTGGATGCTAGACATCATCCAAGATTATCAAAGGACTCCACAACTAGGTTTTTAATTTTATAACACAGTTTCAAACATAGCCATGCTGTATTAGTAGTAAAGCATTATTATTCTTTAGAGACAAAGCGGCTACATGAAAGAAAAACTAGATGATATAAACAAAAATTCTAGCAGAGAACGCATGGGGAACCCTGGAAATCAAAACCACTGAAAGCCTTTGAAGGGTGAGAAGAAGACTGATAGAGGAAATACCAGTGGGATTTCGGGGTTCCCAGTACAACCTCCTGAACTGAGATGCCAAGGGGGAAAGGGAATGAAAAAGACTATGGGAAAATCACAAAGCTATAGTACATGTGTGGTTGCGTGTGTGTGTGTGTGTATGTGTGTGAGTGTGTGTGTGTGTGTGTGTGTGTAGTGGTAATACAGTAACTTGAGGATACAGGGGGAGCAACTGATGAAGCACTGAATGTAATAATTGATTACAACTTTCCGAAATCAATAACATGCTTCAGACTCAAATCCACGAAACTCAGAAACAATAAAAAGAACAAAATTAAAAAAAAATTCTTACACCTGTTCAAACATCAGAAAACCAGAGACAAAGGGGGAAAAGTTTAACAGAAGTAAGAAAAAAAACTTATTTAGAGAGGAACAGGACAGCAGTCAGTCAGACTCCTCAGAAACGGTGCAAACGGGGAGTGTGGAGTAAAGGAAGTATAAAAAAAATCAACAACAACAACAACAAAAAAAAAACCTAAACAAAAAGTCTCCACCAACCTGGAGTTTACTATGACGAGAATTATGTTTCAAAAGTGAAGGAGAAATGAAAAGCTGTTTTTAGGTAATACACAAATAAATAGATTTGTTTTTACTTTATCTGTGTTGTATGAAGTCGTCCACGGACAAGAAAAATATATAAGATCTCAATAAAGGAAGTAAACGTGTTAGTAAAGGGAAAACAAAATGTTAAAAGTGTGGTGTTGTTTCTCCTTGTTCTGTTGGACAGCCATTTAAAACCAAGCTAGCAGCAATGGCAGGAAGCACACCCCTTGTGCGGAAGCATCAGCAGTGCTGCGTGCGTGTGACAAAGGCCTGGGAGCTCCATGATGACCCCTCTCATTGCCGGTGGTTATAAAGACAACCACCAGATAATGTCAAGAAATAAAAATATAGAATTGATACACCGAAAAAAGAGAGCAGATGCACTGTAGACATGCTAGATATTAACTAGCAAAAGCCGAATAAAAGTGAGACGAAAAGGAAACCACTAAAAAAGACAGCAAATAGGCAAAGGCGCGGGCAAGCTCTGTTGTTCTGAGTGCATCGGTATGAGAGATATAAACATAGCCGCCAGGCACAGCAGTCCCAGAGCCCTAAGGTGCAAGACTGAACGTGTATTTGCTGTAGAAGCCCACTGCAGTGGAAACACAGCATAAGAACCAAACATATACATGGAGAAAGAAATGCATGCTAGCCTAGGACAGGGGCTCAGCACTTAAGAGCACTTGCTGCTCTTGCAAAGGACCTGAGTTGGGATTCTAGCAGCCACGTGAGGCAGCTCACAACTGCCTGTTAGTCCAGCTCCAGTGAATCCAGCACCCTGTCCTGAATTCCACAGGTACCTGCATACCTGTAACATGTACTCATACAGACATATACAAACATATAGATTAAAGCAAATATTTAAAAATGAAAAATGGGGCAGTTTTATTTTCACACCATGCTAACTTTAGAATCAAGAAAGTTAACTAAGATAAAAAAAAAAAAAAGGACACTATATCAGGATAAATGGCCAAGTTTCCAAGAAGACATAGTACCCGAACAATATACCTTACAGCATAATGTAGAAATTGAGAAAACCCAACAGAAAGCAAGGGGAAAGAGGTGGATTCAGCACCACAAATGCAGCTTCCACATCCTTCTGTCAGGATGGACAGATCCAGCAGGCAGGAAGTCAGCAAGACACCGAGAGTGGAAAGCCATCTGTCACCAGGACCTGATTGAGTTCTATGAAGCATTTCATCCAACAGCTACACAAGACACATTCCTCCGAGCTCTCAGGGAGCATTCAGTAAGACAGGCCACATTCTGAGCCACAAAACATGTTGAACAAATTTAAAAGTGTATAATTCATACAAAATATGATTTCAGACCACAATAAAATTAACTAGAAATCAATACCAGAAAGATAGCTGGAAATTTCTCAAATAATTTGGAGATTAAACATGTTTCTTGCTAAAATCTGAATAGGAGGAGAAATCTCTAATGAAATAAAAATATTTTGAGCTAAGTGGAAATAAAGACAGCTTTTTTAGTATTTGTGAAATACAACGCAAAGGAGTGCTTAAGGAAATGTGGGTCTCTGGGTGAGTGTGATAGAGAGGGATATATCTAACAAGATGTGTAAAAAGAGCAATAGAAACCTGAAACAAGCAGAAGAAAATCAGTAACAACAACTATAAAACCAGGACAGGCATCAAAGAACTTGAAAACAACAGAGAGAAAAATCCACAAAACTAAAGACGACAGTGAAAAGATTAATAAAACTCCCTTTTAGCCAGGTTAACCATGAAAAATCCTGACATAGAAAACAGCCAGAGAAACGAGGGACAATCGCTGCTGATTCTGTGGGCATAAGAAGCTCAGTCAGTGGCGCACATCTGTAATCCAGCACCCAGGGGGACTGAGCTCAAGCTGGGGGGGACACTGCGAACATAATAAAGTAATACTTGAACAACTCTAACCTCATAAATTTGATAACTTAGATGAAACAGACCGATTATTTGAAGGAACGTGGAAGATAAGAATCAAGGAAATGACTGGCTGTTTTATGGGGTGGGGGGGAGACACCAGCACATGCTGAGAACTGTATGATGCAGATACTGATATGATCTAAACAATTTCAGCTCCTAATTAAAAAATTGTTATCATTTGCAAAAACGTGTCACCATTTGTGAGCGTCGTAGGGGGAGAAGAAACGACTGAGCGAGAGGAAGCAAAGCCAGGGCAGCTCGTTCCTTTTTAGTGGAGGATAACAAATAAAACTACCTAAGAGGAAAAACTGAAGCTACTTCAGACGGGTCTCAATTTTATGATAAAGTACTCTAGGAAATTCTAGATAATGAGGCAGCCTTTTTTTTCCCCTTTCAATGGCACTGGAGAAAAATAGGTGAGTGGTTTGGCAATTATTTCTCTTTGTTTGAATGAATTGCTTAGTCTCAGCACAGAGAGAAGCTTCAGGAAGCACTTGAAATACAGTCCTGTTCAATCACCCAATTCTTCAAGATTCTTATCAAGGAACGGAGTTCAAATCAGAAAAGGAATACACACACATTCATGTATTATAAAGAATGTATATATGTATGTATGCTTACATATCTATCATCTATCTATCTATCTATCTATCTATCTTGATTTGCCTAACACATATCTAAATTCCATAACCCATGAAGGAAAGCCCAGCTTCAGGGTTAATCATAATGTTGGTAGAAACAACTATGCACACTGAGTCATTTCAACTTGGAAACCCTTGAAATCCAAGTTCCCCAAATTTGGTCCCCATCAAAAGCTATCCTTGCAGACAGGCAAACAGGAGTACTAGGATTGTTGTAGAAACTGCTTTCTGCATAGCCCACAATAAGAGCACCACATTCATTTCAGCGGGAACGTGTGCACAGAGTAGGAGTAACGGTTCAAACGAGGAGGAGCTGATGGCCTCCACTGACCTCCCCCACAGCCTGAGGTGTGAGAGAAGAGCCTGGCTTCAGAGTCAGTGTTGTCGGAACTCAAGCACTAAGTTCATCACATACCGCTAGAGATTAAGTTTAACTTGTGCCCCTCGGGCTTGTATGTGAGACACCCAGTGTCCAGCGGGTGGCATTGGTTCGAGAGATGTGGAACGTGGACAACAGGCCTTAGGGAGCAGAAGTGAGCATGTGTAAGCAGCTTTGAGGGCCTTGTTCCTCTCAAGTTCTGGCTAAGTTTTCTGCTCCTTGAATTGTCCACAAGCCACATTGCAAGCTCCTGTCCTCCTACGTTGAGTCTTTTCACTCCATGCCTTCCGCACCTAGATAGACAGGTCCATCTGAAGTGTGGGTGCAAATAAACCTCTTCTCTCTGTCAAGTATTCTGTCGCAGGAGAAAGAGCAACTAAGACACTCCTGGGCTGTGAGATCTTTTCCAGCTACCTGAGCTGAGCCTAAGCTGTGACATGGGACAGTGTTGATAAAATCAATCCTAAGAGCTCTTGTAAGTGATTATTTATAAATTTTGTAAATAATCTGACAGGACTGATTACAATGTTGAGCTTAATATTAACCAAAGTTACCAAGCAAGCAGGTTTTAACTAATATTCAGAAACAATTTTGAATATCGAGTCATTAAGTTTCTAATTGCATAATACATAGGGAGGAATTGTCTGATGGTGTGTGATACTCAGGTGGCTAGTGCAACTCCCTGCAGTGGACGACTGTGCTTGTCTATGACGCAGACGGAATCAGGAAGCTTCAAAATCCACTGGGAAGTAGACTAGAAAGGACATGCTGAGCCGGGCGGTGGTGGCGCACGCCTTTAATCCCAGCACTTGGGAGGCAGAGGCAGGCGGATCTCTATGAGTTCGAGACCAGCCTGGTCTACAAGAGCTAGTTCCAGGACAGGCTCCAAAACCACAGAGAAACCCTGTCTCGAAAAAACAGAAAACAAAACAAAACAAAACAAAAAAAAAAAAAAAGAAAGGACATGCTGAGATTGCTTCAAACACTTCAAAGTACATAAGAGTTGGCTCTTCAAGAAAATCAACAAAATAGACAAACCCTGTTCAAACTAACCACAAGACACAGAGAGAATATCCAAATTAACAAAATCAGAAATGAAAAGGAAGGCATAATAATAGACATGGAGGAAATCCAGAGAATCATCAGGTCATACTTCGAAAACTTGTACTCCATAAAATCGGAAAACTAAAGGAAATGGACAAAGCCCTCTACAGGGAAGGTGAAATCATGTTTTTGGGTTTTTTTTTCTTAAAAAGTTAGGATGGAGAGAATTGAGACAATGTTTTAGAAATTAGAAAAAGACTTGGCATAGGTGAAAGATACCATACCACACTGAAATGGAAGCTGATTGGACACTACAAGTTCTCTATTCTGGGGTGTCTTCAAAGAGAACTCACATGGAGAACATTGAATGAGATTCCTACACTTTGGTAAAATTGTTTGGGAGTTATTTTAGGCATCTTTAAAATTAAATAATTTGTCTCTGATCAGCATTTCTTTTAACTATTTTGTCTACAGTTTCCAACCCCATCTTTGATAGACTTTCATATGGAGTTTAGCTTGATGGCTCTGCCCTACCATTTTGAAACCCGAGTGATCTAGATCTGCCTGCCCACCAGAAAGGGGCCTCCTTCTGTTGAACTGATTTGTCTAGAGCTGTTGCATATAGGTTAATACAGGCCAGGGATAGCACGTTCTCATGTTTAGTTCAAGTCACTAGAGAAGAGATGTTCTTGATTTCTTAAGAGTTGGCTAACGCATAATCTCTTTAGAGACCAAGTTGCTACCTGATGGAAAAATGTGCTTAGTATGCAGACAGCATAAAGAAAGCTATAGGCAGAGACAGGATGGTGTAGGATGTCTTGCTTTCATTGGTTGAATAAAGAAGCTGCCTTGGCCTTTTGATAGGGCAGCCCTTAGTTGGGTGGCGTAGACAGAACAGAATGCTGGAAGAAAGAAGGCAGGCAGAGAGAGCTTCCATAGAGTCGACAGAGTCAGACATGCTGAATCTTTCCCGGTAAGCCATGACCTCGTGGTGACATAAAGATTATTAGAAATGGGTTGAATCAAGATGTGAGAGTTAACCAATAAGAGGCTAGAGCTAATGGGCCAGGCAGTGTTTAAATGAATACAGTTTCTGTGTGATTATTTTGAGTGTAAGCTAGCGGGGTGGCCAGGACAAACAAGGAGCCCCGCTCCTTACGACAACAGGGAGCAAGAGAGGCCTGATAATATCTTTTAAGTCCCAGCCTTTCTTTGAGCTAATGTGACAGTAAAAATCAATGTTTTACTTTAAGTATTTTGAAAGAGGTTTCTATACATAGCAAATAAGTTCTTGGTTGTCAAATAGATACAGATATTTCAAAAAACAAAGTCCTTGTATCTGCTGATTCTTCTGAAGATTCAACTAACAGTGGATTGTTAATGTCAGAAAAAGTAATTTGTCAATAACAAATACAACATAATCATACCTTTTCTCTTATTATTTTTTCTGAAAAATAAAACACAATTACACTACTACTGTAAGTCATCTAGAGATGATTTGAAGTATGTGGGAAGATATATACATATGCATATACTATGTCATTTTGTATAAGAGACTTGAGCATTTGCTTACTTGGGCATCTAGTGGTAGACTCCTGGACAAACACTCCATGCATACCAAAGAATGACTGTTTATCAGCAAACCCCCTTTCATTTTAAAGAATGTTGACACCACCTACCAATATAGGACTAGATACAGCACGTACTCAAAAAGATGCCAGAAAGACCTGCAGTTGCGACAGCTGAATGGCATGTTCACCTTAAAGTCTCTAAGGACCAATAGACTCAGGTAAAGAGAAGTCGTAAATATCAGCCAAAGATGACTGCTTACAGTGTTGAAATAAAACAAACAGTACTTGGCGGTGATATTTGGTCCAGGCCTGATGCCAGAGAGGTGCAGGTCTTCATTACCCTTCATAGCAAGAGTAACAAATAAAGCTAAGCGTTCTTCATGGCACCCATCAGACATGAACCACAGAGAGTTCACAATTCCATGCCTAAGGCAATCTGTAAAAACACAAACTACTCATATTTCAAGGGTCAAATGTAACTTTCAAATATTATGATATGATTTCATTAAAGTGGCATGTTTATCATAAAGATGAATAGGATAGATGTCACCTCTGCATCATCTGGTAAGTAGCAGACAGAGAGCTGACTGTTCTCAGTGGCCTGGATGCCTCTGGCACAAGTGGCACCCCAGGGACGGACAGAAAGGCCTTCTTGGATGCTGTTCTTCAGGGTTTTTTCCTGGGGATTTCTAGTCTTACCCCTGAAGTACAATATCCAATAACTTTTAACATTCCAAGGAGAAAGAAGAGTCTTCCCAACAAATTTTGGTGTTTGGAAAATGGATATCTACAGACAAACAAAAAAAAAAGAATGAAGTTAGAACCTTGTTCTGCATGCTGTACAAAAAGTTCATGCTTTGTCCTGGGACAAAGTTTTACTTAGAAGAGACTGAAGACTGATGTCAGTTACTTCTCATCTTGCCATGATATACCAAATACCAAACAATCCTAAGTTAGTGGATGAAGGATTTATCCTGACCCACAGTTGGTAGCGGTTCATGCAGTCCAACTCGATGGGGAAGGCACAGCACCAGCTGCTCCGTGGCACTAGTATTGTGGCTCTAACTCTCTGGACCTCCTTACATCTTGACAGATCACGAGGTGAGTGCGAAGAGGAAGTGGGCTCGGGCTGTAAAACCTCAAGGGCTACTCTCCCATGACCCAATTCCTTGACTTAGGCCCCATATCCTAAATGTTCCACAGCCTTGCAAAACAACTTCACCATCTGAGAACCAAATGTTTAAACACTTGAACCCAAGGGGGCCATTTCACATACAAACCATAACATTCTGCCCCCTTGCCTCTACATGCTCATGGTCATCTCATAATTCAAAAATGCATTCGGTCCAACTTCTAAAGTCCCAACAGCCTTGTGGTTCTATTGTTATTCAAAAGTCCAAAGTCCTAAAAGCCTTTCTTAGATGTAAGGTTTTCTCTTAATTGTATGCCCCTGGCTAATAATTTCTTAAAAATCATAGATTTCCATCAAATAATGGTATGGGCCAAACTTTCCTGAGGAGAAACAGGGGCTATCAATGAAAGTGAACCAAAGTAAGACAAATAGCAAACTGTTTAACCTCATCTGGGACCTAGAACTGATAGTCCCCTGTCTCTGCTACACACACACACATACTGCCTCTTTCTTGGGCAGGCTCTATTTGGTTCCTGGAACTTCTCCCACACTCCTGGCCTCTTCCACATCCTGAGATCCTGGCCTTCACAGATTCAACACAGTCAACTCAAGAGCTCCATACAGGGGACTGTACCCTGCTTCACACTACCTGGCCTAAGGATGGTACAAACTGAATTGCCCACTCATATTTATATCTTCATACTTGCAAACCCAGTACCATATGGAAGACAATACGAAATTCCATTGCCAGCTTGAGATAGAGCCTTGCACCCCTGCAATAGCTATAGTTGCCTCTGAGTGTTTGCCTACCTGAACATGGAAAACATTTCCCTATAGGGCCTAGTTCAAGCAAGATGATCTGGAGACTCTCTCCAGGCACTCTCTTTTCAAGTAGAAGCTTTTCAAACAAATTTATATCGTTGCAACCAGAATCTGTAGGTGAGCAGGTCTTGCCAGCAAGGTGTCTTTCCTTTGTTCTGGTACAAGGTGCTAGTGTCCGCCTTAAAGATATTGTCTTCAAGAATAGTAAGTGTGTCAATAGCATCCTGCAACTCTAACCTCATTCATATCCATATTCTCTACCAAGTATACTTTTTCACATCTGTTTGCTTTGTATTACTATAAACCTAACAGTAGTGCGCAGTAAACATACAACAGCCTCAGTGTTACAGTGTCTTGAAATTTCAGTCTAAACAACTTAGTCCATGACTTTTGCATTAATCCTTACTAAAAGTTTCAGGACACAGGCAGAACACATGCACATTCTTGCCTAAAATGTAAGGGGCTTCTGGCTCAGTTCCTGATAAAGTCCTGTTCCCTTCTGAAACCTAGGAGAAGTATTTACTGTCCACATTTCTGTCAACATTCTGATCTCCCAAGATCCTACCAGAATGATCTGCTGAGCTCTGCTTGTAACATTTAGTGGTTCTTCAGCCCCTAGGACCAAACTTTTCTGTAGTCCTTCCACAAACCGGTTCCAAAGGCCTTTGAAACACATAGTCAGGGAGTTAGAGTGGCAACCCCACTTTTGGTGTCATTTCCTGCATTAGCTGTTTTTCTTCACTGACAAGCAAATGAAGGGTTTATTCTGACCTGTGGTTATAGTCCATCATGGCCCAGAAAACCTGCTCTCTGGCAGTCCCGTGGTACAGAAACTTGGGACTGGTTTCCCCCCACCCCCACCCCAATGTTGGAAGAACAGGAAGAAAAGATGGGGACCATATCAGGGCCTGCCGTAAACCCCAATTCCTGTATCCCAGTGTCACATGTCTTCCAGTAAGGCCACACTTCCTAAATATTCCATAGCTTTTCAAACAGCACCAGGAGTCTGAGACCAAATTTTCAAAAGGAGTCTGTGAAGGGTATTTTACATTCTTACTGCAGCAAAATCTAAACATAATGCTCTACTATAAAATTTGAGAAGAAAAGGTCAAAAAAATCAAGACTTTGGATTTAATAATGATTTTCTTGGCACAGGAAACAAAGTTCAAAAATAGGTAGATTGAACTTTATCAAAACTTAAAATGTCTCCACACTAAAGAACACGCATATCAGAATGAAAACCAGTCTATGAGGTGAAATTATTTTCAATTCACATATGTAATAAGAATATCTAGCATGTATAAAGAACTACAATTCAATATTAAAAGAAGTAATTTGTTAAAAAAATGTGAAAAGAACTTGATTGATATTTATATCTCAAAGAAAATATAAAATTGCTTAAAGTATCTGAAAGAAATGTTCAGTGTCACTAATTATTAAGGAAATACAAGTCAAACCACAATGGGATACTAGTCACACCCACTAGGGTGTCTACTATTTAAAAAAAAAACCCACAACAATTCGGGGAAGCAGCAGGTGTTGGCAAGGATGCAGAATGGCTTTGATCCGGCACTTCACTGCTGGGAGTGTCAGGTGACAATGCGGCTGCAAAACAGTATGGCAGCTCACCAAAAATTTAGACCTAACTCCCAAATGGCCCAGCAAATAGCATTTGTGGGTGCATAGCCCACATACCAGAAAGCAAGGTCTTGAAGGCGGATTTATGTTCCCATGTTTGCTATAGCCCAAACCAGGAAGAAATAGGAAAGTAAAATGCGGTATGTCACACAAAGCAATATCATTGATTCTTAAAAAGGAAGGAAGTTTTGATACATGCCAGAACACAGATGAATTCTGGGAACATGCTGCTAAGCCAAGTAAGCCAGTCATCAAAAGAGAAATACGAAGTGATTCCATTTCTCTGGGTTACCTAGAAGGGTAAAATTCAGATAGTAGGTTTGGAGGGAAAAGTTTCTCTTTGATGCTGGAGGTATTTGAGACTGACTAGAGAACAAGAGGTTATACCTACCCCTACTGCTGTGTTTAAAATGGTTACAATGAAGAAAACATACTTTTCTTCTCTCGGCAGCTGACACTGAGCGTAACAACCACATGCCACCTCCAACCTCATGCTCAAGAGTAGTTAGCCAATACAAAATGGCCTTCCTGGTGGGTGTGTGTGTGTGTGTGTGTGTGTGTGTGTGTGTTTGCATGTGCACGCACATGGGTGTTTATTTTGTTTTGTTTGTCTTTAAGATAGAAAAAGAACATGAAACTGGGTGGGTAGGGATGGGGTAAAATCTGGGAGGAGATGGGGGAGGGAAAAGGACATCATCAAAATCTATTGAAACATGATAAAATCATGAAAAATTAAAAAGATGGTTATAGAGGTGAATCTGGATATATGGTCTTCTGGCCCAATTTGCATAAAGATGTCCTGTAAGATAGCAGTGACCCAGGAAACATGTCTTCCCTTGAACACATCTCAAGGTGTGGGTAGAAGGTAAATGTAGTAAGGGCTGGGGCTGAACTGAAGTTCGTCTTAGATCCAAAGCGTCAGAGACAGTCTTGTTATCTCCCGGAAGCTGACAGGACTTGCTCCTGACAAGACACCTACTCAGTTTCACACAGATGGAACAAAGAAGCCCATCTGAGCAGGCTTCAGGAAACGGTTATAATAGGATGGAAGCCTTCGCCTAGCAGGAGCTAAGGCCACAGACTTCTGAACCATCAAAGTAGCTGCAGTGACTGAGACAGTGTCCTGAGCAAGTGTTTACAGTCTCCCGCCGTGACCGGGAAACCTCCCAGGAATTCACCCATAAAATGATTAATTTTCAGCAATATCATTTCCTAATGAAACTTCCAAGATAAATGAACATTCAGGTACTAAATGAGTTGACCTCCAGAGCACGAGTGTTAGATCTAACCCAATTAAATGTTGGCAGCTGACTGATTTACAGGTTCAGAGACATTCTTAATACATCCTTTTAGGCTGAAATTAGACACAAGACCCAGTGGTCTCTTGGGGTGGCTCCAAATTTATGACTATTAATGAGAGAATAGTTCATTTATCTAAAGGGCTTAGGCTAAATCTTAAGAAGATAATAAACAACACATTCCTTTTCATTACTCTACAAAATTGCTGCCAGCTAAGAATTGTTATGTACGAACAATGAGGGGGGATTTTATTAATAGATGTGAAGCAGTATATAGCTTGGAAATGGAAACAGATTAATAGGATTTACTTAAGTTCAAAGTTGGGTGGAGATAAACCTATCAGGATATTAGGAGCAAAGTTTGCCTGGGTGACTATTTTTTAAAGGCTATATGTAGATTGCTATGTCATGCCAGCGTTAAGTTGACTCGAGTTTTAAATATAAAACTCAAAACCATGGTGTTCTTGCTAACCAGGTTTCTGTCACTGTGGCAAAATACACGAGGAAATCAACTTAAAAAGAGGAAATGTTCATTGTAGCTCATGCGCAGTCCTTAGTCCTGGTGTTTGAGGCTGTGTTGGAAAAGCTCAGCATGGTGGGAGGTCAGGATGAGAAGGTGGCTTACCGTCTGCTGCAAGGGAGCAAAGAGAACAGTAGAGAGTTGGGGTTCCAGGACCTCCCTCAAGGGCATGCCTCTCTTGTATGACTCCCTTGTTCGGGGCTGCAGCGGTTAAAAGTGCTGCCATCTCCAGTAACACCACAGGCACGGGTGACCAATTCTTCAACACGTGGACCTTTGAAGATCTTTCCAAATCACAGTGGCCATGAACTGAGATGAATCTTTATATAATGTTGAAGGGTAGTAATTTCCAGACATGTTCCCAAATGACAGAACCCTCAAAGGGGGGATTAGAAAAGTTATTAAATATACAGAGAGTCATGCTTTTCAAACACCCCTGAAGACAGTCACAAAGCAAACTACGGGAAGACACGAAAGGCATCTCCATAAATCCTCCATTTAGAAATGTAGGAAACATTGACCCATGTCATTGAAGTGCAGCACAGTTGTATACACACGCATATTTCCATCTCCTTGTGCCTTTCCAAAACAAACAGAAAACCTTCAGCCTTAACACTTACACACTTAAAATAAAGCAGACGTGAAGTTCATAGCTTAAAGCAAAGGAAAAAAAAAAAACAAAAGCTCAAAATCCTAGCTGAGGGGAGCTCAGTAACCACCAGCCCGGAGCCATTGCACCTGTGGCTGGGCCAGCACCTTAGAGCAGCGTTACTTTAGGAATGCCAAGACTTTTGTAAGCCACAATGGGGAATGGAAGCCAGGGTTATTTTTTCCCCTTTTCTTTACTTTTATTGGATGAAATCTCAAAGAAAACGCATCACCCAAGATGAAGATAGTACAACTGCCTTGGGAAGCTCCAGCAGGGTATGTATCATTAGATGAGTTTCATCAAGTTTCCAGGTGATGAAAAAGAAAAAGGAATGGATGAAGCATTTGAAAACAGACAAGAAAATCAGGACCCAGAATTAGGATGCAGGGCCTGTGAGAAAATGAGCTTCCTTGTCTGAAAAGTTCTCCGGGGCCATCAAGCCATCAGTTCCTGAACCATCTTCTAAACCTGACCCCTGACCCCTGGACAATTTCAGTGCCTTGTCCGTGTAGGTGCTTTCCTCTCTCCGGACCTTTCTGGAGGTGTCTGAGAGCCCATCCTCACAGACTATCCTTAATAATTATGGTTTCCAATCTCTCAAGAAACTAGCTAGAGGCTGGGTGGTGTCGCTTGGTTGGTAGAGGGCTTGCTTAGTATGCGTGAGGCCCTGGGTTGGGCCCTCAGCATCGCATAAACTGGCATGGTGGAGCTTCCAGTGCTTGGAAGGAGGCGCGAGAATCAGAAACTCAGTGTCACCCTTGTCTGTTTAGGGAGGTTGGGGCTAGCAGGATACATGAGAGGGCCTGGGAGAGACAAGGAAGAGGGAGAGAAAGAAGGAAGGAGGGAGGGAAGGAAAGAGGGAAGGAGAGAGAGAGAGAGAGAGAGAGAGAGAGAGAGAGAGAGAGAGAGAGGAAGGACGGTAGTGGGGCATGATAGTTAACGGGTGTCATCCTGAGACACATGAAGAACCATCTCTCCCTGGGCACTGGGCATGGTTAAAACACTGCCTAAATCTGTTTTTAAAAGTCTCTGTTGGTGTTAACAATAAGCCCTTTAAGTCTATTTTGTAAATACTTTTGATTGATGTTCATTTTCCTATAAATAAACACAGACACCGGGGATAGGGTGCCTGGACTGCCTAATTAGCAGCTGTTGGACTTCCCCTTGGAACTCTGCGCGAAAAGGCCAAGAGCCAACCTCACTAAGCTCAAGCCAGCACCAGCTATGCTGAACACTCCCTAGAGCCCCAGAGATGGCTACCCAGAGACTGACGACAGCTGATGCCTGGCTTCTGAAGCCACCACCCTGGCCAGGCTGTTTTAAACCGTCTGAGCTATGGGTTTAGTTATCAAAAACCTTGATGATCACTAGATGACCCTGGTACCATAGCTGCCTAGGCCTGAAGGGGAGCCCTGCTGCAGGTGGAGAGTCTCAGTTCTAATAGTGGAGGCTGGGATTGATTCCAGTCATAAGCCCAGGTTAACCGCGATTGGTGCTAAGAGTTTATTGGTCCAAAGCGGCCTTGAGCTATGTAGCCGAACCACTTGGGCTCACCACTGAAGTCCAC
Organism: Microtus pennsylvanicus; assembly: GCF_037038515.1. Classification (NCBI taxonomy): domain Eukaryota; kingdom Metazoa; phylum Chordata; class Mammalia; order Rodentia; family Cricetidae; genus Microtus; species Microtus pennsylvanicus. Next base: position 29,926,487 of record NC_134586.1, read on the forward strand.
TAAAAGGCTTTTCTTGAATGTTCTTTTATCTTTCTCACTCTCTTTTCCTTTCTTTACATTTTATTTATTTATTTATTTTTTATTTTCCGTAGAATGAGCTGAGTTGGTGACTCAAAGAAAAAGCAGCAGAGATGGCAGAGTCGCTGCAGCAACGCCCATGACTGGCACAGGCAGCAACGCAGCAGGGACAGCGGTGGCTAAGCTATAGGGATGCAAGCAGTGAAAACAGCAAGGAGAGTTTGCCAGCTCAAGAAGCTGCAGCGACCCTGGAGGCTGTCTCTGGGTTGGCGCCTGCAAGCTCCTTTCTGGGCTCTGTCGGGCACCCTGCTTTCTCAGCTCTAGTCCTGTCTTCCTAGGCCACTCCCTGTGTGTCTCCACAGCTGAAATGGCCGAGGACCAGGATCCCGTCATGCCTGGGCTCATGCCTGAGTGAACCGATCCCTACTGGGCCTGCTTTCCTACTCCTGAACAGCCCAGAGTCCTATAGCAATAGGCAATTCGTGCTCGCGCCTGGCTCCCGAATGCAGCCCTGGCGGAGGTGGGCACTCTGAGCAGGCCTAGTGGTGGCTTCTGAGTTGTGGAAGGCGTCAGCGTCAGGTAACCAGCTGAACAGTTCAAGAGACACAAGAGCAAAATAGAAGGGACAGGGACGAAGAGAGAGTGGAGACCGAAGCCGGCATTTGAAAGGAAGGAGGCCAGCAAAAAGAGGAGGGCGGGACAGGGGGAGACAGCAGGGGGTTAATAAGAAAAGAGTAAATATTTGTACAAACATGTCATAGTGAAACTCCAAGTTTGTATGCTAACCAAAATTTAATTAAAGCATCTTGTAAAAATGACAAAAAAAAAGAGAGAAAAGAAAAAGCAAAAAACTGTGAGGAGCCAGTGGAGAATATTATTCTGGACCTAGTGACCAGAAGCCATCCAGGGAACTGTCAAATCTTTAGGGTCTCAGAGCCCAGGGCCAAGGGCCTCAAGGGCCTCAAAACCTGAGTCTGGCACAGCGCGGTAATGCTTGTGGGCTCTCATATTTGCGGGTGCAGCTGAGCACCGCCCCACCTGCCTGTGACCACAGCTCACTGCAGCTAAACGCTGGGCAGCTTTTGAATGGCTCCGGCCAGATCTCCATTTCCTTTTATCCAGATAAAGCAAAAGATCCTTAGCCAGCTGACTAAGACTAGAAGCTGGGATTCAGAGTCATCTTGGCCACATCCTGGGTTCCAGGGCCAACTCCGGATACATCATAAAACTGTCTCAAAAATCCAAAACCGAAACCATTTAAAGAAGTAGAACAACAACAAAAAGCCCCCCAAGCCAAATGTTCTGTCCTGTTTTCCTTCTTCCTAGCTAATGCTCTATAGTTATACTCTGATTGCCATGACCGCCAGAGCTAATTACAGATACAGGCTTCCTGTCCTGTGATAAATATTATCTTACTTCTTATCCTTTACGCTCACTTTGGTTTTCCCAGTCTCCTTCCAATGCCCTTTTCTGCACCTAGACCTGCAACCGTCTAAGAGCTGAGGAGCTGTTCCAAGGCTATGCTGGTTTTTCCGAGGTTATGCTTTTCTGTTCGGAGGCTACTCTGCTTTCCTGTTGAACATGGGGCGTGTGCATACTGAAGTGAAATAAACTATAAAAATCTAGATTAATTGACTAGCTAGATGAATTGGTGAGAAGCGAATTTTAAAAGCATTATACAACAGCTCTTTGCTCGTGAGATTTGAGTTTTTGGAGCTAACCCAGCGCCATTGTGAGAACCTTCCTCTTGGGTGATGATAATGTCCATTCGGAATCTGGAGAATTGGCATAGTTGGTTAGATGGCTAAATGTAGATCCCAAAATTCAGTGTTTTTTAACAAGTTTCATTTAAATCCAAGGAAAATTGGAAATAACCTAAATGCCCAACATCAGAGTTTAATAAACGATGGAACTTCAATGAATTGAAATTTCATGCAACCACTAAGTTATGGAACTTGCAGAGATTCAAAATAGTGTTTCGATGGTATTTAATAGAGACCTGCAAAACAAGGTGCGTCTAGATGAATTCATATCATGTGTATTTGTGCATATTTCATATGCTCTGCTCTCCTGTAAATCTCGAGTCAAGCCTGGATATTGGTGAGGCATGATAGGGTATGAAATGACTTGGTATTTTGAGGAACAAGGAGACTCAGAACAAAGGAAACTGAACCAGAAGTTGGCAGTTCCCTTGGATTACTCTAGCTCATGCCAAGTTGAAATAAAGACTAGTTGGCTACTGAGATTAGCAAGTCTTCCTCCTACTTCCCCTTAACATAATCAATATGTCTCCTAATTCAGCTCCTCGTGCACTGAGGTTCCAGGCTGCTGGCGTGTCTCCATCAGAGTTCCTGGTCCCAACCCCAGCTTTCCTATACTCGTATCTGTCATTTCTTCAGTCTCTTGTCACCCCAGTTGAGTCCATCCTAAAACAGTGAAAATCATGACAATTAATGGCCTTTATTCTCTACTTAAAGACAGGCTGGCTAACTGGGTCAAGAAACAAAATCCATGTATTTGTTGTCTTCAAGAAATACATCTCAGCACAAATCTGGTGGTTTGAATAAGGATGGCCCCCATAGGTTCATGTTTGAATACTTGGTTCCAAGTTGGTAGAATTATTTGGGAAGGACTAGGGGATATGGCCTTGTTAGAGGAGGTGTGTCACTGGAGGTGGACTTCGAGGTTTTAAAAGCCCATGTCGTTTCCCACTTAGTTTTCTTTCTGCCTCTTGGTGGTTGTTTGTTCAAGATGTAAACGCCAAGCTACTGCCACCATGCCTGTCTCCTTGCTATCATGTTCCCCGTCATGATGGTGATGCACTCACCCTCTGAAACTTTAAGACTCCAATAAACTCTTGCTTCTATAAATTACCTTGGTCGTGGTGTCTCTCGACAGCTATAGAAAAGTGACTAAGACAATAGAGGTGTGTGTGCCTGTGTGACTGTGTATCTTCATGTAGGCATGCACGCCATGGGATGTGTGTGTGTGGGGGGGGACTTTTTAGAGTTGGTTAAGTTTGATTCTGGAATCAAACTCAGGTCATTAGGATTGTGGGATAAACGCTTTCACCTAGCAGTCTCTATGGACGAGGTGATTCTGTGTCAACTCGTGTGCTTTGTGACATATACAAGAGCAGAGGCTGTGAATGCCGGAAGTTCAGCTCAGGTGATGGGTTAAGAATGATGGGTTCCCAAAATATTCTGTGAGAGGAGCATGAAAGAGACCGTGCACGAGTTCACCATTGGGTCAGTCGCCATGAAATCACGCCGTAGAGGAGGATGAATGGCGAGAATCTCTTCCCAAGTCTATCTGAGGTAACATTTACAGCAAACGGCACTAGTAGATTCTTTTGTATGAGGCTTCCCTTTTATTAGAAGTGACCTTGAAATTTGCAAAAATGATGTGTCTTTTCTGGCTTACATGTTACAAAACTGAAGAGATGTTTTGTTTTTAGCAATTGTTACAGAAGTTTTTACTTAGAATGGACTGGGCCTTTGGGGGAAATCGGGTTTATAAGTCTCCTGAGGGGACAGAATTGAGCCTCCAGGGCGTAGGTCTGGGCTAGTGCCTAGTTTCCACAAGCAAGAGAAAAGCTTCTCCGTGTAATAAGAGGAATTTGCTGTTCCCACAGAGATGCATGCTGCAGGGGAATGGAATGAGGAGGAAGATACAAATCCCAGAGGAAGGCCTGACTGCGAGCCAACGGGGTGGGGCGCTCTAGAGGACAGCGGATCACAAAGGGGCTGATGGAGGGTCAGGTTTCTATTTCTCAGCTGATTGGGTTGGGTGATCGAGGCCCCCTGCTAGCAGTTTGAGAGCGTGTGCAGACTGGGTGCGGTGTACCGTGAGGCCGAAGGGGCTTCCACATTACCAGACTGAACCTGTGCGGTCGGTGACGCAAGCTCTCAGCAAAAGTCACCAGGAAGTGTGAGTAACTTTTCTTTAGTTCCTTCACAACGGTGGGTCAGTGGTACCTACAACTTTTATATATTAACTGAAGGTGAAAAAATAGCTCACACAATGGTTAACTTGCCTGCACGCGCATCAGCGCCGGCATGGTCCCCAGAGATTATGAGAGTGGTTGAGTTGGCTCTGGCTTGGCCAGCCTGCCCATTCTGGCAGCTATGGCCATGGATTTATGACAGGGTTAGCCTTCCCAGAAAAGGAGAGGCAAGGGTCAAACCAAGTCACAGTTTCAGAATTGAGCTGGTAAGTTCAAATAATTGCCATAGCAAATGGAAGATAAATAACGCTTCCTTCATCTTGCCAGGTTTTTTTTTTTTTATTGTTGTGTAGTTTTGTTTTTCAGTGTGGGCCTCTGACAGCAGTTTTAGAGTCACGTGGAAGCTGTGGAAATGCTTATCACTCACCACCATGCCAAGTGTGCTGAATCAGAAAGTCTGGGCATGGGGTGAAATCTCTGCTATGTTGGGCTTGTCTACTAGGAGCCAACATTTGGAAACGGTTGCTATGCAATGGCTAACTGAATTCAGAAGCCCGGGAATCCGGTGGGAAAATACATACCATTATTTTCACTAAGTTTACTTGAGAGTTAGCATTTCCTCCATTTGGGAAATGTATGGAAAGCTTCCTTCTTAGGATGGCTTGACCTATCATGTTTCAAATCTCTTGTGCCATCAAATGGATACTTACGACACTTTCAGTGCACAATGAAACTTTTAGGATGTAATACCATCATAAATGGGCATGAGCCTGATGTAAAAGGCTTAGTAGCAATGACAGCACCCAAGCTCTCTTGGAGGACAGAGGTGTGTACACAGCCGCTGTACCATGTTCAAGGTACTTTCTCACAAAGCTTAGTGCGAAAAAAGGACTGAAAAAAAAGTTGTCGATCCAGAATTCCATATAAGGTAAATTGGCTTTTAGGGATGAGAGAGAGAGAGAGAGAGAGAGAGAGAGAGAGAGAGAGAGAGAGAGAGAAGCTGTAAAGACGTTCATAGAGAAAAAGGAAGTTAATTGTCACCAACAGACTTGCACTGAAAGAATGCTGTAAAAAGTTTGGGTAGAGAGAGGACACCAAAGTGGAACTTACATCAGAGAGGAAGGAGAACAATAGAAACAGCAAATATGAGTGCAGTGTCTTTCTTTTTCAGTTCTTAAAATGCTGTGTTTGAAGGTAGAAACCATGGCATGACCTAATGAAGCTCTCGGTACTCAGGTAACATCTCTCTTAATTTTAAAGCACTCCTTTACCATAGAATTTAAAGTTAAATATGTTCACTGAAAGCACTAAGAAAAATAACAAGAAAAACAGAACAAAATAAAAAAAAGCAGAGTGAGCTATTCAAACCATAATAAGTAAATTAAATATTTAAAATATTAAGATACACTAAAAGAAAGTTGTAAAGAAGGAATAAAGAAATGCAATGGACAGCATCAAATGCAAAATTGTAAATCTAAATCTAGATATATAAATGTAAGCCTTCTAAAGCAGTCATGCAAAAGTCAGGTCGTCAGAATGGATTTGAAAACACGGGCAATATAATGGTAACAAAGCAAAGAGAGCATAAGGAAATAAGGGAGAACACCGAGCATGGGAACGCTAGTGGCTGCGCCGACACCAGAGTTCAGAGTAAAACAAGCTCCCTGCAGCAAAGGAAAGCACTGCACGATATCGAGCCAATTTGCCAGAAAAAAATGAAAGATAGAAATGAAGGATTAATAAATAAGTTTACAGTTTTACTTGGAAATGTCAATTCTATCAGCATTGACCAGTCTGAAAACAAAGTTGGTGAGGGTCTAGAGGATATGGACAGGATATCGACAGATCTAATTGGCACATAAAAATTCTATCCAACCACCACAAGATACACATTTTATAGAGAGGTAGAGCTATTTTGAACTGAGCAAAAATAAAAACAGTTTATCAAATGTGTGGAATGTAGATAAAGGAGAGCCAAGAAAGAAATGTTTAGAGAATTCAGGAACAGAAGAAAAGTTTTGAATAAACAATTTAAGCTTCCATCTTAATATTTAGAAAAAAACAACAGTAAAATGATCCCAATGTAAGCAGAAAAGAAAAAGAAAAAGGAAGGAAGAAAGGAAGAAAATTAAAAGCCAAGACCAGAAGCCAATAATATTTCAAGCTGGAACACAGTAGAGAATAAACCAGTAGAACCAAAGGCTCCTGCAGGGATGGTGTTCAGTTCCCAGCACCCACATGGCAGCTCACAACCATGTGTATCTCTAGTTCTGGGGAATTCGACAGCCTCTTCTGATCCCCTGCGGCCATACACACACACACACACACACACACACACACACACACACACACACACACACACACACAGAAAGATAATTGTTGACGACAACGATGGAAGGAGCTGAGACGCTTGTGATAACATCACGAGAGAAAGAAGGGATGGCTGCAGACCCTGGCAACACTGGATGAACAAGAACATTACAAGCTGTACCCGTATGCTTGGCAGAACAGAGAAAGGGCCATTCCCTGTACACCACAAATCCCCACAGCTCCCACAGAAAGAACATAATCTCTGTGAGGAGGAGGTGATTTTGCAGCTCAAATGCTCCTGCAAGGAGCTACGGCTTAGATGGTTTCATTGCAAAATTTGAATAAATATTTAAAGAAGAAATAACTCCAATTCTACACACTAACTTCCAGGAAATCAGAGGTGGCGAAATCATTCCACGCTCATTTGTTAAATGGTGGTGACCACTAGACCCCAAAGTGGTCCTTGGGGAAGTGGGGCAGAGAAAAGATTTTTTTTTCCTTTTTAGCCACCTTGGGGAGAGGGGGATTTTATTTTTAATTATGTGCACTCGTTACTCTAATTTGCAACTAAATAAGAGTGCCTTGGTTGCAAGTCTTCACAAAACTCAGTGCAGGGATCCCTGATGCAGCACTGCGTGGACTCTACCCCTGAGATCCAGGGGTACTTGGCCTCCAGTTTCTCCCTGTAAATTTTGATCTGCCTGTCTTCCAAGATATTCCTGCGCGCTTTTAAGTGAGATCTTTCGACGAGTCTCATCTCAGGTCTTTTATGGTTAACTTTTTTTTTTCTTTTCACAATCAGTTTTTGAGGATCAATCAATGAGATTCTCAGAAAAGAATGTGCACGGAGGAAAGCCCCTGGAGCAGCCTGTGACCTCCGGCTGTGCTATGGCTTCAAATTTGCCAAGCACTCAAAGCGCACCAGAGGGCTCCCGGGGAGACTGCAGCAGGACTCCTGGGAGGTCATGACACCGTCGTTAAGAAACTGCGCTGGCTGGCATTGTGTCTGACCTTGGGAAACCCTGAATTTCAGGAAGTGAGGGGATGCCGAGCTCGCTGGGGAGCCTGCGTTGCGGGGTTAAGATGGCACAGGCAGGGTGGAGTTCAGAGCTCACCCGCAGAAAATTATCCTGCGGTTCTTTCACAAGGACCATGGCATTTGGGATAAAGGAGTCGTAACCACATAGAATGAACTAGGGAGAATTGGTTGGCAAAAGGCGAGTCTTTATCAAGAACAAGATGTTTGGAAATCATTCCAAGCTGTTTGTTCAGGCCAGATGTCCCTGGATGGAGCCCAGTCTCGTTTCTCCCCAGGCTTTTGCACAGACTCCCGAAACTTTCAGCGATGGGGATTGTGGACTGTTTCCTGGGAATTTGGTTTGTAATGATGGTAGCAGGGGCCAGGAGGTACGCTTGGCTCCACATCTGGGGTCTGTTTCCTAGCATGTCTGGTTCTAAAGTTGAGTGTGCTTGGCATGGCCAGAAGAACCAAGGCTTCGTTCTGAGAGCCCAGCGTCAGTTAAGCCCAGTCAAAGCCTAGTGTTTCTCTCCAAAGAACTTCTGCTGGCCAGACATCACAGTAATACTGGGAAACCACATCAGGAAAATGGCGAATCGCTGGGTTCAGACAGTAGCAAAGGTCTAAAGACCAACCCACTCTTCTACCTGAGACATGCGCAGATGCGGTGGGAAACAAGCTATTAACAGCCAGCACCACACCGCACTTACTAGGAGCAAGCCACCGTTGTGGGGGGGGGGCATGTGTACCCTAATCCCTTACCTCAAAACCTTTACCTGTGAGATATTATTGTCACCACCTGGTAGACTAAGGACTAAGGAACAAAGAAGTCCCCAGAGTCTGAGTGTGTGTGCGGTGCTTTCTGTCACGTAGAACCACACCACAGTTCAAGCAGTGTGGTATTCTTTGAGTACAATTTCTTTCAAACTTAGGTGTCTCTGAAGATTCCCAAGCATGAAAACAACCCCCAACGATGTTGCGCATATTCATTTCCTTTTCAAGCAAGACGGAAAGACATTTTTCAGTCCTCCCTGATGGTGTATTTCTCTCAGAGGACTGTGTTGGGGGAACATCCTGGCGCAGGATTCTGGGGGCTTTGGGAGTCTGAATATCACATGACTCCCACAAGCACACGTGTTTGGATTCTTGGCCCCCAGCTGACAGTACTGACTGGGAAGGTCGTGACAAGATGGGGCCTTAAAGAGAGAAGGAGGTCACCAAGAGTGGGCCTTCGCGTTTGGGAGCTGAGCCCCACTTCCTGTCTGCTCTCTGATTCCTAACTGTGCACACACTCTGACCAGCTGCCTCACATACTACAGTTGCCAGACCCTCCCTGCCATGCTGAACTTTATCCCCTTGAACTGTAAGCCACCAAACACAGCCTTCCTCCCTTAAAGTGTTTCTTCTCCCTTCTCCCTTAATGTGATCCTCATTGGGTATTTGACCACAGCGACAATGAAAATAAGCAATACAAGATGTTCTTGAGAAAATCTCCACCCTAGCATAGCGTGTCCACGAGGGCAGATGAGCGCCTTAACTGTAAACACAGAGGTAGAGCTGTGAGCAGATGAGGAATAAATGCCAAATGGAGCGCAGAACCACATGCTCAGAGCTGAAGGGGGATGGCGGTGGGATGGCAGACGGTGACCTCAACTGCAGAGCTGAGAGAACAGGCAGACGAGATGGTGCTTCCAGGTGTGAAGCCACTTTCCTGATGTGTTCAGAGTGGGCTGTCCCCAACAGCCTTCTAAATGTTTTGTGGTGGGCTGGCCTTTGTCACAGTGAACAGGATCAGATTTTAAACAATGCCACCTTCTCTGGCACAGTGAAGTGCAGCTTCCACACTCAACCAGTGCTCGTCACTGCATGAATCTCTTCCTCTGTCTTTTTAGTTCTTGGTGTTTTTTTCTTTTTTTACCCTTAAGAATACAAAATAACTTTTGAGTTACTACACTATCATCATTACTTAATACGTAACTCTAATATATATATATATATATATATATAGTATCTACTTGTATGCTAATTTAAATTTATTAAACTCTATCAACTTTATAAAATAACAGATTTCGCTGTGACATTTCTGTAATGGATACTATGCACTTGAATCATGTTCCCGTCTCTGTCACCCTCATTTCCCCCAGTTAGGCTAGTTTTGATAATGTAACAAATACCATGTAGACTCTGATACCGAAGCTAGCTCTCACACATACCCCTACCCCTAATGGGTGCCCCATGCTTTCTACTCACCCCATTTGGACTTTGGTGGGTGCTCAGAAATGTGCCTTCATGGGTTCTTGTCACTACTCAAATATGCACATACATTATGGTACATATAGAATTACCATATGTGCCATAGCATATAATGTATATACAACATGTAAAGATATTTAAACTATTTTACAAGTCCATTGGCATAATGATAAAGCCAAATTCATTACCATTATGTGGATTTTTTCTTCTGATCCTAAGAAACATAGAATATTCACTTCTTTCATTAAGATGAACAAAGATCAAATAATTTTAAAATCATCAATGCTTTTGGACTTAATCAGAGAGATAATGTCATGGAGCACACTGATATCTGGAGGAACAGATAAAGCAGGCCAACCTCTGCTTCCAAGGAGTTCTGTAGCAACTCACTGGTGAGGACAGACAGACATATAGACACACACACCACATGCTTACTGGTTTTCATGAATTTCTGAATCTGAGTGTGAGCCAGTAAGTGGGAAACTGTGGGCAGTTTGACTGGAGTTTTCCATAATTTGATTGACTTTTCCTTCCCTGATCTCCAGAGTCTCATTGCTGTGGGGACAATGATCTTGTATCCTGTGAAGATTTGTCAGTTGTATTGCTTTAAATAAAATGCTGATTGGCCAGTAGCCAGGCAGGAAGTATAGGCAGGGTGACAAAAACAGGAGAATTCTGGGAAGAGGAAAGTCACAGTCTGCAGTCATGATCCAGATGCAGAGGAAGTAAGATGAGAATGCCTCACTGATAAAAGGTACCAAGCCACGTGGCTAACATAGACAAGAATTATGGGTTAATGTAGGATGTAAGAGTTAGTAAGAAGCCTGAGCTAATAGGTCAACTAGTTTATAATTAATATAGGCTTCTGTGTGTTTTCTTTGGGATTAATAGCTGTGGGACTGGGTGAAACAGAAACCTCTGTCAACATCTCATAGTAAATGCCTGAGGAAGATTTACCTCCCCCAAGAAGAGGAAGTAAGGGCAGAACTTTCTTACATCAAGACCTTCTGGGAGGGTCATACCTGGACAATGGATCCACTCCAGCTTTTCTGTCTTACTTAAGGGAAGGGCTAAGCAAAGAAAGGGCCAGAACACTGTGAGACAGAGGACTTTGGGGTTCTTGACCTACAGACTTAATAACTGCAACTTGGCATTTAGAATAGCATCTTGTTTTGGCCACTGAGTACCTGCAAGGTTAGTTAGCAGTAAGCATAACATAATATAAAGTATAGCGCCAGAAAATGGGTCATTCCAGTGGTTGTCCTGCGTTTCTAGTGATGACTCATCTTTTTAAAATAAAAATTTAGGGGAAATCCCACTAAAATCATAAGAACTAATTTTCATACTAGCACCACACTCAGGCTACTATAATCAGTCTTTACATTCATCAATTTATACTTTTATAATGTCATGTGACAGAGTGCTCCTGTCATTTCCTATGTGCAGTTGTAAAAACAAAAGGCAAACGTAGGACGTCTGGCTTACCCAAGGCCACCCAGAGCAGGTATGTGGCAGAGTGGAGACACACTGTGCTCTGCCTCATAAGCCTGCACTAACAACACTGCCCACACCTTTCTGCCTCCTGGGCCAATTGTGTTAGTAGGAATGTTCTAGAGAAAGTGAGCCAAAAGCAGGAACAGAACCTGCCTTTCAGTTTCTGTCAATGCGTTCCCCGACTTGCCATGATTAATCTCAGTGTGCCAAGGTGTTGGACGTCATTATCATATCTTACCTTGCATGTGCCCAAAACATCTGCATTTGCCTATAGTGGGAAAAAATTATCTGGAGCAAAGCCCATTTATAACCAAGTGTTTGCTGTCTCCTGCCTCGTATTGAGTAATGTATTGAAAGTACAAAATGGCAGGGTTGTATGGGTACTCATCATGAATATACACAGCAGAAGACAGAGGGAGGGGGTTAGTAGACATAATGGGATATGGAAACCAAAACTAGACACTTCAGGATTGTTGGAAATGGCACTGCTTCCCCAAATCCTGATAGCATAACACATTGCTAACTAGAGGGAGAAAAAAAAATCAAAGCTCAAAATTCAAAGTGTGGTTTTTACTGAATATTTATTGATTTTGCACCATGGTTAAGTCTAAAAATTAGAAGCCAAAACATCAAGTGAAAGCCATCTGTGCATATACAGTTATGAAAAGGAGTTGGCTCTGGCAATCATGGTAACGACAGCACCAACTCTCCAGTGTGACTGGGAAATGGAGCTCTGAAATCCATCTATAGCCCGGGATGTGTGCTGGGAAGGCTTCTTGCTGAAGCAGTTCATCCTTTGCTTTTGCCCATGTTTGTAATGGATTGCTAAAACCAATCAGATTTTCAGGTCAAAACCACTTATTCACATTTTAATAATTTTATTTAAAGTCATCCCTCGGGTTGGTAAGTAAAATTAACCATTCCAACAAGTAATGAAAAAATCTCAAAGGCAGTTCAAGGTCTATTCAATAGAATCTTTCACTGTGCACCCATACCCAGAAGCACGTGTGGACAATACAGCTGGGCAACAACAGGTCCACCAAGCAAGCAGCAACCCTCTTCCTTTTCTTTCTTCATCACTCCAATGTTCTCTGAATGTCTTTACTTTTTAACCTCTAAACCATTGCTTGAGAGGGCTCAACTGTCAAGGCCATAAAAATTTAAGACTCAACTTTCTGATTTCCCATCAACGTCAATAAAAACTCGTTTGAGTTGTGTGATCTTAATACTTGCAAATGTTTAAATTATAGCTCAAACGAAATATCAATGTATATAGAGTAGGAAAGAGCAGGAAAAAAAGACTATTTTTAATGTCTCATTCTCATGACTCTACTCAAGGTCAAGTCACACTTGGCTAAGGGGTTATTACTAATGACATTGTATTTATCATATTTTAAATTGACTTCTTGATTAGTATAAATGAACTTTCAGCTATGTATATGTCAGATATGATTATATCCATACAGCTTTGCTTCCTAACGTGGTTGATCACATGCTTGCTTGAGATAAATAAGAAATGGCAGGGTTGACATTTTCTGGTTTGCTTGGCATTTTTAATCTACAGGGTCTTCATCTTTGTGTTAGGTCTTATTAAGCCAGATAATTGAAACTGTAACTCTACTTGTCAGGACAGATTGCAGTGGGCAAGACTGTGGTGTCCTGTCTACTGTGACCTTTCATTGCCATCAAAGCTATTTTATTATACCTTCAGGGTTTTGAAAACCTGGTAAGGAGTCCATGGTTCTTTCTACAGAACACCACATTGTTACATGCAATGCAGTATACTTGGCTATTGACCTGGGTATCTAACTGCAAATCTATTTCAGCAAACTTGCCAGGTAACCTAGGTATGTTGTGTTTATATTTCTAACAAACTTAAGTAACTCACTGCAGTCCTCACTAAATTATGTCAATCTTTGTGTGTATTCATTTATATTCACATGAGAATGAGTCATTTATTATTTTAAAGATAAACTCAGTGCTCTGGACAACATGCATTATGGTCAACACGAGACAAATGCGGAGAAGATGTGATACACTGAGAATTGTAATTCTCAACATTTCCCAGAAAGTCTCATAAGCAGTGTGTGATACATAATTGTCCATTTTACACTTTATAGAGAATGTGTTAGGGTTTTCTAAAGAAACAGAACTGATAGAGTGTGTGCATGTATATATGTGTGTGTGTGTGTGTGTGTGTGTATGTATGGAGAGAGTTGAGACACACACACACACACACACACACACACACAGAGAGAGAGAGAGAGAGAGAGAGAGAGAGAGAGAGAGAGAGAGAGAGAGAGAGAGAGAGAGAGAGAGAGAGGAAGGGGGTGTTGTCCAACAGGATAGTGTTCGAGCAGTCCTGCAATGGCTGTTTCACACTGGTGAGGCCAAGAACGCAGTAGCTGTTCTGTCCATGAGGCTGGGTGTCTCTGCAGTCCCAATCTGTCCCAATCAGAGGGCTGCTGGTCTTCAGTCTGTTAGAATCCTGCAGAGGCAGGCTCTAATGTCAGGGAAGGAATGCGGGAGCAGCAGGATAGACAGACTTGTCTGTGAGGGTGGGGGCAGCTGGCAAGAGCAGTTTCCTTCTTCCACATCCAGAAGGTGCCACCCAGATTTAGGGTGGGTCTTCCTGCTTCAAAATGTGATCCAGAAAATCTCTCACCGGATGCCTAGCAGCTTGGGTTTCAGTTGACGCCAGATGCAGTTAAGTTGACAACCGAGATTCGTCATCATAGAAGGTATCATGCAAATACATTAAATATTAGTACAAATTTCTTCCTTTAGGTTGGGGCTAAAGAGATAGCTCAAAGTGTAGAACAGAGGCTGCTCTTCCAGAGGACCAGGCTTTAATCCCCAGCACCCATGTGATGGTTCACAACTGTCCGTAGCTCCAGTCCCAGGAAACCCAATGCCCTTTTCTGGCATCTAGGAAGAAATGCACGCATGTTGTACACAGCAGGCGCATGTAGGCAAAAACCCATATGCATGAAGTAATAGGATAAACTGTTTTAAAACACAAGGCAGAATCCCCATTACTAGGTCATCTTGTGTACTGCCCTTTGAGGTCATCACAGCAGATCAGTTGGACCAGGGACCTTTTAGGGTATTCTATACTTTAAAGTTCATCTGGGTAAAATTCTTAATATCCCCCAAAAGAAGATGGCGCTGATTCTGTTCTTGGTCCTCAAGGTCATTTGCTCTGCATTCTTGTCAAGGTTTGGGGACAGAAGGCAGCAGTATGAGAGTCAACGTGAGAATGCTGTAAGTGTCTTTAGTCTTGGAATTTCTGCTGTCACCATGGGCAACACCAATGCTCTGCCATGATTTCCAGCCGCAGTCACTCTGTGCTGTGGTAGGACATCCATGCCATAGTCTACAAGCCTGCACAAGAAACTTATATGGCAGTTATAATCAGTAATGATTTAAAAAATAGCCAAGTGTGTGTGTATATACATACAAATATATACATATATATGTATGTTTTAAAAATACATAAAAATGTATGTTAGTGTGTGTATACATACAAACATATATATACATAAATATATACATATATTATGTATGTATACACACACACACGCACGCACACACACACACACACACACACACACACACTAACTTTAAAAAAATCAAGAGACTCCAGCGATTGTCTTAATTGATAAAGTGGTGAGGGGATGGAGGAGGAGACTGATGGGAGAACAAACCCATAACTCAACCACAAGGGTGTTTAAGAAACCCGACTCTTAAAGGCAGCCAAGGGCAGGTCTCTCGTCTGGTCTGGTCTCTCTAGGGCTCAACTGTAAGCATTCGACACAGCCCAGGAGCAACTGCTTTAGGACTCTGACAGTTGGTAGGTGGAGGTGAGCTGGCTAGGGCCTGAGCCTGGAGGAGCAGCTCTGCTCAAGACTCTCTGCCCTGATCTTCCAAGAGAAGATGTGTTCTGGGCTCCCAGATACTCATTCCTTACCAGATCCACAAGTGTTCCTCTAAGCCTGGAGGGTAGGGAGGCAAATATGGCATTCCTGGTGAGACAGGTGCTGTGGTCTCCATCAGAAATCAGCAGCATGTCCTTTATGCACCAATCTCTAGACTTCCCACTAGATTCTGAAACTGGTAGAGGACAGAGCTAGCCTGAGGCTACCATAGGTGGCCTGCTTAGGAAACCTCTCTGACCCACAAGGGAGGCCCATTGTCTACCCAGAGACACAGGGTTGACAAACTGGAGAAAGGTATTGAGGCAGGGGGTTTAGGAAGTGCCTCCATCCCAGGACTTAATGTTTTCAACCCCACACATACAGATTCATCCGTCTAGACAGGTGAAAGATCTGGACACAGCAAGAGGCCTGGGCACATGGAGAAGCCTGCCCAGGAAGGGCTCTGTTCATACCTGTAGTAGCTGACGTGGGAGTGGGAGTCAATGGGACCCCTGGTGGGCAGCCTGAGCAAACCTTTCCATCTCCTCAAACAGGTGTCAGCAAGAGTTCCTGAAACATCAGATTAACAACCCAGCAACTATAACATTCACAGAGAGGCTCTTATAATTAAATTGTTATTATAACTGTAATATTGAGTTGGAAGCATTACCCCAGCCCCTGACCTGGGAGTTGCTTTGGGCCAGACTCCAATTCCCAGCCTGCCAACTGACACCTCCCCAGGGAGGGTCAGGATCACATGGTTTTGGGTTTTGTGTGTCTCCCCACCCCCTCCTCTGTCTCTGTCTGTCTGTCTGTCTCTCTCTCTCTCTTCTCACCAGGCAGCCACTGGGAACGTGGCATTTATTAAAAGTGGGCATTTTTTATTTGGTCTAATCTGGTTTAATTGGAGTTATTTTGCATCGGCGGAGAGGCTCTCCTTAAGATTATTTCTAATAATAACTATAAGCCAGATGACAGCTTATTTCTAATAATAACTACAAGCCAGATGACAGCTGAATCTAGTGACTGCTGTGGAACAGATAATAAAAACACAGAGACAAATATTGAGGCTCAACCTGAAGAACATAGAAGAAAAGCAGCCAAGTCATTTGAGAGCTCTTACCTCTATGAAATCTTCGAACTGAAAAAGAATAAGTTCCTGTCTCATGCCACCTTATATTCCTCTCTAGTGCTGGAATTAAGGGCGTGCACCAACACTTCCTGGACTGTATGACCGACTAGTGTGACTGCTGGATTAAAAGTGTGTGCCACCACTGCCTGGCTATATGGCTGCCTAGTGTGGCTGATTTGATTAAAAGTGTGTGCCACCACTGCCTGGCTATATGGCTGCCTAGTGTGGTTGATTTGCGTTTTGATCTTCAGGCAAGCTTTATTTATTAAAATACAAAATAAATATCACTACAGACTACCAAACAAATTTAAAAAAATTAAATGCAACTTATTGTCTGCTAACATTTTAGTCAAAATTCCAGAATACGGGATGTTTCAGAAACAGTGGTATCAATAATTAGGACTATCGCAACCTAAATAAGTCAAGGAACTTGGTGCTGAGGTGAACCCGGTATTGG
Organism: Microtus pennsylvanicus; assembly: GCF_037038515.1. Classification (NCBI taxonomy): domain Eukaryota; kingdom Metazoa; phylum Chordata; class Mammalia; order Rodentia; family Cricetidae; genus Microtus; species Microtus pennsylvanicus. Next base: position 29,943,032 of record NC_134586.1, read on the forward strand.
AAAATTCTGACAAGGGATTTTAAGGAAATGATCATAGAAATGCTGCAAATAGCAAAGGCAAATTTTCTGAAATCAAATAAGCTAATCTAGACTCAGAACAAAGAGTAAGCAATGAGCTTTGTATGAACTGTTGAACTGCCATATTTTAGAGCAACGGTTGGAGAATCTTGTTGAACGAATGCAATAGTAGAGTGGAGAATATGTGTTCAGCAGATTGGAGATGGAGACAACAGGGCAGCTCCAGCCTGGGAAGCAGGGATGGATGGGCTGAGAAACATAACACCTCAAGGGTCTATGGGACAGTATTGAAATACTTGATGTTTGCCTCTTTAGAGTGGAAGAAGAGAAGAAAATGATGCTAGAAGAATAATTGAATAAAGAATGTCCCACAGGCTGGGTGTGGTGGTGCATGCCTTTAAAACCAGCACTCAGGAGGCTGGGGCAGGCCAATGAGTTCAAGACCAGCCTGGTCTACATAGCAAGTTTCAGGCCAGCCAGGGCCACATAGTGAGACCTTAACTCAAAACAACAAAAACAAAACAAAAGAATGGCTCAAAACTGAGCCAAATACATGAAAGACACCGTTTCAGATCCAGGCTAGAAAATTTAAAGCAGAGTAAGCCTGAAAAAAAATCTATGCTAAAAGAAATCAAAATTAAATTTTTGAAAACTAAATATAAAAAAAAAACCTCATGAAAGCAGCTAGAGAAAAACACTTTACATACGTGCAAAAATCATTTAGAATGGCAGAGCTCAGGAAGAGTGCACGTGTTTGTTACATTCTGAAAGAAAAGAATCATCTACCATAAAGTCTGTTTATAGCAAGATCAATCTTCAAAAATAAAGAGCAAATAAAACATGTCTGGATGGAAGAAACTTAATAGAATATGTTGTTAGTGCTGTATCTGTACAGACTGACCAGCATGTCTTCAAACAGAAAGACAGATAAAATAAGCAATGAGGAATTACAGGAAATACAGAAACATGGACATATAAAATAATCCTTTGTCATATTTACAAATCATATCTAGCGATTTAAAACAAAAATTTGGGGTGAGCATCTGATACACAAGATGCAGTGGAGACTAAGCAGCTAATGAAAGCGAAGATGGCACAATCTATCTGAGGTCAGTGGCAGCCTAAAGCCTGACACACACTGCCATCTGAGTCCCAGAGAAACCACACAAACACATACATGAACAAACCAACTCCAAGTAGATCAAGGATCTTAAGACCTAAGACTCTGAAGCTGCTTGAGAAAAAGCTTCAAGATATAGCACAGGTAAAGACTTTCCCAACAAGACCCTAATGTCTCAGAAAATAAGGTCTTATCGCTCTAGCTAAAAGTTTGGGCACAATAGTAGCTAAGAGTGGAGAAAGTGGACACACTTGGAATACTGCTGACCTGAGTGGAAATGCTGGTAGATATAGGTTGGTCACACATAGCCTTTGTTACACTGAGATGTGTTTCTTCTACTCCTTGTCCCTTCAAGGCTTTTTATAATGAAGAGATGTTGGATTTTGACAGAAGTCTCTATATTTATTGAGACGACCATAGAATTTCTATCCCTGAGTTCATCTTTGCCACCTATTATATTTAATGATTTGCATGTGTTGAACCATCTCTGCATCTCTGGAATGTGGCCAGCTTGACCATAGTAAATCATCTCTTTGACATGTTCTTAAATTTGGTTTGCAAATATTTGGAGAATATTTGCACGTGTGTTTCTTTTTTTCCATTGGATCTTTGTCTTGTTCTCCTATCAGGATAATAAGGGCTTTGTCAAAAGGGTTTGACAGTGTTCCTTCCTTTGATATTTCACAGAAGAGTCTGAGAAGCAGAATTGAGCAGTGAATTCATTTAAGTCTGAACTTGTTTTCCTAGTTGGGGGGTTTCTTATAACTGATCCTTGCTTTATGTAGACTACTTAGACTGAGTATCTTATCTTGGTTTAATTTTGGACGGTTATATTCAACTAAAACCTCTTCCATTTCTTTGGTATGTACCAATTTAGGGGAGTATAAGTTTTTAAGTTATGCCCATACAGATCTCTGAATTGTTTTGTTGTCTGGGATAATGTCTCCCCTTTCTGTCTCTAATGTTAATAATTTGGGTTTTCTCTCTTTAATTTAGTTGAGCTGTGGGTTTCTGATCTTATTTGTATTTTCAAAGAACCAACTTCTCTTTTTAATTGTTTTTTATTTTTCATTTCTGCATCAATTTATTCTTAATCTTGATTATTCCTTCCTGTCTATTCATTTAGATTTGGCTTGTTCTTATTTTTTTCCAAGGCCCTAAAGTACACCATTCAATTATCTATTTGAAATCTCTCTGACGTTTTAATATCAGCTCCTGTAGCTATCATTGTATCCTGTGTGTTTTGATGTGCTGTACTTTTATGTCTGTTCATTTCTAGAAATTCCACTCAATTGCTTCATTTTTTTCAATGACCCATTCAGTATTGCCCTGCTCAACCTTCATGATTGATATATGCTCAGTGTTTTCTCTTACTGTTGATTTCTAGTTTTATTTTATTATAGTCAAGTAAAATACAATAAATCACTTCAACTTTATATCTTATCTACTAAGATTTGCTTTGTGTCTTTTTTTTTATTTTTGGTTTTTTGAGACAGGGTTTCTCTGTGGTTTTTGGAGCCTGTCCTGGAACTAGCTCTTGTAGACCAGGCTGGTCTCAAACTCACAGAGATCCGCCTGCCTCTGCCTCCCGAGTGCTGGGATTAAAGGCGTGCGCCACCACCGCCTGGCCTGCTTTGTGTCTTATTACACAATCTATTTTAGGAAAATTCACAGGGCTATGAGAAGATATATTCTGTTGTTTGGATGGAATAGTCTGTAGATGCACCTATAGATTTGCCTGTGATGTGATTTAACTCAGATACTCCTTTTGCTTGTTTTGTTTCTGTCAAGATGACCTTCATTCATTATTCAGGTTAATCTGCCTTTACATCTAGTAGTACTTGTCTTTCAAAATAGGGTTCATCCATATTCAATGTGTAAATGCTTAAAATTGTAATGTATTTTTGATGGATTATTACCTCCTTGATCAGAATAAGTGATCTTTTAAAAATCTTCTGGCTTATTTTGGCTTGAGGACTATTCTTTTTTTCTCTTTGAAGAGTAATAACTCATTTCCTAGTTCTATTTCTTGGTGTTTCTATCTTGTAGCTTTCAGGAACCTTTTTTCATTTTTTATGTTCATATGCTTAGTATTTTAACAACAATACAGTGGAGGGAGTTATTTCCTTTCCCTCCCTCCTTCCTTCTTACTTTCCTCTCTCCCTCCATCCCTTCCTCTCTCTCTCCCTCCCTCCCTCCCTTCCTTCCCTTTTTTGTCTATTTGGAATTATAACTACCTATTGTACCCAAAGGTACTATCTTTTGACTTGGGAAATTTTTTGCTATGATTTATTGGAAACATTTTGAAAACAATATGAAATTTTCTGTAGTTGGAAATTTCCCTCCTGCCTGCCATTTCCTGAATATCCACTCTGAGGGTTAGTATTAACTACAAGCCTATTAGCTTATGCTTGCTATTAACTAGCTCTTACAACTTGAATAAACCCATTCCTATTAGTCTATATTTTATCACGAGGCTCATGGCTTGTTACCACACTGATGTGGGAAGTCCTTCTGCATATGTGTTTCTTTTATTGGTTAATGAATAAAGAAACTGCTTTGAGCCTATAGCAAGGTAGAACAGAGCTAGGTGAGGAAAACTAAACTGAATGCTGGGAGAAAGAAGGTGGAGTCAGGGAGACATCATGTAGCTGCCAGAGAGGAAAGAAGCAAGCTGTTAGCTGGAACCTTGCCGGTAGGCCACAAACCATTTCTATTAGTTTATATAGTACTATATAAACTAATAGAAATGGGTTAATTCTAGATGATAGAGATAGCTAACAATAAACTTAAGCGATTGGCCAAGCAGTGATTTAAATAATATAGTTTCTGTGTGATTATTTTCAGGAGTCTGTGCGGCTGGGAAATGAACAAGCAGCCTCCTACATCACCACACATCTTGCTTCTCTGGAGGCTGCTGGTGTCTCTTCAACTCCACCTTCTTTCCCCCTATATATCTGTTTGGATTTCCTGCCTAGTTATATTCTGCCCTGCCATTGGCCAAAGGAGTTTTATTTATCAGCCAATAAAAGCAACACATACTTGTAGCATACAGAAGGACATTCCACATCTTGCATGTGGTTGTATATTTCATTTTTCAAGGTGTTTCTTCATAGATTTAAACATTCTATTCATGTTGTCTTACTGATATATCTCTGTCACTGTCTGAACTTACCAATTTTTCTCTCTTGTTTTCAAACCCTGAAGCTGTTTCTTCTCCTTAATCCTCTATTGATGAGACTTTACATGGAGATTTTTAGTGACTCACTGAAATTTGATTTCAAACATTTTGATTTTGTTTTTCCTCTAGCATATTTATCTTTTTATTAAAGTTTTTCTTTCATAACTCCTTATCTAATTCTGCTGTTTGTGATCTTTTGGAATCCATCCAGAAGCTTTTTTATTTCTTTATACATTCTTATAATCATTCTTTTATATTCATTCTCTGGGATATTTCATTCAGTTCATTCTCATTGGGTACTATTACTGTAAGAGTTTTAATATTGATTCAGCTTCATCCCAATATCTTTGATGAACTCTGTTTTCATTTTAATTTGTCTTCATCTATTTTATAACGCCCCTGTGATTCTCTTTGATCTGTAGGTTATTTATTATTTAATTACCACATTACTGTGAATTTCTCAAAGCTTTTTTATTGTTGGTTACTAATATTATTTTGTCATCACTATAACATCTACTTTGTAATAATCCATACATTAGCCACTAGCAAAGGTGTTGTATGACTTTGTGTAAGTTCTAATTATTTCATGTACATTTCAGAAGGATTAACATCCTACAGTTCTTGGGTGAAATAAACGACTACAGGTATCTGATATCCAGGTTGCTTACCCTGGTTTGCAGTCTTTTGTTTTCCAGTTGTTATTAAAGTAAGGCATCAGTGCTGCCAGTTGTTATTACTGAACTGCCTGTGTCTCCTTTCAGTTCTTTTAGGTTTTCTTCATCTATTTAGGATCTCTGCTGTTAGGTATATGAATATTTATAAGTTTCTACTTCTTTATAATGAATATTTTTCATGAATCACTTTTATTATAGGATTTTCTATTATTATTTGTCTTAAGGTGAACTTTGACTACTATTAAACACATACTCTTGCTTTCTTTCAGTTATTATATATAAAACATAACTATCCTGGGAGCTTTATTTTCATGATTTGTTTTTCTATTGAACTTAAAGTGTATCTCTTCATGGAAGTCGCTGGGTGACCTGTGTGTGTGCTTTAAATTCCATTTTATTAACCTTCTTCTTTTAATTACAAAATTAAAATAACTATTTTTACATAATTATAAAAATATTTGTCATTTTATAATTTATCTCTGTCACTACACACACTTCTCTATTCCTTCTTTAGAACCTTCTTTTGTATTAAAACAGTTTTTAATTTTATCACTTAGTCCCTCTTGTATTTTATTTTGCTAATTTTTATTTTCATTTTTAGTGGTTGAGGATAAGTATTATACTAAATTAAAACAAAATAGTTTGAGTGTGGAAATATAAGAACACTTTAAAAAGGAAATAGATGATAGTAGTTGCACAAAATATGAATGAACTTAAAGCCTTTGTTCTAGATGCCTTATATTGCTATGATAAGACATTCTGATCAAATGCAACTTAGAGAAAGGAGAGGTTATTTTAGTTTACAGCAGTGGTTCTCAACCTTTCTAATGCTGTGACCTTTTAATACAGTTCCTCATGTTGTTGTGGTCTTCAACCATAAAATTATTTTATTGCTACTTCATAACTGTAATTTTCCTACTGTTTTGAATCATAGTACAAATATCTGTTATGCAGGATATATGATATGCAACCTACAGGTTGAGAAGAGCTGGCTTATAAGGGAAGTTGGAACAGGGACTGAAGAAGCAGACATCCTGAAAGAGCACTGCTTGCTGTCTGCTGGCGGGCTCCCAGTTAGCTCTATAACTACAGTGTTACCTGCCTGGGAATGATGCTGCCCCCAATGGACTGGTCCCTTTTACCTCAATTAATAATCAACACAGTCCCCCACAGGCCAATCTTACCTATATAATTCCTCACTTGAGACTTTCCTCTCAGCAATTCTAGGCTGGGTCAAGTTGACAGCCAAAGCTAATTAGACCTGCCTCTGACCTTGGCTAATTTGAGTTATTATGACATTACAATTATATAAATTAGATTGGACCCTATTCTGTCCATTTTTGGTAGCTGATGCTGTTTGCTGTTTACTTCGTGACTAAAATCTAGCTAACATTTGTACAACTGAAGATTAGACAGATTTCCTTAAATGCCTTGAAAATAAATTGAGGCTTCAACTCTTGTCAAGATTTGTTGGAGTATACCTTCAGTGTCCCAGCACATCAAAACTCTCCCTTGGGCCTCATTACTGGTTTCCCCTCAACAGGAGCCAAAGGTGAGAAGTTAGATTCTTTTCAGGTCTTTCCTGGGTGTGTACCACACACAAAGCCTTTTCGATTCCCAGAAATATGTTAGAGCTTTTCAGAGCCACTTATGGACATCTCATTCTCCAAGTTTTCCTTTGAAATATTTTGGCTAGCCTTGATTTTGCCCAACTATTGTTCAGGCAGCCAGGATGTTAAACAATTGAAATGATTTTGTTTTTATCGCAAATGCCTAGGGACAGGCTTCTATTCATTGAGAGAGTCTTAAATTCGATCAAATAAAAACAAACTCTGTTACTGAAATTGTTTAATGGAGCTATCCGATAGGTGAGTTAGGAACGATGAAGCTTTTGTGGGCATTCAGAACCATCTCTGTCCTTCATATCAATGAAGCTCCATGATGTTTTCCATATCTCCCACAGTCCTATGTCTTCTGGTTTCCATGGTGAGCAGGGAGTGGTACTGGAGATTGGGAAGAGTAAACTATAAACGCTCTAAACCTTCTGGTTTTACTGAGTTCCAGACACCTTGGATATCTCAAAGTCTATTTTAATATGGCTTTCCAAGAGTCTATATGCTTTAGGGGTATCATATTTCTGATGATTTTCCCATGAGAGGTATATTATAATAACAACCTTAGTAATTTTTTAAAGATTTATTTATTTATTGTGTATATAACAATCTTCCTCGATGTATGCCTTGCATGCCAGAGAAGGGCGAAAGATCTCAGTACAGATGGTTGTGAGCCACCATGTGGTTGCTGGGAATTCAACTCAGCACCTCTGGAAGAGCAGCCAGTGCTTCTAACCTCTGAGCCATCTCTCCAGCCCCACCTTAATAATTCTTAAGGAGATATTACCATCAATAAATCAAGTCCCCAGATTGTCATGGTGGCACACACTGATAATCCCAACTCTCAGGAGACCAAACTGGATAGACTGAGCCCCAGGTCAGCTGAAACTATATGTTCAGACCCTCACAAAACCAAATAAAAAAGAAACAACTAAACTAAATTATGAATAATATTTTAGTTTTACAATACTATAACACTGTAATCTCAGTAATAAATGAAATAAGAAAATAAAGTACTGTTAAGAATATTTAAACAACTTGAGGAACAGAATAATATAATGGGTAGACTTTCAAAGAATACTACATTTAACAGAGGTAGGATACTTATTCAAATAGACCTAGAATATTTGTCAGGAAAGACAATCTCTTGGCCCCAAGTACCTTTATAAGCATTTTTTTTTCTAGTGTGTTAGGACTTCTGAACTCTTTTTTCTTTACTTATTAGTTCTTCAAGAATTTTGTAAAATGTATTTTGATCATATTCACTGTCTTTATACTTCCTCCCATATTTGTCCCCCACTTTCCTACCTAAATTTCTGTACTCTTTTTTTTTAACCCATTGTGGTAGTCTGAAAGAAAATGGCCCCCAAAGGGAGTGACACTATTAGGAGCTGTAGCTTTGTTGGAGTAGATGTGACCTTGTTGAAGGAAATGTGTCACTGTGGGGGTAGGCTTTGAAGTCTCTTTTGCTCAAGTTTCCCTAAGTGTGATTTTTAGTTGACTTCGTGTTACCTGCAAAATGTAGGCGTCTCAGTACTTGCATCATAACTGCCTGCACACTGTCGTGCTCCTTGGCATCATAATGGACTGAACCTCTGAAACTATAGGTGAACCACCTCAACTAAGTGTTTTCTTTATAAGAGTTGCCTTTGTCATGGTGTCTCTTCACAGTAAAACAAAACCCTAACTAAGACAGCTATCAAATACAATTTGTGCTTCTCATATTTTCTTTAGAGGTGTGACCATCCACTGGAGTGTGCTTGACCTACCAGAAGCCACACTCTTAAAGAAAATGGATTCTCACACTCCCAACAATTGCTAATTTTCAGTAGCTTTTTAAATAAGAATGGGACATTGTGCATACCCCCTTTCTGTGTTGAAGTTTTGTCTGGATTGAGCTTGTCTAGGCCTTGTGCTTGCTGTCTCAGCTGCTGTGAGTTCAGATGTGCAGGTGCCCTACCATGGCCTGTAAGTCGTTCAGCTGCCTCTGGCTCCCACAATCTATCAACAGCTTCTTTTTATAATGATGATTGTGGCTTGAGGGGAGGGGATATGATATAAATGTCCCATTTCAGGATGAACATTCCACAGTATCTTATTCTCTGCACCTTGGCTAGTTGTGGATCTCTGCATTAATCTAATGCAAAGAAACATCTCCGATGAGGGTTGAGAGATGCACTGATCTACAGGTATAATGATAAGTCATTAGGAATCATTTTAATCCTATGACCATTTAGCAGAGTTATAGTGTTGGATTCTCCCCCAGGGCATAAGACCTATTTAGCCACAGATTCTTGGCTACTTTATTAGTGCTAGGTATGGGTTCCATCTCATGGAGCAGGACTTAGAGACAGCGAAACGTGGTTGGTTACTACCATAGCATTTGTGCCACTATTGCAGCAGTGGGTGTATATTACCAGGCCAGTTATGTTTTATCATGCAGGGTTCACAGATAGGTAAGAACAATGGGGATGAATGTTTCTAATGTCTGATGCATTGGGTGGAGAGTAAGAAGCCCAAACAAGAGTTCTGATCATAGACAACAGAGAGGATGTGGGACTTGTCAAAATCATAGCACCTCAGAACTTTCCAAAAATTATAAACCCACAGGTAGCATTGTGTGCCAAGTGCCAAGGAGCATAGGGAACATCAGCCTATACCTAGAACCATGGTAGACACACCAGTTAGTGTGGAGGAGACCAGTGCTTAGAGGACCAGCAACTACAGATATTTGTGGGAAAGAAGGAGCAGTCTCTGGGAAAAGCCAGATTTCTGTATTCACATGCATGATAACTGAGCAATTAACTAAAAAAGATGCACAGTTGTCTTGACTTATAGTTCTGTAAGTCTCAGTTCAAGATCTGATGTGCAGTGCTTTGGAGAGGATGACGTATCATAATGGAACTTCATGTAAGAGCAAGAGCACTCATAAATCAGGAAGAAATAGAGTAAACAGGAAAAGGAAGAGAATGAAACTGAGTTCCCACAATCCCCTTCCAGGGCACATTCCCAATGACGAATGTTCCTTCCACCAGTCCTCTCCTAAAGGTTCACCATCGTTATTATGAATCATTTTGAAAGGAAATTCATGTTGAATTTGACATCAGTGGTGAGTGAGTAGGTTTTGTTTTGTTTTTTGTTTGTGAGTTAGATAAAAGTGTTGCGGTGGGGTTCTAAAATTGTCAGTCTGCTCTATGGCGACGTCTGCTAGAAAGGAAGGGAGTGTTTGTCATGTACGTGAAGATGCAGAGCGTGGCATCAAAGAATGGTAAGAGGCTGAGGGAAATATGCTTACGGTCAGTGATTTCTCAGCATGCTGAGAAGAGTGTCAGTGGCACAAGTAACAGGATTCAGTGGGGTCTAACCAGCTCTTACAGCACTGTCTATTCTCCTGCGGCCTTCTGATTTGGGCATAGCAGATGCAGCATTCCTAGCTCAAGAATAACCAGAGAGTGTAGCCTTCTGTGAGGAGGCTGAAGGGCCAAATGCAGTGTTTACTAAATGTTCATGTGATAGATTCTTCAGACACGGATTCTAAAAACTTAGGTTTCAAGGTAAGCTATGAATAATACTATGTTTTGAAAGCCAGGGAAGGGGACTTGGGGAAAGCCAATCTTAGCCAGACTTCTGAGTGGAGACAGACACTGTGAAGGCAGTGATGGGGGTTCCTGCCGTGACTCTACTTTGAGGCACATGCTCTACTGTTGAGGGTGTGATGTCTAACACTCTGGTGACTCCCACTTCTTCATAAGAGGTCCTTTGGAGATGCCCCTGGAGCTTTAAGCAGGGGCCAAGGTTGGTTCCCCCATTCTCTTTGTGTGTGGTCTCCCAACAATATTTAACCTTTCGCTGCTTTGGCCCCTCCAACAGTCGAATGGAAGTTGAATTATTTTCTTGCAAGTCTGTGGGCCCAGGGAAGCCTGGAAGCAGGCTATAAATGGGTGAGTGTCAGGCCGGGGACAAACTCATTTGCTAAATATAAGCTAAGGGGAGTTTTTTCCAGAATCGTATTTCATAACATTTAATAATTACAAATTAATTTAAGTTAAACACCTCCATTTCAATTAGCAATGCCAGATTACTCCCAGAGGAAACTGATGTGGTTTTGGCACGCTCACACTTGTCAAAAGCTTAACTGGACTTAGTTAGTTTATTCCTTAACTAAAATGGATTATGTTCAGAATGACATTTCAGACTACCACAGTTTCCAAACACCTCCAGGGCTTTGAGGTTTAGCTGAGGAGCAGATTAAACAACTCCAGGCCAACATCAGCTTGCCAAAACTTTACAAACATTACATTAGGACTATATGAATTCATACATTTTGCTTTCAATTAGAGCTGAAATTTAAGACAGTGTATTGCCATTAATCTTTAAACACTGACAGATACTTCTGTGTGCCACTAGACGAGATACTTGGCCATTGTTCTGCATGGCATGTGACCGGTGATGCCTGCCTGCAGGGAGCGGGGGTGGGAGTTCAGAACCCAAAGGGACATGGATGCATGGTCCCCCCTCAGTGTTTGCATGTCCCGTCAACACAGTCTCACTTGATGTGACAATGCTGGGATTCTGATTGGCTGAAATTTCCCCCTTTTGGTGGAAATGCCCAACTGTGATATCCGAATGCATACATGCATTTCTTTGCAGACCTCTGCCTGGTTCCTGTCTTACTCAGAGAAATTTCTTGAAATTCATGTCAGTAAAACAGAAAAGCAAAAGATTTAGTGATACAGTCAGGTAAAATATCTTCATATTCTGCTGCTTATTTGGAAACAGAGGGAGAATGCCCTGGGGTGGGGGTGAGAGGTCATCGCTGCAGCTCACAGCCTCCTGTAAACAGTAGATGTATTTGAAGGACACCTGTATCCATGTAGGTAGAGTTTGTCATCGATATCACCAGTCAGCTCGGCCCCCTAATAACCCACACTGAGACTTAGTATTGATTATAAATGCTCAGTTCCTAGCTGAGGCTTGTTACTAACTAGCTCTGACAACTTAATCCGTATTTTATCTGTTTTTACCATGTAGCTCAATACCTGATCTCAGGACAGCATGCACATGCCCTGCTTCCTCTGCCTCTTGCTTGAGACTCCTCCTACTCTGCGCTTCTTCTTAGCATCCTCCTAGTCTGGCTCTCCCGTCCAATCTCCTCCTGCCCAGCTACAGGCCAGTCAGCTCTTTATTAACCAATCACACACACACACACACACACACACACACACTGTTCAAAAATTCTTCTGCAGCCCATGTATATACCTTAAGGCAACTCTAAGTGTGGCTTAGAAAAATAGAAGGCTCTGGCTGTGCCTCCTCTGAGATGGCAAGACCTCGCTGAGCTCACTGGAAACACAGCAAGTCAAGATATCCATTGGTCTCATGGGGACACCTCGCTGGTGACTTTGTTTCATATGAAGGGCTGTTTTCAAGATAAAGTCAGCTTGGCCTTGCACTTTCATTAGGCTAAATGCTAGCTTAACTCATGCTGCTTTTCTTAAACAATACCAACTCTTACCTTAAAGAGAAATGAGGTGGTGTAAGATGGAATTAAGAAAGTGTTTCGATGTCAGAAGAATTGACATGCATGCATGCATGCAAACAAACAAAAACCAATTTTATTCTTAGTTTCTCGGTATAATCCCGGCAACTGAGTAAAGAATGAGACACCGAGAAACCAAAGCATTTACTCTGAGTTCTCAAAACAGCTTAATGAGAGGGGACGTGGTCTCAGGCCAGCAAAGATTACCCTATCTAACCAGACAGTTTCTCCAGGAGACTGAGATTACAGAAATAAACTCTAGACAGTCCCTTATTCTCTATGCAGCTCAGACCTTTCCCTTTTGGTTTTAGGAGCCAGCGATTATCCTGCGGAAAACACAATGATACTGATAGTGCATTTACCAAACATCTTCAGCCCTATTGTGGGGGCAGGATCAGAATCAGATGCAGATTTACTCACAAGCCAGAATATAAGTTTTCGATCCAAATTTCCTCAACAATGACTTTCTATGGGAATATACCATCCATTTATATGCTTGCTTTCATTGGAGTCAAACAGGAATAAAGTGGATTTCAGGGTTTAAGAGGGTGAGTGCAGAGGCAGAACTAGAAAGAGTCAAGCTGATTTATTAAAGGGTTTTCCTGAACGTACTTTCCAGGGTAAATGCCGGGTCTTCTGGAAAGCTTTTTCCCGGGGGATGTTTGCATCTTGTGGTTTCAATCTCTCACATTCTGCTTGCCCGAGTCCTCATTATGGTCTCGGGTTTCCTAGGCACCACACAGCCACTCCAATTGCAGTATAATCAGCAGCAGATGCCCACAGGGGAGGGACAGCCATCCCTGCCCTCCTACCAAGGAACTGTTCACACAAGGCTCGCAAACAAACAGCGCTGGCCACGTTCCTGCTCCGTGTCTAACCTCCTGTGATCTTTGGCTTCTGTTCAGTAATTGCATTTATTTTGACTTCATTAAAAACGTGTGAGATGGGATTTCACATAGGTCTGAAGTTCAGTGATTTACCAGGCCAGATACGAGGGAGGGTCGTCTCAGAGTTCATCACCCTTGGGGATTGGAAGCCCTGGTCGTCCTGCAGAGGACAAAGCAAACAGCCCTCGTATCTTCTCCACAACTCACCGACAACTGAGACCATGGCACCACAACCCTTCTCCTCCCCTGATCTTCTCGGCTACTCTGTGAGCTGCTGGGAGATGTCTCCTCTTGATAGCTCCCAAGCTGCCTCATTTGCTCATGGTGTGAGACGGAAGCTAAGGTGTTTGGAGGTTCAGTGAATACGAAGAGTGCCATATGCAGGTGTAAAAACATCGGGGTGAAATCCATTAGCTTATATAAAAGGTATTTATACATTAACAATTAATAGTAATTTAAAATCAAATATACTGACAGTTAACTAAGAAAGGGTGAACTGATGGACTCTTATATGGGACAATTTAATAACATCTAACAAAATTTAGACACAAATACTTTCACCTAGATATTTCATCTTTCTGAACCTACTGATAAAACAAATAAATTTGATTGAGATTTGTCTAAAATGTTCATTGGGATACTTACAATAATGAAAAGTTGGAAATAATTTAAATCACCGTAAATAAAGCAGAAAAATAGAAATTGCTTCAGATTGAAAAAAGCAGGTCCTTGCTCGGATAGCTGGCTATGAACCTTCCTTGCCCAGTCCAGTGAGTTCAAACAGTCCAGCTGCTGTTGGGTACATCAGAGAAATCTCAGCACTTCAAGTTTACCGCTATGCTTTAAGTCTCGATTCCAATTTGCAAATAGCTCACACATTTGTAGCTCTAGATGTACTTCTAAGCCCTCCCATGTTAGGGACCATCATGGTCAGTGTTTGTGTTCCCTTCCACCCATGTGCAATGGAGCAACCTTCTGAAAGGCCTCATTGCCAGGTATTCAATGAGTTCTTTTCCCAGATCTTATCTGGCAGGTGGCCTTCTACTAGGCTAAGTCACAGTTGTCTCCAGCAGTATGACATTTTTAAATATTACTTTACAGTCAAACATGTGCCATCCCCAAAGAAAGATAAGAAAACTCAGCTTAGAAAAGTTAGACGCCTGCACCAACTTTGGATAACTATCTATGACCCAAATGGAGGAGAATCAAGATTAGCTTGACAATGGGCAGGTTTGGTAGATAAATGAAGCCATTGTTATAAGAATGGGCACGGGACACAAACCATGGTCTGTGGGCAGGAACGAAGCAAGTGCCAGCCACAACAGCTGTGGACTGCAGAAGCTGAGCAAATGCGTGCTGCCAGCAGGGACAGTTGCTGAGGAGGAAGAGGCAGCCTGAATCTGCTGATCTTCTTAAACTCCATGTGGGCGGAGTAAGATGTAAATTGTGCAAGCTTGTGTTTTATGTATCTGGACTCTCAGCCACCTCCAGTGTCCGCCTTACAAGGGCATTGAGAACAAAGGCCGTGATCTAAGACTGCAGCTGAATTCTGGGGAACTGGAATGAGTTTCTTAGGGTAGAGCTTTCTCTTGGGAGAGGCAGCGTGTGTATCTTCAGATCTTCCAACTATGGTCGTCTGACCTCACCCTATCAGGACTTTCCATATAGAAACCGCCACCACCACTGCCATCTGCCCTTCTCTTCTCATTAGTCATTGAAACAAAGTCCCTAAAGGTCCCCTTCGGTAACTGTTTTCTTGTCTACTACTTCCAAGGTGTGGTGTAAATGTAGTTTAGATTTAGAGCCAGATTATATCGTGGTTGTGTGGAGTCTAGAATATCTGTTTATTTGTTTGTTTATTCATTTTGATTTGTCAAGACAGGGTTTCTCTGTGTAGCCCTAGCTGTCCTGGAACGCACTCTGAAGACCAGGCTGGCCTCGAACTCACAGAGATCTGCCTGCTTCTTCCTCCCGAGTACTGGGATTAAAGGCATGCGCCACCACCACCTAGCAAGATCTGTTTATTTTGACTGATGAGGAAATAAGCAAGTTATTTTTAACTGCCCAGATAGAAAAAACATGTTCATATAGGGCATACATTAGCACAAACTTATGGCTTTCTAGTAACAGTTCTATATTTAGAAGACCAAGTCGCTTTGAAATTCAGTATTGTGTGAGACATAAACAGCCGTGTCAGAGGAATGACTGTGTGGAAACCGTCAGGATCCGCACCCCACGAGGCTCACACAAACTGAGGCTTCAGCTAATAAGAACTGACCTTGTGGTTTCCTTCTGGTCATGCTGACAGTTCACCAACCCTTACTTACAGGAACTTTGTGACTACTTTAATAAATGTAAACACTGTCACTGCAGAAAAAGAATTACCCACAGTTGTACAGATATCTTTTCTTTGGCTGGTACCGAAGAAGAAGGGGGGAAAAAAGGAAGGCAGACAATGTAAAACAAGAATGAGAAAAAGGCTTAACCTGAGAGATCTAGACCTCAGTCAGATAAGACATTTTTAAGAATAAAAATTCACATAAATATGTTTTAAACATGTGTAGGTTTTCCCTGCAAAAAGGAAATGTATTAAGATCAGTTAAGAAATATAAGCTTTGAGTAGAATCATAGAGGCAGAACTGGGTGTCAGGGACATGGCAAGAGTGTTTCTGGTGGTGCTATTGATTTCCTTTAGTGCTGGCAATGTTCAGATAATCTTCAAACTCTATAAACTGTTCCAGACAGCACCGTGGAAGGCCTCTCAAGCTCCTGCTGCCTGGATCTGGACTATTGCAACTGCAGGCTTACTTCAATCCCAATGGCAAGGCACTGGCAAGGCACAGATTCCACAGGGAAGACTAGCCACTCAGCAGCACTTTCAAAGGCTAACATTCCATGTCGAAGGCTTCTACATAGATGCTGATATACTAAAAATAAGCCCATTAGCAGAGCACTTAAAATAAGTCGGCCACAGGAGAAATGACTCAAGTTCGTTTTAAAAACCATCAAAGGTCATTCAAGAAATGTCTGCACATATTCTTATGAAAACTATAGCTATCAGCACCAAGAATGACAGGATGACAAAGTCAACAGCGGGCACCCTGTAGGAACGCGCTTCTGTGCTGCAGGTGTGAGGGAGGGCATCTCATCCCCTGCTGTGGGGACAGAGAGGAGAGTCTCAAGCGGCTTCTAAGTACATGGAGGCAAAGCTGTCTGCTAGCTGTAACTAGACCTGGAGTAGGTGACTTATGAGGGATGAAGGGTGGGTCTAAAGCTTGGGAACATCAAGATCAGACAATGTAATCTGGGCGGTTCCCGTGGCTTCTGAGCCGGGGAATCCCATGCCAGCCAGGGAGTCCCATGCCAGCCAGGGAATCCCAGTCAGGCCAAGGTTGGTGCTCATCCGCTTGCTTGGGTCTTAGTTCCACTCCTTATAAAGCCGCTGATGCTGTCATGGAGCCCCGCCCTGATGAGCTCATTTGATACTGATGGTCATTGTAAAGGTATTTTATCTCATTTCCAAATACCATTATTAACATGTGACTTTGGGGACTAAGTTTTCGGTACCTGAAACTTAAGGGGCATATCCACGCCATGGTAGTGAATGATTTTCAAATATGAAACCTAAAATCGGGGCTGGAAGATGACAGTATGTCAGTCAAGTGCTTACGATACAACGTGAGGACCTGACCTGGATCCCCGAACCCCACATCAAAGCTGACTCAGTGGTGTTCTCTGACAGAGACAGAGGATGTCTGGAGCTCACTGGCCAGATAGTCTCAAAAAAATAAGGTGGAGGATAATTCAGAAGACACTCAGTGTCAACCTCTGTCCTCCACTGCACGGACACACAGACACACAGACACACAGACACACACCACCACCACCACTACCCCACCAATGGGACTTGAAGTGGGCAAGAAAACAGTAAGAGCTGTCTAGTTCTTTGTCTTTTCGTTTCAAGCTATATAGTGTTTCCTGCATTCACATGCTACATTTAGTCACCAGGTGGCCCTGACTGGCCTGTAATTCATACTGAAGACCAGGCTGACCTCAAACTCACAGTGATTGGCCTGCCTCTGTCTCCTGGTGCTTGGTTGGGTAAAAGGTGTGGGCCTGCCAAGCAATTCAGCAAATCAAGGCCTTTTTTTTTTGTCTTTAAGATTTCACTGGTTTATTTATTTGTTTGTTTGTTTGTACATTCAGGCTTTGCCTGCAGGAGGATGCCAGATGCCCTGGAACTGGAGATGGTTGTGAACTGCCATGTGGGTGCTGGAAATTGAACCTATGTCCTTTGGAAGAGAGGCCAGTGCTCTTAACGGCTGAGCCATCTCTCAATCTTACCCTTCCCCCCCAGCAAGTCAAGGTCTTTAAGGAAATAACTAAATTCAAATGGGGACCTTGGTGTCAATGCTAATCCAGTAAAAGATGAGGATGTTAGGACACAGGCACACAGGGAGGACCACTTGATGACGCAGGTTGACCACAACATCTTGAGGAAGGGAGTCACAGGCACACCCTGGCCTTGAACCTCCAGCCTCCAGCAGGTGAGATGTCAACATCCCTGACTTAATCCAAAAGCTCTTCAATGTTTTTTTTCCACTCACTCACAGAACCTTTTCTGCCTGAGAAATTTCACACAGGCCTGGGTGTACAGATACACAAAGTAGGTATACAACTCTAGTGTTTGCTCCTAGTAAATCAGAAAGACATTTATTGCCAAACAATTCTTTGGTGTGTCTTTAATTTAACTTATTGAGACGGAAAGCAAGTGTGTGTACTAATGAATGAACGGGTGTGCATTCCAAGAAGAGGGATGAACTGGCCTTGCCCTCCCAAACTCAAGCTAGCACCCGGGCTTGCAGCCTCCCTCAGACACATTTGTGTCTGATGACTCGCATGTGTTAGAGGCAACTGATGTCTGAAGCCTGGTTAGTTCTCCTCTTGAGAGTTCGTCTCAGCCAGTCATTTGAATCAGTCTCCTGTCAAATGCCACAGGCTCTGTCTTTCCCATGACACCGTGAAGTGGGCTCTGCCAGTCTCTCGAGAGCCTGGCCCCCTCCCTCTCTGTCATAGCTCTAGAAAGACCGTGACTGTCGTCTGGAGGAAAGAGTATTCTTAGTTCTGACTAAGGCTCTGAGAACTCTCTAACGAGAGACGACGATGTTCTAATGAGGAGCAGATGAAGGGCACAAATGCCTTAGCTGGAAATCTCAGGGAAAGCTGAGAAAAGAAAATACCAAGATTGCCAAATCCTTCCGAGCTCCAAGTTCAAAAGCGTGCCCATGAGCTTGCTGCTCTCCTGCAATGACCCACCCCACGGAGGAGTGCAGAATCTTGTAAATTTGAAAGAAATAAATTTAATCAAGAAACCACCACCCTCAGATACATTCACCAGAAGGAATGTCTTAATCAGCCCACACTTTCAGAAAAGTGGCCGCAATGACCAAAACCCATGACTAATCACCGTGTGTAACCGGGCGGGAAACACACAAGGCTGCTAGAAGCCAAGGGAGAGTGTGATGTCTTTGTTCACATTGTCACAGATAATTGCTTTGTTGGAAGGGCTCTGGGCTGCCGAGACAAATACAAGCAGAAAATGTAGTTGTGAGCATCCCTAAATTGACTTTTCTTCGCATGGCCTCCAATCCTTGCTCGCTGCTGTGCTGTGTAAACGCTGCACATCGTCATGAGAAAATAGGGAGCACTAAACACAACGAACTCTGTGAGGTTTCTTCTCTCCTCCCTTTGCAGAACCGCAAAGGCATTCCTGCTGGATTTGAACAGTGAGAAAGCATGTATACAAATCCCAATACTGTGACTCCAAAGCTCCGTACATGCAGCAGTAACTCTGGCTTCTGTCAAATGACAGAGGAGAAAATTGGTAGCCAGAGCTCAGCCTGCCTCCTTCAAATCCTGCCAAAGTCCACCACTGCCTTAAGTTCTAGAGCAAAAGCCAGGATTCCCAGAGTGCTAACAGTGGGACAGCCATCATCTAAAATGTTAATTAAAGACACAATTAACTGTGAAAGGAAGAGAAAGGAGTGTGACCGCATAGAAAAGAGGAACTGATAAAGGGGTTCAGCAAACCCAAGTTTGTCTTCAGGGCACTGACATGCATTTTGGGTCTAAATAGAAGACCTGGGGCAGGGGCAAGAAGTATGCAAAATTAGGCAGCTTTGATCCAGGTGTGATCTGGTTGATCCTTGCTCAGCTCTGGTTCCCTAGCATGGTCTGAAGTCATTGCTGTCATCACTTGAGGGGAACAATCTGGTTCTCATGAGGTGATCACTTCTGCTCCAGGGTACAGCCTCACCATAACGGACAGTGACCCTCACTTTGGGGCAGTCTGTTTGATGGGTGGTTCTAGCCCTTAGACAAAACGGGTTTGTTAATCAACCCTATTGGTCCCAGAATCTAAAGTGAGTGCAAGTGTCAGGCAATGACAGGACTTCTTCAGATATGGTTGGCAGATCTGGAACAGGATGTTACACTCGAAAGGAAGATGCTCGTGGAGACAGATACAAATGAAGGAGCGATGTCAGGCTTCTTCCTGCTTGCAGTTACCTTGTGGGACCAAGTGAGGAGTCGGTGCTTTTTAGTTAAAACTCTTTAAGTACCTGTTGTACCTCCACCTCAATTCCCCTACCTTCAATTTTAGAATTTAGCCCATAAGTCATAAACACTGGCTTAAGATGAATTATGCATTCCTTAAAGAAAATATTCTTTAAGTATCTTCGAATGGTTGTTTCTCTAAAGCAAAAATTAAATTTACTAAGGAGATGAGGAAAGTGCAGAAATAGTTACACACACCTTAGGATGTTTATCTAACTTTGCTCTGATTTATGTTTTTGCTTACCTCTTCTATTATAAAACATCAAATTATACAAATTACCATTGTTTGAGGAATTATTTCACAGTCTTTCAGCACTATTTTTTTTCTTTTCACCACTAAAAGTTTTACAGATTGAGGAAAAGCAAAAATGAAAAAAGAAAAAAAAGTCTTATTTATATCCTAGGAAATATGTTGAAAAGCCAACAAAAGCCTTTAATGATAGCACAAAATATATACTTGGTTGTCAAACAACCCCTAAAAACATGAAAATCTTTATGAAGATGTGATTCTCCTTATATGTCAAAGACAGAAACTTATCTGGCAACCCCAGAAGACGTCAGGATGAAGCTGGCCACCATAATGACAGGCAAGAAGAGAATACTGGGACATTAACTCCATCTCCAACCAGGGGAGAAGGAGGATGCTGAGGGTGAGTTGGCAGTTGTGGACAATTGCTTAATCAATCTTGGTTATCTAATAACGTTTCCATTAAAATGCAGAAGGATAGAGATTAGGGGGTTCCTTCATGGCCAAGGGCTTGGTAATGTCAGGAGAGTGGCAAGCACTAAGGGTGTGGGAGCTCTGAGACCATTCCCTATGCACTTCTAATAGTCTTTGTTTCCTGCCTTCTGTGGAAAATTCTAGTAAGTTAATACACCAAAGCAGAGGTTGTGGAAACCCTGTCCACATCCAGCCTTTCAGAAAAACAAATGAGATAATTGTGGGACCAGTCTTGGGGACCAAGTCCACAGCCTGGTACCACCTTCAGGTAGACAGTATCAAAACTGAATTGAATGAAAAGACACATTGCTGAGGTGCCTGGGTGAAACCTCACATACCTGTGCTCACAGAAGTATTTTATGTCCTGAGAGCATCATATAAGCTGTTTGGCATGCTTTACTCAGAGAGACAGATCCATGTTTACCAAATCTCTTATCCAGATACATACGAAGTAACTCAGTGGTTATGTTTGTTTGTGACCCAGAGATGGTTTGATGGAATTACCATGTTTTCTAACTTGAATTTAAGCCATTTTGTGTCAGACTGATCTACAAAACCTTCCTGGGATGTCCCCGTGACTGTTTTTGTCTCGGTGTCCTTTTCTGTAGTGTGCACTTTCAGGTCTCTTTTGGAGTATATGAAAGCCAGAGACAAGGTCCCTAGGTCCCCTGTCTAGTGGAAGACACTTGGCCAGCAGGCAGAGGCGGATCTGCGACAACAGCGTTACGGCTTTATGTCTGCACAGAGCTGTTTGCTTTAGGACACAGGAGCCAGTTTTGTGCAATGTTGAAGGAAATGTCAAAAACTGGACACAAAACTAGAAACTTGCTGACTTTTCAGATTGTGTTCTGGCAAAATTTTTCACAAACCTTCAATCTTTCAATGTAAATAACAGTCCTGCATGCAATGCAGAACTATAATTTGAAGCTAAGAAAACAGACGTCCTGAACAATTGTTTCATGAACTTGGTTGGCACAACAGTTTGTGTTGTGCAAAGAGTCAAAGCCAAGTTATTTACATGGGTGCCTATTGCTCAATGTGGCTTCCCAAGCATTTGGTCAAGGTTTCCAGGACATGGAGAAAGTGTTCAGATCAAGGTTGGAGGAGGCCTTGCTAGACTTCAACAGTTTTGCTTCAAGGTAGCAGACCAACTGTTAGTGGATCCTTTGTGAGGTAATTCCTTCTCTGGTACTTACATGGTTACCTGTCACAGCAAATCTATGGTGTATACATCATTGTGATTTTGGAAGCAGGAAGCCTGGGTCTCAGAAAGCATAAACACTCTGCCTGAGTCGCCAACTGACTCTGATTGCTGAACCCTGGCTGAGTGGCTTAGAGTTTCTCAGAGATGTCAACCTCTTTGTAGTTTAACATCGTCAGACCAAACAGCCTTGGCACTTGTCGGGGAAAGCAACCCATGTGATTCTTTCCAGAGAAAACAATTTTGTAATAAAGTCACCCTACAAGAGAGGGATGATTCCCCAACTAGATACCTCACGTGAGCAAATAAAAAATCCAGTACCAGGAACAGGTCATATTATTTGAGCTGTTGACCAATGAAGTCACGTAGACACCCCCACCTCAAGCAGTACCAGGTTATAACCAGTACTCTCAGCTGCCCTCCAGAACTTGACAGTAAGATCCTATTGCTGAAGACACAGCAGAGTCACAGAGCGTGGTGGAATCAAGCTAGTTCTTACCTGGGAAGTTTCATTCCTACTGGCTGGTGTTTGTGGTGCTGAAAGTTGTTAAGCACCCATCTGAAGAAGAGAAATAATCTTCCATCTCACTTAGCTGTGAGCCCTGCTAGTTCTAACAATTCCTGGCCTGACAAGATACAACCACTGGTACAGGAGGGGCACAAATGTTATGGGGTAAACAACCACTTTCTGCTGAAATCTAAGACTGTCTTTCAGAGGTGCCAGTGGAGTAGAGGGGGAGTAGTCAGAAAAGTGAGCTAAGTCCCTGCCACCCGTGTTTGTGGTGTCTCACCCGCAGTACCACTGTCCCCTCCTACACATTCCCAGCCCCACAGGACAGTCTGTTGGAACAGCAAACACTGGGGTGCCACTGTGGCTCCAGGAAGAAGTCTTAGTCTCTATGGGAGGGTAATGGAGTTGTGTGTGAAGGACACAGGGAAAGAAAAGCAGAATTCCCATCAGGCAACAGTGAGGTTTCCAGGAAAGATTTGCTTTATAAAAGGAGAAAAAATATAAAAATTAGACAAACAAACAAACCCCACTCAGACACCTCAGGCTCAGAAGAGCAGATAGGCCAAGTCTTGAAACACTGAACAGAAATGAATAAGACCGCAAGAGTGTGCTGTCTTTGTGGGAGCCCAGAAGGGCTAGGGAAGGAGTTGTGACAAAGTGTGCGGATCCTGGGGTGTGCTTTGTGGGCTGCCTTTTCTCTGCAGGCTTCATTCCAGGCATCTGTGTGCATTCCTCTTGACAAACGCAAAGGCTGCAGGAGCATTTGCTTCCATTCTCAGTGATGGGGAAGCCCCCCACTCTGCCGTTACCTGCAGCAAAGTGCTGAGGGTATGCAGTAGAAGAGCCCCAATACCATCCCCCAAGCTTCCTGTACCCTTAACTGGGGGAGGGAGAGGAGACATTCTTACAGAGAGTACATTGACTTAGGGAGGGTGGAGATGGTACACCCTAGGGTGTCAAATGGATTGGAAAAGGAGGGAGGGAGGAAGGAAGGAACAGCGAAGAAGGTGAGGGTTAAAGAAAGTGAGGAAGTGTGGAGTAGAGGAAAAGAAGAGGGGCTCATGTACCATGCAGAGGCAAAGTAATGACCACCAGTAGAGATGGAATGGACCCGTCTCTCTTTCTCAGTTCATCGTAGTGAAATTTGCAATGAGGGGTCAACCATTCCCTCTCCATGTTCATCTCCATGTCCCAGGAGGAAAGGGGGAAATTTCTGTCTTACAAAAGAAGAAATCATATCACAGGAAGACAGCCAAAGAAATGTGTTGAAATTGGTGGGCAGTCAAGAAAATATTTGCGGGGAGGGAAGAAGATTCTTTTAGGTCCCATCACAAATGCAATAAATTCAGCTCCTCTGAGATTACTTACTGTGGCCCGATTGTTCTAAAAGATGAAGCAAAGGAAAAAAAAACCAATTTATATATTTAACCTGCGCCTCACCCCACACATATGCAAGTGTGAAGTGGGTGAGGTGGAAGATTGAGAGGCAAATTAGAAGCCGAGCTGGTTCATGTCAAAGTGGGAGAGAATGAGCCAGTATGCTCTGAACCCAGTTCATTTATGCCGTTATTTATCTGTGGGAGAGGAGAGGAAACAGTTTGAAATATTTGTATGAGAAACTCTGTGGCTTTGCAACCTTCAGTACTTATCTGCCAGGGCTGGTTACCATGATCCCTGTGTTCAGCTAATTGCCCATCAGGCTCCCTGGCAGAACATTCGGGATACAATGTCAACTCATGACAACCCAACAAATGGAGAAACACCAGCACAGCAAGCTGATCTCCTCATTCTGCTCAAAACAAGGGGCCTTTTTAGAGAATTGCATGTGAGGAGGAGTAGACATTGGCCAAGTAGTGTGTTGCAAGATGGGAAAGGATTTGCAAGTCCCACTGGAGATCCCACAGGGGCTAGTCCAGGAGATGCCCTTTCCCATTTCGAGCCTTGGCCCGACCTGTAGCTTTTGTATTTTAATGAGGAAGTCAAGCCCAGTAAGCAGTTTGCTCGTTAATGCAAAACTCAGTGTCATGGCCAGGAATTGCTGCTTGAGGGACAGACGTCACTTTATCGATAATCTGCCAACTGCCCTCGGGGAGGGTGCAGAGTAGGCCATGCATCTTGTGCCTGGTTTGTGTTTATTTTAAGTGATGGCTCCATAGGCAGCTGCTCTTTGGTTGGCTTGTTTGTTTGTTTAAGTTTCTCCATTCCTATACACATCATAAGAAAAGATTCCTGACTGTGGTCTGGCTGAAGCCGTTATGAGGTTGTTCCTTCAAACAAAGACCATTGTGATCATTGGAGATCTCAGAGTCACAGACTGAGCTGTATCCAGGTGGGGCCTTAGCCAGGAGAGCTTTCTCCTCTCCTGGGAACTGGGAGCGGCAGTCTCGAGTAGCCTCAAGCTGTTAGTTATTATTTGTCAGAGCCTCCTCTGACCCCACTCACCCCACCCAGCCCCTTCTGCCCACCTGTCAGTTGTGGCCGTGGTCCTGGTGCTGAAACAGCAGGTCATTGCAAAGCCAGGGACAAGAGTGGCTCCTGTGGTCTTTACGGGGCCCTCCTCTGCCTGCATCTGCCACCATAGGCTTTGCTAAGGAAGGCAAGTGTAGGGGAATGAAAAGGATGGTAATGCTGCTTGATTCTCCAAAGAACCGTGTGTGTGATGGTGGCATGGTATGATACTTTCAAAGGTTCCCCACAACCCCAGGACTCACTATTGCTATGGTACTGTGGGTCTCCATGGCCTGGGCACCAAAGGAGTGTTCACTCTACTTAGGAAGCATCCCTAGATTCTGTTTCTTATGGGTTCAGTATCCTTTTTTTTTAAAAATTGATCTCTACATTTTTCTCTGCTCCCCTCCCTTCTTCTCCATTCCCCTTCTACCCTCTTCCATGGTCCCCATGCTCCCAATTTACTCAGGAGATCTTGTCTTTTTCTACTTCCCACGTAGATTAGATCCATGCGTGTCTCTCTTAGGGTCCTCGTTGTCTAGGTTCTCTGGGATTGTGATTTGTAGGCCTTTTAAAGAATGAAAAAGAGTTTGGATTCGCACCTTGTAGCCATTTATTACAACCCAGCAGAAACCTTGATGCCTTCACAACAGGCATTGACTTTGCTGTCTCAGAGGACTCTCAGCCAGGACACTTTCTTCCCCACCACAGTCCTCTGCCACTTCGCTCCAAGTAGATACATAAAAGCTGTCTTCAAACGATGTTCTTTGTTCCTGCTTCTCACTCACCTGTTCCTTCTCTGCTGCTCAAACCTACTTTTGAATCTTCTTATAGCATCGGAGCTCACGTCACCAAAGCTCCCTCAGGGAAGAGTGCAGAGCATGAAGAGCCCAAAGCCAACAAAGAAATTGGAGGTATTGTGAGAACTTTTCCAGGAAGAAGAACACAGACCCTCAAAAATTCCACCAAAGAAGTGGTGGGTCTTTTATTAAAACAAATAAACAAACAAATATCACTTTCAGAGATCTTGTCTTTGAGGGAAACATAGTCCTTATACCAACCCCAAACATGACACGAAAAGAAAACTGCAGACTAATAAGACAATCACCCTCCTCCCTTGTGCAAAGTGAGTAAGGGTGTATACAGAACACGATCACCCTCCCCCCATGTGCAAAATGAGATAAGGGGTGTGTACAGAAAATCAAAAATCAGTGCTATACAGAATGCATGCTAGGCATTTTGGCCAAAGATGTGAAGTTTAACCTGAGAATATAGGCTTGGGCAAGCATTTGAAAATTATTCTTGTAGCTCTCCATCCCAGTGATACAGGAGAGAAAAGTCGTGCGATTATTTAAACAGCTTCCCTTCCACACCCCCCCTCCCCACTTCCTTGTGTTCATTCTTTCTTGCTTGTTTTGCTTTTTAAAAACATTATTCCTATTTCTAATAATGTTTCAATGAAATGAAACGGGAGAGAAAAATTCAATTAAGAACAATAAACATGAAGCTTTGACACCAATTAGAGAACTTGACAGTTTCCTCCTGGGATCAGGACAGAAGGCCCTCACTGAGGATTCTAGCTTGAACATCCATGTTGGAAAAGAAGATCCAAAACATTTTAATACTGGGGCTGAGGCCAGGACACCATGCATTTAGGTAAGCCCTCTGCCACTGAACTGAGTCTTTTGCCTCTCAGGAAGCTGGGATAACAAGTGGGCACCTCTGCACTCAGTAGTTTAGGTTTTGTTTTACTACAAACTGCTTAACCCCTGAATAGAAATGTCTATGGAATCCACAGAAAGTGACCAGAACCTAATAAGAGAGCCAAACACATTTGTAGCATACAATGTAGTCTCTAAAAGTCAGGTGTATCTCTATATGCCAATAGTAAACAATAAAATATTTTATAAGGGCAGTTTACAATATCAAGCATTATTAAGTACTTGGTGATAAATCTGATGAAATATATAAAACCCAATATATTAAAATTTAGAAAATATTGCTGAATGAGATTTTAAAAGGCATAAATAACTTGAGAGGTGTAACTTGTTACTAGATGGCTGTGTATTGTTGTCATGGTTTGTGTTTGAAACCATGCACCTGAGTATAAAGGCTTGATTCTCAGCTGGTTATTTGGGGAGGTTAAAAAACCTTTAGGACTTGGTGCCAAGCTGGTGAACATAGGCAGGACATTGAGAGTTATATTCTGGGCCATTTCTAGTGCAGGCTCTTTGCTTCCTGACATAGATGTGAGAAACTCTCCCTCCATTCACTCTTGTTGCTTTCTCTTCATTGATGGACTGAAACCACGAGCCCGAATAGCCCCGTTTCTTACATTTCTTCTGACATATATTTCGCCACAGCAATGAGAAAATAGAATTATAAATGCAGCTGTTCCTGTAATATACCTGACCATGTGACTCATAGGCCTTTGAAACTGTAGGAAGAATGAAGAAGAGCTTGAAGTTGGAGGCTGGAGAAACACTGGAATATTATAGTTATAGATGAATGGGCCATCCTGATAGGTGTTAATAATACCAGAGTGCTGATAGAAACAAAAGAGACTTTGTGACTATGAAATTTTAGAGGGGAAAAAAAGATGCTGTCAGAATTTGGATTGGAGATCATCCATATTACACTGTAGCAAAGAGCAGATGGCTTTATTCTCTCTGCATCCTTAAAAAATTGAGAGTTGAAATTAAATGTAACAAAAAAATTGTTTGGTGCAGGACATTTTAAGATACCTTAGCTTCTAAGCAGTGGCATGGTTATGACTTGCTGATTTTAGAAAGATTTGTAGTAAGAATTCAAAACAGACAATGGTACAAAGATGTGGAAAATGCTGCCTGGTGAGGAAAGATGCTTGCTTTTGTTTGAAGCTGCAGGCAAAACAGTTCTAGTTGTTGGAGATATTGGTACCACTAAAAAGAAACTACAGATGTTGCACAACAATGATAGGAAAGGCACCTTGAGAGCAAGACTCCACCCAGCAAAAGCTCTAAGGTGAAAAACTCAAAACCCATTTGGAAGAGTTTCATTTAAAAAGAATCCCATTGTAGAGTTGTCCTAATTGAAGAAGACTTTCTAGCAAAGTGTTTTCCATGACATAGCCCTTCTTAGACAGCTAAAGCTGTGGTCTGAGGGGCTGACTGCATCCAAGAGAACTTGGTGTTGACTATGTGGCGGGTGCTCATTTTCCAGGCATGCAAACAGAAGAGTTACAAGGTCATGGAAATTATGACAAAGAGCCAGAAAGAGTCCATGAGGCCAGGCAGTGTGCCAACAGGGTCAGAGTGGCTATGAAGAGACCGTGAACGGACCGATGCATGATGCTGTGAAGAAGCCTAAGTCTCACTGGAGATTCTAGTATTTGAGGGATTCCAATAATGTAAGGTGTCTGATGAAGAAATCTGTGGGGGCTGACTGGAGTTGTCTGAGGCAGGAGCCATGTGCTGTGTAGAGCAGGACCACACAGTCAAGACTATGCGGTCCCTGAGCCGGGCAGTGGTGGCGCACGCCTGTAATCCCAGCACTTGGGAGGCAGAGACAGGCGGATCTCTGTGAGTTCGAGGCCAGCCTGGTCTACCAAGGGAGTTCCAGGACGGGCTCCAAAGCTACAGAGAAACCCTGTCTCGAAAAAAAAAAAAAAAGACTATGCGGTCCCACTGAACTCAGATGATGTCATCACACACTCAGATGCTGGATGAGGATCTGTAGGGTCTGCTGTTGTCCTGTTGGTGCAGAGTTTGCTTGGAACTTTCTGGGCTCTCTTTGCTGTCAATCCTACGATTCCTCCTCTTTGAAGTGGAAATGTGTGCTTTGAGGGATTGTATATCAAAACTATATGATTTTTAAAAATTTAGTCTTACAGTTAGAGTTCACCTTGAGTATCTAAAAAGACTCATTCAGTCTTCTGTATAATCCAGCATTTCAGTCTTTGGTATTTGCTTAAGGAAGTAAAATTTGTACCCACTTAAAGAATTACACATGGCTGTTTAGAACAGTTTCAGTCATAATGGCCCAAGTTCGGAGGCAACCAAATGTCTCAGTATGTAAAAATATAAACCAACAGTGGTAATTTCAGACAACAAAGTATCATTCAGTAGTAAGAAGCCAGTTCTGAAGCCATAAAAATAAGTGAAGAACCTCCATGGATAGTACTATGGAAAGACAGTCAATTTAATTCCAACTATGTGGTATTCTAGAAAAAGCAAAATCAAGGATATGGTAAAAAGGATCTGTGGTTGGCAGGACTTTAGGAGAGAGAGGGATCAACAGAGGGCTTTTAAGGCAGTGAAACTATTCTGTATGATTCTATAGTGGTAGACATAGCCAATGCATTTGTTGAACCCCACAGCATGTCCAGACGGAGGACCCCTCAAACTAAGGACACAGTGGGCTGAGTTTTCGAGGCAGGCTCATCAGCTATTCAAAGCCACCGCTGAGGGAGGGATGATTCAGAGAAGATCTGTGTGTGTGCATTTGTGTGTGTGTGTGTGTGTGTGTGTGTGTGTGCTCATGTGCATGTGTGTGAAAAGGTGCATGGAAAAGGCAACTTCTGCTCAGGGTGCCCAAAAGTACTCTAAAACTACAGTCTGCTTTTGAAGTAAAATAAAACAGAAAGGGAAAAGGAAGGAGACATGAGGAAAGTGGGAAGGGGGCAGGAAGGGAGCAGGAAGGCAGAGAGGGGAAAGAAAGGACGATGGCTCTCTAGGTTAGGCGGGTGTGAAGAGGGATGGTGATGAAGACCGGACTGGGACTGTCCAGAAGCCATCTTAGGAAAGCGCCACACTGAGGCTGTTAGTGGGGGATGTGGGGACAAGGGATGGGTGTTGTCTCTTGATGCTAATAGGTAGGACGGATGCCAGAGCTTAAGGAGAGTGGGTTTCCCTAAATCTCTGCAGGGCTTCTCCAACACAAGAGACCTCTGAAGACCACTGTCATTTGGCCACTGGTGTAGGGGCGTTCCTTAGCTCTTGGCGTGGGTCCTGAATAATGAGGCTGAGCCCCCTTCTCTCAGCTCTGTCTTCTCCCCTCTAGCATTCTCTCTTGTCTGAACCCAGCCAAGGTCTTTGCTGTCTCAGGATCTTAGACATGCAGTTCCTATGGCTGGAATGCACTCCTCAGCTCTGTCTTGCTCTATGTATTCAAAGTCAATCTCACAGAAGAGGCAGTCTTTCCTTTCCCCACGCACAGGCTGCATTTAATCCCTTGACTTCAGCCACAAATGTTCTTTTAGAATCCCAAGACAGCTGTAACAAAACAGGAGGCAAAGCTTACCTTTATACTTTGTCTTATTTGAAAACCACCCCCAAAGTCTCAAGGAGGTCTCTCAGTAAAAGCCAATGCTACCTGCCTGGCCTGTCTCTGCGCCCCACCCTCAGGTTCTCATTTACAACCCCCACAAGGCCACCTCGGAGAAAACAAAACTTGAGCAACCAAACTTTCTGTGCTTAGTTATGAACCTGGGGGGCAAAGTCTCCCCAGATCCTGCATGACTCTGGATTCACAGCCGGGTTGTTGCATTTACGTGAGTGGCTGTAATTTTGAAATTTGAGAGCAAAGAGCAGCAACCTCCACTGTGAACCGCAAACTCAATGCAACTCCCCACTGAGGCCTGCGGGTTCTTCTCTAATCCCACAAGCTCAATTCCCAGAGCTGCCTCAAGTCTGCCTATAAATTACTTTTATAGGAATGTTATCACATTACTGAAAATTAATATAAGCCCCATTGGATACACATTCATCCTGATTTTGTAAGCATGCTAGATATGAAGTTCTACGGGCTGCTACTCCTGTCTTCATGCTAACCACGCAGGCCCTTTAATACCTCTTTCTAGATCATTCCTTCATTCAGCTTGCAAACTAAGAACAAGGAACATGCTTCAGATATTATGATGAGATTAGGGAGGCTCTTTCTCAGTATCAGTGATGAGCTCACAGCCTGGATAAGGATGCAATCGCATGTGGATGCCATCTGAGAATGGATGCTTAGCAACAAGGAAGCTGCTGCCTCCTCTGCTTTGCTGCGGGACCATTTTCAAGTGCGCGACTTTGCTCCTGATCTCCAATAGTTAGGGGATCATCTCCAGGGCTAAACCCTTCCTGCCAGCTAGGGTTTGGGCAATCTCCTCTGCAGTGTGTTTGAAGGACCCACTTGCCTTCCCCTAGGCTGTGTTATTGTCAAGTAGCCAACCCAGGTCTTTCCACTGTCATTGATGGGACCACAGAAATCATTTTACCATAAGAAACCAAATACTGGTTGCCCAGATAAACGGTGACACTAAACCTGGTCACAAAATTCTCCCATACAATCCTTGGGGTAGTTGCTATTCTTGGAATAGAGATCCATATCATTCCTTTAGAAGCCAGATATGCCCTTTGCCCCAGTCTGCCTCTTTCTTGTATGATTTCCAGAGTCACCACCTCTTCAGAGTCCCAGAAGAGCTGGTAGTCCCCTGTGGCTACTGGAACTATTTCCTTCTACATAGGTGCATACATTAATAAGCAAGTGCACATAAGTCATATCTAGGTGTGTTTAGCACTGTCTTCTGAGTGTGGGATTGAACTTGAGGATCTCATACAGAACACACCCTCTGGCCTAGACCTTAATACCTGCTTGGATGTCTTTTAGACTCCAGATATGTGTATGCTGAATGCACCTCAGCAGAGAAGGGAAATCCACCCACGGGAGAATGAGGCAGAGAGGGTAAGAGTGTCTCCATATCACATTCCACTGTGGGATTCAGGGTGTGTGAGTTCACTGGAGCCATGAGATCAAGGCCCTATAGAATACAGTTTTAACAAAATCATATTGTCCCAGTTTGGGAGACTGGAAATCTCAGATGAGGGTGTTAAGCAGAACTCCTGCTCCTGAATTAGGTCTCCCTGGTTCACAGGTGTCTGTGAACATCTTTTGTGATACATGGCCATCTTTCTTCGTGTCTCTGTCCTGATCACCTTTCTTCTTTTCAGTTAATCAGCTAGCTAATTGATTAATTTTATGTATAGGTCTGTGTGCCTGCAGAAGTTTAGGTGCCTCACATGTGTGTAGGTGCCTTCAGGGGCCATAAGAAGGTGTCAGATGTGAGTGACAGGAACTGAATCTGGGTCTTCTGAGAGAGCAATAAATACTTAACTGCTGAGCAATCCAGCCCCTGATTACCTTTCTTATAAGCTCGCCATCTTGTTGGTTAGGACCTGCCCTCATGAACTAATTTTTATCTACACCACCCAGTTAAAGAGCCCCCTGCCCATCTTTAAGTCCAGTTGCATTCTGATGGGAATTTAGAAATCCTGGAGTTGGGAGCACCATTTAACCCATAGTGTACTATATGTGGGAGGAAGGCATTTTTCCTTGCCGGGTCATAATTGCATCTCTTCCTCTGTGATATGGAGGTGGAGGTTTGTAACAGATAATCTGGTGGGTGTGTGAGAGTAACGGGCCAGCAGTGAAACTTCGGTCATTGAATTACCTCATCCCCAAAGGAGAAACAGGGTACCAGCTCTGCAAGCACTGCACAGGAAAATTCACTGAATTCATAGTTCTTTTCTTTTTGTGATTTTACATTTCAACTAAAATCAGTATATAAAATTGTGCGCATCATGTCCAACATGATGTTTTAAATCACACAGATATTAAACGAGTATATTTAGCTTACTAAAATATGTGTCAGTTGACATAGTTGTGATCTATATGGTAAGATCATATTATACCCACTCATTCAGCATTTTTCAAGGGTACAAAACCATACATTGTAATTGACTGTTGCCACTGCTCTGGTACAACAGAGCTTTTAAACTGATTTCCCTTGATTGGCTCTAAATTTTTTAAAATTTTTGACCAAGCTCTATTTAAGTTGCTCCCTTTGCTCTCCCCAGCCCCTGGTTACTATCATTCTGCTCTATGCTTTTCCACATTATCTATTTCAATTCCCCATATAAGTCAAGTCTTCTGATGTGCTTAGCATAGTATCTGGCACAGAGATGTCAAGAAGCAAGCCCAGCAGGGATGAGTGAGGGAAGGGAGGCAGTGGAGAGTAGGGCTTGAGGGAGAGGTATGTGCAGAGGCGGTGGGCCCAATTGGTCCTTGAGGAGACCACGATGACAGACTTAGTTCCCTGGGTGCCTTAGTTATCTGTGTTAACACATCTTACTGCTTCCTTTTCTATGGTGCAGGCCCCCTGGACTCTTCCAGATGTGCAGAGAACAGAGATCCCACATCATCCTGACAGGAATAGACACTGGAGCGCATCTCACCATGTAAATGAGGCCGCCGCCTCTTCTCTTCCCTTAGCATGCTCTTCCTCCTGACTTTTGAACTGTTTTGCACTAAAGACATGCAGTCTCAGCAAGCAGAAGGTGAGGTTACATACATTCATGTTTCAACACTAAAATTCAGGCAGGTTCTAAGAACTGGGTTTTCCAAAAAGGGAGAAGCAGGTATGCCAGAAATACTGTGAAGTCCCAGAACTATGTGGTCTTCCTTGTCCCCAAGATCCTGAGAGCCCTCTAGGGGCCCACAAGATGCTTGCCATCTGCTTGGAGCATTGGCAGGATGTCGTCACTCTGCCAGCTGCTCCTGTGTTGACTGAGGTTTCTGTCCGCCCCACTCCCACAGCCGATCAGTCCCAAAGAAACACACAGAGGTCTACGTTAATCATAAACTGGTTGACCTATTAGCTCAGGCTTCTTATTCACTCTTATAACTTATATTAGCCAATAATTCTTATCTGTGTTCAGCCACGTGGCTTGGTACTCTTTTTCAGTGAGGCATTCTCATCTTGCTTCCTCTATATCTGGGTGACAGCTGCAGGCTGAATCTTTCCTCTTCCCAGAATTCTTCTGTTCTCATTGCCATGCCTCTACCTCCTGCCTGGCTACTGGCCAATCAGCATTTTATTAAACAAGTACAAGAAACAAATCTTTACTGGGTAAAAGCATACTCCCACAGCATTCCTGCAGAGTACTGTCAGTTTAACCAGAAAGGTTCCACCCATCTTCTCAATATGAAGGAAATTTCACTCAAAGAATGTCCCTATCCTATCTCAAAAACTTTAGGACATGCTCCAAAGGAGACTCCTTTTCAAATGTATCTGTGTCTTCTCAGGAAGGCTTTAGAGAAAGATGTCCACCACTTCTGCTGAGGTAGGACCCAGACTCAGGGTAGCCAGGAGTCAGGCTTCTGTGGGTATTCAGCCTCAGATTGCACTGGGGCCTTTTTCTGCTTCTAGAGACTGCCAAGCATAGAAGTGCCAAGAAAGGTAGGAGGCCATTCTATGGTTTGAATATCTTTTCTTCTTTCCAAATATCATGAGATATTAGGAGAGATGGATTCTTCAGGAGGTGACTGGCCCACTTGTGTGACTGATGGATTTGTGGATTAGCAGGTTTTCTTGTGTCAGCTGTAGCTATAATACAGTTGTAATACCTATATCAATTGTAGCCTTGGTTCTATTTCTTTTTTCTCTTTCTTTCTTTCTTTCTTTCTTTCTTTCTTTCTTTCTTTCTTTCTTTCTTTCTTTCTTTCTTTCTTTTGTCCTGGAACTAGCTCTTGTAAATAAGGCTGGCCTTGAAACCCACAGAGATTTGCCTGCCTCTGCCTTCTAAGTGCTGGGATAAAAGGCGTGCGCCCCCACTGCCTGGCTGCAGCCTTGGTTCTTTTTTTGTGTGTGTGTGTTTATTTGACTGTCTATTTCTTTTGAGCCTTGGTTCTTGTAGTGGACCCAACAGCCCAAAGCAAAGGTCTTCTTTATAATTTCTCAGTCTGTGGTCTTAGGTCAGCAACAGAAAGGGACTTTGTGTACTCATTACCATAACCTGTTTTTAAAATATGCAAATTATTTCTAAAACTTTCATTGGAGAAATAAATGACAGGAGAACTATTATAGAAACCTCCTGAGATTTATAAAAATGAGAAACAAGCCCAGTGCTGGCGCCCAGTTCCTCAGTTGTTTGCCTGGCTCCCTCTCTGTCCGAAGCCCAACACAACTGTGGGATGAATGGGAAGACCTACTAGGGCCAGAAAGTCCCCACTGATCCCACAGGAAAGTCAAGAGCTAAGTTGCTTTCCTCATCACAAAAAGTACACTCCCCACCCAGGCAGAGCGGCCAGTGTTTGCAATCCTGAAACTTGGGAGGCTGAGACAGAAGAACTGTGTTTCCGACAAACTTGGGTTACATAATGAGTTCCAGGCCAACATGGGCTATAAAATGAAATCTTATTTCAAAGCAAGCAAGCAAGCAAATAAACAGTACGGTTTTGAAGTTTTGGGACAGCTAATCCCTGACTTCAAAAGTCACTGATGCTTGGTCTCTTAGAAATGGCTGTTGCTGACTCCTGCAGACCCTGCCGTCTTGCTGAGGGATGATGGGAATGTGGACTTGCCCAGACCTATGGGCTCACCATTTAATGACAGTGAGCACCATGCCTTGTGCCTTCACCTCCTCCACAGCAGCCTTGGGGTCTTCCTGGGTCATGGGTTGGGAGAAGGTTATGGTGGCTGATCCCTCCCTTCCTTCAGAAAGCATCCATCCATATATGCCTTCCCTTCTACCTGGCTCAGTGCATATGTGAAGGTTCCTGGTGGGTGGCACAGGTACCAGCAGACATGAGTAGTGACCTTGGTGAGCTTCCTATGGATACTATGGACCTAGTCGAGCTGAGCGGTGGAACAGTCTTTTTTTTTTTCTGTCATCTTGTTCGTAAGTAGAACACCAGAGAGCAGGAAGGATGGAGGAATGTCTTAGCGCAACTGGAAGGAGAAATCAGACGTCCCTCTGATTTTAGTATCAGACAAGGGGTCTTTGTATCTTCTATACCATTATTGAATGGGAACAGGTCTGACACCAAGGACAAAGGAAATCCCCTCCTATCTGAGCTCTGTTCCCAGGAACCCTGTGTCCATAACACCCCAGAATCAAATAAATGCACAAAAATGAAATTTTTTCTTAAAATGGTGTCTTTTTTGCAGCCAGTATCTGTGGACAGACATGGGTACCACTAGGGGAGTTGTGTTGGGGGACCCGGAGAGGACTAGAGGAAGGTTTAGGAAAGATGTGTTGTGTCTGGTATGTTAATTTG
The DNA here is from genome assembly GCF_037038515.1 of Microtus pennsylvanicus. Classification (NCBI taxonomy): domain Eukaryota; kingdom Metazoa; phylum Chordata; class Mammalia; order Rodentia; family Cricetidae; genus Microtus; species Microtus pennsylvanicus. The sequence goes on from NC_134586.1 coordinate 29,978,642, forward strand.
AAGGAGAACAGCTTTGAACTTGACCGTGAGTTCTCTGTTCTGGGTGACGTCTTCCTGAAGAACACCTCTCCTTAGCCGGGTGGTGGTGGCACACATCTTTAATCCCAGCACTTGGGATGCAGAGGCAGGCGTATCTCTGTGAGTTCGAGGTCAGCCTGGTCTACAGAGCTAGTTTCAGGACAGGAACCAATGCTACACAGAGAAACCCTGTCTCAGAAAACAAAAACAAACAACCAAACAAAAAGAACACCTCTCCTCAAGGAGTTTCTATGTAGTACCTTGGTAAGTAACTTCATGACAGAAAATAAAGACCACCTTGCCATCAATTAAATGGGTGTTCATGGAGTAGTGGGAAAAGACAGGATGTGAAGAAATATGGTTATAGAAAAAAATGTATCAGTGAGTGGGAAAAAGTAAGACAATCACGTACAGTCTTCTTGGCCCTCTCCAGCCCCAACAGGTGTCCTCCTGACGCAAGTGTCCTGACACAAGTATGCTGTCACTAATTTTCAGTCCACAGCACAAGGCCAGCATGCACACGGAGTGGATGTTTTTCTCTTTGGAGGATAGGAACCTTCTTCCAGCCATACCTGTTGAAAAAAAAAAGCCACAGCATTTTTGTCCTTGACACAGTTGATCATTGGGATTGGCCTTCTACTTTAGAATTTTCACTTACTTTGGAGAGCTGTGACCTATTACCTCCAGGGACACTGACAGCAAATGAATTGTATTGGGCCCTAAACTGTGTTCTGGTTTGAGCATTCTCTGTCCCATTACTCAGAAGACTGAATTTGGTGTAACCTTTGTACCCAAAGGTCTCACTCACACTTTCTTTCTTTGAAGAACCAAGTAGGGTGGCTACTCACAAACATGGCAGCTCAGAAACTGGAGCTAACGAAGGAGGAGGCAAGGGTGTATCTGGGTTCCCATCACTGGGCCACTCATGGACAATCATTCAACTTAACGTCTGCGAATATTCGAGGCAGCATGACCCCTCCTGGCTCTTGGATCCGCGAATCCCTTATCTCACCAAGGCACAGTGACCAGAAGCAGTGAGCCAAGTCTACAGTTGGGAAAACTGAGTGCAATCCTCTTTACTACTGGTTGACCCATATACTGTGTTCTCCCTAGCTGAAGTTCAGAGGAATCTAGGTGAAAAGCCCAGGGCATGAGACTTTAGGGGCTGGATTCCCCTCCTGTGCCTCTTGCTGTATCTAAGGTCAAGAAATCCACTCACCGTGGCTTCAGAGTGGAGAGGCTGGTCATGGATCATCAGGGAAGTTCTCATGGGTACCAGGTTTGTCTCATCATCCTGGACCTGGATCCTGAGGCATTTAGGCAGAATTTATACATGAAAAGGAAGGACTCTGTTAAGGGTGGGGTTTAGAAACTGGAGGGCTAACCTCTAGCACCTCAGAATTTGAGTTTATTAGAAAGAGGTTCTTTACAGAGGTAAATTATGCCAAAATGAGCCCCTTCAGCTGAACCCTAACCCACTATGACTGGTAGCCTTATAAAAAGGTTGCATTCCGGCACAGCAATGGGCACACACGAGGAAGACAGTATGACAGCACACCCAGTCTCTAGTTTTTCCATGGTCTTTAGTGATTGGCTCTCCTTATTTGAAATTTTCTCTTTCTAGTAATAAATAATCCACTAGGATCAGGCCAATACGCAAGCAGTAGAGTCCACTCAATTGGACCCAAAGTCCTCCTGCCCTGTTAGGCTGGACCCTCGTCCTGGCTTCAGTTGACACTTTCCATTCTCCCTCACTCTGAAATATACAGAATGGCCCTGCGGTGTGTGTGAGGATGAGGCACGCCCATGCCATGATGCCTGTGTGGAAACCAGAGGACAACTTTTAAGATTCAGATATCTTCTTCCCGCGAGCTCTGGGAACTGAACGCAGCTTGCCAAGCTTACATACCAAGCACTTGTACGTGCTGAGCCATCTCAACAGCCTGCATCAGTGTTTTAAAGGGGAAGTGCCTAAGACAATGATGGATGTTTTATTAGCTTGATTATGGTAACTGAGTTAAAATGCTTACACACATCAAAGGCATTGCCTTAACCACGTGCTATTTCTGTCAACTACACCCGAGCAAACCTGGGAAATAGACGCTAATAACTGCAGCAATTTGTCATTAGTACCCACCAGTGTGCCAGGCTTCATCCGAGGAATTCTTCCATCCATCATCCTTAACTTCCCATGCTGCTAGGAGGAAAAAGTCGTTGTTCACATGTGGTAGTTAAGAAAACTATGTCTTACAGAAGTCATGAGACATGGCCGGAGCCACAGTTACAAAGCAGCGGATCCCGGCTTACTCCTGTCAAACTCCCCAAAGGTTTTCTTCATGTGGAATTTGTTTCCGGCAGGCCCAGTGTGAAGTGGTGGCCAGTCTTGCCAGAGTAGCCTGGGGATGCGACAACTCAGGCGGGACCTTCGGTTTTAGCAAGGTGTGCACAGCAAGGACAAGTGTGTGTGAGTCCAGACAGCAGGCACAGAATTCACATGTGCTGAAGCTCAAGCCAGGAACCCTGGGAGAGTCTGCCTAGCCAGGTGGCTTAGAAGCCCCGGTTTGAGCCAGGTCTAGAGGCATATAGATCTGCACTTCTAGCTTCTTGGGAGGCTGAGGCAGGATGGTTGGACATTCAAGACCTGGTAGGCTCCAGAATCAGTTCAAGGCCTGCCCTAACGGTTACTGAGTGCTTGTCCCAGAACAAATTTTCAAGGAGGACACAAGCCAAATGGCAGAGTGCTTGTGCAGCAAACACTCAGCTTAATCCCTAGGGGAAGAGCCCAGCCACCAGCGGCAGCTCTGCTCTTGTTGATGGTTCAGAGCTCTGTCTTGGCAAACGTCGTTTTTCAGTCCATACCTGTGCCCATGAACTTGAAGGGTTCAGCACTTGTAGAAGGTGAAGGGAGAAGGTCTGGAGCCGACATCTGGCTCCCAGCTATCTGCTTAACTCCTGCCTGCTCTCTTTCATCCTGCATGTGATGAGAAATTTAATGTAAATTTAAATATGAATATAAACTAATGTCAGTATTAAGTAGACAGTGACATTGCATATATGAATTTACACATCCTCAGCCCTGTTAAAGATTTTTCCATTCATCTTCATGAAAGCAAGTAGGTAGGCAAATAGATATGAATACAGATATCTATATTAATATCTTTTAAAGTATATCTGTTCACTTTCATGAAGATCAAATTAGTAGTATATATTTTAATTATATGTAAATTTAAATGTCATTTATATGTCAGCTATGAGTATCATGTTTTTAATAAATTTGTGTAAGTCATCTATGTATAAATAACTAAGCAAATGTTAAGAAATTAATAAGTTGCTCTAGATGCCATGCAGAATTATCATATGAACTCAGGATTCTCTGGCTCCAACTCCTGTAGATGCCACTTTACCTATAATCCATTTCCTTTGACTTAGCCAAGAAACTCTACAGAACGAGTTGTTTGGAACAGAGTATTAGGAGTTTAAACGAACGTATGAAAACTCACCTAACTCAGCTAAAAAGCTGCATCTGAAACACTTTTTAAATAAACACAAAAAAGCAAGAACTGCATCTCAGCTGTGAACTGGGCAGCCTCAGTGGGATGGTGCCTCTGGTTCTGCCCAAGGACTGGGGACTGGATGAGCAGCGAGAGGAGGGGCTTGGGGAAAGACAAGGGGGTAGCGAAAGGCGCCGAGAATGAGGGAGCTCCACTGGGAGTGGACAGGGGTGGGTGGTGGGCTCAGGATGGGTGCTAGGAAGGTTTTGCAGCACTGCCCCACTTCCGGCTGTCTCTGGGCAGCAACTGACTCCTCCGTTGCTCACAGAACCTACTGAATTGCTCTTGTCAAGGTTTTCACCAAGTTTCCTGTTATCCAGTATGGTGGGCCCTGGTCACCCTCACCTTGTCTTCTGTCACAGTCTTCTTCCCCAGCTGGTTCGATGTCACATGCACATGGGTTTTCACCTCCTCTGTGTCTTATTCTGTTGATGCAGGACACTACTTACTTATCCCGTACCACCAAATGATGTGGGTCTATGAGTGAGACATAACGCCTTCAAAATTACCTGGAATACCAGCAGTACCTTCATAAAGTGCAATTCTTGCAATAAATTGGAGGTTTGGTTCACAGAAAGATGGCCCACAGAAAGATCTCCAGTAGCACAAAAAACAAACAAACAAACAAACAAAAAAACCTAGATGAATAACACAACAAAACACAAAAGACACATAACTGACCCTTGACACTCAGTACAAAAGCTGAACCAGTGCTGCACTGGCTGACCCTTACGAGTTGATGAGAATCAGCTAGGGTCTTCATGGATTTGGGGGAACTCCACGTTAAACTGTTGTAGCTAAGCAGGTTTGGAGAGAAAGCATGCATAGCACCACAACCTCGTTTTTTCAGGAAGTCAGTAAATTATTGGATCTGAAATAGAAGCAATTACAAGACCTGTAAGAAGGTCAGAAAAGGCAGCAAAACCAAGGAAAATCAGGAGGTGTAATGGCTAAGAATTTTCCAAAATAAAAGACACCCAGCTGTAAATTTATGTCGGCGCAGAACAAAATAAGGAAATAAAGAGATAAAATGTACCTCAACATACCACAGTTAATATGGGGTGGGGGGAGTTCTGGAAAGCACCCAGTGGAAAAGTTAACTGATTGGGTTCATTTGATTTCTTGCTTGTTAATAAAATGAACAATTCTCAAAAGATGAACTGCAAATAACCAATAGAAAAAGGCATGAGTAGACAGTGAACCTCACTAGCCCTCAGAGAAATGTCCGTCAAACTACACTGAGAGTCCATCTTACCTCAGTCAAAATGGCAATCCTTAAGAAAACACATAACCAATACCGGCAGGGATGTGGACAAAATGGAACTCTCATTTACTACCGCTGGGAATATAAACTAGTCCAACCTTTACAGAAGTCAAAGTGGCAGTTTCTCAAAAAGCTAGAAATAGATCTTCCAGGTGACTAGGCTCTCCTGGCCCTTATCCAGAGGACTCCAAGTCCGCATACTGCAGACGCACCCGTGTGTACTGCAGCGCTCCTCATAGCTGTGCTGTGGACCCAAGCTGGGTGTCCGTCAGCTGAGCAGCGGAGAAGGAGTGTGTGGCCTATGCACAGGGGATGGTTTTCAGCCATGGAGACGAGAGGAGCTGCATGGCTGTCAGGGAAATGGATGCAACTAGAGACAATCATACTAAGCTAATTAAGGCGTGCTAAGAAATACAAATGTTGTATGTTTGCTCACATCTGTGGTTCCCGCTTAAGAGGAGAATTGAAACTGTCTGAGGGGACAAAGAGGGCTAAGGGGAGAGGAGAGGAAAGAGAAGGATGGGGAGGTAGAGGGACTGTATTCAATATACACACTTGGGAAAAACTTAAAAAACAAACAAACAGTTCAAGGCTAATATAAAACAGAGCAAAATGTGAATGACAGCTGGGCGCCCACAGAAGAAAAAGATGGCTTAGGAGCTGGGCAGTGTTTGGCGCACGCCTTTAATCCCAGCTCTTGGGAGGCAGAGGCAGGCAGATCTCTGTGAGTTTGAGGCCAGCCTGGTCTACAAGAGCGAGTTCCAGGACAGGCTCTAAAGCTACAGAGAAACCCTGTCTCAAAAAAAAAAAAAAAAAAACAAACAAAAAAGCAAAAGCCAAGAAAAAAAACCTGGAAATGATAGTATAAAGAGATGAGAAAAAAAAATTAGCTTAGAGGTTTACAGCTATCAGAAATAGATTTCAAAATCAAAATGTACTTTAAAACTCAAAAGCTAAGTAAAAATATTTCCGCTCAAAAAATCTGAAAGAATTCATCACCAGACTTGCCTAAGAAACAGTATCAACAGTAGAGGTAAAACTGTCTCACATGTTATGTGTACTGTGAATTCTAGTTGGTCTTCATAATAAAAACCCAGAGTCAGATATAGGGGTAAATGCTGAAAGAGCAGAGAGACAAAGGAGCAAGCCACTGCCTCTTCTTACCTGGCCAACTCCTCAGCCTGACAGAAGGGCCTGAACTCTGTCTCCGCCCAGTCCCGTCATTTCCTGTTTCCTCCTCCCGGGTACTGGGATTAAAGGTGTGTGCCACCACTGCCTGGGCCTCTATGGCTAGCTAGTGGCTACCTCTGCACTCTGATCTCCAGACAAGCTTTGTTTGTTACAGCACAAGCAAAATATCACCACACATATGGAAAGAATATAAAGAGAAGAGACGCATAATATAAAATACAGGTTTGTGATTAGATAAAAGTGAAACTGCAAAATAAGATTATAAAAAAATTAAATGAATGGTAAGATAATGCAGATTAGGTGATTTGAGTATGAGTGAAATGAAAGCAAGTTAAATTACTGGCAAATAAGTAAAATTCACCCTCTCTATGTGAGTCAGAGGTTTGTATGTTTCAGTCTCTATGGTAACCACTAAAAATAGTGAAAGACTGTATTATAAAAAAAACAGAAGAAAAACTAAATAATTTCAATTATTACTAAAATATGACACGGAAATAGGAAAATGTAAACATATTATTCATAAAAAGTAGAAAAATAACAATAATGAATGTTAATGGTCTAGTTTATTTAAGACAAAACTTGCCATATTTAAAAGTCTATGTGCTAAAAATTTGGTGTGTACCATATGGTGTATAAATATATCTTGATCATAACTTTATATAATATATAGTCCGTCAGTTTTAGATAGTCTAAGTTTTAACTGAAACACCATAGTTTGTAGAATAGAATAACATTTACTTTATCACAAAAATGGGTTGGAAAGCATGTCTTAACCAGTATGCAAAAATTATTGACAGTAAGAAGGGAAAGATAAATAATGTTATATAATATAATTAGAAATTTGTTTATCAAAAATATCAGTAAATGTAGCAAAGTGGTTGCTTTATCTATAAAGTTCTTGACTCACAATATGGAAATAACTCATATAAATAGAAACAACTGTTTTTAAGGGTGTAAGTCTTAAAAAGCATTTCATAAAAATGATAATTAGGTGCCTGGTGAACAATTTCACGAGTCGTCAGGAAAGCATGAGGAAGGCCAGAAAAGGTTGAAAGAGATGAAATGAAGAAACCAAGAGTATCCTTTCTAGGTGCAACAGAAACACATACATGCCCTCTGGAAGATTCTCAAGAAGTGCTGTGCTCCTGTAACGAACACATTTGTAATAACAAGAAGCAATGGAAGCCAAGCATCCGCTTGCAGCAGAACAGATAACGGCAGAGCTGTGCCGTGAAGGGCCAGATGAAGATGACGAAGACCTACTGCTACTGAGGCTGCAGACTAATGCTAAGCACAAGCACAGGATGTATAAAGAAGGAGGGGGAGCTGGTGGTCTAGGACTTCCCTAGGGCCCCTCTTTCTCCTTCTTGTATGTCTGTGTTTCTTAGAAGGCCGCTCTGGGTAGAGTTAAACTGCCTGGCAGAGCTTATCACCGCCTTAAAGGGAACCCATGGCCCTGCTCAGATGGCTGATAATGATGCTAAGGGCCAAAGTCCCTCTCACAGAGCGCTGGGGCAACACTCAGAGCTGGCACCAATAACTCCAGGGATTTAAAACACATGGTGGAAAGGGTCAAGGCTACATCTTCATCTCAGCCAGAAACATTGCAAAATGCTTTTCCAATGCTTGTGTTGACTGGAGTGAGTTCCCAGCCAAAGAGCTCCTAGTGTCTGCTGTCCTGGGTGGTCAGTGCTGTCACCCTCCGGTGGTCATGGCCATCACCTTCAGGTGGTCAATGCTATCGAGCTCTAAGACAAACACAGCTCCATGGCTGAGCTCCTCCAGGGATGGGTGGGGAAGGCACGCTTCCCCAGAGAGCTTCGTTCACCGCTCCCCCAAGGACCCTGCTCTGACACTCTTGCTATCTCGCTAATGTGTTTCGGCCCAGATTCCTAACATCTGCCCAGCTGTGTGCTTTCTGTGACCTCTGGCTGCCAGTCAGATGGCAAAGTGAAAAGCTACGTGACCCTCAGATAAACAAAGCAAGATGGAGGCAATCGCAAAACACAGGCAAATATTTATCATGAGAGCTGCATTTGAACTTTGCTCTTGTGTGGAGCTCCAAGTTTGCTAGCACAACCTGACCCCAGTAACCTTGCACTCAGCTCAGTTTTTGAGATCACTCATGTTGTACAGGTTTCCCACAAGCCCCGTCTGCATCAACAAGCGTTCTTGTGACCCCAAAGCTTTCTCTTTGGGACTCCTCTACAAGAAGCCTAGAATGTCCCCTGGGAAAATTGGTAATAATTTTGCCTCTTCTGTTTTGGACAGCATGCACTTTGGTGCTTTAGTTCTGAAATATATATATTTTAGAAGGACGTGGCAAAGGAGAGTGAGTCAGAACATTTTAAATTTTGAGAGGCTCATACTGTGCGTTGATATAAAATATGGTTTATTTCTTATGCCCACCCCAACTTGATTCATGCAGTGTGGTGCTGAAAAGTAGGTAGGATTATCATAAGAACTATCATCAGAAAGGAAGGGGAGAGGAGAGGGAGACAGGAAGAGAGTAGCAGACAAGGTAGAGCCAGGGAGTGGTTGGTGGAGATAGAGACAGGAAGCACGGAGAATTAAAAGGAGAAGGAGGAGGAGGAGGAGCGCTTGTGATATATTAACCATTTCTCATGAATTATCATTTGTGGTCACCCAACCTTAAAGGTTAGCAGTACTTCCCGTACTTTTGGAGGGAAGGAGAACTCAGATCTGGAGAGATTTGGTAACAACTTCACCAAACACAACCAGGCTGGCATGTTTCATTTTCATCCTAAGGGGGAATTAGAGCCCCCGGTGGAGTTTTAGTTTTGTTTTTAGGTTTTCAATGGTTTGCGTAGATGTAGAAATGACCCGTCTTTATTTTCTGACATATGACTCAAGGGCAGAGTGTTCAGTTAATACCTTATTGGGCTTCTGTGTGTTTAGACGGCTGGAAGGCTGTCACAGTCATGAGGCTGGTAACTGTTTACAGTGGGGTGGAAAGTCCAGGGCTGAGTCCTTGGCTTCTGTCCTGGGTCCTAGAAGATGAGGGAGTCACTGGCTCAATCAATCAATGCGGAGGGGGGAAGCCAGAGGGAGAGGGAGAGGGATTTGGGCTGTGAAGCTTGTTGCATTTGAGCTGATTGGAATCACTGAACAGAGAGCTGGTGGAACCACGAGGTAGGCCAAGTGAACAGCATGCAGCCGCAGTAGCGGGTGTGGACGAAGCTGTGGGCGGGTGAAGAGTGCCCTCAAAGCAGAAAATGTTGAAAATAGAGCTGGAGCCCAGCTACATGAAGAGTCACCTCACAAACAGCTGTGGGGAGTGAGAAGACTGTGGTGCTGAAATCGAGAGAAGTCTGGACCTCAGCTCCAGCGGCCAGTTTCTCTTTCTCTGCCTGTGCTCCTGAGTAAGGCATATTAGAGTCTCAATGAGAAATTCTAAATTGGAGTAGATCTGAAAAGTACCAAGGGACCCTCCATAAGACCCTAATACAACATGCTGCTATGTTGTCTCAATTCCCTGCAGTCTGTGGCCAGGTCTCCCCAAACAGGAAGGCCATTCCTCTTAAACAGAGACTCTGGTGGACCTCAGATTTCTGTTTCCTCTCCAAGTTCCCCCAAGGCCTCCAGCTCTGATTTTCTCAATGACTTAGGTCACTTTCCTTTTAGGAAAATTGAATAAGTAGAACCAAGCAAAACAGCAGACAAAAGGCCCATTGAGATCGTCAGGAACATTAATGGAAGCAATTACCAGGTGGTCATCTGTTTGGGACACTTTTCACAGCCTATGTCATTTTTACAAGAGCCTGGAAGGTAAAGGTTCCCACTTTGCAGAGATAGGCTAAGGTCGTGGTGCCAATTAAAGGAGTCAGAATCCACCTGCAGCCTCCCACCATAGAGGCCTACCCTTCCTCTTCACCACGCCGCCTCCAGCTCTGCGTGAGCCTAAGTGGAGATTCTGGCACTGATGTGTGCTGATGTGTCTCTACACATGCATTCTACCTTTAAGCTGGGTCTACTAATGTGGAGTGGACACAGTGGAGAATGCAGGCAGACCAGAGATGATGAGCTAAGTATGCAAATGATTTCAGATTGTGGTAAATGCTTCGGAGAAAATCAGGCGAGGCGGTATAGAAAATGACCAGGTCCAGGGTTCGTCTACAATTACAGTAGAAGGCCTCTAGGTAACCTCAGTTCTGTATTCAGCTCAATGCACCATCCTGACTGCTCTGGGCTGCATGCATTGCCTGCCACAGACTTGTTAATGCCCTGGCTGACCTGGTGTTTAGGCAGAGGTGTGGTATGCTATCTAAGGACCTGGTGTGTTCTCATATTTACCACAGGGATGAGCAGATTTCGTTTCTGGGGCCAGGTGAACACTGCTGCAGCAGAGGGAACTGACTTGTACCGTGGAGGATGTAATATATAATAATGGCATGTGTTGACGGTAGTGGCTTCCCAGCTCCCGTGTCAAGGACACCTTCAAATCTTCTCAGATATGAGGTACTGCCTAGAACAGAGACAACAATTTGGTAGGTTCGGAGACTAAAAAGATCCAGTGCAACATAGTAAAAGAAAGCAGAAGGGGTGGAGGGAGGGGGAAAGGAGAGGGATTGGGGAGAGAGAGAAAGAGACAGAAAGAGATTCATTAACATGGAGGAGCTACAGATGGTATGGCTCCAACTGCCAAACTGAATGAGACTTGGGAGACAGAGGTCTCATGGCGTAGACCAGAGAGGGAAGAGTTCAGGAATTCCTTCAGATTTTAATCTCCCCGAGGAACTCAGTGAAAATGGCTTCTTCCTTCTGAGGATCATGAAAGGCAAATGAAAGAGGAGAAAAGGCAGAAAAGGAAAGGGAGGGAAAAGAAGACAGGGGGAGAATAGAGGAGAGGAAGGGAAGAGACAGGAAAAGGAAGGAAAGGCAAAGAAAGGGAAGGGAACAGATGTGAAAAGAAGCAGCAAAAATATGAGAAAAAGGAAGACTCTCAAACAAGGTCAAAAGGAAACAGTAGAGGGGAGAGAGAAGCGGAGGAAGAAGAATGGACGGATTTCCCGCAGGTTGGGTTGGGAGGGATCTGGTTTGAGTGGACTGAGTCCTGAGGATTAAAGTGAATCTCTGGGGGCTGGAGCATGGTAGTGTCCCGCAGGAGAGACTCAAGTCTGCTGATGAGGAGAATGAGGTCTCAGAGACTTGGAGCCAATGGGCGATTCAAGCAGAGGCTTCTCTGAGTATGAGTCTCCAGGCTCTGTAGTTCTAGAAAACCCATCATTCCCTGGGGCTAGAAACTTTCCTGACAGGCCAGGCACCCTAGCCCGCCTACCCCAGCACATTCATCTGTGTGAAGATAAGGGACACGGGTCAGGTAGGATTTGAGGATTTATCAAAGGCAAGGACTACTCATCCTCTTCAAAGAGCCAAGCCTGGAAAAGCCACCTTTAGTTCAGAAAGAGCTGTTCTTTTCTCAGATAGCTGTGCCTGTCACCTAAGGGTGGGGTCCCCAGGACTTGAGATCTAAGACTATTGCAGTTAGAGGCAGTGAGCAGACTCTCAGGGCTGCCTTACCATAGGAAAGACACTGCCTGGCATTGGGAGGGGGGACCAGTGACATTGCTACAGGAATCCACGTGCCTGAGCTCCAAATCACAAGGACCACCTGGTAGAAGCGAGTCCGGCACCTCCTGTGGACACTTAGGACCCTGCTTATTGGAGTGTGCTAACATAAGCAGTGTCCAGCCCTGGGGGTGCCCCCACCCCACTCAGCTTCACTCTCAGTGGGATTCCAGCAAGGCCTTGCCTCCATTGCCCTCCAGAACTTTCTCAGGGAGGCATTCTTGGAAAAATGTCCCTGTCTGTACCCGACATGGGAGATGATCAGAAATGGAAAAGGCTAGATGCCCTTGCCTGCTGTCCCCTGAAAGTTCAGATGCAAGGTCCCTTTTCCTTCCTGTTTACCTGCTTCTGACATCTCCCCTTAAACCCTTTCTTCTATCCTTTCTGTGGTCCTACAGCAGTTTAGATGTCTCAGTGCCTCCTGCATGCTGACAGGGATGCCCTTGGGCATCAGATCTTCCCAGGCATTCTTCAGTGGCATGCTGGCCCTGTCTTTCATGGGCTGCTTGTCTTGAGAGAAGCATTCCTCCAGCCACAGTGGGTGTCTGCATAGACTTCCTACTGGCTTTCTCCAGGACCCTCTGAGTGAGGACCTGGAGATCAGTTGTTCTCACTGATGCGGGTCCCTCCCACTTCTCTGTGCTGGGCCCATCAGCATTGCCTCTGAAGCCTGAGCCGATTCTCCCAGATCATTCATTTAATACTGAGCACTTGTTGTCCTTCTAAAGTAGGACCTGCTTAAAACTCAGGGCTGATGTTAGCATCTTTCAATCATCTGTTGACTGCTCAAAGCACACATCTATGGCACCTAAAGGAATCTGACAATACCGGCATAAAGGAAGCACCATGCTCTAGTAAGTTTCCAGTGACGGAACTGGAGTTCCATCTTGAGACACTGGGACTATCTGTAGCAGAAAGAAAAACAACACAGATGAGAACAGAAGTTAATAAAGCAGAAAAAAAGTACCCTAGAGAGGGTAAACAAAAGTGAAGTTGTTTTGAGAGAGACTAAGAAAAATGGTGGCCAGCAGCGGGGCTGCCCGAGGGATCGCTGAGCCCTCTTGATGCTGCCTCATTCAAACGCCATCCAGATGTAGAGCTTAGTTTATCAAAACAGCCCCGAAATCCCTGAAAGACATTCCACCCAGAGGAACCTTCTGGTTCCTTAACATTTGCTTAGCGCTCCTCTGCTGGCGTCTCCTCCCACTGTCCATGGACTCAGGCTCCGAAATCCAATGTACAGGAGGAGGGAGAGAGGGAAGGGGAGGATATGGAGGAGTGGAAGGAGGGGAGGAGGAGATGGAAGAGAAGAGGGAGGAGACAGATGGGAAGACACATAGCAGGATGGGAGGGGGACCAGGCAGGGCTTGAGGACTTGTTAAGACTACCTACCCTTAATGGATTCAAAGATCTCAAATGTTTGGAAGGCAGAGCTCCATTCTCAAGTCCTTAAATGACTTCAGGTCACAAGAGAGGAGACTGTAAATGTTTCACAAGGGCAACAGACATGATACAAGACTGTTCTCAGAAGCCAAGGATATTCAGGGATCCTGCTAATGGAAAAGGGGAATGGGGCCGCACAGTACACAAACCCATTCCCTTTTCTTTCACTTTTTTATTTTTACTTTTTATTTATTGAAAGATTTTTAATGTGTGTATGCATATATATATTTGTATGTGTGTGTACACAATATTTGCATATATAATATATACACTTATGTATTTACATACTTGTATTTATATATTCATATTATATTTGTTTATATATTATATGTATATATTTATATAATATATGTGAACTATATATATTTGTGTGTGTTCACGTGTGTAAAGGTGCACAGGCATGCATACATGTGTAGAGGACAGGGGACAGTCAGGTGAGTCACTACCACCTTACTTTTATGAGACAGTCACTCACTGTCCCAGCTACACAGGCTGGCCAGCAAGCTTCAAGGGCCCTCCTGTCTCTCTCTGCCTTCCCTGTGCTGGACTGGAGGCACACGCTGCTTGCTGTACCTGGCTTTTTTTCTTTTAAACATGTCTCTCTAGCGATCGAACTGAAGTTCTCAGTCTTCTACAATGCTTAACTGATGGAGCTGTCTTTCCAGCCTGTGTTTTCTTGATGGCAGTAAAACATACATAACATGGAATTTATTATCTTTTTTTTCTTTAAAATATTTATCTATCTACCTGTTTATCAGTCTGTCTATCTATTGTGCTTGCGTGCGTGAGTGTGTGTGTGCGTGCAAGTCAAAGGACTATTTTGTGGAATCACTTTTCTCCTTCCAGCTTTATGTGAGTTCTAAGATTAAACTCAGTGGGCAAACATAGTATTGCAAGTGCCTTTACCCGCTCAATCATCTTGCTACCACTCCCCCCTCCTTAGTTTTTGGTAAATATGCAGTTTTCTGGTGTCACATATATTTGCACTGATGGACAGCCAATCTCCAAAACATTCTTACCTGGAAAGTAAAATTCTTTATCTATTAAATCACCCTCCATCCTCCCTCCTCTGCCCACCCAGCTACCATGCTACTTTCTGTTCCCACTTCTTTAGTGATTGTAATTACCTCAGGTGGATAGAATCCCAATCTCAGTCTCTCTCTCTTTCCCCCCTCCCTTTTCTTCTCCTTCTACCTTTCCCCCTCCCTCTCTCTCCCCTGCCTCACACGCCCCTGTGTGTGTGTGTGTGTGTGTGTCTGTCTGTCTGTCAGTCTTTACCTGGCATTGTGTCCTCAAGGTTATTATGATGATTATTGATTGATAAACATTATCACATCCTCAATTTCACATTCTCCATTGAAACACAATGGCTATGACTTAAAGCTATGTAAGTCATTTTTTATCATTGCTATTGCTAAGTGATCGAATTGATAGGGGTTTTCACACTGCTTTCTCCTTCTTCCTCCCCCTCTTCCTTTTTCTCTTTCCCTTTTTCTTTCTGAGGTGTTTGCACTGGGCTCCCTGTGTTCTGAGAACTCACAGATTTCAAGTTTAGGTACTATTTGGTATAACCCAAGTATTTCGAAGCTCTAAGCATCTAGTCTGGCAGCCACTCAGAACCAGCAGGCCAAAGCTTCTGGGCCTGGCATGCTGGACCACGGAGTAGTGCACAACTTAGTCTATGAGCAATTTTATTTGTTCGCGAACTGAAATTTAGGTCTGTGCTATTTTATATCTAGGTAATCCTTAACTTTCTCATGGATTGTATAATGTTTTATTTGAAAATGTGTTGTTTCAAAGGATAAGCCGGAGAACAATACAGACAGCATATGCATAGATGGTTGGCTGTGATGACTGAGCATACATTTATATGTCTCTGAGGCCATAATCCAAACCATAACAAGTCCCAAGTCTGGGAACTGAGGATATGTTTAAATCTTTATATCCTTTTACATGGCTCTCATGGGTAACTCCATATTTTTTGTTGTGTTATTTTTCAAAAAGTACCTTTATATTCATCAACAGTAATACAATTTAGAATCATAAAAACATTAAAAACAAGCATGTTTCCCAGTGTTTTTAAATTCTGGCATGTTATTCTTTGAGATTCAAGGACAATAAATCAACATTTCTAGGTATTCTCAGATTTTTCAAAATTATGGTATTTTACACGTATTTCTAGCAATCTTCTCACTCTATAATTTGAATAGCAAAACTTCTTGTTTGAAGAATAAAATGTCTTAAGTTTAGTGGTATTAAGAAGAGCTCCATCCTCCTGAGATAGTCAATGAAAGCATAATCTGAAACGCAGATCTTCTAGGAAGGTCACGGGCCCTCCTGGAGCCACGCGTGGACCCTGCCTATTTTAGGGTGTGTTTTGCACCGAGAGCATGTTCTGTGAGAGAACATACAAGGCACTCACATGGAGCGTACGGTATAGGTGAACCCATTAGCAGGCATCTTCTCCTCCTCTCTGTTCTCCTCGGCCCACATGTACATTAGTTTATATTAATGCATGTACACATTATATAGGCTGAGGGCCGCATACGAGCAAGAGCAGGCGAGGACTCTCTGTTTTCTGAGACTGGATGTCCCTGCTGAATTTTATACATTCTAATTCCATTCATTTTCCTGCAAATTTTGTGATTTCATTTTTATTTTAAAAACTTTACTTATTTACCTATTTATTTTAATTAAATACAATTTCTTTATTGAATCTTTGGGAATTTCACATCGTGCACCCTAATTCCACTCACTTCCCAGTCCCTCCATGTCCTCTCCTTACCCCTGCAGTGTCCTACAAAAGAAAATTAAAAAAAAATCAAACCAATCCATATCAAAAGAACAAAACAAAAGAAAACAATAACAACAACAACAACAACAAAACAAAAACCCTTCTTTGCTCCTCCATCTTTCCTGCTTCTCCAGCCCCTCTTCATTTGTCCTGGTGGCACTGGAGCCGCAGTGAGTCACACAGTGTACCCTTCTGTCCCACCCGCCTTACTTGCTTATGTCTATTGCAGTGAGTCACTAGTCTAGTTCACGGCCTCTGGTTCACGGCACACCATCATCCCTGGATCCTCGCTGAAACTCCTCCCAGTTATCCTGCCTCCACCAGGCCACGCAGAGTCATGGAGATCCTGAGGGCATTGTTTCTCAGGACCAGTCTCTTCTGGAGCTGCAGCAGGTCCGAGGAGGGGTAGATATTAAGGTGGACCAACCCCAGACCCAACTGTAGGCCTGAGTGGTAGCCGAGCTGGTCAGTCCTGGTCACAGGAGTCACCCCTCTCAGGTGAGGGATGGAGCCAGCTCCCTGCACCCATGCCATCAGGGTCAGTTCTCCCTTGTCCGTGGTGGAAGGTGGGGTCATCTCTCCCGAGTGTGTGGACAAGTAGCTCTCCCTTGAAGGTCTGGACCAGCTCTTTTGCTGCAGTGTCCAGTAAGAGACAGGGCCAGCTATCTCAGGACCAGCGAAGGGAAGAGACAGGCTCAGCATGGCCTTCTGATTTCATCATGCATGGTTCCTATGGCTCTCTGAGGTGATATAGGCCACAGACCTTAACAGACCACAACTTTGATAGGACCACAGACCCAGACATGATCATTGGCAGCATCCTGGGTCAAAATGCCACATGGCCCTAGGTGGCAGTGCAGGTTACCCAGTCTACCATGACCCTGGCCACAGCACAACCCTCAGGCATCAAGATCGCCCCAGGTGGTGGCCCGGACCTGTGACCCTCGTGGCAACAGGAGCCGTGGACATCAACACAGACCCTGGCCACTATAGGGTCACAGACCCAGACATGGCCCTGCTTCACTCATGGCCTGGATGTCACCATGGCACCAGATAGCTGTATGTGACACTTAGGTCTGTATGGCCCCTGGTACAGCATGGCCCTTGGGCACTCACTGGTCCCAGGTAGCTGATCAGAACAGACCCCGGGCAACCATACAGCTCTTGGTTGCAACAGGACCCACAGAGGTCAACTCAGACCCTGGCTGCTGTAGGGCCATGGACTTAGATATGACCCTTGACAGAAGTTTGGGTCTGCATGACATCATGGCCCCTGATGGCAGCACAGGCCACCCAGATTGCCATGGCTCCGGCAGCAGCATGACTCTTGGACACCTACATGGCCATGGGTGTCAGCCCATACACTGGGCATCCTTGCAGCCTTTGGTAGCCATACAGGCCAAGGATGGTGACACAGTCCCTGGCTGGGGTAGGACCATGGACCCAGACATGGCCCTTGGCAGCAGCCCGGGCTTGGACGTCACCCTGGCCTGGGTGGCAAGGTCTCCCATCTCAGCCACACTCTTCACCACCTTCACTCTGTTCTGGCTCTTTCCACATGAACCACGCCGCTTCCCTTTCTCTCCCATTTCTCCTCCACATACTTGCTCGTCATAATGGGACCCACTTGTTGGGCTCCACAAGCTCTGGATGGCTTAAGGATGGCTTGCACCTGCCTGCACATCAGACGGGATGTGAATGTCTTCCTGCCAGCTTGGTCTTGAGGACCCAGATTGGCCTGTGGGGAGTTTGCACCCACCTGAACCATCTGGCATCAGACAGGTCATGGATGATTTAATTTTTCTTTAGGGCTGAATACTATTCCATTTTTAATATGTGCCAGATTTTCATTATCCACTCGCCTGTTGATAGGTAAGTAGGCTGATTCCAATTCTTTGCTACAGTGAATAAAGCAATAGTAGGCATGAGGGTGTAACTATCTCTGAAGATGAGTTGAGTATGGAGTTCTCTGGGTTTATGCTCAAGAGTGGAATAGATGCGTCATATGGGGGCTCTGTGATGTGGGATTCCCCTTTGTATGCTGTGAATAGTGTTGGTTAATAAAGGGTTGTCTTGGGCTTGCACAGGGCAAAATAGAGGTAGGTGGGGAAAACTACAACTGAATGCTGGGAGAAAGAAGGCAGAGTTGAGAGATGCCATGCAGCCACACTGGAGACAGACACCTGAACTTTATCCAGTAAACCACAGCCTCCTGGCAATATACAGATTAATGGAGATGGGTTAATTTAAGATATGAGTTAGCCAGAAATACACTTAAGCTATTGGCCAAACAGTATTGCAAATAATATGGTTTCTGTGTGATTATTTCAGGCTGAGCAGCTGGGAACAAACAAGTGACCTCCTATTACAGTTCTGTTTTTAATTTATGAAGATCCTCCAAACTGATTTCCATACTATGTTAATTTGTACTACACCAGCAGCAAACAAAGATTTCCCTCTCCCCGCTTTCTCTCCAGCATCTGTTGGCAGATTTCTTGGGTAGCTATTCTGAACAGAGTGAGACTTTTGTTGTTAATATTTTAAACTTGATTTTGGTATTAGAATAATAGTGACTTCGCTGATTGGTCTTGTAGTGTTCCTTCACACTGTGTGCTGTGGAACGAGTTAAGAATTAGGAGCTCTTCCATGAAAATTTGATAGAATTCAATGTAGACTCCATCCAGTCCTGAGCTTTTCTTTGAAGGAAGAACTTTGACTACAGCTTCACTCTCATGACATAGAATAGTTCTCTTTCGGTTGCTTAGGGCTCCTGGTTTTAATTTTGGTAGATGATATACACATAGAAGTTCTTTGGTTTCCTCTAGCTTTTCTTGCACTTTAGAGGATAAGTTTAAAACTTAACCTTTAGCAATGGTCTGTGTTCATTGGGATCCCTGTAATGACATCCTTTGACCTCCAGCTTTGTTCATTAGTGTCTTCTCCCTCTTTTTCATCTGATGGTCTAGGGGTTAATTTTTTTCAGAGCCCAACTCTTGGGTTGGTTTTGTGTATTGTTCTATCTGTCTCTCTATATCCAGTCTTCATTATTTCATGCCATATATTGGAATTCCGACTGGCCTACTTGTTTTTTTTTTCAGGAATCTTTAAATGCATCATTAGGTTATTTATTTGCTATCTCTGAGATATTTTAGATTTATTTATTTTTATCTTATGTATATGGACATTTTGCCTGCATTTATCTGTACACCCACGGAGGCCAGAAGAGGAAGTGTGGTCTCTGTAACGAGAGTTACAAGTAGTTGTGAGCTGCCATGTGGGTGATGGGAATTAAATCTGGAAGAGCAGTCAGTGCTCTTAACCACTGAGCCATCTTTCTAGGACCTCTCAGAGATTTTACTGTGAGTACTTATTGTTATAACTCTTTCTCTTAGGACTGCCTTGGCAGAATCCCAGTGGTTCTGACAGGCTGTGCGCTCATTCTCATTTGCCTCTAGGGATCTTTTAATTTCCACTCTGATTTCCTGGATGACCCACTACACAATTCAAAAATGTATTGTTTAGTCTACAAGTATTTTTGTGGTTTCTGTAATCATTCTTGTTAATTTCTACTTTTATTAAATTGTGATATGCTGACTGGAGTTTCTGCAAATTTATTGTATCTGTTGAGACACTTGTGTCCTTTGATATTATCAACTCTGGAGAAGTTGACATGTAAAGTTGAGAGGAAAAAATGTGTATTCCCTATCTGTTGGGTAGAGTATTCTGTATATAATTTAAGTTCAGTTGATCCATTGTCTGTTTTAGCTCTGAAATTTTATTGCTTGTTTTAAGTTTGGAAGATCTATCTAAACATTAAAGTAGAGTACTTAAGTCCTCACTATTATTGTATAGGATTTATGTGGCTGTGTAGTGTTTGTTTTATGAAATTAGCAGCTCCAACATTCAGTGCATAAATGTAGACATATGTTATGTTGAATACATAACATGACAATTGTTATGTCTTTTTGGTGAATTTCTACTTTTTAAATATGAATATTCTGCCCAACAGTTAGGGAATATACTTGTTTTTCTCAGCCTCACACATTCCTTTTATCTCTTCTAACTAGTTTTGATTTGAAGCTTACTTTATCTGATATAAAAATAGTTATACCTGCTTGTTTACAGTATCAATTTTCTTGGTAGTTTGTTTTCCAATCTTTGATATGGAGGATGTGTGTGTATGTATTGTTTCTTGCTGACAACATATAGTTTGTTCTAGTTTTTTAATCCAATCTATTAGTCCACATCTTTTTAGTGCTAAGTTGAGATTGTTTACATTTAAATTTATTATGGAAATGGATTTGCTACTTTCTATAAATTTCTTTGATGCTGTTCTATTTGGTATTTCTTTTTCCTTTCCCATATTAGTTTTTAGGGTTCACCAATTTATTGCCTTGTTTATAGATGTTTCTTTCCTGGGTCCTGGGTTTATGGAGTGTACACTTTCAGGTATCCTGGTGAAGGAGGCTATCTTTCTTCCTCCACCTTATAAAGAATTCCATTAAGGATTTTCTTCAGAGTTTGCTCGGTTGTTGTGAATTAAATTAATTTGTGTCTATTTTAAAGTCTTTAAATTTTGTGTAATTTTGAAAGATACTTTTCCTGAGTATAACATTCTTGGTTCTTAGTTATTTACTTTCAGAGGTTAGAATATTTTATTTCATATTTTTTCTGGCTTTTATGCTTGTTGATAAAAAGTTTGAGGTAATTCTAGTACTTCTGTTTTTTTGTGTGTGAGCTGATATTTTATTCTTGTTTCTCTTTTAGGATTGTTTATTTTGTATTTTTGCCATTCTATTGTGACATGTAATAGGGTTTATTCTCTTATCATATCTGTTTGAACTTCTGTATACCTCTTGTGTTTGGATATATAATTCTTCTATGTTTGGGAAGTTTTCTGTTATACTTTCATGGAATTATCTGCTTCATTTGATTTTATCTCTGCTCCTACTTCAATTACTTACTCTTGGGGTTGGCCTCTTGAATGTATCCCAAACTCCACGGAAATATCATCCATGATTCTAATTTTCTTGTATAGTCCTGTTTGTATTCTTGTTTTGATTCTGTGTAATCCTATCTCTGAATGATGATTTTTAATGTGTTTTTTTTTATTTAAAGTACCATTTCTTCTATTTCAAGTATCTCTGGTTCTCTTTCAGCGTTTCTGACTCTGTGCTGCACTGTCCCTTCATATTCTCTCCAATTTGCCCACCAGTCCATTCATCTTGAAGACTGTTATATGAAGGACTTAGATAGATTTCCTTGACTTGAGCACCTGTTTCTTTGACTCTTCTATATGACCATTATTTCTCTTTAAAACTAAGATTCTAAATTATTTCTCAGAAATTTCACTTATCTCTGTAGTTTGGGGTTCTTATACAGGGGAACCAGTTGGTTGAGGTGTGTCACAGGTGGGGGTCATGCCATAATTGTGTCAAAATCTCTCTTTGCTGTGTTGTATGCAACTGTTGGAGTGGATTTACTCATTCACAATATGCAGAAAGAATTGTTTTGCATATTAAAACTACTGAATTTATACCAGATGATGTAAAATAGGCTTTATTATTTATATAATCAAGATATAAGCAGGAATAGGCTTTGTCCCATACATACATATATATATATATATATATATGTATGTATGTATAACACACACCCAATTCCATATGGGTCTGCCAGGTCCTCTAGCACAAGGCAATGCAGAAATTGATTATTGATTGAAAATGTGCTAAAGGACTTAAAATTTCATTTATAAACATCAATAGCAAAGGTTTAAAAAAAGTTTCCTATTATGTAACAACAAGCTAAGGATATTATAAGGAGATGTACTATTTGTTCTTTATATAACCAAACACAGTTACATGCAAGGAGTAACTAAAAGGGTACTCGGAAAAAAATTAAATCTGACAGATTGATGTATCCCACTTTGCAGAATTTGGAAAATTAAAATATGTACACCACATTGACACCTATTTAGGTTTTCAATAGGCAACTGCTTTGAGCTCAAAAAAAGCCTGATTCAATAATTATGCTTTTATTAGAAGTTATGGCCATCATGGGTATACCTGCACAGATAAAGACAGATAATGGTCCAACATATGTCTCTAAAGAATAAAACTCTTCTTTTTTGCTTATAAGAATATAAATCATATTGCAGGTATACCAAACAATCTTATATGAACATAATATCCAGCAGACTTTTCCATGAAGCAAGAAATCTAAAAGACTGATTAGCCTCTATTGGCAGTTTGTCAGTCACTTTCTTCTGCGTCTTGAAGAATGTCTGGCACACTCTTTCATAAAGCGGGAATCCTGAAGGACTGTCTCACCTTCTTTAGACAACCTCAGCAATAATTTTTCTGTGGGTCCTGAATGTCCAGTTTATATAGCATAGCATTAAACAGTTCAGGCAAGAGCAGTTTCTTGCCCAAATGGCTACCTTGTCACATTGAAGGCAAATTCCATAATGAGTTTCTTTAATGCCCATCAGCCTCCCTGAAGTAATTGGTGTTGCCAGAAGCAGACATTTCTCACTGTCAAGAAAAGTCTAAGTTTTTAAAATATTTTATATGCCATATTTTTAATAAATCTTTGAAAGATTTGAAGAATACATATCCATCTCAAATATATCTCTGTACATGTAGAAAACCTAACATGACTACAAGTTTAACTATTATAGATGACTACCTATTAACCCATATTTTTTAATCATACATTATATTTTTAAATGAGTTACATAAACACAATACTTTAATAAAGAGCAGAAATATACATATAACAAAATTGGCCTTAAATTTGCTTTAATAAACCCAGATCCATAACAATGCAAAGATTCATCTTTATAGCATATCCCCCTTTAAATGTAAACAAACATTTATAAATAATCATTTAGGGAATTTGGGCATTGTTTTTTAGACTACTTTTTATTGGATGGGAACACTGTTAATTAGGTCTTTCATGTGGCATCCTGTGTGGTAGGTCCATCTTAGCCTGAAATCCTGAAGCTGTCATGGATGTTACACCATCTGGGCCATTGTGTTAGGGGGGTCTTCTTTGATCAAACTATGTTAACTGGTAAGGAATCCACAGCCTTCTATCCTCTGTGGAAACAAAAAGAACCTCTTTTTCCAAATAATGTATCCTTAGACCTAAATTGTGAAGTCAAGATACCTTTAAAATATCTATGTTGGTTTAGCTTAGCAGCCTGAGAATCAAATATCTTTCTGCAGTCAAAAAATTTAAAGAAAGCACAATAATGTATATAACCCAGACTCTCTGTGTATATTTTGTCTTTGAGTGACTTATTTTTCTTTACTTTTTTAATACATGACTGTACTCTGTCTCTTTAAAGACTTTTTTGTATTTTTTCTATACTCCCCCCCCCTCTCTCTAGCCTGTGTACATTTACCCAACACTGACCATTGAGAGGTCTTTTTCACCTGAATCTGTCTTTAATGCATGTGTACCAGGAGCACCCTTTTTTAAAAATGCTATGCAGGCATGTCTAGAACAAATTCTGCAGCCCTACCTGCTTGCTTTGCCCAGTCCAACATGGCGGAGGCATGTTTACTGCCTCTGAGAGTCATGCATACCATTCTAGCTCCAGAGTCACAGCAGGTCTATGTTACCATTAAGCAATTTGTAACATGTTGCTCACAGACCCCACATAAGTGCTCCGCCTCTTGAAAGAGCCAGAGCTGTTTGTGCAACTAGCATGAATCAGGAAGTTCTCCCCTAAAGAAGCCATGCAGCCTTCACTTCCAATGCTGAGTCAGGAAAACCTCTCTTAAAGGAGTCACAGTGTGCCTGTTTGCCGTCAGTAAGCAGAGCCCATCCGAGAAAAAAAAAATGCGGCTACCAAGAAGCTGTGTTAAACTCTGTTTTATTTGTGTCTTGAATTTCTTTTTTAAGCTTTCTAGGGTTTTATGTAAATGTAGTCAGCCCCACATTGGGCACCAATTTGTAGATGGAGATGACTGCTTGTTTGTTTCCAGCCACCCAAACCCAAAATAATCAGATAGATGCTATATCAATTACAACATTGCTTGGATTATTAGCTCAGGCTTCTTATTAACCCATTTCTATTATTTTACATTTTACCACAAGGCTTGTGGTTTACTGGTAAGGTTCCAGGGCATCTGTCTCCATGGGCACATACATAGTATATTTTGCTCTTCTATCTCTGCTTGGAATTCATTCCTTGCTCTATTCACCCTCCAGCACCCCTGTCCCTCCAGCACCTCTGCCCCTCCAGCACCCCTGCCCCTCCAGCATCCCTGCCCCTGCTGCCCAAAACATAGAATCAAGTCTGACTTTTCTATTAGTAATTTGAATTTCCCCTTCAGGGCCTAAGATCTTCAGTCTAGCAAATTAGAACTCCATTGCTTATTTATTAATCAAAAAGTCAATTAGGCAGAAAATACACAAAAACAATTTTTGGGTATTTATTTTATTTCATTTTTTAAAAATAAACATGAACATCTCACGAATCTTTTGACACAAAGCCACAGCCTCCTGCTGGGTTGTGGGTCCTTGTGGAGGTCCCACAGTGTCTTTCTCACAAGTGATATGTACAGCATGTCTCCACAAATCCCGCAGTTGGTTGATTGAAAAGACTTGGGATTCTGACTGTGGTCTTCAAATGGACTTCTATCACTTTGTTTCCTCGGTCTTTGATAGCTTCTCAAAAGCAATGCAGTGGTGTTTGATACTGGTCCACCTTCAGCGTCTCTTCACACTAGAATTGAGTTTCTTATTTGTTTGTTTGTTTCATAAATATCAAGGGGGTTGGTGCCCATACTTAATTAATTTTGATAAATCTACTTAACTTTAATAACTGACAAAAATCCCAGCTGTATGCTGATTTGGGGGAAGTGGATGATGGTACTGGTGAACCTTTGTTTCTCTAAGGGAAGTTGGGACTGCAAAGCTTTGGAGCAGGCGCTCTACATGTGCCAGTGGTCACCCCCTGTGAGGAAACACTCAAGATGGTGGTCATAAAGAAGGAAGGAAAGATTTGTCATTGGAGAGATTTCCAGAGGTTTCAGTCCACAGTCACTCTTTCTTGAAGGTTTGGGGCCTATGATGATCTAGAATACCAGTGCACATGTGCACAGCGAGGGAACACAGAAAGGCAGAGAGAGGGAAGGGGGAGGGAGTGGAGAGAGGCAGAAAGAGAGACAGAGACACACAGAGAGACAGAAAGAGACTCAGAGAGAATGAGTGAGTGAATGAATGGATGAATGAATGAGAAAAGGGACCAGGAACAAGACAGTCCCCAAGGGCAGGCTCCTAAGTTTCAAGAATTTTCCAACCCTTAGTTTCCAAGTCATCCCAATATCACATAGTTGGAATCCCATCAATAAGATAATCCACTGGTGGGCAGGGTCCTTATGGTCCATCTAATCAGTTCGCCAAATCTTATCTGTAAACATTGCAGTGCAGGAGGCCAGCCCTTCCACACAAGAGCCCTTCAGGGAACATTTCAGATCAGCCCAGCATACCTTCTGTGTGTTTGTCGGGTGGGGGTGTGGGAAGGACATCCAGGCCAAGGAAGGGAGCACTGACGAAGGGGCAACTGAGAAGTCTGCTGGTATCCATGCTGAGTCTCTTCTTGGGCTGACCTTCCCACTGGTTCATCTTCTTTAGTGCTCCAATACAGTGGTTCTCAGCCTTTCCAATGCACTTTAATACAGTTCCTAGTACACTTTAATATAGTTCCTCATGCTGTGGTGATTGCTGCTTCATTACTGTAATTTTGCTACTGTTATGAATCATAATGTAAATACCTGTGTCTTTCAATGGTCTTAGGTGACCTCTGTGAAAGGGTCATTTGACACCCCCCCCCCAAAGGGGTCACAACCCACAGACTGGGAACCACTGCTCTAATACCTCTTTGTTTACAGTCCTCTCTCTTACCAGGATGACTTTTTAGATACATAAGTTGTAATCAAAACCTTCCAGTATCCCAGATCTTAAGATACCGTATTGCAATTGCTTTTCCACTTGTTACCCACCATTACTAATTATCATTTCCTCCTAGTCAGGTCTAAGCCTTACTTGCCACCGCTTACCAAGAGCCCATCCCCGTGTCTACTCCAGAATAAACAGAGATGTGTAATGTCAGGAAAGACAGCTCTGCAGTGGAGGGGGTCCTACTCTGCTCTGAAAATATGAACAAGTGTTGGACCTAAACAAAGATCTCAAATCACGTCCTTGAACTGACAACTTTAAGTCCACTCTGCTTGCTCCAGTGCCCTGTGCCCTTCAACCTAGAAACACACTGCTGCTTTCCATGGTTGTTCCAAACATTCTCACTGGGGTTCAGTGAGTTTTCCTTTTGCTTTGAAACTGGCTGTGTATCTTGCTGATGAGGCTACCAGATCCTCCCTTGAGTGCTATTGTGCTCCTCAATCCCTGGATGTCTGGATTGAACCATGGCTCCCGGCTCCTCCAGATCTAGTATGGTTTGTTCTGGCTTCGTGACCAAAACTCCACTTGTAGCTGACCTGACTAACAGGATCTGGGAGAGGCTGGCTGTAAATGTGCCAAGGAAATCTTCAACAGCACATTCCTGGCAAGCGCGTGCAAGGGTCCCCAAAGTCAGCCTGTATTCTGTGACATCTTCCCAGAGTGAGGACCCTTCATTTTCCGGGGCCCCTCTTGAATCTCAAACACAAAGCCCTAGGGTAACCAAATATGCATTTTAAATTCCCTGTATCATATCTACCAGAAAGTTAAAAAAAAATGTTTGCTAAAATATAGACACCCATTTCTTGCCCTGTAATCTGAGGGTCCTCATAGTAGACTTTCAGTTCTTTACCAAGCAGGAGCACTGTAGGTAATTTTCACATGAACTGTAGAAAATGTGGTCTATTATTTTATGCAAGATAGTGGCTTATAATGAAGATCAAGGCTAAAAATCCACATTTCTGTACAATTCAGGTGTCTCAGTGAATGCAAACTATAGCCTCAAACTTATCATGTTCCCAATTACTCAGTTCAATTACCCACCAATTTGTGTGTGACCATCACATACCATGTGATTCCAATATACATTGCTCTGAATTTCATAGGTTGATTACTTTGCTTAGGATGTTGGCCTTGGAGCAGTTTTAAAATAGCTGTCTTGTAATATGATCAGGTGTGAACATCTGGCAAATATTTTAAGTTTCTAATTGTTAGTGGTCATGCAAATAAATTGTAGTTAATGAAGTCAAGCCAAGAGTCCCATTCCCATTTGCATTCTGTGTATATTTCAAGGCAACCTACTAACACTCAACTGAAGAAGTTTTGCCCTGGGCAATTGAGAAAGGACATACCTTGGGGAAGGAATCAAGCTTGAATAACTCTCCAAGAAAGGAAATGCAACCCAATCCTCCTGATTGCTGCTTGAAACACAATTCCAAACAAAACATAATGCAACACACACACCCCCCCCCACACACACACATACACACACACACACACACACAAATGCATGCACACACCAACAACAATAGCTTCCACAGGCAAGAGCACACACCATTAAACGCAGTAGAGAATTCTGACTTTTAGAACAGATAGATGCTTGTTTTTTCAGTTGGGATCTCTTGTGCTCTCAAGACTGAGTGAGCAGAACTAAAGTTTGCTTGAATGGCACCCATAGATTCACCCTCGCACCACTGTGACCATCAGGACCCTGTCCCATTAGAACAACTATGGAGACAACAAAGACCTCGAGAGAAGCAAGGCCTTGAGCTGTTATGAATTTGAAACAACAGAACAGACACACCCTTAAGAGCACTCTTGTTTTCTTGTATACTGTCAGCATCTGCTCAGAGTACCTGATCATAGGATGCTCTTAAAATTACAGCATATTGATAAAGTATCAATAGCAACAAATGAGATAGACCACATACTTGTTATAAAATAGAAAATATCAAGATTTTAATTTGGGGGATCTCCAAAAAGCAAAACACCACACTAATAGAAATAGATTTTCCATGATTTAGTCTTTGGGGATGCTTGTTCTATGACTGTTTGTTCTTCATCTTCCTCTTCTCAATCCAGCAATTAGTCAGCACTGGTGATGGTCTAAACCGATCTTCTGTGGGTGGTTCAGCTGGGTGGATGGAAAAGGCCTGGTTCGTCTCATCTCTCTATGTGGAGTCAGACTTTATTGCCTAATGTGAGATGGATACTGTGTAGTATCTGCGTTCGCGGAATGCCCTCAAAAATTCATTCTTACCCCTCAATTTCCAAGCTTCCCTTTTACCAGTTCTCTGCTTTGAGACCCCCAGCCATGTCCAGCAGACTCCTTTCCCTGTAGCTCCCAGTATTGAATTGCTACCACTCTAGGAGACAGCTGTAGTGGTAGCAGGAGTCCATTTCTGCCCTGTGTCAGGTGGCCTGGGCCTCGGCCATGTCGCATAGGGTGCTGGGGAAAGGGACAACTTGCTGGATATGCATCCTGAGACTTGAGGGGTGGAGAGAGATAAAGGGAAAGGTGCTCTTTCTGGGCCTCACTCCCTGTTTCTTAAAATCATTAATTAAGCACACTTCAGACTGTAAGGATTGATTTTCATTTTGTAAAAGATACTTAGGACCACATACAGCTCCAAGAGATCACACAAAGAAATCTCCATTCTCACACTCGGTAGCAGCCTGCATAGAAGAGTGCACTGTCACAATCCGAAGACTGACATTCATGTATCCACGGCCCCATTTAGACTTTCCTAGTTTTGCACGTGTACTGTATGTGTATATGTGCAAGCATATCGTTACAAATATGCCATGTGTCACTCTTCAGCATGACCACCATGGCCACAAGAGTCCCTGTGTTAACACCTGAAATTGTATATTTCTCCAAAGTGTGTACAGGTGAGCTCTAAGAGGCACTGAGCATGACTGATCATGGCTGTGGCCTGGCAAGCAGTCTGTGCTGCAGAAGGAGTGACGGGCTATGTCCCACCACCGGGCTAGCTTTACATCCGAAATAATTTCATGGAAACTGTATTCATTTAAACACTGCCTGGCCCGTTAGCTCTAGCCTCTTATTGCCTAACTCTCACATCTTGATTAACCCATTTCTAGTAATCTGTGTACCACCATGAAGTGGTGGCTTACTGGGAAGATTCTAACCTGTATCCATCTCGGAGAGAAGAGCTCTGGCGTATATCTCATTGCCTTCTTCCCAGCATTCTATTCTTTCTACTCTGCCCACCTAATTTTCTGCCCTATTAAAAGGCCAAGGCAGTCTTTTCATTAACCAATGAAAGTAACACATAGACAGATGACCCTCCTATATCACTGTGCTCCATCAACCCAAGGTTTATTGTCTCCCCCAGGTGAGGATGGTGAGAGATGGGCGGGCCTTCAGTGTCGGCTTAGAGAGCACAGTTCTTTCTGTTTGACATGAGTGCCTTTGTAAAAGGAATCCCAGGGTACTGCTTCATTTCTACCATGTAAGGACAGTCAGGAACCAGTGGAAACAGGAAGGGGGCCTTCGATAGACACCATCTTTGCTGGTGCCTTCATCTTGGGCCCCCAGTCAAAGAAACTTATGGTGTTAGCTACTGGTGAACTTCCTAGACTATGGTATTTTTTGTTGTTGTTAGAGTAGCCTGAGCAGACTAGCATAGCACAAAGCATAACCTGTCTCTTAGACAGAATACTTGGAGTAGGGGAGGGGATTGGTAGTTGCCCTGCCTCTCGATACCTTACAAACAGGGCACAGGCAAGAGATAGGTTGGCTTTGGCTGTGGCTCCCACCCTTAATCAGAGTCTTCAATGTGCCACCGTCTGTATTTTGATTATGGAAACATCACTTGTCTTCCTACAGTGTCTCCAGATTCTAAAGTGGGAGTGAGGCCACACAGTGCATCAGAACAAGGACCTTGAAAGCTTCCTGGTCGTGTGGGGCAAACAGGGGCTCGCTGCTGTGAAGCCATGCTGGCTCATCTTGAAGGCGCAGCGTAGGGCCTTCCGCAGGTCCCTCAAGGGCTTTCATTTTCTTTCTACATGAGGAAGAAGAAGAAGAAGAAGAAGAAGAAGAAGAAGAAGAAGAAGAAGAAGAAGAAGAGGAGGAGGAGGAGGAGGAGGAGGAGGAGGAGGAGGAGGGGAGAGGAGGAGGAAGAGGAGGAGGAGGAGGAGGAGAAGAAGAAGAGGAGGAGGAGGAGGAGGAGGAGGAGGAAGGAGAGAGAGAAAGAGAGAGAAAGAGAGAGAGAGAAAGAAAGAAAGAAAGGAAAGAAGGAAGGAAGGAAGGAAGGAAGGAAGGAAGGAAGGAAGGAAGGAAGGAAGGAAGGAAGAAAAGCATGCCTTGGTCACTCTGCCACTAGCTAGCTGCAGGTTTTCCCCATGGGCTGAGCCAGGGCCTTCAAAACATTCCAGACAACTGACAAAGGTGTTTGGGCCATTGCCCAAACGCTGAAAGCAGCTGGTGCCATCACCAAATCCAAGTTCTGCACACGCCCATGTGAACTCCAGCTCTGATCTCTTTCTATAGGCAATCCAGAGCATCCCTTTTCTCTTACTGTCTGTCCACTGTGAGGATAAGACACAGCAGTGTATGGCTTCCCCCAACAGATTCTCATCACCTTTGTGTTTAGCACTTCTATCCTCGAATTCCAATGGATCCCATTTGTAGAAAGTCCACTGCCAACATTGGAGCTAACTTTAGCTGCAGATCTGGATTTGAGAGAAGTACCGCTTTCTGCAGATTGGCGTTGGTATCTCGGACCCCTTGCTCTTAGAGGATAGGCACAGGAGTCATAGACCATGTGGAATCAACCGGGTGATCGGTTTGGCTTCACGTGGATACATTTTCAAGTTGACCCAAAGCTTCTTCAAGAATTAATGAGGCTGGAGAGTCCTTCGAGGCATTGGAGAAGGGGGTAGATAAAACAGGTCACCTCTGGACTTGACAATGTGAATTTGGGGAACGACCAACAGCCTTTGAGGCTTGGCCACTCGGATCATGAACACATTGTGATTCCTGCAGTCACTTCCTTAGCACACCACAGGTTTGGTTCTCTGGACAGGAAGTACCCCAGCATATTCTCTGACTTCATAGATCTTGATAGGGTGTTAAGCATTTGGTTTCCATTATTGCCTTAGAAGGTATGACATCTTTAAATTCTAGGAAACTTCAAAAAATGGCATGGTTGCCGGGCGATGGTGGCTCACGCCTTTAATCCCAGCACTCGGGAGGCAGAGGCAGGTGGATCTCTGGGAGTTCGAGGCCAGCCTGGTCTACAAGAGCTAGTTCCGGGACAGGCACCAAAGCTACAGAGAAACCTTGTCTCGAAAAACCAAAAAATAAAAAAATAAAAAAAAATGGCATGGTTATCCACAACACAGGTTCAGAATGCCAAGATCTGTGAATTTATACCAAAATCCAAGAGATCCATTGCCTACCCGGGTGAGGCTTTGCCAGGTCCCCAACACTGTTTTTTCTCCCAGCTTTCTGGACACACGGTCCCAGTTGCGCAGGAGTGTGTCCCTGGTGCTTTCTGTACACCTGCCAAAGTGGAAAGAACAAGATCCAGGCAGGTCCCAGTCAGATGAGAGAAGCGATTGAGCTTGGGTTAGATTAGATCCAGGCACATCTCATGTTTAGTGCTAATGATTTACAGAAGCAAGAGTTGACGAGGGAGCTGGACTGTGTCACTGTGTGCTTCTGGCCACTGACAGCTCAGGATGAACTGACCTGAAATCATAATAGTCGTGGCCCTAGCTTTGTTTCGTCTGGAGTGGCATAGCACATGGATTTGCTGCTGCTCAGAAAGACAGCTTCTCCCTGCTCTGTAGATGGAGAAGAGGGAGCCCGAAGAATCCTTTGTTCCCAGCTTCTCATAGGGCTGGCAGAGGTTTCCATTGGGCAGTAAGAAGGAAAGTTCTGAAGCCAAGTCTTGTTCATTCATTCTTCTGGGCGCAGGGTATAGCCCAGGCATCCAGCCCCTTTGGGCCCTAGGGATTCTCAACACTATCTGGAAACTTCCAGAGGGTGTGGCGCTGACAAAGGAGGGAGGATGCAGAGATGCTATGATTTTCCCATGCTGAATTCACAGCTTGGAGTGGTGGTGGTGGGGGGGGTGTACAAAAACAGCCTCGCATCATGAGTTTCCCTTCCTATTGTGAAATGGCTTCAATTAAGCCATGGCACTCGAACCAAGGCTAGGAGGTCTCAGCCTTGTTCTTCTTACTCATCATGCCCGCTTCAGTTCGCATTCCATGTACCATGGCACAAGCAAGGGCAGTCAGGAAGAGAAAAGCAAGGAGACCACAGAAGGATAGCCAGATGGTAAGCTCGGCTCTCAGTGTGGAGCTAAGGACAAATCAGAACGAGGGAAGACGCTGGGAAGACTTTGGAATGAACCAGGAAGCAGCAGGGCTCCAGGGAATGGGCTGGTTCTTTGGCAATATGGCTTGTCACCTCCCACAGAAGAGGGACAGGAGCCAGTGGTGACCACAGCATAACTGAGAATGTGACAAAGGCCCAGATGAGATCTCTGTCTTTGAGCCCAGGAAGACAGCGCTGTTGTTGAAATTTTTCTTCCCATGTTGCAATGCAGCATTTTCCCACTGTCAACAATTGCTTCCCTGAAGCATTAGACAGTGCATGTGTTCGTACTGCATAGCCTCCGACTATAGCATCTCCCGTCAGCAAGCACATGTCGCCGCACGTGAGTTCATGGGCTAGGGACCTGGAAGCAGTCAGGCTGAGCGACTGTGGGTCAGGGCCTGTGTGGGGATGCAGGGAGGATAGGTAATGAAAAGACGTAGTTAATCTGCGGACTTAGCAGGGCTTATAGAACTTGTTTTCTGGAAGCTTCTCATATGGTTTTTGATTAGAGGTACTCTCCAGAAGGCTGCTTGGATGTCATCAGTGTATGGCATCTATTTTTCTTGAGAGTTGGAGATCTTGGTGACTTACTGTGGCAAACAGAATTCCAATATAACGCCCTATACTCAAGGAGAGGTTATTTTGGTAGGCAACCCTTTGGCATGAGCTAGGAGAATTTGAAGGTAGAAGCACTAGTTCAATAAACAAAGTCAATGAAGTGGTTGGGGCTCAGTTCTCAAGGTCCCAAGGACAGGTTCTGAGAGCTGAGAGGTCTTGCAGCTGCCAGCCTATAACTCTAGGACCCGAATTCTACCAATAATTCAAGCTAGATACAGAGGAGACCCCAGTCCAAGTCATCACCTGGTTTTCAGTCTTGTGAGTCTCTGGGTAGAAGACTTGGTTATATGGTGCCTGAATCTCTGGCTCACAGAACTGTGAGATAACCCCTTAGTGTTGTTTGTGGCAAAATAACTGTGAGATAACCCCTTAGTGTTGTTCGTGGTAAGATAACTGTGAAATAACCCCTTAGTGTTGTTCGTGGTAAGATAACTGTGAGATAACCCCTTAGTGTTGTTTGTGGTAAGTGAATGGCAATTCTTTAAGTGGCTTTGATCACCATCCAGATTACATTCACTCCTCCTCCTTTCCTTATCTGGCCAAAGTATGTTACTACGAAGTCCATCCACGTAGCACGATTAATAAAAAACCCTGTAGCACGATCAATAAAAACCCAGAGACAGATATTGCAGTTCAACCTAAAGAACAGAAAAGCAAAGCAGCCAAGCCTCTAGAGAGCTCTTAGCTCTAAGGAGTCCTCAGACTGAAAGAGCATGAGTTCCGGTCTCATCCTGCCTGCCTTATATTCCTCTCTAGTGCGGGGAATAAAAGCTTGTGATTCCCTAGTGCTGGGATTAAAGGTGTGAGCCAACACGGCCTGGCTTCTAGTGACTTAGTTTTACCTTCTGGTCTTCAGGCAATCTTTGTTTATTAAAACACAAATGAAATATCACCCCATGCTCATCTACCATTTGAAGGGAGTGTTCCAAAATTTTGATCCAGCAGAGTCCAGTAATGAATGTCCCAGGGCTGTGCAGATACATCCGAGGCAGACGAGGCCAGGGGCTGATGCTTTTACCATCCAGGACCAACTCACAAGAGTCAACTAGGGAGGCTTAGGTAAAGCATGCGAGAGTTTCCTTTTAGAAAGTGACAATCCCAGCTAGAGTGTGGCAGGTTGCTGCTTTCTACCTCCTTTTGATGTCCTCCAGTGAGTCATCTACAGGCTAACTGTAGAAATAGAGGGACATGGAGCAATTTCTGTCTTTAATTGGAGAGTTACAATGTGTTAATCAGGCCCAGTCTGAACCTTGGGAAGTGCTAAATTTGGGAATGGTTAGTATCTTCCGGAAGGGGTCGCGTTACGGAGACTTGGGTGGAGTTTAGATGACAGACCACAGGCAAAATCTTTTGGAATGTTTTTAAGAAGACAAAGTTCACTGTCCCCAAACCGATGGGCCATTTCTGTGCTCTAAAATGACTTGTGGATTTTGGCAAACCCCTCTGCAATGCTCACCTTCTTGTTAACCCTTAAAGCAACCAATAGCTCTTAGGATTTCTCTAGACCATTAGAGGTCAACCTGCCAAGGCACAAATGATGCCTGGGAATTCTTTTAATTCTCACAAAATTTCAAATTATATAGCTATGCAGATTAAACAATAGATATGGCCTCTCCCCTTATGCTCTTGTCTAGCTCCTTGGGGCTAAATTCTGAGCTCAAATGATCCCTGTGGTCTGGGTGGGGGACAGTAGCCCAAAGAAACCTTCTCTGTTGTGAGCAGAGGAAGCCCATACACCTGAGGCTTTATCTTCCCAAGCAACGGAGAAAAGACGGGAACATGCAAACTGGGTAATTTAAGAATATGTCAGCAATCTGGCAAAAAAGGCAGGAGTCAAAAGCCATGTGAGTTCATAAATAAGCTACAGATCCTGTCTGGATTCAATCAAAATACCCAAAGGCCTTTGCCTATTGACACCAGGCTTGGAGTGTTTCAGTTGGTTCTGGTGGCCCTCTGGGAGCCTAGTAGATGGAAGAGCAAATGTGTGCAGACTGATGTAGGGCTGGATGAGGACCCCGAAAAAAAGCTCCCAGAGGGCCTCAGAGGGCCTGAGAGGTGGAGGTGTGAAGCAGAAGGAAGCAGACCACCTCTTGGGTCTGTGTCCTGTCTCTAGTCTATTAACACGTTATTGTGATGGTAACCATGGCGATGGAGCAGTGCCCAAGCCAGAAAGGTTTGCAGGTAAGGGTGTGTGATTAGATCTAGCCCTTGACCTAAGCCTAAAGTGTGGGGAGCAAATGCAATCCTGCATGAATGTTCATTGTTGACATCAGCATGGCCATGTCAAGGACCCCAGTGCCTACAGACAACCAGATCATGAGTGCTCAGACTTAAGCAATGAATGAATCGTTAGATGAATTCATAATATGATGACATGGTTGAGAGCTACTGAAAGGTAGTAGGAGAAGGAAGTGTGTCACTGGGGTGAACGTGGGAGCTAGAGCTGCACTGGGCTCTTCCTGTATCCCCTTCTCTCTGCTTGCTGTTAATCCTGCGTTGAGATTCTCCCAGGCCACACTCTACTGCTTGCCTGACGTTTTGATCAATCACCCGAGACCAGTCACAGACAGAGCCTTCTGAAACCACGAGATGAAATAAACCTTTCTTCTTTCATGTTCTAGCAGATATTTTGGTCACAGTGATACAAAAATCACTGACATATGCACTGGGGCTTTCGTTCGTGGCCTGTTTGCCCCCTTACTTAGCTTATTAGAGAACTGGGAAGCAGGGAGAAGAAGCATCACAGAACACTCTCGTTAGCACCTAGGTTCTTAGCCTCGGCGTAGAGGAGGGCTCCTGATTTTTATCCCTTCCCCATGCTCTATCAGGAGTAGTAGAAAGAGTCGGTTGAATCCCTGGAGCTTCACAACCTGAATTAGGCTCAGAGTGGAGAGCTGAGACCTGTCAGAGCAGAGCTGGTACTGACGGAAGGTGTCAGAACTCCTGGCCTCCCTACCTGGAGGTGTCATGCCAAAAGTCAGGGAATAATGCACCTCCAAAATTCCTAAGACATAGGAATTCCTGCTGCCTTTGCCGCCAATCAGAATTCCTAGAAATTACAGTCCTGTCCAAGTCCAGTTCACTGCACTATCATATGGCAACGCTTTTGTGTCTACAATTTCCCAACACACACACACACACACACACACACACACACACACACACACACAAATAGGCCTGTGATCATTCTCTCTGAGGACCCACTGAGGCCAGATCTGGCACAGGGATCTGGAATTGGCCCAGCAGGGACACACAGATCAGAGCCACAAAGGATGACAGAGTCCAGGTAACTCTCTGTCTGGCACCTAGACACACCTCTCATTTGACCATTGGTTAACTGCTGGGCTTTCTATTTTAGGGACCTAGTGTGGCTTGTGTTTCCGACACCACAGCACTGACAGCACAGAAGTTGCATCGGGGTATTCTGTAATTCCCCAACAACACATCTGTGTCTGATCCCAGAGCCTGTAAATAGCGCCATAGGACCAAAGACATAAGAAAGACCTTGAAGGGAGGTCACTCCAGGTGGCGTAATGCCATCAAATCTCTCCTTAGACCTACACAGCCCTGTGAAATTCCAGCCGCAAACTGGAGTGATGCGGTCGGTCGCTGCCCAGGAATGCTAGGACTGTCACCAAAGCTGAGAGGGAAGGAAGAAGCAGCCTGCGGAGCCA
Organism: Microtus pennsylvanicus; assembly: GCF_037038515.1. NCBI lineage: Eukaryota > Metazoa > Chordata > Mammalia > Rodentia > Cricetidae > Microtus > Microtus pennsylvanicus. The sequence continues at coordinate 30,015,108 of NC_134586.1, forward strand.
CACCGTGGCCTGGCTCTGCTGACTCCTTGCTTTCATTTTTCTGGCCTCCAGGACTGCGAGGGGACAAGCCACTGCTGTCAATAGCCGCTGAGGTTATTTGCTGAGACAGTTGCAGTGGGCAGAGCTTTCATTTCCAACAGAGCTTAACCTGACCTGGTAAGGGGACCGCACTGGCCTTCTGCATGCCTGCACAACCCTGAGAAAAGAAACAAAATCGCAGAGTGGGCCCTCGATCTGGCTCCAAACCAGTGGCCCCAGACCAGTGTCTCAGCAACTGCCCACACAGACAGCACCATGTTTGCATGGAGGTACCACGCAGGACCCTGTTAGTGATCAAGACACCCAGGTTTGAGCCCTAGTGGGAGGCTGAGGGAACACGATCCTTCTGAGCATGCTTTCACACAACTCTCTTTTAAAATGAACTCTGTTCAGGGACAATGTTTCCGCTCTGGGCAGGAAACGGCGGCTCACGCCTTGCCTTGTGTTGCCTACATAGTATCTCATGGCAGAAAGCCTGAGGGGAAAGTGAAGGGTGTTTAAATTCTAGGCTGATTAGTGTTAGCCAAGACTGTGCTGACAGACAGAAACTGACTAAAGCGGTGTGAGTGACGGCCTTTGTGCAAGAAGCGGGTACATCTCATGAAAAGTGGAGCGAGCGTGTTTCTCTCAGAGAAATGCTGACTTCCTCAATGTGACATGGAACTTAAACAAACGTATATGGGGAGCCAGCGCCTCAGACCACACATGTGAGCAGTTACTCAGGGGGTATCAGATGGTAGCCTAACTAAGAATGGCAGGAAGTCACAAGAGGGAAAATGGCCAGGACATGAACTTGAGACAATTTTTACTGCTCAGGTGCATATGCTCCACTCCCCCGAGCTAGAATGGGGACTGGAGATTAAAGAGAGCATCATGAGGTGTAAAGGTTGGCTCATGTGTCCTGAGAACCCTGAGCTGGGTGATGGGGGTATGCTATTGATACCAACATATTAATACCTTACTGGCTGGGCTGACACCTAGAGCTTGTACGTCTGAGTGGAAAAGCAGCTGGTGGAGCTCCTGTCTGAGGGCATTTCCTGTAGTGGTCTTGGACACGTGCCTGATCTGCCCACTTCGCTCTCCCAGCCGCAGCAACCTCCAAGCCTGCTGCCTGGCTAGCACTGGACCCTGACTTTTTCCAGCACCCACCAGGAGCCTGCAGCGTGATGCTCAGATCTGCTCCTCTGGGTTTCTAACAACCCTGGACCTCAGGGTCTGATGACAGCCTCTCTGTGTCAAAGCTTTCTGGGTTTCCTACCCTGGTGTCGTAGCTCCCTGGGGTTTGCCACAGGTCACTTCTTTGTTGGTTGTATCTTGAATGAGCTTCTTTACACAACTGGGACTTAGGGTCACCTCTCAGTATCCATGGGGCTTGACTTCCGTAGTCATTTTCCACTTATGTCCAAACCTCAGGAAGCTCGAGGATCTGGTCTAAAACGACACAGTGTCATATGGAACCTGCGTGTGTGCTGGTGTGTATACCCAGCCACTCCTAGAGAACTCGTAGCATAGGTCAGTGTGAGTGCCGCACAGACTCGAGCTGTATGCTATTGTTTGGGGAATAACGAATGACATAAACCCCTATGTTCATGCACATATATTTTGAGTATTTGGGGGGGGGGCATGTTGGATCCGCAGGTGCAGAATGCAGAATCCAGTAGTCTTGCAAAGCAATTCTGTAGACTCCTTGGCCATCTCTCTTAGAAGGACTGTGAGGACCAAGACTGGAGGTGGCTGTGCCCAGGGAACCCGCTCGTACCATTTGTAAAGTAAGTAGTTTCCATCTCGCCCCCTTGTTTCTGTGTTTTCTAATCTTTGGAATGGTTATAAAAATAGTCAAAGCATTGTAAACATACATGTGAACTGTTTACCCCAGGGGCTTGCCTTCCTTCCTCCCCACCCCCAGGTTTTACTCTCTCCTTTTCAGGCATACTTATTTCAGCAGGGAAGGGATGTGAAAGGCAAGCCAAAATCTCTGGATGGGGTCACAGTTGCTGCATAAACAGCCAAGCAGAACCGAGTGGAAATAACCTTGACAGATCATGTTCTAGCAGCTGAGTCGTTCGGATATACGGGGTGTGTGTAGCTCCCCCACAATTCTCTATGCCTTTTCCTAGCTCCCAGAACCGCCAATAGCATTCAAGGCATGTCCTTTCACAATGCATTACTATGAAAATAGCCTGCTTTCTGCAGATAATGTCTACGATGTGTGTTATGCTGAAACTGTGATTTTCCACTTACGATCCAACTGGCGTCTTCCCATTGCGGCCCATAGAAATCAATCATGCTAGTCTCTTATGACAGTTTACTACTCCAGATAGTGTTCCATATTACTCCAGCACTCATTTGTAACTCAGTTTATAATTTATTGAGTATGTACTCTATCCATGAAAAGTTCAGGATCTGAGAATAAGTCTATAATGTATCCTATCTTTAGTCAGTCCCATCTTACAATGGTTTTGATTAGGATTTTTTAGTTTATAATGGTGCGGAAGGTACTATGTTTACTTCTAGTTCAACATACAGTATATTATATCATACATTATAAAGCAATGTATAATCTGATTTTGCTCGGGTATAAGCTAATATATGTGTTCTAAGAGCATTTAAAGGGATGTAGGCTATGTCTTGAATGCTTTTTGTGGCGTGTGTGTGTGTGATATTTTCAATTTGCAGTAGATTTATCAGTAAGTCGAGGAGCTTTTTCACACTCTTAGTACCTAAGGGCACACTTTCTCAACAACAAATTTATTAACAGTGAAATCTTGGATAGAGTGGAAATTCTGTATCTTAGGAGATTTTGTACCATTTTCCCCATAAACTTCTCAGCAGCTTATAGGCCCGACGTTGGCAAGATAATTTCAGCCTGGCATTTTCAGAAACTCGGGAAGCCAATGCCAACCTGCAGGAACTTGCATGGTATAGAGAAGGCCTCAGGATCCTTGATGGACCCACGTGGTGGAGATCTTCCTCAGGGATCTATAGAACTGTAAGCTTAGATGGTGGCAGAGTGATAGATATAAGAAAGGAGAGATTCGAACCAGAAACCATGAGCTAGCTACCATGACAGAAGGAAAATGCACCCTGAACTGAGCTAACAAGAGCAAGCTGAATTGTTTGCCTTGGCATTCATTTCTTGCCCTTTATAACGAATCTTTCTGGAAGGCAACCCTCACTGTGTCCACACAGGAGGCTGGAATCTCACCCAGGAAGGGGGTCGAGGGGCTCCTTGAAGGTGAGTCCGCCCATGAGAGTCCTTGATATTTTTGTGACTGTTTTTTAAATTTCATTTCACACTTGCTAAAGAGGTTTTGTCCTTTTTCATGTGTCTTTTATTAAAATGATTTCTCAAAAACATGCTGAGCTGAGGCTTTTTGGAAGCAACGGGTGGAATGCTGCCTGCCTCATAAAACTCAACGAAAAGCATGCTGACGGACAAAATGGTCCACTGCCCCGGGAGCCAGGCGTGTGCTCTCTGGAGCGGTTCCTTCTGAGCAGGGGTAGCGCTGCCGTGTCTAGATAATAACGTATTGATGAAGCAACAGGCAAACATGCCTTTCCTCAACTGGACTGAGAACTGATGCCCTGAAAATTGTTCTAATTCTGTCAAGAACCTGTCAAGAACCTACCAGCAAAAATCTTTCAGGCTTTGTATTGTACACCCACTTGGTACTGGCCAACACAAACCTCCCTGTGTTGTGTATGAATGCCTGTGGGTGGAGAGATGTTCATGTGTCCTAGAATCCCCAGGCTGGGAGCATGAAATCCCCCAGCCCCCCGTCCTGTGCAGCTGGGTATGGATAGCCAGACACACTACCCAGGCCCCTGCCTGGCTGGGATATGTGGTCCTTCAGATAGTTCTCTGAGCCTATGTCAAAAGCCTAAAACATATCACCTCTTCTTGGAGTGTGCAGCTTGTCTATATCCCCCGAGATTATCACGGCAGCACCCACGTGAATAAGGAGCTAAGGGGATTATCAAAACTGAAAATCTAGAGAGTAAGCAAAGCTAGGTGGGAGGAGGAAAGCAGGAAGGAAGAAAGGAAGCAATTAGCAGAGTTGTGCGTTGCCAACTGGGGAAAGGCAAGACATGGCTTCACTGGGGTTACCAATTAGATGCTCACATGCTGCCAAGGGTGAGCTCAGCGGAATGGTCAAGGCAGGAGCCAGAGTCCTCAGAGTTGAAGCTTGCTGCTCCATGGTTTCTGTGCCCCCTCTACTTCCTTCCACTACAGAGGCCTCCCCAAAATGATATGGGGCTCCCACAGAACAGGAGTAAGGGGGATACACTATAGTGAATTGCTGAGCAGAGAGCTGTAGAGACCCCAGGTCCACTCGCTTCAGCTGACAGAATGGAGCAGAGTGTCACTGTTAGATGCTACGGAGCCTTTGTCTGTGCAACGGTGCAAAGGCCTGAGTTAGGAGATGAGGCTGAAGCTCAGGTCTTCACACACTGCCCAGCTGTGCCACTGTTGACCTCCCTCTTCACTAGAGCACGGAATCCCCGGCGCTCTGTGACTGTCTCTCTCCTGTCTCCCTCTGCTGTCCTCGGGAGTTTTTACCTTAGTGAGGTGTTTAAGGATCCCACCTTCCCAGATCAGTTTTCACACTCAACCCATCAGACATACTAAGCGGTCAGAACACAGAACATTGTTTCAAGGATGTAGCTCAACTTCTGGGACCTGGAACCAGGGCTTGCACAGTGAACATCCAGACCACACATGGAGACCCAAGGCCTCTTCAAGGCATGCTAGAAGGTGAGAAAGTTTGAGCACATTGTCTGAACATCTTGGAGGGGAAACTACAGATGATCTCAATTTAAGATAGTTCAAGTTTTGATTTTTCCTCCATTTTAGGATGGTAAGGAAACAAGGGCAGAAGCCGCATCAGTTGAACATGAGGTCAACCGTCTTCCTCAAGAAAATTGCAGCAATGTGGAAGCCAATAGAAAAAATAAAATTCTAAATGATTATTCTCAACTTTTTCAAAGAACAACATGAGCAGCTTTTGCAATTTGGTAATATATTCAGTGCTTTACATACATTAATTGTTTATTTTTTTATTCCAACCCTGGATGAGAAGTTCTATTGTTCTAGTCTGTTTGGGGCCTCAGTGGAGCATACTGAGTCTGGGCCACTTCCAGGCGCCTGCTCAAGCTCACAGTAATAGAGGATGCTGAGATGAACAGAATGAAGTAGACATGGATACAGAGCAGGGAGGTCAGGGGATGGGTGGGACAAGGTATTCAAGACTGCAAAGACACAAACTGATAGAAAGATCAGATTCTAAGAAATGATTGTATCATAACCAGAACACTATCAGAATGGATTAAAGTCATTATACCAAGACCAGGTCATTTCTAGCCAGTGAGCTGTGATAAAGAGATGTTATATAAGTATGATATAGTTGGCAGTGTTATATAAGTCAAAATAACTAGAAGAATATATTTTAAATGTCTTTATCACAAATGAATAATACATGTTTTAGATCATGCATAATCTAGATATCCTGATTCAATCATCATAACGTACACATATGCCAAAATATTATGCTATATGTTAGAAATATATGCGCTACCATCTTTCAATCAAAAATGAGCTAATTTTTAAAAGAAGTTTTTAGAAATGGGCAGGAATCTGATATCCACCTGGTCTGGCTTAGAGGCTCTCAAGTGTGTCCCTGATGGGAAGGAACAGCATCATCTAGGAACCTGTATCAAGGACACATTCTTAGGCCCTGCCCTAAAACTACAGAATCAGAAACTCTGCCAGGGCCAGCTGTCGGTGGCAGCAGCGTGCTCTGCAGGTGATGGGATTGCATGGTGAGGTCTGGGAATTACTGTGTTGGAGACCAAGGCTTCCACCACGAAAGCTTCCATCTGTCTAGACACAGTCTGTGGAATCAGAGCCTGCTCGGTTGTGGTACTCAGTGAGTCACCAAGCACAGCATCTGTGAACAGACGGATGAGCTCATTGTCCCGGGTGTGGTTTCTTGTATTTAACTGGAACAGTTACACTATGTTTAGTCCCCAAGGGTTTGTGTTCTGGAAACGAGGTCCCAGGTTGACCATGTTGAGCTGGGAGGGTGGGATGATTAGGTCGGACATTCAATTTCTGGGATCAGTAGAGTTGTTTCAAGATCAGGTTCATCCTCAGAAGAGAGGGTTGTTAGAAAGATGAGGCACCTCAGTCTTCGATCCTTCTTCGTGTGGCTGACACCTTCCTTACTCACTGGGATGGGACACAGCCAGACAGCTCCTGCCAGAAGGCTGCTGCCATCAGGATCATGAGCCAAATAAACCTTTTCATTTTACACTACACAGCCTTGGCTATTTGTTATAGCAACACAAAATGGACTTAAGACATCAGCCAGACATCCTTACGCTGAGCCTGTCAATTACATATTGCTTTTTCCCAGTGCTGCCTCTATGTGTTTGGCTCAGTTCCATGGATTGTTAAATGTATTCTACTCAGCTTGGCCAGTGTAGATAAGATCCACATTCGTCCAATCTACTTTAATTAATAACCATTTAAGAGAAAGTCTGAATCTGACTCACACAGAACAAGAAACAGGAGGGAGAGGGGAGATTAGAGATAAATCTCCCATAACTTATGCAATGGAAAATCTTCAGTGAAGGCAAATGTTACATCTGTAAAACAGCTCAGAGCGAGTAGCATAGGGCCAGATTCGCCAAACAGACTCAAGCAACTGATTCTGAACGTATCTTAAAGACAATAGAACAAAAACAAGAGAAAGATGCCCAGCTATGTGCTCTGCCGCTTCCACCTCCCCTTATGAATCCAAGCAAATTCAAGATTAGAGTTTTATTAAACCAATAATACAACTGGAAACAAAATTCCATCAATCAAGTGAAACTCCAAAGAATTCTTCCAAGATAAAAAGCAGATGGGATCAACTTGAAAAAGGAATTCATCAATCAGATTAACACAGGGGAAGAGCTGACAAATCGAGAGCAGCTCTGTAGGTGCGGCAGGCCCAAACATGGAGACTGAAGGGGCAAGAAGGGAGCTAGGGAAATGGCAGGGTTATTAGTTGGGGCCACATGCATGGTAGGGCAACCAGGAGGATAGACACTCACATAAACCCACACGTACTGCTGTCATTAGTGGGGGTGGAGAGTGTGGTTTGAACCCAGAAGTTGGGTAGTGGTCTGAGATCTGGAAGTCTTCAGCAAGAGCTAGGAAGCCCCTCACCCAAGAGCATGATGTACAGGCTCACCCAGATCCCTGCTGTGCTATAGCAAAAAAAGTTCTGGAGGATGAAGACTGCCAAGTATCAAGGCAAGCAAGCAAACACCAAAACCCACCAAGTACTGGGCAGCACAGTGCCAGAAAACACCCAAACCCACCAACTGTTGGGGAGTACAGTGCCAGTAAGAGGGGATCCAAGTTCAACAGCAAGACCGAGGAGATGTTATTTGGGCGTAAATCACATTCTAGGGAATTTCCACAAAGTGAGTACCAACTGTTATGAAAAGGAGGATTGCAGTTCTTTAACTATGTGATGCCTATGTGTCTGCATTTGCTGCACATCCGCCTAGTACTGCTGCCGTTACAAAGCCCTCCATATATACTCGGGATCCTGCAAGGTCAATGGGTGTAACTAAAGAGAATTTGGGCTCTGAAATTTCTCCAGAAGGGACAAAGAGGGGAAAGTTGTGCATAGCAATTAAAAGTTAAGGCGTGTGAATAATTGCCTAGGTCTTCATAGCTAATGACATTCAAGAAGGAAGGACAGCGGAAGATAAGAGGAAACAATATAGAAATAAATAATGGCAAAAGCATTCTCCATCACTTAAAGAGGGAAAGAGGTCATTTTGATTAACAGGCCAGTGAGCTCTCCCATATCAAGAAGCATTTGATAGAACATACCAAGTAACATAATCACCTGACCGCAAAGTACACATTCCATCGGCATCACCAGGAATGCTCACCACACACACCCAGAAATAGATAGCTTTTATAGTCCAAACCTACATGAGAGAAAAGAGCATTCCATGTGTGTGTTCACGCCCCCCTCCCCATCAAATAACACCCTCTTCGGGTGCTTAGCTCACCACTTTCCCTGTCTTCAATAGCCTTTGGGTACAGACAAAGCCACACCGACGAAGCCAAAATAACACGTTTACACTTCCCTCTGGCCACCGCTCTAACTGTGGGCTCTCCACATATCTGATAAGGAAAGGTCAGCGGAGAAGGAGACTCCGTGCAGGCTTTCGCTCTCAAAACTCGTTGCATGGAAACAATTACAGCACAGTATAAGGTCAAGGCTATTTTTGTAATTTTTTTTAAAGAGCTGAAAGGTACTATTGGGAAACAGAAGTTGGATCCATAACTCACCAAAGTTTGAAGACACCTAAAGGAAAGATGACAGTGGACCAGCCATTGCAGGGTGGAGGGTTGGGAGAGAGGTGGGGATAAAACCAGAAGTGGTCAGGAACGCGATATCCACAGAAGAGAAGGTAGAGAGTTCATGGCTGAACATGTCAGTCATTTTGCAGCCAGAATGCAGGGACGGAATTTCCTAGTGCAAACATGCAAGTGTCAGTGTCGTGGGGTGCTTCGAAAGGCAACCAAGAATTTGGAGTAAAAAGCATGCAGGAAGTATGAGGCTTTGGCCCTCAGGAGATGGGTCAGAATCTAACAGATAAAGCGCAAGCGTAAACAGTGCAGCAGGCAATGGTATCAAATACAGAAAAGATTAAACCTAGTGAATGAGACAAAGGCTAATTTTTCTTAATGGCATAGGCACTGTGGTCAGGAGTGTCTGCACTTCAAATACTAGACAAGAGTAAAACACACAAAGGAGTTTCATAAAAATTGTTTGGTTTTGAAGATTTTAACCCATTGAACAGGATTTTGAACATCAAAGAAATAAAATACAAAGACACGGGAGACCTGGATAATGCTAACAGAGCTGGAGAGCAGATAACAGGATGAGCGAACTTGGCATAGCCACTACAGGCACAGTGCTATAGACTGCAGAGGAATGGAACATTCTCTCAAAGAGCGCATGTTAGTGCACTCGTTACACGCATCAACTACTAAGTAGCCTTTGTAAGCCATTTTAAGCCTTTGACAGTTCTATGTTAAGCCCAGCTGAAATCTAAACCCCTCATGCTCTGACTGCAAAGCTGTGGAACTGGGATGCAATGACCAAGGGGAACCCATTTTTAAGCATATGGAATACAAAACAACTCTTTCTACCGAAGATGCCCAGTACGGAATAGCTGAGTGTGATGTGAACACCCCAAAGCATAGAAGGTTTCCTAGCTGCCTTCAACTGGTTATACAAGGCAAGCAGGACATTTAAACCTGAACTTAACAAAGAAAAACCCAATAAAATCCACTTACATAACTATTATATTTGGGACTGCTGGTGTAGTAAGGTATATTATAAAGTATTTTCACATTGAACAAAGGAGTAAACTAACCAAGATTTATTACTAGGAATACGGAGATAAATTGCTAGCATGAAATATATTAATATGATTTATAGTAATTTGTCAAGGGAAAAAATCCAAGTAATTATCAAGTGTATTGATTAAATGACTTGTAAGGAAATAAACAATTGGTCCTATGATTTCTTCACATTACAGAGAATATTTGTTGGAAATGCATAGTTGGGATCATACTCCAGGGTGAGCTACAAGCGAGCCGGGCAGGAAGGCTGGGAATGAAGCTCAGAATAGTGACTAGGCATTGCTGGACAGCTAGGTGCCGGCCCCTTCAAGAAGGAAAGTGTGGGGCTGGTCACACGTGAGAGGCTGTGGGATTCGTCTCCAGTGCCCGAGGGAGGAAACATGCGCATGTAATGCTGGAGAGGAAGAAACAAAATATTTGCTCAATCTCAAAGCCAGCATCATCGAACTTTTTTTTCCCAAATGAATCCATAATTTAGCAAAGTTCGTATTCCAAAGCTATGTGTTTCAGAGAGTATCTGAGTTGACTTTATGTTTCAGAGATTATCTGAGTTGACTTACGTGTTTCAGAGATTATCTGAGTTGACCGTTGTCTAAATAGCCATGGGACTGCAGGATTAAGGATCTAGTCCTGGAGAGGATTTCTGAACCTCAGTGGGCCACAGAGCGGGGCCACCTGTGAGACAGGCCCCAGATGCTCAAGGGCCTGGCTAAACATACAGACATCTCTTTCAATCTACAGGAAAGGGACAAATTAACCCTGAATGTGCCATGTCAGCCTCCTATTCATCTTAGGGGGAAAGTGTTACATTCCTCTCTCATTCTCAAATGGGTTCCAGATGTTCTTAAGGTTTTAATGTAAAAATTATAAAGGCAATAGAGTGAAATACAGAGTGAAAAATGGTAAGACCAAGTTCTTACTAAGCATGAAATCAAAATCTGGACTAATATGAGGAAAGATGAATAGATGTTAACACATAAAATTTAAAATGTACCTCACAATAGAACAGAAACCTGTCGTATACCAAGTTGAGATACAAGGGAAACGGGGGAGTTAATACAATCTTGCTAAACAGCAAGAAAAAAGAGAAGACAATTTTCTAAAACAAAGAGAGAATGCAGGAAAAAGCTCAAATAAAACAAAAGCTGATGACCAAGAAGAAACAGGTGAGATATGACTGCCAGCGCCCTATCAGCTGGGCCTAAAAATAATGATGAATGTCCCCATGGAATTTGGATTTCCTTGCTTAAACTGCTGGGAACAGTGCCCCCATAGCCTACTGGACAACAGCTAGGGTGTCAGAAGCCCACTGACCACTACCACAGGCTGTCCTATGAAAGAGGTCCACCGGGCACATTCCTACATGTGGGTAACCATTGTTTGCTTTGGGATGAATTTTTAGTTGAAAAGGGAAAAATGTTTTAAGTGGTTATCAATTCAAGATGAAGGGAAACATGTAATCTCTTTAAAATGACACATTTTTTTTTACATATTTTACAAACCTCTATTTACTCGCATGAAAACTTACCCATAATAAATATATTTAAAAAAGTTGAGTATGAAAAGTAGAAGAGAATGACCAATATTCAATTCATAGTGCACGGTGGTGCTGGGTGGTGATTGGACATTGCCGTGAGGCAGCACCCATTTATTCAGTACAAAATAAGAAGGCAGACTGGATATTAACTACTTCTAGCTGCCATTACTGGCTAATCTATCTCTTTATACAATATGGTTTTGAGATTTGCTTAAGAAAAACACAAATATTAACTGTGGGGAGATTTAGAACAATTACTTTATTCTTTTAAACTTGGCTCTATTTTTAAAATCTTGTGCTAAGCACATTAGTCAGTAGGGATGCCATGTCTATGTCTCATATATTCGAGGCTTAAGTGTCAGAAGTGAAAGGTCTCAAGGACTGGAGGCCCAAGATGGAGGTGTGGGAAGAGTTGCTTTTCCTGTGGTCCCTCTGCTATCAGTTGGAGGTCTACATGGCCTGTGTGGTATTCATGTGGTCTTTTGCCTATGCATGCACATCCCTGGTCCTGGTCTCTGTGGTTACTCTTCATTGTCCACTTAATTGAATTTAGAGTCATGGTGGAAACATGCCTGCTGCCCATAAGAGCTTTCCAGGAAGGTTTACCTGAAAAGGGTGGCTCACCCTGAGTCTGAACACTGTTGGGTGGGGTGGGTCCAGGGCTGAACAGGAAGGAGAGCGTGACCTAAGCACACAACCATCACTCTCTGCCTCTGGATGGCAGGTACCTCATACTCCTGCAGCAAGGATGTCCCCATAATCCCCCATGACCATGACAGCTTGGACCCTGAAACTATGAGGCAGGAAAAATCCTTCCTTCTTAAGTAGCTTTGGTCTGGTGTTTAGTCTCAGCCATGAGAGCAGTCCCTGCTACGGTCATCTCTCTCTGGAGGCTGTCTTCTCTTAAGGACATCAATCACCTTGGATTGCTAGGACCCACTCCTAAGAACCTTACGTAATTTAATTCCTCTTTAAGGACCCTGTTTCCAAATCCCGCCCCTGTCCTCTGAGGTCTCTGAACCCTAGGACTCAAACCATGAATCTGAGGAAGGGTCATTTTAGCCCATGACACTGTTATATGCTAATTCTATGCAAAGTTCTCCTTTACCCTCAGTGTGGCCTTCTGTTATTTTAGTTACCCGCTGTCAACCAAGATCCAAAGATACAAAAGGGAACATTCCAGAAATGAAGAATTCACAAGTGCTTAATAATTTTCCTTACAACTAATGATTATTGTTATTATTCTACTTCATTGTTGACCTCTTGATTTGCCTTATTTATAAATCAAATTTTGTCATCTGTGCATGCCATAGAGCAAGCACTACATAGAGAGTGTGGTTCCATATGCGACTTTGAGGCACCATAGGACCATGCAGAGCACAGTGTGGGTGAGTGAGAAGGATGTAGTTGAGGGAAATGCTAAACCAAAGGCACAAAGGAGAGCGGAGGCACTATGGTGAATCTTTCCGAAGGTATGCCTGCCTTTCTCCCGCTGCAGAGCTGTGGGCTGAGGAGTCATGAGCCATACACCGGTCATGACCTGCGTTGTCCCTGAACAATGCAGTGCAGGTGCAGGGGAGATTGCTAACACTTTTACCCACGGCTGGCACCCACCTGGTAACTTGTGCCAGGCAGTCATCTGCCCAGAGTCTGACCCAAACTTAGGGTTACCTTTGGAATAGAAATCAAGGAATTTTAACTATATTCTCTGGGCTCTTGGGTTTACATTATGCTCTAGGAGGCTCGGTTGAGAGCCGTCTCTGCAGCAGGGGACCCTGTGTGATACCTCCCTCCTCTCTTGAACTCAGGGATGTCTGGTGAGCAAAAGAATGGGTGAATAAATATGTGCATAAGAAAAGAAGCGAATGTGCAGATAAATAAATAGTAAGGGTTAATTAGATGATTTTAGGCTGGTGAGATGGCTCCGCAGGCTGCCAAGCCTCATGACCTGAATTCAGTCCTCAGAATCCACATGGTAGAAGGAGAGAATCAACTCCATTTTGTTCTCTGATCTACACACACACACACACACACACACACACACGCACGCACACACACACACATGCAGGCACACACACACACACACACACACACACACACACACACACACATACTGGCATACACAAAAATAGACATATATGGGAAGAGAGACTCTTAACTAAGAAGACACTTCCATCGGATAGCCTGTATGCAAGTCTGTGGGGGTATTGTCTTATTTAATGATTGATGTGGGAGGGCTCTGCTCATTGTGGGTGGAGCCACCTTGGGCAGGTGGTCCTGAGATATAAAGAAAGCAGGCTGAGCAAACCACCAGGAGCAAGCCAGTAAGCATCACTCCTCCATGGCCTCTGCTTTAGTTCTTGCCTCCAAGACCTTGCCTTGACTTCCTGCTTGACTTCTCTCAGTGATGAACTGTGACCTGAGAGTCATAAAATGAAATACATCATTGTTTCCTAAGTTACTTTTGGTCATGGTGTTTTATACAGCAATAGAAACTCTTAACTAAAACTCATGCTTACACATACACACACACATACACACATCGTGTGTGTGTGTAAATAAATTTTAAAAATTAATTTAGATAAATAAAGGTGTTTTAGATGTAAACCAACAATAACTGTTCATGTTATTATTTCTGACTTACTTCATCCTATTTTAATCAGGCTACTTTATGCTTAAAGATGCCTAATTACAGTAGACTAAGTCACTTTACACTTCGTCAGCCTTGGTGACAGACATAGCTTCAGGCTGGAGCCCTGGCTCTGCGCCCAGGAATTACATGTGCTCAGTGGTTCTGGCTCGCTGCAGTTCGTTCACTGGTTTGTCCTTCTTGCTTTGAGATAAGTAACTGCCCATAATTCCTGGAGCAGAGACCCCTCTGGCCACACTCTGGTGGGTTGTGATGGTGGTGACGATGTTGGGTGTTTGTGTGTGCGCAGGTACATAGTATCATGAAGAACAGGAGAAGATGACCATGGCCTGCTCAGCCACCTGCTTCCCACTGCCCTGAACCTAATTAATGTCCCTATGCCAGAAATCTGTTGGTTCTGAGCCAACTGCAGGGAGCATAGTGTCAACCTAGTCAACCAGGCGGAGCTGGGATCTAGACTCAGTACGAGGGAGTCCAGGCTGCGGCAGCGAGGAAAATGGTAGCATTCCTGCGATGCTCCTGGACTCTTGGGCATATTAGCAAGTGTCAAGTAGGCCGTTCTTCAGAAGAAATCTCAAGATGATTTTAACAGTCCCGAGGATGAAATGATGAAGTCTATATTAATAAAGGTCTGGACAATGTAAATGTTTAGGCAAGGTGACAGAGAAGTCTCTGAAAGTTCGCTGACAAGAGGACACAATGCTGTGGAGGGCTCTGCTTTCTCACCGAAGGCACCCAGACTCTCTAAGATCAAAGTACTCAATGAGAATACAGTGGAGTCATTTAAAAATTACTCTCAGTACGTCACAGTCAGAGGAGCAGACTCATGGAAGATCCATCAGGACAAATCAGCAGCTTTCTGTAATACTCTCACCAAATAAACTTTTAAAAGAGTTAAGAGGCACATTATCAATAGCTGCATGCTCCCTTGCCGGCCCTGCCCCCATCTCCTGTCTGTCTAAGCACTGCCCAGGTGCCCTGTGCAGGAGGCTGAGTTTCTGAGGAGGTGGTAGAAGGGAACTAATAGGATTATCTGCCAGGAATGCCTGCCAAGAGCGGCTCATTGTTGCTGAAGGCTCCTATTGCCTTGCATCCAGCACAAGCCTTTGCTCCCCAGAGTAAAATGGTTTTAATAAGCTATGTGAAGCCAAGTATTACTAAATAAATTATGTCAATTTGAAGCTCTGCCTGGGTGGGCTTCAAAGTCAGCTTGATTTGGGATTTAGCAGGATGGATGAGGAACCATTGGCTAAGATTACCGTGTGCCCTTAGGTGCTGTTTTAATCCCAAATTGTTGAGTTTTCCCGAGACTTCTTTGTGTATAAATAACACCGTAATTGTCCAGGGAGCTAACAGGTGCAAATCCCCACGCATGGTGTCTTGTCACATACAGGCTGCTCACTCAGGCCAACTGCCATTGTCACCACTGTGAATGCTGTATTTAGACTGTCAGTCATTGAGCAGGGTAAGGATGCAAAGCATCACGTGTCTTAGCTATTTGGTTCGTTGAGGATGATATTTGGAAGTTAAGAGGGTCAGAGTTCAAAAAAAAAAAAAAGCTGTGGTAATGCCTAAAGGGAGAAAAAGAGAGGAAGGGAGAAGGAGAGCGCTGGGTGTGACAAGCTGCAGGCCTGGGACAACCCCTGGACAGTGTAAGTCAGGGCATGTGCAACTGCCACTTCCATAAAGTCGAGGTTTGAGTCTCAGCCAGTAAAGGCATTCAGATGTGATGACCAAGAACGTTAAGAATAAAAACGGATTGAATTTTACTATTTGTAAATCTGAACATTTTACTCTACGATAATGAAATTCTCGCCCTTTGTTCCTTTAAAAAACTCTCAAAACATGGCTAACTGTATACACATCAAAACCACGAGCGTGCACAAGGAGTTGATGAGAATTGTGTGATTGGATCTGACATAAAAGGAATCCACAGTGAGTGTTTCTTGCCCAGTGACAGCCCCAGAGGCCATCACTCTGGTCACAAGGCACAGTGCTATCAGAAGCAAGGAGCAGGAGGGTTGCACTAGACTGGCCACCGCTCTGAGGACAGAGCAGTCACCCCTGCCACCGGGTGGGCAGCACAGGATAGATGTAGTTTCAATTGTATGATCTCAACATCTTCTTTTAAACCTATGAAGGAAATAGTTCATGACAGCCATGCTTCCAGGAACTACTGGCCCCAGGATGGCGCAGCCATTTGTGGTTGCTGGCCTCAGCTCTCCTGTCGGGATATTCTGGTCTGCTCTATGTACACTGCTACTGAACTTGAAACAGGAAAGTGTGGACCAAGTTACCTTGGCACTAGCAAAAGAAGAGGAGGAGGTGTGGTTGTGAGCAGTGCATCATGGAGAGAGGAAAGAGCAGAAGTCTCACTTGCCCAGTGCTGTGTCAACAACCTGGTAAGTGAGATAGGGAGCAAGGGCGAGCATGTTGGTCACACTTAGGCGGTCACCATAACTAGATCACCATAGCATAGAGATAATCTCATTCTCAAACATTTCAAAGCCCAGAAGATGGGGAGGTTTGCAAAGTTCTGATCTTGTTACATGATTGACAGAATGTGAAGAACTGTGTCAATAGAGCTAAGGCATTGTTTAGTAACTGGGGTGGGGGAGTCTTCAGAACCATCACCAACAGAAAGAGGGGGAAATCCCTGAAAGATGATTGACAGCCTACAAAATGGGATGCTGCCACCCTAACCCACCAGGAGACAAGGGTGTCCTAAGAGGAGAGAGTACCGAACCTACCTAGCATACCCTAGCTGAGAGCAGCAGAGGGCTCTCATAGAGCTGTCAACATCAAAGCCAACAAGATAACTTAGCACATATTCCTAGCTCAGAAAGGGATCAAAACCAAATTCAATTCTACAGTTTCTACCAAGTGTGTGTTACTTTGACAGCATTGTTAAATGGTCGAAAACTGTAAGTTGAAGAAGCATCATTAGGAAGGGACCACTGGGACTGAGTCCCCGAGTAAGAATCTGTCTATTTACATCTATTTGATTTGTTTGAATATTGCGCATAATATTAATTTTTAAAGCGACCTAGAGCTGATTTGTTAGGTTTCTACTCTATCAATATTTGTTGGCTTCTCACAATGAATATTCCAAAGAGAAATCCCTGAAAAAGTCACAATGTTTTCCTTGTTCCCAACCCTAGGTACACAATCTACCACTGAAAACACTGTTACTCACAGGTCCCTAAAGGAGAGCAGGGTGCTCTTGTGCCATAGGGACCTCATGAGGGGTGCTGTTTTCTTGGAAGGCAGAAAGAAAGAGAAAGAAAGGCAAGCAGATTTCATTTTGGTTGTTTGACAACCTCAGCCTGTCCTGATTGGTTAGTTTGCACTTGACAGGCGATTTGGCAAGCATTAGCTAGCCCTAGGAGGAACCATCAGGGTCAGCAAGGTTCCAGATGCCAAAGCCTCAGAATACAGAAAAGACAAGACACGGTTCAAACACCTTCTGGAAACGTTTCTCTTGTCAAACACCCCTGTTTATTGCCTGCCTCAGTAAAATCACACTAGAAAGAGTACCGATTGCTAGACACCGCCAGCTTGCACGTTTGGCCTGTTAGCCATCATGGCCAGGTGTTGACAGAACCTTCTGGCTATGCTTCTGCTTCTAGCCCAGCATCTCCAGCTGTCTCTGTCCACCTCTGAGCCAGGAGCGGCCTGTGAGTGGGCAGCGAAGTCTTAGGGGGCAGCTCCAATGGCCCTCGGCCTTGCACAAGGACAACCATCTGGCTTGGATTTGGTCAGCAGCAGAACAAGCAGAGGGTCTTGTCCAGGGGCTCCTGGGGCATCCTCTTAGGTACTGTTACCCTCGGGAGCTTGGTTGCACAGTAACTTCCTCAGTGTTCACTGTCTGCCTGTTTTGTTTTCAGATGCTGGGTGCTGAACCTAATCTGAGTTACATCTCTAGGCCTAGCTTTTCACACACCCAACTCCCACACGGATACCATCCCCAAACCCTGTCACCAAGAGGGCATCTTTCGTATGTCTAAACAGTCTTTCGCTCTAAACCCCCCACAGCCTGTCTGATCCCTGAATGCTCTCATCTCAGTGATAATAGGATGCCTGTACGTGCTGTAATTTTTATCTAGAAGCTGGAAATAGAGCAAATGGTATCTCAAACCGTGAAGGGAACCCAGTTACTACCTGTATATATGCGGATAGCTTGGTTAAATTTTCATAACGCAAATACCCTGATTTTTTTTTTTAACACCACAATCTGGGACCAGTAGGCCTTCCTAATTCCCAGTGAATGGTTGGCAGAGATCGCTCAACTGTTTACTTACTAATTTGTTTAAAAGTATAGTGTTGCAGCCGGGCCACTGCTTGCCTTTTGTTTGTTAGTGTTTCTATAAGAAGCACATGCTACAAGCAAGGATTCCTTCTCCTCCTGGAAACTGCATGGAGGATTTGGGTTTCTGTCTTCCCTGGGCTGCAGGCAACCGGGTGTACAGGCCACCCGAGCTCTGTGGACTGCCATGTCCCCTTTCTGGCCTGTGCTCTGGTTTACCCAGCTGTGCCAGTAGGAAAGGGAACAGCTGGACATAAACAATTGCACTGCTCCTGCCAGGTACAAAAGGGTTTGTGTTGCTCTTTTGGGCATTTCTGGCTTCTTACAGAAAGCAAAATAAAGCAAGTTTACAATGAGAAAAGTCTTATGAACTGTGACCGCTTTTAATCATAAACAGACAGTTTATCCACTGAAATCACATGGCTCAAGGATCTGCCTGTAGAAGAGTGATCATTGTAGTTTCATGGGGGGGGGGGGTAGAGGGAAGAAGGGAGGGAGGGGGAGATAGGGAGAGAGAAAGAGAGAGAGAGAGAGAGAGAGAGAGAGAGAGAGAGAGAGAGAGAGAGAGAGAGAGAGAGAGATCACCAAGAGCTCCCTGGCATCAGGGAAGTCCCTGGCCTAGGTCTGCTTGGTACTGAGCAGGCTGTTGGCTCACAGACAAGCACTGGCAGGATGGCCGGGCAGGGACAGAAGGGTGGAGATGTCCAAGGACACAGCAGGAACTGTCAGCTGTCTAGAATGAACCACATCCGGACACGTGTAGCGGCCTCTGTGACTGAGAAAGCTGATTGGCTCTGGAAGGTTGACCCGGATGGCATTAGGAAGACATTCGGGAGGGCATCTTCCCTTTCCTCTGTGGGGTCACCTGGGATTGCTAAACTTGTTAAACCTGTAGGAGAGCCTGAGATCGGCAGGGCATCCAGCTGTAACTCTCTTCGGTTCACACCCAGGGAATCCTGAAGATTTCGCTTTTGCTCTGTGGGTACCTTCTGAGTTAATGCCCTCTGAAGAGGGAGCAAAGCCCTTCCAGCCCCGACTCCTTGGTTGATTGTCTCTCATCAGCTGGGAGGCAAGGAAATGAGAAGCCCCACACACAGGAGGGCAGTGCGCCTGCATGGGTGGGGGATGAAGGCCTTGGAAGGAATGCTCAGGGGAAATTCCAAAGAAATGAGACCCTGAGAAGTACCAAGACTGCACCCTAGTTAGTGTTCCTCTGTGGGCTCGGAGGCCCCTCTTCAGTTATCCCCGCTGCCTGCCCAGCTCACCTACCCTGGTTCCAAGGATTTCTGCTTGTGCAGGTGCAGAACCCGTACTCCCCAGCTGAGGTAAACTTTTTGCATCTTCCCTCATTATCTGGCAACCAAGACTCCTGTCGGCTGCTTCCAGGGCGCAACCCCCTCCAATTTAGGCGAACCCCAGCTACTAGGCACCTGTCCGCGCCCGCCTGGAGCGCGCCCTCTGCTGGTACTGATAGGGCTGGCCGTGCAACTGCCTGGTCTCAATCCTGGGCAAGACACATCAATCAATCTGACTTCCCACAGGTCAGGGAACCCTGATTGCTCATGAGGGAGGGCGACTTTATCGGGGGAGGGGGAGGGAAATGGGAGGCGGTGGCGGGGAGGAGGCAGAAATCTTTAATAAATAAATAAATTTAAAAAAAAGAGCAAAATTATCCAGCTGAATTAACACCTTCAAAAAAGTAGTCCCCCCCCCAAAAAAAATCTGAATGGCCACCCACACCGGAACCACCTTAGGTGCCCACGGGAGGTAGCTGTTCAGACTCTGCTGGAGTTTGCACCGACATGTTGCTTATCAGCAGACCAAGCTACTAGATGCTTCTGTCGGAAATGACTTCCTGATATCTCTTTCTATTTCTCCTACCTGTAACTTCTCACTTCACTTTGGGCAAAGACAGCTAGGCCTCCCCTAACAATCCTAAGGTGTTTTGACAGAACTGATAATCTAACCCAATTCTCCTCTTCCTGAACCTTCCCTTATTTCCTGGCAAACTGATTCTCAGACCCCTCTCCATTGTGGTATCCAGTTCACAGGAACTGTAGGTAGGGTTTGACGGGTGTACCTCAGGGACAGGCTGGAACCTCTTCCCGTGGGGCATGCAGGCAGGGGCACAGCAGTTGCATAGGAGAACTCCCTCTTCAGATGCACTTGTTCAGTTAGCTCGCTTGCTGTATGCTGCTGGCTAAATTCATGCACTCATTCGCCATCAAACAATTCATTTCCTCTATGAGCCAGGCGGTTGTCAAGGCTGTACCACTGAAGACTTGTAACTCCATAACATAAAGAGTTAACTTCCACCCGGATTTATTGTGTCCATTATCATCTTCTGCAGGTTGCATGTCCCTTAATCCAAAGAATCCTAAATCCTAAATGTTGTAATATCTGATTTTAACTTTGTAAAATTTGGGACTTCCAGATTTCAAAATATCTTACATTTTGAATTTTTATATTAGAGATGTTCAACCTATCTTTAAAGATATTGCAAAATCTGATCAAACCACAAATCTGCAGTACCTTTCACCTCCTGGTAAGGGACACTCAGCTCGTGCACAGACCATCTGGGATACTGAATTTTGCACAACTCAGTATGTATACAAGCACTCCATCAGTAAACGCTGCAGGTAGCTTTTCTTCAGCCCGTGCTTCTCGACAACACAGTCATTTTAGCATCCTTCACAGAGGCTGTCCAGCTACGGCTGAGCTTCCTGGGTTCACTATCCATTGATACCCCTTGCAACACAGTGGTCCACCAACTGCCAACGTTTTTAAGAGACACCCATGGGGATCTTCCCATGCCGTCTTTTGATTGACGTCACCTCGTCACATGTCGAGAAATCCCGACACTGAGGTCACCGCTTTTGCTTGATGTGCAACCTACTAACTGCATTCGTGTTCTTGTCCCGCTGTGTGGTTTAGACCTGACATCCTCCATTGCCTCTCATTGTCCCCAGAGCCCCGCTGCACAAAGGACTCTCAGTTGTGCCCCAAAGTCTGTTCTCTGCCCTGATTCAAGCAGGAGCCTGAGCTGTCTCTGGCGTCTCCTGGCAAGCAAGTGCTTTGTTTTCTCTCCTGCTCTCAGCGGTGCCTGTCCTGCCTGAAGTGTCTCAGGTTACGCACTCTTCCTGTGTCCCCCCCCCCCCCCCCCCCCCCCCCCCCCCCGCGGAAGCTGTGTCAGTCTAATAATAGATGGCATTCTTAACAAGGACTTCCTGATGGTCATTATGAACTGTCCCATTCTGGTTTGGAGCTATTATTCCTTCTTGTGTCTCTTGTTTTCAGCACACTGAACGCCACTCTGTAGGCCGTACTGGCATATGTGTGCTTTGTGTGTATAATGTATGATGTATGACGGAGGTGCCTGCTTTGCATATATATTATAACACACGTTATATACTAGAATATCTACCTAAGGGAGGCATCCTGCTTTAAATTATAGCAAGTGGCTGTTGAGGTTTGCGTGTTGTCTTGTAGAGGGGTGTGTGAGCAGTGGGTGTGGCGTGGTTCATCTGCTCCATCCCACTCTCTAGCTCTGAGGTCTCATTAATTCATGAAACCTGGGGCTGAGTCATCTCGAATATTTTCCCACAGCTCCTCGGCCGTGTGCCCAGGTAACCACCCATAAATGAGCTTCACTGTCTGAGATCCATCGTAGGTACCTGCATTAGTGGTCGGAGGCTTTCTGCTAAAAGTGCTTAGGTCCAGAGGGGTTCTGGATTTCAAATTTTGGAACATTTGCACACACATGAAGAGCTGTCTCAAAGGTGGATGGCGAGTTCAGACCCAAACTCATTTTCTGTTTCCCGAGCACCTTCCCACACAAGCTGGAGGTCATCTTGTACAGGATTTTTAACATGCTTGTGTTTGGTGACATGAGGTAGATGCCGAATCTCCTACCTGAACTGGTGTGTTGGCACGCAAAAGGTTTTGGATTTTGAAACATTTGGAGTTAACGTTCTCAAAATAGAGGTGTTCAGCATGTTCTATCACCACTAATGGCCATAATAATTTTTAATTAGACAAGATTTTATTTAAAATTTTTCTTAAAATATATTTTATTATAGTCTTTCTCCTCCCCATCTCCTCCTGCCAGCTTCTCCCCACTTCCCTACCCTTCAAACTTTGTTTTTTCTCTCAAATAAAAGAAAAGAAAAAAATACAACAAAAACAAAAGTCTCACAAAAAAAAAACAACCTCACAACCAATCAAACAACAACAAAATGTGAAATCTGTTTTATGTTGATCAATTTGTCCTGGGCACAGGGCCTGCCCCGGAGTGCGGCTGATGTACTCAGTGACACTCCATTGGAAGAAACCAACTTTCCCTTTCCCATCAGGTGCCAAAACATGGAACTCTTCCAGAAGGTTCAAGCCTTCCTTGCACAGGGGCCATGCTAATCCTCTCTGTAATGGTCCAGTTTAGTACACACGCTGCCAAAACAAGCCTGGCAATAATGATTCGAACTTCTTGAATATACAGCTGAGGCTTCAATTATCAAATTCTTAGGCCTATGTAGGTCTAACACATTTTCTTTCTGGTTGTTGAGATAACTGAGGTTTAGTATGTCTACGTTTCTTTCATAAACAAGCATCTCACTATGTGGCATCTAGAAAACCAGTTATGTCAGAATTCATCACATTCTCCATCCAAGACCGATACCCATGGGAGCCCCCTGGGAAGACATGGAGGACTATAATTGTGTGGTTCAGGGTTGGGTGTGGGAGCCACTCCTCAAATGGCTGCTAAGCACCTGAAATATGGCCCATCTGAGTTCAGAGATCTTGAATATGTGCAAGATATACCAAACCTTACATCAATGTAAAACACTTTGTTCACAATTTTTATACTAGTTTCATGTTGGAATTATATTTTGGATACGACAAGTTGTATGGAAACTACATGGATATGGTCTAAGAGCAAGACACAGATGGAAGAGACAACACGGAGCTGCGTGTGAGAGCGGGGTGTGAAGGATCGAAATAGTTGTTCATCTGGAAAGAACACTTCTACCCTTTGTCCCTGCATTGGTCGCATCTCTCATTGTGACCAAATTCCTAACAAGAAGTGACTTAACGGAGAAGAGTGTGTCTGGGTTTATAGACTGAAGAAGTCTGATCTGTCATAATGGGGAGAAGCGGTGGGTAGCTCAGGGATGGCAGGAGTATATGGTGACTGCTTACCCACATAGCAGCACAGCAAACAAGCACAGTTGGGACAGAAAACAGGGCCAAGCCACAAACCACAAGGTCCCCAAAGATCCTCTTCCTCCCGCTGGGCCTCCTCTCGTGAAGGTTCTGCAAGATTTCTACAAGGTTCCCGAGCAGTGCCCCTAGCTGTTCAGATGCACGAGTCTGCAGAGTATTTTACATGGGAATCCTAACAGCTGCATAGAGCAAGGCTGATTCTGGACAAGAGTGACGATGATCTTCTGAGAGCTGGGCTGGGACAGGTTGGGGAGACACCCAGGGAGGTGCCCTGGTCAAGGTTGTTTGGGCTTCAAAGTTGGTCTTAACACTGTGGGCCCTTAATTCTTGACCCTTGGGAAGTGGTGTCTGCCGGCTTCACCCGCGGTCCCAGGCCTGGTGAGGAGGACTGTGAAATACCTTCTGGAATGTAGGTTATTTTGTTCATGAGAAAGCCTTTGGGCTCAAGTACGAACTCCATTTTGTAGATAGGAGCAATCAAGGATTCCACCCACAGTCACATGGTAAGTAAGCTCACACACGTGGCCTTACATGATCCAAAGCCTACGATTTGCTTAAAACCATTTGAATTTTTTTTTCTAAACATTAAAACAATTTCTGAGGCAGATGGATGAATCTGGCCAGACACAACTTGGACACTTACTGGCTTTTTTTTTTTTTGACTTGAAGCCAAATACTTGATTTTGCTACAGCTCAAATTTCATAGTTTTAATTTGGGAGAGGGCAACAATAGGACATATATAAATTTATTATAAAGAATAACACAAGAACTTCATTAAAATGCTCAGCAAAGTACTTGGAATATGGCAGAGACAGCAAATACTAAAAATGTATGCTCATTTGTGTGAGTGTGTGTGTGTGTGTGTGTGTATCTGGGTCCAACACAGGAAAAGAAGAGTAAGGCATCATTCACTAGAGAGAATGTTCCCAGATGCCTCAGGCATAGGCTGCCCTCGAGGAGCTCATGATCTGGAGGCAGGACAGGAACAGGGAAAGCACGTACGAATGAATGGCACACACATAGTCATGGGAACAGGAAGTTTCTAACATTGAGGGGGACTGGGAGGTCGGGGGAGATGACCTGGGAGAGAGGTCAGCAGAGACCAGCCTGAGTCCTCGCTGCAGCAACAGCACCCACGAGCTGCACTTCAGCCTGCAGCTCTTAGGACGCGCGTGAGCTGGCTTCAGGGCTGCAGCTCTAGGAGGAGGGAGCGAGTGGCAAACAGAGGGAAGGGACGTGGTCATCCCGGAGCTGGCAGGTGAGCACCAAAGATTGTAGTTGGGAGTGTGAACCGGGCCACATTTGGTCACAGGACCCTCCTAACTTCAGAGAGCACTGCCAGTCGAATGACAAGTGCACGCCTCTAAAGCCAGGGACTAGTGATGACTTAGGCTCTATCTCAGAATCTCCTATAGCCCAAACTTTGACACATAGCTTGCCATACCTCCTTCTGTGAAGAGGGCCTTCCCACATCTACCTCTGTTCATCCTGTTCCTATCTTCCCAAAACGTTGTCATAGAAACGGGAAGATCCTTGGCGGTGCTGAAACTCATTGCAGCTTGACTTCTGAGTGGCTCTTCTGGGGTCCAGGGGGGTACGGAGCTGGAGGGTGAGCTCCAGCCTGCCTGGCCAAGGGCTCCGGGCAACTCTGAGCTGAGAGGGAGTGGGTGACTTTTGAGGGGAATACCATTTCAGGAAGAAATGACTGTAAGTCCATCATGAGGGGTCTCTGGTGTGGGCTTTCTGGATGCATTAGTGACTGTGGCTGTGGTATGATGCTGACGATAGCCCCTCAGGAGGGAATTATGGGGCTTTATTACCAGCAGGGGCAGTGCAGTTTAGGTCATTTCTCAGGTGAAGGGACCGGTTCTCTTCTTCCCAAGATGATCTAGTTCAGGGTTACAGAAGTAGCGGTTACATTCAACTTTTGTCACCTCAGAAGTTAGAACAACATTTGGTATTTCTGCATTCACTGAGTTATGAACTAACTGGCACCAGTTTCCCCAGCTTCCAGACCTTATTCTTGGTCGTTTCTCTATTGCTTTAATAACAATAAAGAAAAGAGAATACTTGTAAAGTCTCTCCTGCCCTATGTACTGTCTTCCCAGCAATTTCTTCTTCTTTTTTTTAAAGATTTATTTATTTATTATGTATACAGTATTGTCAGTATTCTGTCTGCATGTGTGCCTGCAGGCCAGAAGAGGGCACCAGATCTCCTTACGGATGGTCGTGAGCCACCATGTGGTTGCTGGGAATTGAACTCAGGACCTTTGGAAGAGCAGGCAGTGCTCTTAACCACTGAGCCATTTCTCCAGCTCCAATTTCTTCTTCTTCTTTTTTTTTTAAAGACAGGTCTTACCTAGATATTTGACAGATGATTTTCCAACAGTCTGGGCCCCTCCTCCTATCTCCATCACACCCTTGGCCCCTCCTCCTATCTCCATCACACCCTTGGCCCCTCTCCTATCTCCATCACAGCCTTGGCCTCTCTCCTATCTCCATCACAGCCTTGGCCTCTCTCCTATCTCCATCACACCCTTGGCCCCTCCTCCTACCTCCATCACAGCCTTGGCCCCTCCTCCTATCTCCATCACAGCCTTGGCCCCTCTCCTATCTCCATCACAGCCTTGGCCCCTCCTCCTATCTCCATCACACCCTTGGCCCCTCCTCCTATCTCCATCACAGCCTTGGCCCCTCTCCTATCTCCATCACAACCTTGGCCCCTCCTCCTATCTCCATCACAGCCTTGGCCCCTCCTCCTATCTCCATCACAGCCTTGGCCCCTCCTCCTATCTCCATCACAGCCTTGGCCCCTCCTCCTATCTCCATCACACCCTTGGCCCCTCCTCCTATCTCCATCACAGCCTTGGCCTCTCTCCTATCTCCATCACACCCTTGGCCCCTCTCCTATCTCCATCACAGCCTTGGCCTCTCTCCTATCTCCATCACAGCCTTGGCCTCTCTCCTATCTCCATCACAGCCTTGGCCCCTCCTCCTATCTCCCATCACACCCTTGGCCCCTCTCCTATCTCCATCACAGCCTTGGCCCCTCCTCCTATCTCCATCACAGCCTTGGCCCCTCCTCCTATCTTCCATCACACCCTTGGCCCCTCTCCTATCTCCATCACAGCCTTGGCCTCTCTCCTATCTCCATCACAGCCTTGGCCCCTCTCCTATCTCCATCACAGCCTTGGCCTCTCTCCTATCTCCATCACAGCCTTGGCCCCTCTCCTATCTCCATCACAGCCTTGGCCCCTCCTCCTATCTCCATCACAGCCTTGGCCCCTCTCCTATCTCCATCACAGCCTTGGCCCCTCCTCCTATCTCCATCACAGCCTTGGCCCCTCCTCCTATCTCCATCACAGCCTTGGCCCCTCCTCCTATCTCCATCACAGCCTTGGCCCCTCCTCCTATCTCCATCACAGCCTTGACCCCTCCTCCTATCTCCATCACAGCCTTGGCCCCTCCTCCTATCTCCATCACAGCCTTGGCCTCTCTCCTATCTCCATCACAGCCTTGGCCTCTCTCCTATCTCCATCACAGCCTTGGCCTCTCTCCTATCTCCATCACAGCCTTGGCCTCTCTCCTATCTCCATCACAGCCTTGGCCCCTCCTCCTATCTCCATCACAGCCTTGGCCCCTCCTCCTATCTCCATCACAGCCTTGGCCTCTCTCCTATCTCCATCACAGCCTTGGCCTCTCTCCTATCTCCATCACAGCCTTGGCCTCTCTCCTATCTCCATCACAGCCTTGGCCTCTCTCCTATCTCCATCACAGCCTTGGCCCCTCCTCCTATCTCCATCACAGCCTTGGCCTCTCTCCTATCTCCATCACAGCCTTGGCCCCTCTCCTATCTCCCATCACTAGCTCCATCTACCACATAGGGTTTCCCCACCAGGACTGTCTCCTTCCATCAGCCTTGGTCCCTCTCACCAGCTCTGTCTCTTCTACACACTTTCCTTTCTCCCTTTGCTGCTGGTGACCACATGGTACTTCAGGACATGTTCTTTGTACACTGCTCCTTGAATACCTGGCCCTATGTGAGGTACAGGTGGAGATGTTTGCTCCCTGCTGGCGCCACCACCAAGTTCCTCAGAACACCGCCTCAAAAGGAAGGAAAGGCCTAGAAACCTCAGCACAATGGGAAGATGTGGAAAGAAGAAATGCTAGCATCACACTGTGAACAAGGCTTATGCAGTTGGTGCCAACTTTTTGCTCAAAGTACGCAGCCACCTGTGCTTTTGTGCACTCCTACTGAACACATTCCTCGGGACTGAATCAGGAAGCTCTCACTTGCTCCCTTCTTCACAAAGACGTCACCTCTGCCACCTACGTTCCTTTTCATCTCACAACCCGCATACATTGGCAATGTTTTCAGTTGTGCCTCCCTAACCGTTCTCTTGGGAGCCAGTCCCCTAGTCTGTGTCCAGGGGCAGACGAAGGTGCTTATTGGGGAGGAAAATTATTCCACTAAGTCAAATGCGTTCAAACAGAATGAGTTTGGAAGTTTGCTTCTACTCTGTGATCTACTCATAGGCACCCTATTCTTTTCTTCAAATTATGTCCCATGAGGTCCTGAGTAACAGCAGAGCTTCTTCATCAGAGGGCATCACTGACTCTCTCTTCATGCTGCCAAGACTGGCCACTTAGGAGAAGCAAGCCTGTCTATTTTCTGAAGCTTTGGGCTGTTCCTGTGCCAAGATCTGCAGACACTTCACACTGGGTCACTGATTTTAAAGTCTTCTGGCTCCGCCTTTTTACATGCGGCAGCTGCGAGTGTTGCAATCATGGTGACATGCCCCGATAACGTCCAAATCTCCTCTTTAAAATAGTGCTCTTCAGTTATAATGTGAGTTTATCATTTCATCATTTAATCACTGAGTAGAGATTGCTACATGTGGGTCCCATCATGGGTAATCACCCCCCAAAATGGTTTCTATTCCAGTAAATACTGAGTTCAAGAAAGTTGGTGAACTTGAAGTTCTTGAAGCCCAACTTCCTGGCAGACTGTGCGGGGGGACAGGGCACAGTGGGAGCACCAGGCACAAGCTTCCCACCACCCCTCCCCGGTGTTTGTGGCAAGAAATGCTTTTGTTTTAACACATGCTTTGTTGACATGCTGCACCCGGTGCCAGGTTAAATGGACCACAGGCCTTCTTGGCTGTGGTGATGAAGGTCACCTTCATGCCCTCACATCTTCCTCTCCTCCGACTAGTATCGATGGCCTTACTGCGCTCCCCTCATGCCCTAGGCATGCTTCTTACAAGAGGCTGTGTTGTCATTCATGGACACAATGAGCCTGGGAATTTGCACCAAAATATGAAGTCAGGTACTTAAGGAACAGCCGCAGGTCATCTGGTCCGGGTAAGATGGCAAAATGGCCGCTGTATCCTCTACCTGGCACAAACATCTCTGTCTTCAGATATGACAGCATTCTAAAGATCACAGGTTTTCAAATGAATTCTTCTTACTCAATATCCACGTATCCAGCTAGACAGTAAAAGCAGATGCAAATTTTCCCACATGATATAGAGGGGAAACTTAACGTCAATGCAGGCAAAATAATTTTGCCAAACAAAAAGTTGTTTTCTGATATATAGACTAAGTCACTTCAGCTACACCAGGAGGTATCAAAGAAAACATGTTAGTTATCTTGTTAGTCTAGCAAATGCTAGAGATCATTGTTTTGGCTTAATTATACTCTACAGACAGGACGTACTCAATCTGAACCCAGTTGAGTCACCAGAATGATCCCAGTTGTCCTCTGGAATGGCAGTGGCACAAACAGCTCCTCCTGTATGTGAGGGCTGCAAAATGAAACGAAGTGGCGTGAAAAACACAGTCAACTAGGAGATTTGAACGACAACACCCCCAGGAAGCTCACAGTGCCATTGTGGGGTGAGACAATGTGGGGTGGACGCCTTCCCCCTAAAATGAGGGACAATGTCAGTATATCCACACTTGTTCCTATTCAGCGCTGTAGAGAAGATTCAGAGGCAGAAATTAGGCAATAAAAAGAGACAAAGGGGATCCAGATGAGATGGGAAAGTTGGAAAGATGTCTTTTGCACATGTCATGAACTTGTACATTAACAACAAGAAGAACAAGTGGGAGGGGACTAATGGGAGGAAGAGAAGGCCAGCAGGTGTGTCAGGGGACTATGAGAGGGTAATGATGTGAATCGAATCACAGCGCATTGTATTATAAGTATGAAACCATTATAGGGTGTTACAATTAAAAGATAAAACTCCTTCGACGTTAAAACGTTATACTGTTAACTTTAACTGTTAAAAACAGTAGAAACCGGTATGTAATATGAATAAAAAGAAATTTAAAAATAGAAAAACAAATAATTTTGCAAAAGAGATATACAATATGTCCCTCCATTGAAAATTTTTATATCACTTAAGTAAATTAAATAAAATCTTAATAGGAAAACCCGATGTACAGGGATAGAATGGCATAACATTGTTATAACAGTAACACCTCCCCTATTAACCAATGCTCCCAATTAATCAAAATTTTAATATTATCCTTATCAAACTCTCAAGCTATTTTGAAGAAACAGATAAACTAATTCTAAAATTTATATAGAATGCATGGAAATCTAAAAAGTTGAAAAGTCTTGAGAGGCAATGCAAACTGGAGAACTTGTAATACATGGCAAAGTCGGAGTGATAGTGTGTAGTCCTTGCATGAAGGTCGAGGCTGTGCACAAATTTTCACAGTTATGCTCAATTGATTTTCAAAAATGAATCAATACTACTTGATATGAAGATAAACTTCTTCAGGTTGGTGCTCAAACCACTGATTACCCACATGCAGAATAATGAGTTTGTGTTCAGCTCACTTCAAAGATTTACAGGTCAAAATGACCAGACTTTAGTGTAATTTAACAATATAACCTTCTCAGATTAAAAAACAAAGTAGGTCATGATGATCTTGAATTCTTATACATGACATCAAAAGCATGTGCCCAAAGGAAATAGTGAAATTGGACTTTGTAGTCCAAGTTTAAAAGGCATGCAACAAATATTCTATTGGAAACTTAGGGTCATACCAACTGGGGTACCATAAGGTCATACTACCAGGTTATCTGTGGAGCTGAGGTACCATAAGGTCATACTACCAGGTTATCTGTGGAGCTGGGGTACCATCAGGTCATACCACCAGGTTATCTATGGAGCTGGGATACCATAAGATCATACCACCAGATTATCTGTAGAACTAGGGTACCATGAGTTCATACCACCAGGTTATCTGTAGAACTAGGGTACCATGAGTTCATACCACCAGCTTATCTGCAGAACTAGGGTACCATGAGTTCATACCACCAGGTTATCTGTGGAGCTGGGCCTCTCATCTCAGGGCTCTTAATCTTGTTAAGAAAAAAATTGGAGAATGAACTCAAAAAAAAAAAGCTTCAGGACATTTTGTTAGAGTTTTAAAGAGAAACTCATGGGCTGGAGCTGGGAACCTCAGCATCTGCCTAGAGAAGGGAGATGAAGAAGAAAGAGAAAAACGCTAAGCCAGTATGGGGGTCAGCTACAGGGCAGACAACCAGCCACATGGTGGGGAGGAGGGGCTTTGAGAAAGAGTGAAGCTCAAAGTATTAGGGAAGGCAATCCTAGAAAAGGACGAAAAAGAAGATAATGAAAAGTGACACTTTTTGAGTAGTTCAAAAGAGCAAACAGATTTAGTAAGGCTGTGTCACCAGGGCAGTGTTTCTGGGAAGGAAAAGCATATCATCTCATTAAAGGGTTAATTATTCCTCCCATCTCTTCATTATGACATTAGGTGAATCTGTCTTCCTGAGGGTGGTCCCTTAGCCAGGCTATAGACCAGCCCAGTTGTATTAACTTTTATGACTTTTTTTTTTTTAGAGACAGGGATTCTTAGGGTAGCTTTGGATCCTGTCCTGGAACTAGCTCTTGTAGACCAGGCTGACCTTGAACTGACAGAGATCCGTCTGCCTTTGTCTCCCGAGTGCTGGGATTAAAGGCATGCACCACCACTGCCCGGCTCAATTTTTATGTTTTGAGTTGCTTGGAATGTTAGGTCTCTACACAGACAGGAGAGATTCCATTATCTTGACCAGAAGGAAATTTGCTTTCTGTATAATGGTCCTCCAATATTAATGTAGCAAAATGACATTAGCGAGAAAGTGAAAAGAAAATTTATGTGAGAAAAAAATGTCCGTGAATATCTGAGAAGAGCCTAGAATTCAAATAACACAATTAAAATTGGAAAAGAGAATTAAGTAGAGACTGATCCAAAGCCACACAAGTGGTCCATGAGTACATGGAAGATGGATCAGCTGATTAGAGAAATGCAAATGTACTTCATGACTCTGTAAGCAGGTCAGCCAGCAATTAGAGCATTAGAGGTCTCACACCCTGTTGATGGGAATGTAAAATGGTACAACCACTCTGGAAAACAGTTTTGACAACTTTTCAGAAAGGTACAGTTCAATAAGGCCCAGCAATTCAACTCCTAGATATATACCCAAGAGAATTTAAAAATGTGTCTACACAAAAACTTGTACATGAAATTTTCATCACAGCTGCTCATAAAACAAACAAACAAAAAGGAAACAATGTAAATGTGCGTCCATTGTTGAATAGTTAAACAAGATGTGGTACCGTTATACAATGGACTATTACTTTCAATAAAAAAGGCTAAATATTCAGGAGGATGCCTATATGTTTTTCTTTGGGTTCTCCTTCTTTAGCTTCTCTAGGATCACTAATTATAGGCTCAATGTCCTTTATTTATGGCTAGAAACCAAATATGAGTGAGTACATCCCATGTTACTCTTTTTGGGTCTGGCTTACCTCAATCTTCATCAGGCAATGAAAGGAGACAGAGACAGAGACCCACATTGGAGCACAGGACTGAAATCTCAAGGTCCAAATCAGGAGCAGAAGGAGAGAGAGCATGAGCAAGGAACTCAGGACCGCGAGGGGTGCACCCACACACTGAGACAATGGGGATGTTCTATTGGGAACTCACCAAGGCCAGCTGGCCTGGGTCTGAAAAGGCCTGGGATAAAACCGGACTTGCTGAACATAGTGGACAATGAGGATTACTGAGAACTCAAGAACAATGGCAATGGGTTTTTGATCCTACTGTACGTACTGGCTTTGTGGGAGCCTAGGAAATTGGGATGCTCACCTTACTGGATGAAGGTGGGTGGTCCTTGGACTTCCCACAGGGCAGGGAACCCTGATTGCTCTTTGGGCTGACGAGGGAGGGGGACTTGATTGGGTGAGGGGGAGGGAAATGGGAGGCGGTGGTGGGGAAGAGACAGAAATCTTTAATAAATAAATAAAGGCTAAATACTCATACACACTACAGCATGAATGAACCCCAAAGATATGTGAAAGCAAAATTCAGACACAAAGTATGTTTGGGTGCATGCATCTGAGCATGCATTAGTGTGTGTACATGTGTGTGTATGTGTGTGTGTGTGTGTGTGTGTGTGTGTGTGTATGTATGTATACTCACATTCTCTTCCTTTGGCACAAACTATAGAGGGGGTAAATTTACTGAGCTTTGAGACAGAAAACAGATGAGTTGGTGCTGAGAGTAGAGATGGGGATAATTACTAGTGAGAGTGAATGTCTTCTCCTGAGCGATATTCTGGTATTAGATCATAGTAATATTATTTAAAATAAATTGCTTAAATGTCAGAGAAAGGAATTTTGGAAACTCTGTACTGTGTATATCTAAGGCAGTTCTCAGGAGCACCCAGACCAGGTCATACATGAGCCCCACGTCTTTCCTGTCCCAAGGCTTTCCCTTCCCCCTCTCTTAACCTCTGCTGAGATGCCAGGTGAGTCTAGATTTAACCCCAACCGTCCCATTATGCTTGTGCACACATGCGGCATCCCCAGATGGGAGACTTTTCTGTGGAGATTCTTTACTTGATTGCCACACAATCTGTATGCTGATCACAGTGTTGCAATTGTCTTGCCCCAAGTTCATATGTTCAGATTTTAACCCCAGCCCATGTGATAGTATTAGGAGATTGGGCCTGTAGGAGTAAGTTAGTTATTTCCTCAATGCTATTCCTGAAACACTTCACAGAAACCACATAAGGAAATGAATGCTTACATTGCCCCATTGCTTCGGAGGATTCTGTCAGTGACAGTGGGGCATGGAGGAGTTGCTCACTGGTAGAAAGTAGGAGCAAAGGCAAGGACTTGGCTGACTTTCTGCTTTATTCCCTTTGATTCTGACTGAACTCCTAACCCATGAATTTGTGGTAACTACATTCAGGGTGGTTTGTCCTGTCTCAGTTAAACATCTGTAGAAATGTCCTCACAGATACTACCAGAAAGATCCCTTCCCAATCTCCTAGGTAATCGCAAATCTAGTCAATTTCCCAAGAGTTGCCATCACAGGAGGTAAGCAGGTCATGAGATGATGTGGGATTCCTTTATGCATGCTGTGAATATGTTTTATTACCATTGGTTGATAAAGAAGCTACTTTGGCCAATGGCAGGGCAGAATATAGCAAGGTGGAAAATCCAAGCAGAGGAGGAAAGATTGTGGAGTCAGGTAAATGCCATGTAGCTGCCAAAGGAGACAGATGCCAGAACCCATGAGCCTCATGGTAAAATATAAAATAATAGAGATGGGTTAATTTAAGATGTAAGAATTAGTTAGTAAGAAGCCTGAGCTAATAGGCCAAACAGTGTTGCAATTAATATAGTTTCTGTGTGGTTATTTGGGTCTGGGCAGCCAGGAACAAAAGAACAATCTCTGTTTACAATGAGAAGAGAGCTCTGGTAAATAGGATTAGTGTCTGTGATGGTTAGCTTTGTCAGTTTGACAAAACCTAAAATCACCTGCAAAGAGAATTTCAATGAGTGACTGCATTGAGTTGTTTTATGGCCAATTTTGTATGGGGTTGCCTTAAGTTTTCTGATGTGGGAAGACCCAGTCCACTGTTGGCAACACCATTCCCCAGGAAAGGGAGTTGTGTAAGAGTAGAGAAATCTAACTGAGCCCAGGGAAGTCAGCAAGGGGGCATACATGCATTCTTCTCTCTCTGCTCTTGACAGTAGGTGTGATGTGCTGTTTGGAGGTCATGTATTGACATCTCCAAATTGATGGACTACAACCTGGAACCGTAAACCAAAACAAACCCCTTTCTCTCTAAGTTTCTTTTTCTCTGTAAGAGTATTTATCATAGTGACAGAGATGAACCTCGGACAGTGTCCTTATAAACAAAGCCTGAAGCCCGAGGAAGCTTGTTTCCCACATGTGGTCTTTCTGCCATGGAAGGCTACCCAGATAGCACCATCCATGAGGAATAAACCCTTAACTGGCTAGTCAGTCTTCTGGCACGTTCATACGGGGCTTCCCAGCCTCCAAAACTTTGAACAACATGATGCTTGTGTATAATTGACCTAGTTGAAGGCACTTTGTTAATGCGGCTGTAACCGACGAAACATTAATTACTGTGCCGTGTGTATTCATGCCACTGGCTGCACCCTCTAGGGATACAAGTACAGATTTCAGAGCCATCTGATTTCCCAACTTCTGACAGTGTTTCGTTTTTCTGGGTGACGTCAGCGTGGGAAGAGGAACTGGTCAGGAGCCCACATCCTCCCACACCTTCAGCACATGCACAATGCTTCTTAACCTCTGAAACAGTTGACTTTTCCAGATTTTTCCTCCATGTCAAGGTTGCTCTGTGAAGCCTCTTACGACTTCCCCAGAATTACCTGGAAGTGGAGTTAATTCCAGCTCTGGGGCACTATGCTTTGAGATGAACCGTCTTGCCTCTACCCTAAACCCCAAAAGTCTGCAGAGCAGTTTTCCTTCATGACTGGTGTTAACATCATGCCTTGTCATTTCCCATTAACTTAGCATCCCCGCAACTCCCACCCGCTTTATGATCCGTGTGCTTTTCTCTCTAATGGCTTCTTTGTCTCTTCACACCCAGGTCTTGTTTCTCTAAAATCTTTGGGAAATATAAAGCAAGAGACTGGACACTAGTGGAGGGCTAATCCAAGCCAGGTGCAGGAGGAAGGGTGCTTGGTGGTCCTCACACTTGCTTCCACGGGGCTTCCATATAAACCAGAGCATGGGCATGACTGGATCCCTGCATAAGATGGGCGTATGTACCTTCTGCACACAATTTCAGTTGCATTCCCACATTCTGGTTGGCCATTACCATCAGGTTATTAGATACTCCCAAGCTTTCTACAAAATCCTGGATTCGTATCTCAGTTCAACTCTCTGAACTCCAAAGGTGCCCTAGTCCATCCTCCTTCTGGGAAGTCTTGTTAGATTTTCACTCTATGGGATCCTGAAGGGAACTCCACACTGACTCCTACTGATGGAGACTTGCTGTGATCAGGTCCAGGCTTCTAAGTCAAAGGCTCTGGAGATCCTGGGAACAGTTTTCCTCCTCTCCTGCTATCACACAGGATATGTGTCTGCTGTCTGTGAAACTGAAAGGATCATAATGCAGTCAGCCAGCAACATCTTCAAGGAAGGATTTCAGGGTCCCCTGTGAAGGCCAAAGCCACGACTGCCCAAGACCCTCCCATCAAGCAGTGAAGTAGCAAGCATTTGCATGTCAACCGCACGCATTCTTACATACTCGTTCCTATCCCACTGAGTTGTATATTTTAAAGTATTTTATTTAAAATTCTACAATATATTTTGATCATATTATTTCCCCTCCCCCAACACCTCCTTATTCACTCAACTTTGTATAGCTTTGTCTTTCTCTACCCCTTCCTTTCTCTTTTTCTTCCTTCTCTGTATAACAAAACAAAGGATGAAGGTCAAAACAAACACACAAAAACCAAGCGAAACAAAAAACCAACAAAATAGAACAAAAGGTGGACAAAAACACAGCATATGTTCCATGTTGGCCAACTACTCCTGAGCATGGGGTCTTCCTTGGTGTGAGGTTGGTAAACCTAGCAACACTCCACTGAGGAAAAGCGATTTT
Source organism: Microtus pennsylvanicus (assembly GCF_037038515.1). Lineage (NCBI taxonomy): Eukaryota > Metazoa > Chordata > Mammalia > Rodentia > Cricetidae > Microtus > Microtus pennsylvanicus. The sequence goes on from NC_134586.1 coordinate 30,051,279, forward strand.
CCCTTTCCCATATGCTAGCAATTGAAAATGGCTTCTTGGTTGGGGTGAGACTTTCTGTCCACTTCCACTTCTCTGGGCTGGGATATTTTTTTCTGATTTGAACTTGTACAGTCTTGTGTGTGCTGTCACAGACTCTGGGAGTGCACACGTGCATCAGTCCTGATGTGTCTGAAAACCATTGTTTCCTTTGAGTCACCCAACACCCCCAGCTCTTAAAATCTTTCCGCCCCCTTTTCCTCGTAGATCCCTGAACCTTGACTGGGGAAGAATATTGATGAAAACATTTCATTTAGGATGGAGTGCGCTAAAGTCTCTCACTCTCCACATGTTGTCTAGTTGTGTGTCAGCTATCAGCTACTGGAGCTGGGTGGGAGGACATGGCAGAGGTGGGAATGGGGAAGGGCAACTAACACAGAAGACTATTTGAAAAGCCATACGGAAACCTTCTACCGTAGAAGCCTCCATTTGTGTGTGTATTGTGCACACACACGTGTGTATGTGTGTGTATGTGTGTGTGTATGTGTGAAATTTCAATGGAGTCACCATATGTTGAGGGAACAATGACTTTATGCCACCAAGTAAATACCCAGTGCCAGTAACAGGCTACATACTGTTGAGTCATTGGCCAAAAGAGTCCTATAGATGCCCTTTCCCATATGCTAGCAATTACCATCTATCACAGGCTATTGTCAACCTGAAGGTGAGGCCCTATTCTTTTTTTTTCTTTCTGGAACTATCTCTGTAAGCCAGGCTGGCCTTAAACTCTCAAAGATCTGCCTGCCTCTGCCTCCCGAGTGCTGGGATTAAAGGTGTGCACCACCACCGAAGGCTAAGGCCCTGTTCTTAAAGACACCATTTAGTTATATTATCCAGCTCAATTTTCCCCTGTTGGATGACATAAGTGGTGATGTTTTTAAGAATAGTGTTAGAAGCTTCATCCCTACTGGCTAGTATTGATCGTGGTGTAAGGTTCTTTGCATGCTACAGAGGACACAAGTAATCCTCAGTATCACAAACCCTATGACCTATGACTACCTGTTTGCAAGGTATACTAGTGCATCAGTGGCACAAATCTTATGCCAAACACTTTTTGATTGGATTTAAAATCCACTCTATGAGACAGAATTTGAATACTATTTTTTCATGGTTGTTTCCTATTTTACTGACTTTTCTTCAAGATGTTGAATAGTCCCTTCTCATTACAATGTATAACATCTGTTAGCTTGTTCTTTACGAGAGTCCCCCAAAGCACTTACAGTACTACCACATGTGTCTTCTCCCTTGTGCCAATAATGTCTCAAATCTGGATTAAACATGTCTAGACTTGAATGAAATAAATAGATGTTAATTTAAATGCTTGCAAAATCCTGTAGCAAAGCTGGGGTCAGAGTTTGGTGGTGGGACTTGGAGCCTGTTTGCCAGGGGCTCAGGTTATGGGCATTGCTATCTAGGACTTTCTGCATCCACATTGCTCTCTACTATAAATCATCTGTTACTTACTTGTAGCACTTGATCCACTGTAAATGATACATAAATAATTGTTACACTGTGATGTCTACACGTTACTGTGTAATGTAATAAACAGTACAAGAAACTGTAGTGATATTTTGTTTGTGCTCTAAGAAATAAAGCTTTCCTCAAGATCAGAGAGTGCAGCTAGCCACTAGTTAGCCATAGAGGCTGGGCAGTGGTGGCACGCACCTTTAATCGCAGCACTTGGGAGATGGGAGCAAAAAGATCAGTTCAAGGCCACACTCGACTACAAGAGATTGAACCAGTCTAAAAAACAAGCAGAGCTCACACCTTTGATTCCAGCACTTGGGATCTTATGCCTTTAATCCCTGCACTAGGGAGGTGGAGATAGAAAATGATATGGCTGGGCAGAGAGAGGACTGTAAGGCAGGAAGAGACAGGAACTCAGACCTATTCACTCTGAGGATTCGTAGAGACAGGATCTTGCTCCTTCAGTCTGAGGATTTCATAGAGGTAAGAGCTCTATGGCTGCTGTTCTGCTTCTCTGATCTTTCGGCTTTCACCCTCCTAATATCTGACTCTGGGTTTTTAGTATTAAAATAAAACTGAATTCATGCTACAAAATGCTATATATCCTCAATAACAGGCACAAGGTTTTAGATATTTATTTTTTAGTTATGTGTATGTTCATGTGTATTCATCCATCTAAGCACACCATGTGCATACAGTACCAATAGAGGCCAGAAGAGGGCACTGGATCACTTAGAACTAGACATAAAAATGGTTGTGAGCTGCTATGGAGGTACAGGAAATCAAAACCAGGTCCTCTATAAGAGCAGCCAGTGTTCTCAACCACTCAACCATCTCCCCAGACCCTAAGGCACAATCTTTTAAAAATATTTTTGATTTGTGGTCGACAGGATTTTTGAATGCAGAAACTATGGATATAGACCAACTGTACCTGCCTTTCAAAGTTGTGAAAATTTAAAATACAACGTGAAAAAAGACACAGAAATGTGTTGGGCACAGAGTTGGCATTAATGTTAATGAGATTCATGAGATGCTTTCTTCTCTGTGTATTTAAAAATTGGCTCATGGGCAGATGCCATGGGAGAAGGGATTTCATGACTATGGCATTGTAGTGTATGGCCCTGGAAGGATGCTACACTGAAGGCCTTGAGAAAATACTTGGAGGAAAAATAGCATATGGTCTCATTTTTATTACGATCCTTTGTTAATGGCATGGGCAGCCCCCCAAGCTTCTGCATTCTGAGACTAACCAGATTTTATTATTAAATATTGATGGATATCTACCATGTTTTCTGGAATGAACACGAGGTCTAATTCTGGGTATTTTCCTTAAAAATTTTAAAGAATTTTAGACAGTTTTTGGTAAAGGTCACATTTGTGATTTCAATTAATGGTGCAGTTGGGCTGAACTTGCACATAGCGTGAGCATAATTTAAAATATACCATCTCTTATATAAGTAGTGACACCCGTGCCCACAGCTATCCTGTGTGTGAGTCAGAGCAAGTGCCATCTTCAAGCGGGAACACAGACGAGGCCTCGTTTGCCCTTGTCTTTGAGCAGTGCTCTGTTTAGTCTCATAAACTAGGCTCTGAGAAAGTTTGTGATGCCAGTTTCCCTCCAAAGTATCATAAGCTAAGAACGATGGAACTAGGCAAGTGCTCGCTTAAGTGCCTGCCTTATGTAATCTAGCTGCAGGATGATTTTATTTATAAAGTCATGACAAAAAAAAAAAACACTAAGAAAAAACTTTTAAAGGCAAAAGAGTCAGTTCAAATGATTGTTAGGAAAAAGAAAAAAAAAATGATTGCTTGGGTTTCTAAGTGCCGTAGTCAGCACTTATCCTGAGACACGTTAGCTTTCTTTTCTATAATACGTGTGTATAGACAATGCATTGTTCAAATGTATGTGTGTGCGTATGTTCAATTTCAGGCAACTCACAGCACTCACTTCTTGAAATTTGTTACCAAAATATACGATTCTCTGCAGGTTATCTCTCCTAGCAGATCCTGATGTTTAATGTTTCTGCATGTGTAGAAGTGGGTGTGAAGTGGATATGGGCTAGGATATTAGATAGGAGACCGAAAGAGTGTGCCAGAGGGAAGTGTTGGGGAAGTGAGGAGAGGACAAAGGACCCGTGAGACACAAAAGTAGACGTGCAGATACAGGGGGTCATAGAGTACCAGGGGTACAGGGTGGGAGAAGAGAGAAAGTCGGAGAATCAATGCCAACTTTGTCTGTTAATGCCATAACGACATCCAATACTTTCTGTGTTAAAAAGGAAGTAAAAGATTCTAATGAAAAGAATGTGGATCCCAGTTACTGGCTATATAGCAAGTAAGTGACACAGCCATCCTGAACCCATAAGCTAGAGTCTTTCTCTGTTTAACCATGTCTGTGTGCCTTCACATGTCCTTTCTATGTTCTTACTGTGTCTGTGTGCCTTCACATGTCCTTTCTATGTCCTTCCTGTGTCTGTGTGCTTTTACATGTCCTTTCTGTGTCCTTACTTTGTCTGTGTGCCTTCATGTGTCCTTTCTATGTCCTTCCTGTGTCTGTGTGCTTTCACATGTCCTTTCTATGTCCTTACTGTGTCTGTGTGTCTTCACGTGTCCTTTCTGTCTTTACTGTGTCTGTGTGCCTGCACATGTCCTTCCTCTGTTTAACCATGTCTTTGTGCCTAAACATGTCCGTTCTATAAGTTATGACCCCAAAGAATCTTTTCAGTTTTTGCCAGAGCTTAGCAAGGCAGAGAAAGCCTCAGTTGTTTTCTGGTAGAAGTTCACTTTTTTTTTTATCAGAAATGCTTCTTTTTCTTTCTCCCTGCTCTTCCTCTCCTCCCTCTCCCATTCTTCCTCCTCATCTTTCTCACTCACTTTTTATATTTCAATAATTGGTAGAATTGGACTTTCAGATGTTAAATCGACATTGCATTCCTGGAGTGACTACCAGGTAGTCAATACTTTATAGTATTTTTGGGTATTACTGGGCTCATTTCATGAATATTTTATTTTAAAAAATGGCTCATCAATGTCGAACATATATATTGGCCTATGATGTTTTATCTTTTATGTTTTATTTTTGCAAGCCTAAGTGCATTTAACTTGACAGTATGATTCTTGCCTCATAAAGTAAATTTGGATGTGGTCTTCCCTCTGAAGAACCACGTAAAATTGATGTACACTTGTTCACCTTTAAAGCTTAGGTGGAATTCACTAAAGAATCCATCTTGTTCTGGAGTTTTCTTTTGGAACTTTTAAATCCCAAATTCAATTTCCTTCCTGGTGTCGTGGTTACTTTTCTATTGTTGATATAAGATACAATGTCCAAGGCAATTTATAGAAGAAAGAGTTTATTTGGGTCTTACGATTTCAAAGAGTTAAGAGTCCATGGCAATCATGGTGGGAGCATGGCAAGAGACAGGCAGGCATGGCACTGGAGGAGTCGCTGAGAGCTCACATCTTAACTCACAATCACACAGCAGAGAACAACCTCAAAGCCCACCCAGTGAAACACCTCCTCTTCCATGGCTAAAGCTCCTAGTCCTTCCCAAACAGTTCCACAAACTGGGGACCAAGTATTCAAATACATGAGCCTATAGGGCCTCCCTCATTTAAACCACCACACTTGGTCACACACTGTTGAGGCTGTCTATTTCCTCTTCATTATGTTTTATTGTTTTAGAGGAATGGGTTCATTTCTTTGGCATTGTGGAATGAATGAATGAAAAGTCACCTACTGTTTGCCCATCCCCCTCTTCAATGATGACATGTATAATGACAGCCCTGCTTCTTCCTTGGTATCTTTGATTTGTTTCCCCTCCTTTGCTTCCTTGTCAGCTTCAACAGAGCTCTGACCACTTTACTGACTTTTCTGGAAAGCCATGCTTTTGTTGCATTAGGGTTTTTCCCCTATCGTTTTTCTGTTTTGATTTTATGAATTTGTGTTCGCTCTGATCCCCTTTCTTCTAGTCTCTTGGCACTTCCTTTTTTTGTTCCTGTCCATTTCAGGTAATCCCAGTTTCATGGTACAGTGCTGGCCTGAGATCATCCTACCCTCCTAACATGGTGTTGAGCTATAGAGCTATACTTTAGCACCCTCATGTTTTGATGGGTTGTCTTTTCATTTTAATTTACTTATACTGTATTTTACTTCTTTTTGGAATTTTTGGCTGTCCTGTGATTATTTTGTCATTATTTTCTGAGAAGTTGTGGATTTCCCTGTGTCCTGTTATTGACATCTAGCCTGGTTCCATTGCAACCCAAGAGTATAGTCTGTCTTAATCTAGTTTAAAGGTTTATTTTATGACCCAAAAGGTAGTCCATCTTGGTGAATGTTCTGTGGGTACCTGAGAAGCAGCATTGCCTTCTCTGATTGGTGTAGAAGGAGCTGTGGACTGCATTCCTGCCTCCCGGCTCCTGGCTGCCTGACTAGCTTATGCCCCGAAATAATAACACGGAAACTGTATTCTTTTAAACACTGCCTGGCCCATTAGTTTCAGCCTCTTCTTGGCTAACTCTCATAACTTGACTAACCCATTTCTAATAATCTGTGTGGCTTACCAGGAAGGATTCTAGCCTACGTCCATCTTGGGCCGGAGCTTCATTCCATCTGCTCTGGAGAGCGGAGGCATGGCGTCTGCCTAACTTCCCTTCTTCCCAGTATTCTGTTCTGTCTACTCCACCCACCTATGTTCTGACCTATGGGGCCATGCAGTTTCTTTATTAATTCACCAATGAAATCGACAGATTGATATATGACACTCCCACATCAGATTGGCTGGAGGGCTCTCCCAGGCAGACTGGTTGTTGATGCCTTTGAATTCTGTCTCAGCTTTTCATTCATTTCTGGGACTGCTGTGTTTGGAACATGGTTCTAATTTCTCTCTTTGTCCTTCCAATTCTATCACATTTGGTTCATTTGTTTTCAGAGTATTAACCACATATTCAGAAGCACTATGTCTCCCTAGGGGATGAGTGTTACTATTAGGCTGGCATTTGTCTTGTTTAATATTGACACTTATGTAGCTATTTTTACTATTAAAAACAATGTTTTTGTAATATAATTTTTGTCTTTAATTTTACTTTCAACCTCTATACAACTGTATGTGACTGTGTGTGTGTATTTACCAAATTTTAACCATCTAACAAAAATAATTTCTTAAAAGTCACATTGTTTCCTTCTTCTCAGCAGGAAGCATACCTGAAAAGCCCTCTTCTGGAACTCAGAGCTGTGGAATCCTGTGTTCATCCCTTCGAGGGAAAAGAGAAAAAAAAAACATGTTGCATGTGGTGGCACACACCTATAATGTCATTACTAAGGAGGCTGATTGTGAGTTCAAGACCAGCTTCAGCAACATAGAAAGACTCTGTCTCAAAAATGAGGGAGATGTGGGAGATGGCTTAGTGGGTGCGCTGGCTAGCTCATGTCAACTCAAAGGAGGTGTCTGAAAAGAGGGAATCGCTTTTGAATACATGTTTCCATCAGATCTGGCTGTAAGAAAATCACTAATTTTCTTAATTAGTGATTGATAGGAGGGCCAAGCTTATTGTGCTTTCTCTAAGAAAATAGGCCCAGCTGCACTAGGGACCATGCTGGCACCTAGAACCCCAGGAAAAGCCCCACTCACAGACCACCAATACCTCCTTAGTGCCCACCTAGCCTTCCCCCAGCTGGGCCTCCTCATCACCGTATTCTGGCACACAACTCCAGCAGAAGGCTTCTGATCCACCAGAGGCCACACACCAGAATCCCAGGTAAGCCCTCCACAAGTCTGCCAACCACTTCCCTCAGTGCCCACCCAATCTACACCTAACCAACCTTCCCCTCTTCATCATCATACCCTAGCCCTTAACTCCAGTGAAGGCATCCTGCAGGACCAGAGGGCACCAGAACTCCAGGTAGGGGGTTCGTCCACAAACCATCCCACTCTCATTTCCTACCCATCCTACCCCCAACTGCTCCTCCCCTCCTGGTCACAGTCCTACCCCCTCAGCAAAGACCTCTGCTTGACCAGAGGTCACACCGGCCACTAGAACCTCAGATAGAATGATGTGGGTACTGTCCCTATTCAGTGTCCACCCAACCCCTCAATGATCCAATCACCCCAGCCCTCCATGTTAGCTCCTAACTCCTGTGGAGGACACGGGCTGGACCAGAGACCTCACTGGCTGCCAGAAATCCAGCCCCCAGCAGAAACTCCCTGCTTGACCAGAGGCCACCACAGCCATCAGAAATCCAGCCCCCAACTCGGGTGGAGACTCTCTGTTCACCCACAGACCACTTTGGCCAGAAGACCAGAGAAGAACATAAACCAAGGAAAATAACACCCATCCAACAAAGACAAACTCAGAAATTGGTACCTAGACCTATAATTACCCCAAATCCAGCTGCCTAGACTCCAGTGTAAGAACACAGTGGACAACAGCCAGGGAAATACGGTACCACCACAGCACAGCTGCCCCACTTCAGCGGGCCCTGAATATTCCAACACAGCTAAAGCACAAGACAACCTTAAAATCAACTTTATGAAGATGATAGAGTCCTTAAAGAGGAAATAAATCCCTTAAAGTCAAAGACCTGAAAATGGAAATAGAAACAGTAAAGAAAACACATAATGGATTCCCTTTGAGCCCTGAGCTGCTGAGGCTGGCTCCCCAGGCAGCAGTACCTGGTGCCCGGACAGGGGGCCAACCTCCAGCAGGACAGGGCTCAAAGGGAATCCATACAGTTAAGAGTGTTCTATGACTTTTATTTGTTAGGGAAAGGGTTAGGGAAATGACATTCACACACTCTCTGGATTTCCTTCCTTCTGTATTCTTCTTTTGTATTCTCCATTCTCTATTCTTATCTGTAGTCAGAAAAGTCCCTTCTGTCTCCCCTGATGTTTTCCTTCTAACTCATTTTAACTCTATCTTTACTCTTTCCCTTACAGCTTATATGCCCTAGGAAAATCTTTCAGGCCATATAAAAAATTATAATGCAGTTACATTCTGTTTTTCAAGTGGATGATCACAGTGAATATAAGTAGAAAACAGCATGTTTTCCATATCCATTACATGATTAAGCATTTTATGTATTATAGGTGAAAAACCCAAGCAACTTGTTATAGTTGTGTGTGTATATGTGTGTATATATATATATATATATATTATAAATAGCAAGATATTCTTTTATTGGAAGGCTGCATTTTGTGGTTACAAAAACAGGACTTTATTATTATCTTCAAATCTTATAAGGAATCTTAAATGAATCACAAATCTAAACTTTTATATATGAAAAAGAATTAGTCCCCTTTACTTTAATTCTTTAGGGTGCATACCCACTCATCAGTAATTTTTTATGTCAGGAGACTGAGAGCAAAATAGGTATAAGGAATTAATCATCACCTTTGGTCATCAACCAATTCTAGCAAGAAAGGCATGTCAACTAATAATAATTGGGCTGCTTTGTTCTTGTTCCCTGACCTTAACGAGTTCCTCATTCAACTGCATAACTCTCTAAAACTTCAGATTATCTTCTTGGGTTTTTCACCTCAAGACCATTTAACAAAAACATCTTGGTCTAACTTTAAGTTATTTTTAAAGCCTTGTTTCATCTATGATACCCTCTGACATCTATGAACACATTTCCCAACATTAAGGTTAAAAGAATTTAAGCCAGCTGGGCTACTGGTACTCAGTTGTTTTTCTTCATCATTAACTTAAGCCACAGCCTATACGGCTCCTCAATAAAAGCTTATGTGTTCTAGCTGTGTGGCACTCCCTTATTTATATTCTTCATCATCGAAATTCTATTTAAATACACTGTCATTACCAATTAGACGGTACCCCTTAGGAAGAAATCATCTCCATGATAAGCCATTGGTAAAAATGCCCAGTAGAATGGAATGTTTCCATGAGATAAACACACTACATTATGGGCAGTGGGGGTCTCCCCACATCCATTCACTCCATACCAGATACCAGAGAAAGATGGCAGAAGCCAACATGTGAAGACACAGCAGAAGCAAAGACACTCTGGGGTCTGGGGTCTCAGGGCCATCCTTATCTGAGTTCATCCATCAAGGATTCCTCTCCTGGTGGGCTGACACCCTGAAGTCAACGGCCATCCACTGCTCCCTGACATGGCCACCACAAGCTAGTAGTGTCAATACCTCATTCTCACCAATGGACATGACATCCAGATAAAAACCAAACAGAGGAACTCTGGAGCTAACATGCTATGAACCAAAATGGACTCAAATACAGAAGAATATACCTTCTCAGCACCTCAAGGAATTTTCTCCAAAATTGACTACATACTTGGTCACAAATCAAGTCTCAACAGATACAAGAAAATTGAAATAACCCCCTGCATCCTCTCAGACCACCATGGGTTAAAGCTGAATTTCAACAACTGTGGAAACAATAGAATGCCTTACAAACTCATGGAAACGAAACAACTCTTTACTGAATGACTATTGGATAAAGGCAGAAATAAAGGAAAAATAGAAGACTTTCTAGAATTCAATGAAAATGAATGTACAACACACCCAAACTTATGGGACACGATGAAAGCAGTGCTAAAAGGAAAGTTTATAGCACTAAGTGCCTTCATAAAGAAATTGCAGAGATCTCACACTAGCAACTTAAAAGCACACCTGAAAGCTCTAGAACAGAAAGAAACAAATACACCCAAGAGTAGTAGACAGCAGGAAATAAACTGGGGGCTGAAATCAATAAAATAGAAATAAAGAGAACAATGCAAAGAATCAATGAAACAAAGAGTTGGTTCTGTAAAAAATATCAGCAAGATAGACAAACCTCTATCCAAACTAACTCAACGACAGAGAAAAAAAATATCCAAATTAACAAAATCAGAAATGAAAAGTGGACTCTCACAACAGACACCAAGGAAATCCAAAGAATCATTAAGTCATACTTCAAAAACCTCTAATCCACAAAATTGGGAAATCTAAGAGAAATGCACAATTTTCTCAATAGATACCACTTACCAAAGTTGAATCAAGATCAGATAACTAACTCAAATATACCCATTTCCCCTAAGGAAATAGAAGCAGTCATTAAAAGTCTCCCAACCAAAATAAGACCAGAGTCAGCACAGAATTCTAGCAGACTTTCAATGAAAACCTACTATCAACACTCTTCAAATTATTCCACAAGATAGAAACAGAGCAAACATTGCCCACTTTATTTTGTGAGGCCATAGTCATCCTGAAACCAAACCACATAAAGATTAAAAGAAAGATAACTACAAACCAATTTTTCCTCATGGTCATTGATGAAAAAATACTCAATAGGGGGCTGGAGAGATGGTTCAGTGGTTAAGAGCACTGACTGCTCTTCCAGAGGACCCGGGTTCAATTCCCAGCACCCACATGGCAGCTCACAACTGTCTGAAGATCAGTTCCAGGGGATCTGACACTTCACACCAATGCACATAAAATAAAGTTAAATAAACCATAAAAATATTTAAAAAAAATAAAAAATACTCAATAAAATATTTGCAAACCTAATTCAAGAACATATCAAAAAGATCATCCACCATGATCAAGAAGGCTTCATCCCAGAGATGCAGAAATGGTTCATCATATGAAAATATCTGTCAATGTAATTCACCATATAAACAAACTGAAAGAATGAAACCCACATAATTTTCTTATTAGTTGCTGAAAAACCTTTGACAAAATACATCACCCCTTCATGATAAAAGTCTTGGTGAGATCAGGGATACAAGGAACATACCTAAACATAACAAAGACAATATAGAGACGCTGGTAGCCAACATCAAATTAAATGAAGAGAAACTTATAGTAACTCCACTAAAATCAGGGGCAAGACAATTATCTATTCAATTGCTATCTATTCTCCCTATCAATTCTATTGCTCCAGTTTGAACTCAAACTTCAAACTTTGAGTTCAAACTGGAGCAATAAGACAACTAAATGAGATCAAAGGGATGCAAATTGGAAAGAAAGAAGTCAAAGTATCCTTATTTGTAGATGACATTATAGTATACATAAGTGACCCCCAAAATTATACCAGGGAATTCCTACAGCAGATAAACACCTTCAATTAAGTGACTAAACACAAGATTAACTCAAAAAACTCAGGAGCCTTCCTATACATAAATGACAAATGGACTGAGAAAGAAATCAGGGGAACAATTCTATTCACAGTAGCAAAAAATATCATAAAATATATTGGGGTAACTCTAACCAGGCAAGTGAAAGACCTGTATGAGAAAAACTTCAAGTCTCTGAAGAAACTAAAAAAATAAATCAGAAGATGGAAAAATCTCCCATGTTCATGGACTGGTAGGACGGGCAGAGTAAAAATGACATTCCTACTGAAAGCAATCACAGATGCAATGCAATCCCCATCAAAATTCCAACACAATTCTTTACAGCCCTTGAAAGAACAATACCCAACTTCATATGGTAAAACAAAAATTCCAGGATATTTAAAACAATCCTGAACAATAAAAGATCATCCAGAGGCATTGCCATCTCTAATTTCAAGATGTACCTCAGAGCTATTATAATAAAAATTGCATGGTATTGACATAAAAACAAACAAGTTGATCAATGGAATCAGACTGAAGGCTCAGACATATATAAACACCTGATTTTTTTTATAAAGAAATCAGAAATATTCAATGGAAAAAAAAGAAAACATGTTCAAAATGGTTCTGGCCTAACTGGATGTCAGCATGAAGAAGGACAAAAATAGATCAATGTTTATTTCCTTGAACAAAACTCAAACCCAACTGGATCAAAGACCTCAACATAAAGCCAGACACACTGGTCCTAATGCAAGAGAAAGTGGGGAATATCCTTGAACACATTGACACAGAAGGCAACTACCTGAACCAAACACCAACAGCACAAACACTAAGAACAGCAATCAATAAATGGGGCCTCAAGAAACTAAAAAGCTTCTGTAAGGCAAAGGACACTGTCAACAGGGCAAAACCAACGTCCTGCAAATGGGAAAAAAATCTTCGCCAGCTCCACATCTGATAAGGCAAATATCCAAAATATACAAAGAACTCAAGAAACTAGACATCAACAAACCAAATAATCCAATTTAAAAATGGGGTACATATCTAAATAGGGAATTTTCAACAGAGGAATCTCAAGTGGCTGAGAAACACTTAAGGACATTCAACATCCTTAGCCATCAGGGAAATGTAAATCAAAACCACTTTGAGATTCCATCTTACACCTGTCAGGAATGGCTAGAATCAAAAACACGAGTGACAGCTCATGCTGGCAAGGATATGGAACAAGGGGAGACCCCTTTCTTTCTGTGAAGATGCAAACTGTACTACCACTGTGAAAATCAATATGGCGGTTCCTCGGAAACTTGGAAACGGATCTACCTCAAGACCCAGCTATATCACTCCAAGGCATATACTCAAAGGATGTTCTATCCTACCACAAGGACACTTGCTCAACTCTGTTAACAGCAGCTTTATTCATAAAAAGACAGAAACTGGAAACAACCTAGATGTCCCTCAACTGGAGTGGATAGAAAGAATGTGATGCATTTACACAATGGAGTACTACTCAGCTGTTAAAAGCAATGATGTCATGAAATTTGCAGGCAAATGAGTGGAACTAGAAAAAAATCATCCTAGTGATGCAACTGAGACTCAGAAAGACAAACATGGTATTTACTCACTCATAAGTGGTCATTAGCTGTAAAGTAAAGAATGATCACAGTATAATCCTCACGCTAGAGAGGCTAAGTAACAAGGAGGGCTCCGGGGGGACGTATAAATCTCCCTGGGTAGGAGAAATAGAAGATATTTTTGTGAGTGGAATGGTGTAGGTGAAGAAGGGAACTGGAGAGATCAGGTGGAGGTGCAAGGGAGAGAGAGAGAAGGGGGGGGACATTGGGAGAGGAGAGACAACTGAAATTGGGAACATTTGGGGGGCTATGCAGAAACCTAATGCAGTGAAAACTCCCTGAAATCTTTGACAGTGACCCCACTGAAGCCTATTAGTATTGCAGGATATGGGACCTGAGAGCTGGCTATCTTTTATAAGCAAGCAAGGCTCACAGCAGTTTTACTGGAACATCAACCCAGCCACAAACCCATAATGTATAGAGACCCACAGCCAAACACTAGGTGGAGCCAGGGGAATCCTGCAGAAGGGGGGTGGGTTGTAGGAGCCAGAGTGGTTGAGAACACCAGAAGTGCTTGGCCCACAGAATCAACAAAGTAGAGCTCATAGTGGCTCACAGAGACTGAAGTGACAAACACAGACCCTGTATGCATCTGAGCTAGGTCCTCTGTATAGACCTTATGGTTGTGCAGCTTGGTGTTCTCGTGGGATTCCCAACAGTGGGGTGGGTGGTGTCTCTGACACTTTTGCTTGCTTTGGACACTCTTTCCCTTATATTGGGTTACCTCGTATATTCTTAATACGAGGATTCATGCCTATTGTAACTTGTTATGCTATAGACAGTTGATATCCCTGGGAGGCCTGACTTCCCCCCACCCCCAAAAGGAAATGAAGAGGAGGGGATCTGGGGAAGAGGAGAGGAATGGAGAGGGACTGGAAGGAGTAGAGAGAGGGGAAGCTGCAGCTGGGGTGTAATGTATGAGAAAAGAATAAAAGAAAATGATACAAGGAAGGAAGGAAGGAAGGAAGGAAGGAAGGAAGGAAGGAAGGAAGGAAGGAAGGAAGGAAGGAAGGAAGGAAGATGATCAAGTCGTGGTGAGCAAGCCAGTAAGCAACACCCCTCCATGGCCTCTGCATCAGCTCCTGACTTCAAGTTCCTGCCCTGCTTAAGTTCCTGTCCTAACTTTCTTTCATGATGAACAGTGATACAGAAGTGTAAGCCAAATAAACTCTTTCCTTCCCAACTTGGTTTTGGTTCTGGCGTTTCATCATAGCAGTAGTAACCCTAACCAAGACAGTGGGCGAAAGTATTCATTGTGCAAAGCTGACAAGCAAGTTCGTTGCAGCTGGAGCTCACAGTGCAACAGCAAAAACAGCAGAGAGCTTGCCTCAAAACAAGGTGGAAGGCAAGAGCTAACTCCAAAACACTTGTTCTCTGGCCTCCACATTCATACCACGGATGGCACATGTACACACACACACACACACACACACACACAAAACAACAACAAAAATCCTCTTCACATCTTGCCAAGCTCTCATTGTTCTTGGGCTTTTAGCAGATTATATCTTTCCCTTCAATCTGTAGAAGAGCCTGTGTCCATCTGGACAGCCTGTGCCTGCCACTTTGCCCATTTCTCGATATAAAAAGCACTCCCTCTTGCTACTAGCCACAATCAATCAGCCAGTAAAAATAGTAATCATGACTTCCTCCTTCCTTATAGCATTTGTTCATGAAATTACTACAACGTTGTCGAGCAATCTGAACCAAAAAAGTGCAGTGACCTATCCATCCCAGAAACCTGTTCTGGTTATTCTCTGCACAGCCCACCGAGGGCCTGGAGAGACGGCTCAGCGGCGAAGAGCGGTTACTGTAGATGGCTCAAGCTTATATAGACGTTTTTAGACTGTTGCAGACTGAAGGGAAAGGCAGGCAGATGCAAAGACTGGTTTGCCCCTCATGGTGCATCCATGAAAGACAAATGATCCAGAGGTGCCTGAGACCTGAGGCAAGTCTAGGCAAGCAGACTCTCTGGGAACAGACTGCGAGGCTCCGAGTATCTGCCACCTCCAGGGCAGCACACACTGGTAGGAGGAACAGGCCCTGGAATCAGATCTAGTTTCAACACCCACAAGGCCTCGTTTAAGGGATCCCTGGCTTTGCCCTCCACCCAGCCCTTCACTCAAACTGTTCAGGGCACTGAGTAAAATAATAGCTTTATAGAGTCATAAGCTGCTCTTATCGTGCCTCCTGTCATTGTGTGTCTGGCTATAAAATCAACCAAGTGCAACGCTCGAAGCCACTTCGCTGTGGTTATAGGATCTGGTGAAGCTTAAGGAGCTGGCTAGAGACCAGGCTTTGCTGTTTGCCAGCCTCTGCTCCCAAAGTACCTGGAACTGCTGCCTTCAGTGGGCAGACTTGCTGCTGTGCCCCCACAATCATCTTAGAAATACATTCCTGGGGACGCAGCTCACTGCTGGGAAAGCTGACAGAGATCCCAGGCCAAACAGCTTGTGTCCACCAACACTTCCAGCCGCGGGCTTGCTCTCTTCCTGGGAGAGACGCTCCTGGGCTCGTTAGTAGGAGAGATTGATGCCTTTTCTCTTACCCCTTTCATTGGTTCCCCTTTTATTACCTCCAGGGAAGATGATTTATTGAGTACAGTAGCGCTCACTGGAAGACATCTAATACCCGACCTAGTAAGCCAGGACCAATAGACTCACTAGTCCGTTTAGAAAGCTGTCTGCACCTAGGCCCAGTAACAGCTGTGCTGACAGTCCTGGGATGAATGAGGACAATGTTAAAGAGATTTAAAATGTGTGCTAAGTGACTTAATTCGTTGATGCTTCATTCTCAGAGGAGGACTGCTTAGAAAATGTGATATATTACTCGAGCTAAATCCAGAAACTTCCAAGGGATAAGCATGGCTTTGGGGGCTTATCTAATAACAGACATTTCATTCATTCATTCTTGCATGTATTCATTCATTCATTCTTTTGCAATTTCATACACAGAACATGATATATTTTGACCATTTTCACCCATTATCCTCTCTTATTTCCTTCTTCCCATGGAACCCCTTCAATAAACATCTAATGTATACACTTCACATCTAGACATTTTCAGATCACCCATGGATATAGAGCACAGAAATTGCCTCTTCCTTCAGAGGGGCACAGGGCATCACAATTATAGGCTTCCCACTTATGAAGACGATTGAGTCACAGTAACAGTTAGGACATCAGCAGACAGTTATGTCACCAAGCTAATGGACTGTGTCAGTTGTCCGTTGTTCAGGTGACTGAGCCTCTCACCAATTCATCAAGGAATCAACTGTCTTCTCTCACTGGTAAGGGGAACAAATTCCCCGGGAGACCCAGTCACCAGTTCTAAGACATTTAGGTTCATCTATACAAAATGAGAATGCCCTCCAGAAAACCATGAAATTGTTCCACAGAACGATCTAATCCTCCCCCATGCCTTCTATGCTCCTCATTCATGGACATCCTCACTCATGTAACCAGTTTGTACATTCAGAATCTGCTGAACACGTGTTCAGGAGCCTTTCTCAATTCAGACCAAATGCCGCAATCCATCCAAACGTCCAATCAATTGGTTGGAAGGTTCATTTCACCCGCATCTCACATACCAAAACACATGAACCAGTTCTTTAAGACACACACTCAAAAGGACCAGAAATTAGCCAAACTGTTGTCACCTCAACTATTTTCAGAACAACGTTTCTTCTGGAGAGAGTGGGTTTCGAGGCTCCTCCTGGTTCTTATAGCAGATTACTACAGGGGTTGGAGAACGGCTCAGTGCTGAAGATCACTTGTTCTTTCAGAGGGCCCAGGTTTGGGTCCCAGCACCCACACAGCAGCTCACAATTGCCTAGCTTCAATTCTAGGGGAGCCACTGCCTTCTTCTGACCACCATGGGCAGAATATACATGTTGCATACACATACATGCAGGCAAAGAAAAAAAAGCCTCATGCAAATAAGATAACTTAAAAAAAAAAGAATGTGGCATTGTTTAAAACAGCAATCACCACAAAGGGATAGTTTAAGACAAAATAAACCTGTTTCCCTCCCACAGTTTTCGAAGGTGAAACCCAGAAATGAAGGTGTTGGTAGAGCCAGCCAATTTCCCTCTTCATCCTTCAGAGAAAGGACTGTTCTTCTCTCCCAGCGTTAGGTGGTCTTTGGCATTACTTTCACCCCCAGAGAAAACCTGTGCTCTGTGGCACATGGACTTCTTCACCCTGTGTCTCCGAGTCCTTTTCTTCTAAGCACCAGTCACCAGGTTTAGCCCCTTTATTATTCCCGTATTAGTCACCCTATAATGAAGTTCCTGAGAAGCTCATTTGTAAAGGGGAGACGTTTATATGGGTTCTTGGTTTTGTGTAATCTAGTCTAAGAATGGGCAGCTCCTTTGTTTGGAGCATTGGTGGGAGCGCTGGGTGGCAATGGTGATGAGTACTTATCAGACCAAACTGCATAGATCTCATCATTCAAGAGAGACACATGAACACACTTGAGAGAGAGAGAGAAAGAGAGAGAGAGAGAGAGAGAGAGAGAGAGAGAGAGAGAGAGAGAGAGAGAGAGAGAGCAGGTTGAGCTACCACAATCCCCTTTTAAAGTATGCGGTCTTTGTGGGAACAAAGTTTTAACCTCACAAGTTCTGCCACCTCCCAACTGCACCCACAACTCTCTGCGGTACAATCAACATCCAAATCTCACCATTACCCAATCCAGTTTGGTATCATATTAACTTAACAAATTATACTTGAAGAGACTCACTCTCCCAATAAATGGCACATTCTGAGGCCTGACAGAGTGAATGGGGAGTGGGGGAGATCAACCACTACAGAAAGGAAGTGATCAAGAACTCCTGGCTCAACTTCCCACCTACCTCTTTGCTACCAACATTACTTCCCAAGGTTGTGATTCCCGCCTATTGTTATCTCACCCTCTTGACCTGGCAAAAACCTTGGTTGTGAAATCCCTTGAATAACACTCTTGTTCTATAAATGGAAGATCCCAGGTGAGTCTTAAAAAACAAAAGAAGACAAAACAAAAAACAAACCTGGAATCCAAAATAATGGACCTACTAGTCTAAGACTCTTAGCTGAGAAGAAAAATGAGAATGGGGGCGGGAGGAGGAGAAAGAGGAAATAAATAGGTCAGTGGGAAAATATGAGATCTGGAGTCGCACCAGCCTGGAGTTGATACTCAGCTATATTACCAAGTAGAACAAACTTGGAAAAGTCTTTCAAGTTCTAGGATCCTCAGTTTCTTCATCTATTGAATAGGAATGTGTAATCCAATATTTTAGGTAATAATCTAATGTTATTAAATGACACCTGTTACCAGCAGCAACAAACTGAGCAAAATAAAATATTTCAAATGCCAGGTGAGACAGGAAATGATAAGTCACCGGGGGGGGGGGATCTGAAAATGGGGGGAGCTTTTACCTACTAGACCTAGGAGACTCGCTTTGTCTTGAGAGTGAGATTGGAACACTTTGCAGCTCTAACCCCAAGCACAAGCATTACTGCCTGGCCACTGCATAGCTTTGCCTCCAAGCAGCCAAGAGTCTTCTTTTAATAGTGTTCCTCTTCTGCGAGCAGCCTAGAATTCTGAAAGAGAAAACCAAGGGAGCCATTTCACTAAAATAGATTAAAGTCATGTTATAAAAGTGTAGTAATTACAATAATGTGATTAACAAGCTATAAATAAAGAAAAACACCCATTGTTTTTCAACTTCTGCCAAAGACAATTTCGATGCATGCATGTAAAAATACACCATTTGGGACAGTGCTAGTATATGCCATAACCCAGTAGGAATGCTATGAGTAATGTACAAGACCTCTAAAGAGAAGACTCTGAAAATTTTTTAGAAATGCATATTTAAAACTTAATAACCAGAGTAGTATATTATGGAGCAGAAGACTAAATACAGTAAATATTTTTAAACTGGACTCCAGAGTCAGCAGGAAAAAAAAAGATTAAAAACCAAATACAGCTCAGACATCCTGCCCAGCATCTACTCAGTTAATCCACCTATTCTCCCCACCTGATGCCCTCCTCAGTCCCTCAGATACAGCCCAGGTCCCACATCCAATGTCCTTGCCTAGTCTGTCCACCACTGCTTGCATGGCCCTGAATTCCCTGTTGTGGCGAGGACACGGCCTACTTACCCTCCACCTTCAGGGCCCTCATACACCATGTTCCGACTTCTCCTACACATCTTTACCAGAGTTTGGCTGGCTGTGTCTGTCCAATCCTCCTCTCTACAAACTCTACCTAATGCCCAGATTTAACCTCACACTCAGACTTAGACCAGGACATATATCTTGGACAGCAGGACAGCCTTCTGTGACCAACTCATTTTGTTCAATCTAAGCCATATCCAAACTTTAGAATTAACGTGGCCCACAAATCCTGTGTCCTGCCTGACCTGCTCTGTCCATTTCAGACACAGAAGTAACAAAAGAAGCCCATGTGCTCAGATGTCATCATAAAAATAAGAACAATAGGCTGGTTGGTGGTAGTGCACGCCTTTAATCCCAGCACTCAGTGTTGTAATAGGAGCGGTGGGGCTGCGTCCCCAACACCCCAGCCACCTGCTAGCTTATGCCCAAAATAACAACACACAAACTTTATTCATTTAAACACTGCTTGGCCCATTTCTATCTAGCCTCTTCTCAGCTAACTCTCCCACCTGTACTAGCCCATTTCCAATCATGTGTGTAGGACCCCAAGGTGTGCTTACGGGGAAGATTCTAGCCTACGTCCATCCTGGGTTGGAGCTGAATCGCGTGCCTCTGCCCGGGAGAGGGGGAGCATGGCCTCCCTGAGCTCACTTCCTCTTCCTCCCAGCATTCTGTTCTGTTTACTCCTCCCACCTATGTTTTAACCTATGGGGCCAAGCAGTTTCTTTATTACTTAACCAATAACCTTCCTCCATCAACTTGGGAGGCAGAGGTAGGTGGATCTCTGTGAGTTTGAAGCCATCCTGGTCTACTGAGTGAGTTCCAGGACAGGCTCCAAAGCTACACAGAGAAGCCTTGTCTTGAAAAACAAAATAAAACAAAACAAAAGAACAACAAAACAAAAACCAAAAGAACAGTATAAAGGATCAAGGTATATTCCCCATCCCCCAAATCACCAGTACTCTAGAAAGGTTTGTCAATGAGAATTATCTAGATCAACCCCAAGGCACAGAATTTAAAAGAATAATCATTGGCTTTATTGAAGAATTCAAGGAGTTTAAAGGAGACACAAAGTAGTAGCTCAATGAACTTAAAGAGCATAAACCCCAAGTGATGCCCAAGAAAACACAAACGTAAGGCTGATGAAAAAGACAAAGACAATACAGGGTTTGAAAATGGAGTTCAACAAAAAGACCATTGAAGAGAATTCAAGCTGAAATAAAGATGGAGTTGAAAAATCGATCCTAATAACCCAACTGGAAAACCCCCCAAAATGAGTTAGAAACAGGATGTACCAAGCAGAAGACAGAATTGTCAGGACTTGAAGATAAAGGAGAGGATATAGACAAAATAAGCAAAGAATATGGAAATTTTAGGAAAACACAGGAAGAGGACATGCAAGAAATATGGGGCACAATGAAAAGAACAAATATTCAAATTATAGGACTAGAAGAGATAGAAAATTTCCAGGACAGCAGTGTAGATCTAGCAGACTATATCTTCAACAATACCATAGAAGAAAATGTCCCCAAACTAAGAAAGACACACCCAATGTATCCAAAGACACACACAAATGAACACAGAACACCAGATAGGCAAGACTACAGAAGAAACTCCAGAGCATGTCATAGTTAAAACCTAAGTATTCCAAACAAAGAACAGTATTAAAAGCTGCAAGGGAAAAACACAAGTCACATATAAAGTCAGACCCATCAGAATAACAGCTAATTTCTCAATGAAACTTTGAAAGTCAGAGAACCTGAAGCAATGCACTTCATGCCCTAAAAGAACAAGATTTTTAACCTATACTAATATCCCCAGTCATCTGCCACAGTAGAAGCAAAAAGAAAATCTTTCCATGACATAAACAGTTTACATTAAACAGACCAAATCTAAAGAAATAAAATAAAAACAGTTTTGTCTGAATAGATGAAGGAGCACAACCAGAAAGACTGTAGAAAGAAAACAAATGAATTTATAATTACTGAAACACAAAGAACCCCTGAGAACACAAACAATAATGACAAGTATCAAAAACACATACTTTTAATAATAACTTTAAATATCAGTGACCTCATTTCTTCAATCAAAATACATGGTCTGGCTGACTGGATCAAGAAACAAATGCATCCATCTGTTGCCAACAAAAAGCATGTCTTTGCTTTAAAGACAAGCAACATCTTAAAGTGAAAGAAAGAACAAATGTACTCCGATTGATCAGTATGTGAAGGCAAGTAGAAATTGTCATCCTTATATCTGACAAAATAGATTTCAAACTAAAACTAACCACAAGCAATAAAGAACACTTTATTCTAATCAAGGAAGCAGTTAACCAAAAAAAAAAAAATAATAAATACTGTCTTAAACGTATATGCACCAAATTCTGGTGCATGCAATTTAATAAAAAGTATACTGATAGAATTAAAGGCACATATTCAATACCCCACTTTCTCCAATAGACAGGTTATAGGGACAACATCAGAATTAAATGACATCATACATCAAGTGGACTTAACAGATGTCTACAGAATATTCCACCAAAACCCCAACAAACACACTCTACTCAAGAGCACATGTGAGTGTCTCTATAATAAATCATATCCTGGAACACAAAACAAATCTGTACAAATGAAAAAAGATTGAAATGACTCTTTGTATCCTGTCACACCACTGTGAAATAAAACTTAGAACTGACAGCAAACAAGTCTCTAGTAAATACACAAAGTCTTGGATTTTAAACAACTTAACACAGAATGCTGAATGGGTCAAAGGAGAAATCAAGAATGAAAGAAAATATTTCCTGGAAATAGATGAACTTGTAAGCATGGCCCACCTTTTGGATATATAAAAAGCTATCCTGCCAGGGAAATTTGCAACTCTACCTGCCCACATTAAAAAAAAAATCAGGAAGAGCACAAATAATGACTTAATGATTCAACTGTAACTATGAATTTGAAAGAACAAACCAAATCCAAACCCACTAGAGAGCAAGAAATAGAATCAGAGCTGAAAATAATGAAATAGAAATAAAGAAAATAGTACAAAAAGCAACAAATCTAAGAGTTGGTTCTTTGAGAAGATAAACAAAATAGACAGAGCCTTGACTTAACTAACCAGAAGAAAGAAAAGAAGACCCAAATGAACAGAATCAGAAGTGAGCATGGAAACATTACAACAATCATTAAAGAAATTCAAAATATTATAAGGGATATTTGAAAACTTGTACTCTATTAAGATGGAAAATTTAAAAGAAACAGGAACATTGTCAAACTCTTTCTATGAAGCCAGTATCACTCTAACACCACAACTAGGTAAACACACACACACACACACGTACAATCCTACCTACATACCAGTATTTCCAATAAACATAGATTCAAAAATTCTCCATAAAAATTCTTCAAAAATTCTTGCAAATTGAATTCAAACATGCATTAAAAAAGATTAGTGATCTTGATCATGCTTTATCCTGCAGCTTGATCATACAGGGATGGCTCAACATGTACAAGTTAATAAATTTTGAAAAAAAACCCACATAAACTGACATAAAGGCAAAAATAACAGGATCCTCTCAATAGATGCAGAAAAGGCCTTAGACAAAATCCAATGTGGCCTTATGATGAAAGTCCTACAGAAAATAGAACTAGAAATAATATAATATATTAGTATATTAAAACTAATATAATAAAAGCTATATATGAGAAACCCACAGCTAACAGCACTCTAAGTGGGAAAAATTGAAGCAATCCCACTCAAATCAGAAACAAGACAAGACTGCCCATCACTCCCATATCATTCCAACGTTGTGCTTGAAGCACTAGCTGGAACAACAAGGCAAGGGAGAGAAATCAAAGGAATACAAATAAGCAAGGAAGACAAACTATGCCAACTTGCAGGTAACATAATATTATACATAAAAGAGATCAAAAATTCTACTTGGAAACTTTTAAAAATGTTAAACAACTTTAGCATTCTGGCAGGATACAGAATCAACTTGCACAAATCAATAGATATTTTTATATAACAACAACAAACATATAAAGAAATAGATCATGACCACACTTCCATTCACAATGGCCTCAAAGAAAAGAAACTATTTACCAGGTGACAGTACACACCTTTAATTCCAGCACTTGGGAGGCAGAGGCAGACAGGGATCTCTGTGAGTTCAAGGCCAGCCTGGTGTTGTAGGAGCTGTGGGCTGTGTTCCACCCACAGCCCTGCTCCTGGCCCCTTGCTAGCTCATGCCCCAAAATAACGACACACAAATTGTATTCATTTAAACACTGCTTGGCCCATTAGTTCCAGCCTCTTATTGGCTAGCTCTTACATATTGATCTAACCCATTTCTAATATTCTATGTAGCACCACTAGGTGCGCTTACCGGGAAAGATTCAGCAGTCTGACCTGGCGGCTTGCTTCATTGTGTCTGGCCCAGAGAGGGGAAGCATAGCGTCTGAGCTCACTTCCTCTTCCTCCCAGCATTCTGTTCTGTTTACTCCTCCCACCTATGTTTTAACCTATGAGGGCCAAGCAGTTTCTTTATTAAAATTAACCAATGACCTTCCTCCATCAGCCTGGTCTACAAAAAGAACTCCAGGACAGCTGAGACTGTTGCACAAAGAAACCCTGTCCAAAAAAAAAAAAGAAAAGAAAAAAAGAAAGAAAATATTAATGGAAAGCCATAACCAAGAAAGTCAAAGACCTCCACAATGAAAACTTTAAATCTCTGAAGAAAGAGATAAAGATAGTAGGCAATGGAAAGAAATAAAGTGCTCAAGAATTGGTAAAATATTGTTAAAATGATCATTCTACTTTTGGCCATGTACAAATTCAATGCAATTCCAGTCAAAACCTGTCTCTTATTCCTTACAAAAATAGAAAACATAACCCACTATCCTAGAATTTATATGAAGTACAAAAGATCCCTGGTCATGGAGATAATCTTGGAAAATGCTAGAGGAGTACCAATGCATATCTTAAGACATATTAAAGAGGTATAGTAATAAAAACGATAAGGTACCCGTACAAAAACAGACATGTAGGCAAATGGAACAAAATTGAAGATCCAAACATGAGTACACATAACTTCTACTATTTAATATCTGATAAGATGAAAAATAAGCCATACGGTGGAGAAAATACAGCATCTTCAACTAGTGGTGTTGGGAAAACTGGATGTCCACAAATAGAAGATTGAAATTAGACCTGTATCTAACACATTGCACAATGACTAACTCCCAATCAACTAAAGACTTGAGTGTGAAACCCATAGCATTGAACCTTGTAGAAGAAAACATAAACAGTACCCTATAGGATATAAGTGTAGGACACGACTTTCCTAATAGGACCCCGTTTTCCCAGGAGTTGACACCAACAATTGGCAAGTGGGAGCCCATAAAACTAAAAATCTTCTGTACAGCTAAGGAATCAGGCAACTGAGGGAAGAATAGACACACAGAATGGAAAAGAATCTATGACAGCTATACATCTAACAGAGGATAACCATCAAAACACAGAAAGAACTCAAAAAATAAGCTAAAAACACAAAAGACCCATTCTAAAAAGGGGGTTAGCACCTGAACAGAGAGCTCTCAAGAGAAGAAATAAAAATGGCTAAGAAATATCCCTAGCAATTAGTGAAATGCAAATCAAAATAACACGAGATTTTATCTTACCTCGAGAGAATGAAAAAGATCAACGGTGCAACAGATGACAGACACTGCAGATGATGTGAGGAGAGAAGAATCCTCATTCCCTGGTAGGATTGCAAACTGGTACAGCCACTATGGAAATCAGTGTGGAAAACCCTCAAAACCAAAAAAAATCAATCTACCGTATGACCCAGTTATACTACTCATCAGCATGTGCCCAAAGGACTAGACATCTATTCTACAGATACTTGATCAGCCATGTTCATTGCAGCTCTAATGCAAAATATCCAGACAATAAAAACCATTTAAATGTTCTTCAATTTATGTTGTATAATGAAAATGTGGTTTGTTGCTGTGGGATAATGCTCTTGTACATTGTAAAGATTTGTTGCTCATATTGGATTAATAAAACACTGATTGGCCAGTAGCTAGGCAGGAAGTAGAAACAACGTGACCAGACTAGAATTCTGGGAAGAGAAAAGACAGAGAGCCAGCCAGATGCAGAAGAAGCAAGATGACAATGCCTCACTGAAAAAAGGTACCAAGTCACGTGGCTAAACATAGATAAGATATGGGCTAATTTAAGTTGTAAGAGCTAGTTAATAATAAGCCTAAGCTAACAGGGCTAAGAGTTTATAGTTAAATAAGGCTCTGTGTGTTTCTTTGGGACTGAATGGCTGTGGGACCAGGTGGGACAGAAACTTCCATCTACAGTTTATATACTTTTCAACTGTAAAGAAAAGAAATAAATCCTTAAATTTGAAAATAAATGGGTAGAACTAAAAAATGTCATATTGAGTGAGGTGATTCAGACCCAGAAAGACAAGGCTTGAATGTTCTCTCTCATCTGTGGTTCCTAGCTCCAAATCAGATGTAAATGTATAATAGGGTATAACATGAGAAGCCAGGAATGCAAAAGGGGTACCTGCTGAGAGAGAAATATTGGAGAGGGGAATTGCAGGGTACAAGTTATTTGAAGGAATGCATGGGGAAAAAATGGATAATAGCTTTAAGGTGGAGATCAATACAGAAGAAGGGGAGAAGGGCACAACAACATTAAGGATGTCTGAAAAGTCATAAGGAATTATATTATTATCTATTTACCTAAAATAACATATAATACATACAGTATGTGTATACATTTGCAGTTTAAATGAGATTTTTCCCATATGGGCTGATGGTGCTCCCCCAAGAGCCATGGACTATCTTACAAAAACTCCAACACCAAGAATGAGAAGCCATCTTTTGAGTTGTTATCGGGATGTCCAAGAGACAGCCAAAATATTATAATCTATTGCTATTATCCTTGGTGAAGACACTATTTACCTTGGCCACAGAACCTAGAGCTGTCAGCTGGTTCAGACCTGAAAGCCTCTTCTCTGAGGAATAGCTTTCACCATACTGGAAGGCAGCGTGCAAGCTTCCAAAGAAGGGAAGCAGCCCATAGTCCCATCCAGCTATGACTACAAAAACATCAACGAGCACGCACAGCATCCCTGAGGTATGATATACACACTTACCTTGATAGTGACCAGCAACACTTTCATCGGACTTGATGCCAGATCAACAGGAGGGAAACTGAGGCATGGGTGATTGGACTTCCTTCTCAGAACAAAGATCTGTGGTAGACTTGGGTTCATATTCATGCTGGCTCCCCAGCCCTGATTCTCTGCCCGTAGTGCTCACAAATACACCACTCACAGATACACATTTCAACAGCTCATAGAAGTTAAAAACTCTCGCACTGACTTTACCAACATACACCTGCACCATGAGGAGCAGGCCTCAGCTCCTCGGGAGCAGGGCGTGTCCATACCCAGCAAGGAACTCTCACAGATGTGGCACTGACTATTAAATTGCATGTGGCTCTGGCCTCCTTCTGGCCAGTCCATTTGTTTTGTTGCGGCTCTAGGACCATGGGATTTAGCAAGGGATTAGTCTAATTGTACCTATGAGTCATGACCGATTCTTGGCTAAGAATGACCACAGTTCACCTTGCAAACTCAAAACCATCCAGCTCTGTGGCAGCTCGATCCCTCCTTGTGGCCTGACCTGCTAAAGAGCTGGTACTGGAGTCTTGGTTTCCAGGGAAGCCAAAGCCACAAAGGGACAGATGCGACACCTCCCTGGTCTTGTGCCAGGAAGAGGTGAGGTGGAGCCTGGCACTGAGCACTGAGCTGTCTTTCTATCCGGGTTTATGGAAGGAACACAGGTGGGGCAGATGTTAGACTGACAACACAGATCATTGCCGAGGATGGCCCTGCCGAAGGACTCCGCAAACACACAGAGAGGAAGGGGGACAAATGCGGATCAGCGGATCATACCTGTGCAAGTGACTGGGGTCTTCAGAGATCCCACTACTCCCTGGTGGACACGCTGTGGGCAGCAGTGCATTTGAAAGCAGTCGGTCCAGCTTTGTGTCCAGTTGTTGTTGAGCAAGTCAGGAGACGGCACAGCCACCCTCCGATGGTGGCCGTTGTTTCTGACCTGTTTGTCGGGTGTCCCATGCTCTGCGGCTGTGCTGATGGCGGATCTGGGAGAAAAGTGCACGTGGTGGCTTACAGAACACAGAAACTGTCACTTCACGGTTCCCACTGAAATCCATACTGCATCTGGGAGGAGGGATTTTACAAGTCATCCCTCCGTAAGGACTCTAATTGATCCAGCACCACGTAAATGGAAGACTGGGCATGGTGCTGCCAAATTGAAGGTAAGAAGTCTTTTCTGGAGTCTCTCAACGTTTTCCTAATTGTTTGTCTGTTTTCTGCTAAGGCTACAAACTCTTAGCTGCAAATCCTCAGTGAAGCATGAAGCTCAGCAGAGCAATCCCTCGTACCTGGCCTACAGTGAAAACCATGTCACCACCACAGGCCTCTGCACTCGCGTGCACTACAGCTTGTGAATTTCCAGGTATCGAAAGAACCTATTTGGTTTCTTTTCAAAGTCATTTGTTTTCATTTGATATGTATGAATCTTTTGTCCATGTGCATGTGTGTGCCCTGGGTATATGCCTGATGCTCAAGGCAGCCAGTGCATTGGATCACCTCTAGAACTAGAGTTCCGGATGGCTGTGAGCCACCATGTGGCTGGTGGGAATTCAGGTCCCCCGCAAGAGCAGCAAATGCTCATAGTAGCTGAGCCATCTCTCCAGCCCCCCTCTTTCATTTTTGTTTTTGTTCTGTGTTGTTTTAGATTATAATTAGCATGGCAAACATCCTTTTCCTCATTATTTTATTTTCTCAGACTCTGGGATGAATATTGATTGTTTAGTTATTAAAATATATCTATTATAGAGACTTTCAGGGATGAATGTATATATACAACTTAGTTTTTACACGCAACATTATACTAAAAATATGTTAGTATTGAATCACCCTGTGGTGGAGTGGGCAGCCCAACATGACACTGTTTTCTGATGTAATGGTGATAGTATTGTTCTAGGCTTTAGCCGCTGTCTCCAGTATTCATACGTCAGCAGAATCAGTATGAGGTTCTGGGATCTAGTTTAAGTTAAAGAGAAGAGGAGAGGAAATATAAAAATATTAAAAGTACTCTATCTTCCCCAGGAATCAGTAAGCCATCCACTTCTTATCAGTTTCCTAGGGAGTTCTTTTTGAAGGTTGCTTTAATCATTTATTTTCTTTTATATATATATTTTTGGTTTTTGAAATGAAAACATAATCACAGTTTTCTCCCTTCCCTTTCCCCCTCCAGCTCTCCCTATGCACCTCCTTGCACTCTCTCGAATTCACAGCCTCTATTTCTTCAGTTGTTGCTACATACATAAATGTATATGTATGTCTATTAATTCTTAAACATATAAATACTGTCTCCCCAGGCCAGGTTTCTTGTATATATGTATACAATGTTACTTGTGTGGATGTGACTTCAAGGCTGAACACCTGGTATCAGATGACCAATTAGGAAGACTC
This sequence comes from Microtus pennsylvanicus, assembly GCF_037038515.1. NCBI lineage: Eukaryota > Metazoa > Chordata > Mammalia > Rodentia > Cricetidae > Microtus > Microtus pennsylvanicus. The sequence continues at coordinate 30,080,217 of NC_134586.1, forward strand.
TGTTTCCTGCTCCCATCTTCCTTCGTTGTCAGTAGCTCTTGATGAGGGATGAGGCCCCATGGGACTTCCCCTTCTATGATCGTATGGTCCATCAGTGTCATCCTTCTCAAGTCTTGTTTAGGCAGCCGTGTTGGGGAGACTTCATGGGTATAGCTTTGCTGAAGAAGCTCTCCACTCTTCCCATCTCCTCTTCCATTGTGGTCTCTCTGCCTTAGACACAGGAGCTGTGCTGTAGACATAGCCGCTGGGGCTGGGACCACATGGCCGCTTGTGCTATGTGTTTCCCTTGCTTGTGCTTTTCTGTGATGATCTCTGCCTGTTGTAAGGAGACACATAAAATAATAAAAGAATGATTTAAAAACACAAATAAAGTAATGATTTAATAGGAGAAGAGGGAGCAGGAGGGGAGGAGGATGGGAAGGAAGAGGACCATCTGCTGCTCTTACACAGGGCCAGTTTGGTCCCCAGAACTCTCATGTCAGGAAGCTCACAACTGTCTGTGACTCCACCTCCAGGGGATATCATGCTCTTTTCTGTCTTCCAAAGGCAAGACGTGAATATATACAAGCCCACACACAGGCACACAAATGCACAATTTAATTTACAATGAAAGAAAATTTTTAAAAAATTTTTTAAAATATAAAAACCAATAGGACATACTAGAATGTTAAGTGTGTCTTAAGGAACATGACTGAATTTCAGTCAGCTACTGTGTTTTGTGGAGCCAGAGAAATTGCCTGCTGACCAGGGCTCTTGCGCTGGCTGCTCAAGATCTTAACTTGTAAGGGACCAATTGCCAAGGGCAGGTCATCATCGTCATCATCATCATCACATCATCATCATCATCACCACCACCACCACCACCATCATCATCATCATCACATCATCATCATCACCACCACCACCACCACCACCACCACCACCACCATCATCATCATCATCACATCATCATCATCACCACCACCACCACCACCACCACCACCACCACCACCACCACCATCACCACCATCATCATCATCATCATCATCACATCATCATCATCACCACCACCACCACCACCACCACCATCACCACCATCATCATCATCATCATCACCACCACCACCACCACCACCACCACCACCACCACCACCACCACCACCATCATCATCATCATCATCATCACATCATCATCATCACCACCACCACCACCACCACCACCATCACCACCATCATCATCATCATCACCACCACCACCATCATCATCATCATCATCATCATCACCACCACCACCACCACCACCACCACCACCACCACCACCATCATCATCATCATCATCCACAGCAAGTGTCAAGGCTAGTGAATGGCATGTCACCTTCAGACTCCCCAGATGTAAAGTAAAATCAGCCTGTGTTCTTTTCTCTGTTCACTCATCCTGAAAGAGCTGGTTCTCTAACCCAGAGGTCAGGATGAAGCTCTCCAGGACAGGACTGGGTCCTTTCCATTAGCTATCCTTCTCTTCCTCTTTCTCCTCCACTCTCCTCCCCCCTCCTCCTTCACTCCTCCTTCCCACTCCTTTCCTCCTCTTCTTCCTCCTTTTACTCCTCCTTTTCTCCCCTTCCTCCTCCACCATTTTTCCTTCTCTTCCTCCTCTCTCCTCCCCTCCTCCTTCAGTCCCCCTGCTCCATTCCTCCCTTCTCACAGAGGAGTGTGACTTTTCAGCCCTACCCTGCCCCCAGGACCTCCTGGGCCCCTTCCTGGCCTCTCTTTTTTTCTGGTGGAGATTTGGTCCAGCTGTTTGTATGTGCACATCCACTCAGTGAAACTGTAGCCCACAGGTCACTCGGCTCAGGTCACTAAGCTTTGGCTCCAGGTGCAAAGCAGGGCAAAGGTCAGCGGGAGCCTCACGGAGCCCAGCCTGAGAGCTGAACATTCTCAAGGGACATTTGCTGATGGGAAAGTTCCCTGGCCTTCATTCTTGGCCAGGAAAAGAAAACACTGTTCAAACAGGTGGGTGAGCATTAGCTTCAGGGAATGCCGAGAAAGAAAAACTAGAGATCTTACCCCAAACAGTCACCGCTTGACCCTTGCAGGTGTCACGGGATCCTATATCCGGAAGTCCGGAGAGCAGCCCCTCTCCCCTCACCTCAGGGCCATTGCTGGACCCTTTGTGGGGGGTGCCTGCTGCTAGCTGCAGTCAAAGGGCAGCTGCCCTCAGAAACAGGCTAACCCTGCACATGGAAGGCCTGGGTTCTGCCACTTGGGTTTGTGAGGGGTTGAAAGTCTCTACTGCCGAGGGGCTGCCTGTGACTCAGAGAGCTCCTAAGGGTGGTGGGCAGCTCTCTAAAGTGGGCAGAGATCCACACTAATGGCTAATTTGGTTTATAAATGTGTGTGTGGATAAAGCACTTAAAAATCTATGTGTAAAACCCTCCAACAATTCACTCTGGGTAGTTAACTGGGCCTAAAGTCCTATACAGAATTGGTCTCAGTAACCTGGAACCTCTGCATTTTTCTGCTGCCAAGCCCCCCACCCCGCAATTTTTCCACCCCAGGAACCCAGGCAGCTCTGTGCTCTCTGTCCTTTTCCTCCCCTCCATCGGAACTCTCTTCCTTGCTCTAGAACTCTCTGGGGTCCCTACCGAGCAGAGGAATGCACTCCTTAGATATCAATAAGCCGACACCATCATCTCCTCAGTGAGAATTCCCATGTGCAATGTGCCCTGGACTGGCCGTGTGTAGGAAGTGGGTTCTTAATTTTTTTTTTTAAGAACAGCAGGCAGCTGGGAGTAGCAGGAAAGAGAATAACATCTGTAGGTCTCACATGGAGCTAGGAGCTGAGCAAGGGATGTTCTTCATAGAGCCAAGGACCCTCCAGGGGTGACAGGGGGTGCATGGGGTGGGGGAGAAGGAACGGGGAGCACAAACCTGCCCTGTGGCTGAGACTGGGTGTGCATCGACTTCACCTCTCTCCTGCTGCTTCCCTTCTCTGTCTCTTTCTGATTCTCACAGTTTTGAGACATGCAAGGCAGGTCTTCAATCCCATGAATCAGTATGCCTGAAGATGGGATTTTACGAGATATTAAACTTAATGCCTGAAGCCCAGTTCTGAAAACCCCAATAGCTGTGTTTTTCTCTATGTCACACAAGAACAAACAAAGAAAAAAGGGACCAAACAGCAGACCATGGCTGCATTCTAAAGATCACGTAGGTGCCTAATAGTTGCGCAACAAGACCATGATTGTATTCTTAGGGCCTTGTGTCTAGTAGGTACACACTACTATATGATAAGTAACGAGAAGAGATAGAAAATAGCAAATATATTATACCAAGAATATGTCTAATTTCCAAGTATATGTCATAAATCTTAATATTTAAAACATCCCGCAAATGTGCTTAGAAAATTAACAGTGCTGTACAGAAAGCCGAGGGAAACTGCGTGACCCAGCCATGCTTTGCCAAAGGCAAAATGCAGGGTAGGTGGATCGATGCTGTGACGGGAAACCAAGTGTGCCACCCAACCCAGAGTCTGCTAACACTCCGACTCTTGAACAATATGGTTCAAATACTCAGAGATTCTGCTTGGCATATTTACTTTAGTGGTTAAATGAGATAGTGGAAATTTGGAGGACAGTCTGGCACATGGTGTGCTCATAGCAGTTACCTTACTGCCCAAGTACCCAGATTTGTGCTAACCCAATCGACAAAATTTTAGGAGTTGGGACAAATCTCGGGTGCTAAAGTCATTTGCCACGAACTCTGACAACCTTGGCTCAATCCCCAGTATCCACACGACAAAGGCGAAAACCACTGCCCACATGTTTTCTCCTGGCTTCCACATACATGCTGTAGAACACACATGCACATAGTATGTAAATTTAGGTCTTCACCATTTGTCCTCCCCCAAGTTGCTTCCTATCACCCAAATACTTAGATCCCACACTCTCTTGCCCCAGATTCCTTCCAAAACTCAGGGGTGATGGTCTATCTTGTGACTTTACTCTGCTAGGGTGTGTATCTGTCCTTGTTTCCATTGGAGAGATGCTCTCTAGGTTGTGGGGAGTCAGAACATTAGATAAACCTGTGCCCTGCTCTTTGATTGCTTAGATGCTGCCCCCAGGAGCCTACTGTCTAATGGCCATTGCCACTTCAGCTCCTAGAATATGGGTGGTACTAATAAAGCCCCCGGAAGTGATGCCCTGTGATTTCTAGGGCGTGGCACCACCGGCCGTCAATGTGCTCTCTTGGGGCTAGTCCTGTTGAGCTGCTATATATTAATCAATAGGATGTAGATGTGTCCAGGAGTATATTCTAAGGAACTGAATCCCATGATCATGGATGATGGGGGAGAGTCTTCTGTTTTGTGTTAATTTTATTGGTTAAATAAAGAGACTGTCCTGGCCCTTTAATAGGACAGAAAATTAGGTAGGTAGAGTAAACAGAACAGAATGCTGGGAGAAAGAAGCCGAGTCAGGCAGTCGCCATAATTCTCCTACCCGACACAGCCGCAGGTTAAAATCTTCCCTGGTAAGCCACCTCGTGGGCTACACAGATTATTAGAAATGGGTTAGATCAATATGTAAGAGCTAGCCAATAAGAGGCTGGAACTAATGGGCAGTGTTCAAAAGAATACAGTTTCCCTGTAATTATTTCGGGGCATAAGCTAGCCATGGGGGCCGCCGGATGCAGGGGACGCAGCCCGCCGCTTCCCCTTACAACACATTCCAACAGCGTTCCAGTAGGCTGCAACTTCAGAAACAGCAGGAAGCACTAGTCAAATCCAAGTAGAATCTGGACCTAGAACTCTGTCTTCTAAGTGAGAACTCAGTCTTTTCTCTGTGAAGGCATTCTGCTGACTGGACAGTGCGTGGCACATTGAGGAGGTATTGTGGTTTAGATCTGAAAAGTCCTCCGAAAGACTCATGCACTGAAAGCTTTGTACCTAGCCCAGGCCTGCTCTGAGGAGGGAGGGACAGTGGGACATGATTGGATCCTGGGTACTCTAATTGCATGGATGGATTCCCCCACTAATTGATTTATATGTTAATAAGATATTCTTCCAGGAAGAGCCTCAGGTGATGAAGCTGAATTGAATGAAACAGTCACTGGGGACGGGACTTTGATGGCCTGCTTTGTCAGTTTCTCCTCCTCTCATGTGGCCACCATGAGATGAGACGTTTCATCCAATGCCTTGCCCGTCACGATGCTCTGTCCTACAACGGCCAGGAAATCAATGTGGCCAATGATAATAGACCAAAACAGTGCTGATATTAGAAGCCAAAATGTTGCAAATTTGTGCACCAGGGACTGGATCCAGGCTTTGCACGTTGCCATAGAAGCACTCCACATTGGGCTGTATCTCCAGGTCTATATGAGCCAAAATAAATCTTTAATCTATCAAGTTATATATTTTTTTCTCAAGAATATTGTGACAAAGATCTGGCCAACAAAGAGGCTAGTTAAATTTGCTTAGAATCGGTTGATATGTTTATTTTACTTAAAATTTCCATTTTGAGTGATATTGAGACTGTTTGTCAAGTTGATGTTTGATCAAAAATCTGGGTGCCACGGCATGGCCAAATTGGAAAATAAAAGGTCATCACAGATCTTATTTTTTGGAGTCTGGATGCCATCCTGTGAACCATCAAACTACATGGAAACCAAATAAAAAAAATCCCAACCTGTCTGTTGAAGCTCAAGTGGCAGATATGGAGGTCAGGCGTCTCGGAAGAGCTCACACCCAGGTCTAGCTCTCAGTGTCAGTAAAGCCTGGGAGAACATGTGGAGGGAAATCACCTCCTCCAATCTCCCTATTCAGACCATGACCCCCTGGATCTGTGTGTGCAGTGCAATGTAGGAGTGTTGTGGGGGTAATCTTCTTGTACACTATGAAGATGTGTCTTTGCCAAGGTGCCTTCTGATTGGTTTAATAGAGAATGACCAATAACTAGGCAGGAGAGGATAGGTGTGACTTCCAGTGGCACTTCCAGGGAGAGAGAGGAAGAGGAGGAGAACTCTAGGTGCGTGGGTGACACCAGGGAGATGCCAGGCACACACTGAAGAGGTCAGGTAAACTGCTCAGAGTGGAGGTGACCAAGTCACATGGGAGAATGCAGATGAACAAAAGCAGGTTAATTTAAGGTACAAGAGCTAGTAGAACAAGCCCAGGCTAATGACCAAGCTTTCATAATTCATAAGAAATCTCCGCGAAAATATTTGGGGGCTGGTGATCCAAATATTGTATTCCGACAAGAAAACTTGCTCCCTGGCCAGCTTCAGCACACTGAACTTTGGAGCAGTTTGTTGCAGGAGTGGGCAGCTGGAGGGTGACATCTTCAGAGGGCTTCAGGTGGAGGTGGGAGAGATTTGCTGCTACAACAGAAAGCCTGAGCTCCCAGACAGCCCTCCTTTAGCCAGATCTCATGTGCTCTCGCCTCTTTCTGTCTCAGTTTTTTGTTTTTTGGGTTTTTGTTTTGTTTGTCTTCCCTAGACATGAAGTCTTCTGTGGCCCACCCCATTTAACTTCTGTTTTAAAGCAAAACTTATTTGTTTCCTTCATTTCACATCCTACCGTTTTCGCAGCAATCTGTATCCATAGGACACATCAGCCCGAGCTTAGCAAGAAACCCAATTATGAAGACGCTGCAGAACTTCTATTATGATAAATAATTCATCTTTGGGTATCTTGGGAGATACTCTTTTCAAAGAAAAATTAAAATATGCTGTAATTATCAAAGTTCATGCTTCCTTCCTTTTACAGAGACTCTCATGAGCTTGACTTTGAGACTGTGGGTTGAACTAAGGCCTCACACATGCCAAATTCTGACTCTGCCACCAAACAACACCTCCGGCCCTCTCTTTGGAATTTTGTGGATTCGCTTTGAACTGGCCTGGAGTCTCTCGCGGTGACAGGCACAGGGAGCACACGTGAATGATGAGGTTGCATGGGAAGGAGATGCATTTCTGAAGGGAGGCAAGAGAGAAACGGGCCATTTGTCTTCCGATCTGCACTCCCCAGTCTGACGTGGGAGCCAGAACTACTTCTGCTCAGGGAAGACAGGGTTGAAAAAAACCAACCCGTTCTTTACATTCTAACTGCTGGGGACTCTAATTCCATCTGGGATGTCATGAGCAAGGAATGTTAGAAACAGACGGACATGTTTGTATTTCGCCACGGTGTCAGCATTATTTCAGCCGGTACTCTTGGCCATTCACACACAGAGGTCCCTTTATTGCAATCTTAGCTAGCAACTCTCAGACCACACTTAAAACACACACACACACACGGTAAGGGTAAGGAAGGGTTAAAGAGACTGCAGAGTTCAGAGAGGCACTAAGATGATCAGGACCAAGGAAAAGCCTCTATCGGGTTCCAGATAAGAAATCTCATAAACTTGTAGGCACAGGGCAGCTCGCAGCCCAGGCAGATACAGGTCCCTGTGGCAAGCTGTTTTAAAGTGTCAGTTTCAAGTGGGCTGTGTGTCACAGCCAGGAGGAATTTCATTAAAGCCAGAGCTCCAGGACAGACAGATAGCCTTCACTTTGGCAGTTGTCCTGTATGAGGCTTGTGACCAGTGACAGGTTGACAGTCAACTGACTTGCCATGTCACGGTCTTTGGGTCCCTTTCTCCTATGGTCCGAGGTGAGGGGGCTTGCATCTAAAGTGACTAGCTGACTAGTGTGCCTGGTGTTTCTAATACAGTTCAATATAGGCACAGATAGCACTTTTTGTTGCCGCAGATGTAGTATTGATTAATTTATTATGTCTTCTGGCATCCTAATAAAAATGTCAGTTGCTTACTTCTATAAACAAGATGTACAGCCATTTGGTCTTAATACTTACAGTCAAAATGGAAAGATTCAGAAAAAAAATTGTTGCTTCTAAAATGGCTCAAGGAGAGGGACCCCCCTGAAATGTGCTGTTCTATGTAGCACACAGTGTCCTGGAGCAGAGGATGGGCTCTTTTCTTTCCTTTTTTTCTTTTCATTTTCTTTCTTTCTTTCTTCCTTTCTTTCTTTTTGGTTTTTGAGAGAGGGTTTCTCTTTGTAGCTTTATAATCAGTCCCGGAACTCGCTCTGTAGATCAGGCTCAACTCGAACTCACAGAGATCCACCTATCTCTGCCTCCCAAGAGCTGGAATTAAAGGTGTGCACCACCACCACCCAGAAGATTATGGGTTTCTTCATACAATTTTCTCTTTAAAATTTCCCTAATAAAGAAGGTTTTAGAAGCAGGGTATATCAACAACATCTGGAAACACGCACGGGTTTAGAAGGCGAAGGGATGTCATTTCCGCAGGGCAAACCAGCCTTCCATTTTCCTGGGAGAATCAGGGAGGATGAAGCAGGTGAGCATTCAAAGGCTATTGGCATCCTAGCCCCAATATTCCCTGGAAGGTTGATGAGGTCACTGGGCTACAGCCAGTCCTTAGCCAGTGTGCGCAGTGCCTGGGTCTGCCTGGACACAGCCTTTGCACTCGCGTGGTCACAAGTCATGAATCTGAAATGGAAGAGTTCCCAAGTTATAGCACAATCATCCCTGACCCTGAGAGCAAACGGGGCCTAGGAGTAGTGGGACACGAGCCATTCATAGACCCACACACAGGAGCAACTGGGACATACATAGCTTCTCAACTAGACCATTCTCTCTCTCTTCCTCATGACAAGCATTAATTAGGGAGGAAAGGTTCCTTTTCTCATCTTCTGCTGGTCCGGGGGTCTGATAACGAAAGGCCAATTTACAAGAGAATGTTCCTATTTAATATTATAGAATTTTAAGGTTCTAAGTCACAGCCCTGTTCACTTTTGTGCCTGGGTGTGATGAAGATCCTGGTCACAGACAAGTATAACTGGGGAGTGGACCATTTGCTCTAATGGTAACAGACTGCAGAGATTTAGCTGGATCCATTGGTTCAGACGCTTTGGTCTGTCCCTTAGTGTTCAGAGATGAGGTGTTTCATTTGCCATAGGTGTAGAGATGCTCTTTCTTGAATGGGGGTGTTCTTACCCTCTTCGGGGTGAAAGGTGAGAAGGTAAGAGTGATGTCTAAGTGATATTGTGGGAATATCGCAAAGTTTATCTGTTAAAGGCTTGTCCAGGACACTATTGGGAGATGACAGAACTTTAAAAAGGGAAGACCCAGTGACAGAAAGAAGTTAGGTCCTTGGGAATGTGCTCTTGGAGGGGACACTGAATCCCTCATTTCCCTCTCTTGCCTCCTGGATGCCATGAAATGGACAGCTTCCTCTGTACCCCACTGCTTCCATCCCTAGAGAGGAAGAGGGGAAATGACCTCCTTAAGGAAGGTTCGTTGTAGGCTCTGGGGTAGAGCTAGGTTACTCATGATTTGGGTGAGAATATCATAGGAACAGGCAGGGCCTTCTTCTCTCAGCTTGTCACTGTTGGAGTGTACCTTCCCAGGAGGCTTTGCTCAGAAAGGGAAAGCCAAGAGCTGGGCACAGAGTAGGGCAATGGGGAATTTTGTCAAAAGGAGGCTTCAAGCACCAAACGACCCTAACCCTCAACAAGGGATACAATGTTAAATGTGAAGAAATGGCCTTTCTTGCAGGAAACAGCAAATGCAAGCATTAGGAGAAGGAGGCTGAGGAGTCCAGCTGGGAGTGAGGTAGAGACCCAACAGGAAGAAGGCCGGGGCAGAGGCAGATGCGTCAGAATGTCCAATGAAAGGGCCTATCGTGATTATTCTCTAGGCTCTGGGGAACAGCTACAAATGTCTGAATGAGAGCTGTGAGCCTGTCTTTGATTATTTTATTGTGTGATTATTCAAGCTGTGGCAGCAAAACGGGACAGATGAATGCACAAGGAAAGTCTACTGACCTCACAGAGTGTAGAAACAGATGTGAGCACACAACCCAGGGCCGTGTGGAAAGAGATCAGGGTCCTGGGGAGTCGGAAGCCAAGGTGGTACTCAAGCCACAAACTCGGGTGTAGTTTCTAGGGCAGAAGCATGGCAGGATTGCGTGAGCAGTGTGAATGGCGTATGGGCCGTGGGCTATGGTTAAGTCTCTAGTTGCCTGGTTACCTCTAAGATTTTGCCATCTTAGCCCACTCAGAAAACTTAACAAAATACCATGGGCTGAGAGATTTCTAACCTGAAAAAAAAATGTTTCTCACAACTTTAGCTTGAAAGGCTAAAGTCAGGGAAGCTGGCTCATTGATGATGGTGTCTTCATGGTAGACTTGGCATATAATCTCTTTAGGACTTCTATCATGAGGATGCTAATCCCATTCACGGGGTTTCTGCCTCCCAGACCAATGATCTCCTAGCATCTTAATTTCTCTAGTATTATCCACTTGGAAGTGAAGATATCAAAAATAAATTTGGTTGAAGACAGGGAGTGGGGCAAACAGAACTGGCCCTGAGGTGATTAAATTATGTGACTATTGCCTCCTGTGGTGGGGCAGAGAGAGTAGAGGGGTTCCGGTTCAGTGTGAGTCAGCTACTATAATGAGTTAATTAGCATATACGAAGGACAGACTTCTTTTGGCACCAGATACTATTTTGGACCTACAGTGTATAGTCCAATGTGGACAGGGGACCTTAGAGGTGAAAACAAAGTCACTGGTCTCATGGCAAGGAAGCAGAAGTCACAGAGGAGGTGACCAGAATCCTAGATCTCCTTCAAGGGTATTCCTCGATGACTAAAAGACCTAACAGTCTAGACCATCCATCCCACTTCTTAGTGTTCCAGGATCTCCTGAGAGTACCACTAAGTCTCTAACAGGAGATTTTTGGAACAGAATCTAGATCCAAACTACTGCAAGTTCTGACTGATTGATTAACTTGTAAGTCAAAGACATGTCTGGCCATCTAACAGAATTTTCTGGTTCCAGGAGGAAAAGGTTTTTATTTGTTTGTGTTTAAGACTATAAAAAAAATATAAGATGGAGAAAATTAAAAATATATACAACATGGTCAAAATTCAGCCGCGGGTGTTTGTTTGTTTAAGATAGAAAAATAATATAAGATTGAGAAAATTAAAAATATATACAACATGGCCGGAAGTTGGACCACGGGAGCAGTGTCAGAACCCTGCCTGCTCTGCTGCCTCGGAGCTCTGCTTTCTTTCCAGTAGCTTGGGGCCGATAACAGCCTCCACCAAGGTGCTTATGAGGACCACTTGAACCGATGCTCTCAAGACCTTCAGTTCGGAGCCCAGTGCACAGTTGGCACGTTCGCTTAGTTTCATGTCAAATATTAACAAGCTTGGCATGAGGTGATTAACTAGCAAAGATAGATTAGAAGGGCAGGTTGAGGGGGAGTCACGGAAGTATTAGGATTAATCCATTCTCTGATTTATCATGGGCTGCATCCTGATTAGCACGCCGTAAGCTGAAACTACAAGCTGAAACGCGTTCAGTTTCCCTGAGCTCCCACACACCCTGGCTTAGTACCAGAGCCCTCAGTGTTGGGCTGTTCCCCTGGTGGCTCAGTAGGAAGTGTACTGACTGTGTTGCCCAGCTGCAAGAGAGTGATATCGGACAGAACACGAACCTGGGAGAGATTCAAATTCAGGACAGCTTCTCCTCAAACCTACTGCCTTTGCTCTTTCATGAAATCCTAAAGAGGAACTGTTGCTCAGGGACTGTCTGCACAGTCGCACTGGGCAGCCTGAGGATGGCCAGGCTCTGAGTTAGAGCTCTGCAGACAGAAAAACGTGGGAGACATGGAGGCATCTGCTGATCTTCACAGTGAGAGATTCGGGAAAGTGGGAGGGCTCTCTTGTGAGTCACTCACAGAGAATAGTTACTACGTACCTACTGAGTGCCAAGTACAGTGTGACCTGGGGGAAAGGTCGGAGTACCGACAGCTAAGAAATCATCTCTTCAAAGCATTCTCCCGTTTCTTTCTTTTTTCTGAACTCTCTATCCTTCCCTGTCACTTGATCCTCAGATCTGAGGACGTGTGTCTATCTGTGGGCTATCAGACTGGTGGTGGCAATACGAACTGTGACACTGAGCTTGGCAGTGAAGATGGGGACAAGGTAGAGATTTGGTTGTTTGTTTGTTGGAGGCAGGGTTTCTCTGTAGCTTTGGAGCCTGTCCTGGCACTAACTCTTGTAGACCAGGCTGGCCTCGAACTCACAGAGATCTGCCTGCCTCTGCCTCCCGAGTGCTGGGATTAAAGGCGTGCGCCACCAACGCCCGGCCCAAGGTAGAGATTTTGAGGGCAGCTGTGGTGCAGTTGCAAAGGAAGAACACTGGGCAAGAGGAGCAGTGTAGGGAGGAAGGAAAAGTAGCTGGTCGTGAGGGGGGGGGCGGGACCTGGGAGTGTGATGCATACCCTTTTATTCTGCTGGCTACCTATATGTGTAGCCCTTAAAGGGGCAGTCTGTGTCCTCTGCGCCACAGAACTCAAGGCTAGATTTTCCCGACTGATAAAGCTGAAGCCTCAGTCTCAAGGGCTGATGCCATGCATCCTACCCTGGCCCAAGCATTCTTGCCTGTTCAGTAGCCTCCACTATTCTTAATCTTTAAGGCAAGCACACCTTTGTGCTTAAGTGGACGTGACCTCTGCTCCTTGTACTGATTTCGAATTTGCTGTTGGCAGCCATAGTTGGCATCAGAGTTCAGATACCAACCGGGAATGATGTCTTCCACTCTCACCACCTCCCGCACCACTGAAGCAGCAAGACACTGCCAGAGGGACCCGCAGATTTCTAGATAGGAAGAACGTTGGGAAGGGTAGTCAGAGCCAGAGTGACAGCAGCCTGAGAACCAGATGCCCAGCCTGCCTTTCCAGCCACCAGCTCTAGAAGATCACAGTAGCTGAAGCTTTTCATCCAGCTTCCCTGCGCTCAGAGGTCACATCTCCTGACAGCATGGCTCCTAGTCCAGCTGGAAAGACAAAGGCCCAGCAGCTACATCAGGAGAGCCACTATGTCGCTGTGTGCTTGGGTATATGTGAGTGCATGCGTGTGGATGCATGCGTGAGTGCGTGTGCGTGTGTTTGCATGTGTGTGTGCATGTGTATGTGTGCATGTGTATGTGTGCATGCGTGTTTGTGTGTGCATGCATGTTTGTTTGTGCATGCATGTTTGTGCATGTGTGTGTGTGTGTGTGTGTGTGTGTATCCAGGAAACCTTGGAGAGAATTTCCAGAATATAGCGTGGGTCTCACACCCCGCACCCTGTGGGGTAATGCAGCCTATTCCCCTTTCCATGTCTCACCAGTGCACGGGTCCAGCCAGTGTCCTCACCCCCTTCCTGACTTTTTCATGTCCCATTAACCTCCACTTCTGTGCCTCCTGGGAGTGCAGCAAAGCCTCCATTCTCGTCAGGCAACATGCAGAATATGAACGCTGTCCATAGGCTGCTTGGACTTCAGCAGGGAGGAAATCCGGGTCTGTGGGTCACCTGAAGATCAGTCAGTCCCTAGGGAGATGCAAGAGACAAGGCTGTTAACAGAGTACCTCTGGAGTATAGAGAAGATACCAGAAAACCTTCTGTTTCTCCAGAGACAACCTGTTCTCAGCAGTGACCTTGGTCCTGGGACCCTTCCCATAACCACCGCAGATAGCTACACACTCACAGGCATAGAGATGGGGGTGAGATGAAGTCAGGAGTTCATTCTCTGGTGGCCCAGACTTTCCTACTAGAGGGATGAAACACTCTCCATGTATCGTATCCTATATCCAGGACACGCTGGATTACCGTGTCCCCGCCCCATTTCCATGCCTGCTGTACCTTTGTTAACAGTGCTGTAACTAACACTTCAGAGCGGTCCAGACCAGCATGCGCTCTGTTTTCTGCGGGGGCCCAGACCGAAACATTGGGTGGTCTCCCTTCCAGCTCTTGTTTTCCCACAGTGTCAGCATTTCAAATCACAAGTCTGTGCTGCTTTGATAGTCGAGGTAAATAGTGGATGGAGATGAGGAAAGATACCATTCACCACTCCACAAGCAAAGCTGCCCCTGGCCCAGATCACTCTGGGCTCGGGGTCCAACCTCCGGTTGCCTGCAGACCTTTTTCTGTTCATCCTCAGCTGAAGGACCCCCAGGACGCAGTTGGTTTCCATTTGGGTGTCAAGGAACCATCAACCTCTTTAGAAGTTTAGAAACCACAGCCTTTGGTCTTCCACCATGCACAGCTCACTGTGTGCTTTGCCTCTCAGGAAGCGTAACGTCTCTGTTAAGATCCCCCAGGCCGCTGCCTGGCAACCTGTGTGATTACAAAGATCTGATGGGGGGGGTCACTGAGTCCTCCGTGGGCTGACTCACTCTGATATGGGGTTGTTGCTCAGGGCAGGTATTTTCACACACGGGAGTCAAACTGAGCCACTCCAATGGCTGCACGTGGACACGGGGCAATTCTCCTATGTTGGCGCCCAGTCCTTACTTCCCATCTCATTTCGACAGAGCCACTCCATACGCAAAGGTGAGTGCTCCACTCTCTGGGGGTCAACGGAGCATGGCTGATGTCAGCAATAACAGAGTCACCAGATATGAAATCTGAGTGGTGAATTGAGACATACATGCCTCCAGACGGAAAGACAGAAGCCACTTTCTTGTCCAAACCCATCCAGCGTCACATAGACTGCCACATTCCACTTCTGCTCATGGATGGCCCTGTTCCTGGGAAGAACAAGGTCTCCCTAGTGTGTGACAACCCAAGCAGCTAGGGACTCAGGCCATGGCCACCGTTAAATGTCGCATGTCATACAACAGCTTCCCTTATGATGGCAGACTTTTACCAACAGCTCCTGCCAGCCTGTTTGGATTACTGAGCATGAATCCAGCCTTTCTCTTCTCAATGAGGAGACTAATACAAGCTCCCTTTGGGAGCCCACAGGTCTAGTAAACCTTGCCTTCTTCCTCAATTACGATCAACTATGATCTTCCACAACTCATTGAGGTCCCCGCAACACCGGCTCCTTTAAGAGACCTCTACACTCCCTGGGCAGATCCTCCCCAGCTTTTAGCCCTGCCCCTTCTTTCCTCATTGTCCTGTACCACAAACCATTATGCTATAGTTGCTTGCCAGTTTGTGTTCTCAGCGACTAACCCTATCAGTTTGGGAACTTTATAAGCGATAAGTAATCAGAGACCTTCTTCCTGACTTCATCACCTGGACCCTGGAGAACCTGGTCAGAATTAATACATCGGCAGGGGCCAGATATGTGCTGTCAGATCTGATACCAGCGGTCCTGTCTCCAGGACAGGAGGTTGGCAGAATGCCCGTCAGCTACTCCCCTCTGTTGACCAGCAGAGGGGAAGGGTGTCAAGCTGCAGTAGAGCATGGTGGCCCAGCACCTCTTGAGAAAGGAACACCAGGAGTAAGTGTGCAGAAACAGGGAGGCATCGGTACTGGAGGCTCCAGAAAGTTGAAGGTAAGAGATGAGGTCCTGATATAAGCTCTGGAGCCAGGCGACTTGCCCAAACCACAGCTGGTCAGTTTCAGCTGAGCCTCTGGGGAGGAGAAGGGCTGTCTAAACAGGAAGTTCACCACCCAGAGGCTGATGTGTCTTTGATAAGTGCTAAGCCCTTCTGGGCTTCTTTCGCCCAAAACATTCTGCCATGGCGCTGAGGTTCAAAAGTGGATTCTGCATCTCCTCAACCCCATCACTATGCTTCAGAGCAAGAGACCCAGAGAGGCAGGAAGGAAGAGGAGAGGCAAGGAGCAGAGGGTAGAAAACCCAGGAAGAAGAGTGAACTAGAGAGAGAAATGGGGAGGTAAGAGCACACTCCAGGGAAGAGGCTAGGAAGAGGCGAGCAGTTTACTGTGAACTACATATTCACAGGACTTTCAAAAGCTAGAGCAGCCTTGTAGGGACAGCCTAAAATGCCTCAGGCCTCCCCGTCTGTTAGCTCCCTGCCTGCGAATGTTATGGGGCCCCTTATGACCCATCTGCCATGTTCCCTTATGGGGAGTCATGGTCCTCAACTCCCAAGAAGCAACTGGCATTCTTGGCATCCCCAACAGTCTGCCCACTGCCTGTACTTGGAGACTCTCTAATACAGAGAGCCAGCTAGAATTTCTGTCACCCAGTGACTGGGCATGCTGTCACTTGCGGCCCATTCATTGTGTGACATTGCCCTAAGCCTTAGCTTCTAAACTAAGCCTTAGCCTCTAACACAGGGAGGATGAGTGTCGCTCCTGTTTAAGGTCACTGTCAAAGCTCAGAAGGAGGGGCTGGAGAGGTGACTCAGCAGTGGCAGTTAGGAGCAATGGTTATTCTTCTAGAGGACCAGAGTTCAATTTCCAGAAGATTCATACTGCCTGGGACTTCAGCTACATGGGATTTGACACTCCTCTGACCTTTGCTCACACACACACACACACACACACACACACACAGAGAGAGAGAGAGAGAGAGAGAGAGAGAGAGAGAGAGAGAGAGAGAGAGAGATCTTAGAGAGAGCTCTAAAGGAGCAAGGCCAGGCCAAGCATCTGTCAACAGAACCCTGCAGACAGAGTGAAACTGTCTGAAGCTATCTCTTCCATCTTGAGTATTGTTTCCCCAGGGCAGGTAGGCAAATCATAAAATCAGAGCACCTAAGACAAAATACATAGTAGGGCAGTCTGGTCAACTATTCACTTCTCCCAGGAGGCCAGCCAGTGAGTTTCCTGGCTGAACATGTGGAAGACAAGACACACGTGAGCCCCTGTCAGGATGGAACTATATGAAGCCAGAGGCAAAGGCTATGGCTGAGTTTGGCTGAGTCAGAGGGTCTTGTCCCTGGGTCAGATCACATGTGTGTCAAGCAAGGGCAGCATTATTTTCCCACACTCTGGACAAGCAGAGTCATCTCAGACACTGACACTTGATTCTGTCTGAAAGAGGCAAGAAGAGCTGCCAAGGCTAATGGGACGCAAAAATCTGAAAATCTTCCAGTGGATCTGGTGACCAAGATCACGACTAAATGGCTGGATAGTTGTTGAAGCACACCCACACTGGCCAGAGGGACAGTTCACGTCCTGCATGGGATGGAGCAGAGACGAGACCTTTCAAACAGTTCAGAGTGGCACTCAGTGTAAACTTACAAATTTCTTCTAGAAGTTTCCATTTAATATTCGAGAGCTTGGTTGAAGGTCTGAAATAACTGAAAACAAACCCAAAAGTCAGACGGCTTACTGACGAGTGTATCTGGAGGGTGCGGCCAAGTCCAGGCTGACATTTGAGACACTGGACCTCTTGTTCTGTTTGCAGTCTCTAATGGCCCCACGACCACCTAAAAGTCTGCAACCTCTTAATAAGATCAAATGTCCAGGTTGAGAGCCCTTGTCTCTCTCACCTGAAGGCTCTTACCGTGTAACACCATGTCTCCTGGGACCTGTTAAGACTGCGCATTGCTGAGGTCCCACCCAGCCCTGCTGAGTCAGGAGCTTTGGGGAACAAACAAACCACATGATAAGAGAACATTGGAGAGATTCTGATTCTCCCCCAAGTCACGTGCTCCTGCCTTAGAGCGGTGATTTGCCACCAAGTGGAACACTGGGGTTATCTGTCACGCTTTGAAGCACCACACACGAGTCCCACTCCTGAGGCTGATATCAGTGGTCACGGTGTACTGCAGTTCACACCTAAAGTGAACCCTAGACAACCATATACTAAAGGCTTGATACTACAGCATACTCTTGAAAGGTGGGAACTTTGGAAGGTAGGACCTGAGAGGAGGTGTGGCCTTGAAGTAGGCCTGAGCCCTGGTCTCCTTTCCTTTGCTGTCTTTCTGCCCCCTGCCCTGCCCCACGCTCCTACCGTCCTGCAAACTCCAAGCAATCATGGGCTGGAACCTTAAAAATTGTGAATTAAGGGCCAGAGAGATGGCTCAGCACGTTAAGAGGACTGACTATGCTTTCAGAGAACTGGGGTTCAATTCCCAGCACCCACATGGCAGCTCATAACTGTCTGCAGCTCAGTTTCAGGAACTCCAACCAATACACATAAAAATTAATCATTAAAATTTTGAAATGAAAAAAAAGTGAATTAAAAATGAATCTTTCTTTTCTGTATATTAATTCTTTCATATATTTTGCTATAGAATAGAAAGTTGATAATGTACAGGGCCTGCACTCACGATCCTAACAGGAAGTCCCAGTGGGGAGTACTGGCCTGGCCTGGCCTTCCTGGGAGAGAGTTGTTCATTACGCCCATTTTCATCTGAGTTTGATTTTCTGAATCTCATTTACTAACCTTCATGAGGTTTTCCATTCCTTCCATCATCTACGCCATGGCACATAGCTGAAGGACCACCCTCCTCCATGTTTTTCCTGGGGTAACTGCCAAACAAAAGATTCATAAACAAAGCCTTTGTCCAGAGCGTTTATACATGTCTAGTGAAAATGGTATATTGCATTTTCCTCTAGGCTGTGGTCTGTTGTCTGGAAGGTTGTAGTATTTTATATTAAATAGGTTAAGATGTATTACTTATTTTGAGTGCAGTGGAAATTATGGTTTGTGCTAATATAACGTTTTCCTTGCAAATGTAACCATATGAAGGATTATGGAGAAATATTAGTTTGCCACATTATTCGCATTATTATAATCTGACCACGGGGAAATCCCCAAGGCAACCCCAAAGTTGAACCCCATTTTGTAAATACCTAACGTGCACGGGAGACTTTGGCTGTCTTCCTTTTTGGAACGTTAAGCCAGGCTTTGGCCAATGGGAAAGAAAACACATTTGAAAGGAAACTGAGAGACGGAGGAACACTTCAGAGTGACACGCCTAGTGAGGGCCAGGTCTGCTCAGGTGACTGCTATAAGTAGTTGCATGTGTGGTGTGGTGGGCAGGGTCCAGCTGGTGGAGCTCTCATCAGGCAGACCACAGACACCTCACCACTAGGGATGAGGCACGGGGCTAGGAATGAGGGAGGTGGGATAGAGCAGAGCCGGTCCTCCCTGAAGCATCTCTTTAGGGAGAAGGGTCAGTGGAGGACGGGCTGCTCTTGGTCAGAGAATGATGTAGGAGAGGATGCCAGAGGAGGTGGAGGCAAGAAGGTGTGACTGGGGGTAGAGGGTGACAAGGGCTAGAGGGGGTGCTGGGAGAGGTCTTGAGATGGTTTCAGATAAAGGACTGGCAAGTTTTGGTACTCTATGGCTCAGCAGGGTGAATACTGCTAACAAGAGGACAACTCTAAGTTGTTGGCAGAGAGAATTCAGAACGGCCTCATCATAATGAAAGTACGCCTGTGGGTACTACGGTCATTATCCAGTTTCCCCAGAAGTGAAAATATCACAGTACACATCACAAATATGAACAAATCTTATGTGCCCATCAGAGAGTAAAATTGAATGAATTGGCTCCTAATTCACGTACAATGTCTTTATTCAGTGTTTACTGTGAGTCTGCCCAGAGGGAAATCTCAGATTAGACACGGCAGGTCTTTTCACTTCAGAATCTGACATGCTGCAATGCTTGAGAGATTTCCAATCTGCTGGGAGGGAAGGAATTGTTCACATCTGAAGTTCTAAGTGTGTAAGGTGGTTATTCAGTCCCTCCTAGCATAAAAAAAAGTTTGTTGTTATTTTGCAAATTACATTTTCCACCCATTTCAATTTTTAGTTGTTTGGCTCTATTCCTGCAGACTCTCCCTGGCTATAGCCAGCAAATTGTGCAACCTCTGAGCTTCTCATTCAGGTTGCTGCAAAATGCAAAAGTCCCGGAACCTACTTCCTTTACACCGAGCATCAAGGATAGTGGTCCCCAAAGGCCATCATGCAAGACCAGAGCTGTTCCCAAGGCTGGCTGCTCCCCCTGACCCTTCTCACTATAAAAACTGCTTGAATTGGGTGTGAGACAATACAAAGGCATTTCTCAGCACTGTGGGGTCTAGTTCCCCTCCAGTCTATCAAATACCCTTTTCCTCCCTACTTTTTTCTGTTGCCATCAATTAAGTGTGGTTTGTTCTTTCCAAATGTCATATTGACAGTTGATTGCCAAGTGGCAATGCTCAGAGGCAGAACCACAAAGATGATTAGGTCACTAGGAGAGATAAAAACTTCCTCTCAGGGCAAGATGAGTTCTGTCAGCCCAACCCTGAACATTGTCTCTCTTCCTGCGCCTGCTTGCCCTGCTTTTCCACAAGGCTGTGGCTAAGCCCAGGGTCGTTAACCAGATGTGGCCGCTGATCCTGGCCTCCCAGGCTCCAGATCTGGGATCTGAGTAAATGCCTTTCCTATGTGAACTGCCCAGGCTCGGGTTGTGCTAAGACAACAGAAAGCGCATGAAGACATCGATCTTGTCTTGCTTCACTTTGATGCTGAAAATGGTGTGAATATGTGAACAAAAATGATGGGGAAGGAACATTCCAACCCTGGGAGCTGCTAAAAGGTGCTCGGCTTTGATCCCCTTCCTGTGTAGCAGCTCGTGCTCTGTGCTCAGCCTTCCTGGAACATTCCTGCTGATCACTAAGCAAGCTAAGTAACAGGCTGAGTGGTGTAGAGGGACCTTGGTGGAAGTTTGGTTTTTTTTTTTTGAAACTTTGAACATTTTGTTATTCTATTTTCTCATCCTATGCTTTCTGTCTGGGTGTGAGATCATCTGGTTACGCTGAGAAAAGGCCCATCTCTCCCTGTGACGCTTGTGTGATTGGTACTGGAGCTCCTGGCGGTACAGCTGGCGGCATGAACTTGCTGAGGCTAGAGCAATCGAGAATGAAGGATGGAATTCGGGAATCTGCAGTCTCAAGAACACATGCATTCAAAGCTGTGGAGATTTGTGCTTTGCCAGCCATCAGCAAAATTAAGAAACGCTAAAATGCGGAGGCAAGACTTTCTGTTCACAGGTGACGGAGCAAAGGTGGTTTCTTGCCCCATGAGCCAGCAGACATACAATTAGACACGCCTTTCCCTCCAGAATGGTGCAGGTTCAATGCTCTAAGGAGCCCTAGGCTTTATGTCCGGAAATGTGGCAACACCAACCCCTCTGAAGCTGTAGCTCACAAAGCTGCAGTGAGTGGCAATTTACATAACCTCTGGCTGTTTGTTTAAGTATTCTGTTCGACACAGAATTAAAATGTCTTGCAACGAGTCTACGGAGCTTTAGGTTTGATCCCAGAAGCTGGAAATTTCCATGAAACCCTATAGAACAGGTAACCCCTGCCAGTGAATTCGGGGCCAAGAGGGATAGTCCTCAAAGCCCAGATTGAGTACAGAATCTCACAAAAGACCAAGCCAGAAGCTGAATGGTCCCCAGTGTACCCTAACGACAAGGCCAAACCCCTAAGCACAATGCTTTAACACAATTCCTGAAACCTGATTTTTAATCCTATCCTGTCCTTGATTCCTACAAAGCTCTCAGGCCAATCCCAGCAAGAGTACGGGGAAAGAAGCTTCTAGAAAAAGATTGAGGAGGCCACAGTTCTCTGGAAACCCTGCTTCTAATGTAGACAGCTGATTGAAAGGCTAGCATCACTAAGGCGCACCCCCATGCCATGAAGACCTGTGCCTAATTGCAGATGAGGCAGGAACAATGATCTAGAAACAAGAACCCTACTCAGCAGTCACTGGCCACTACTGCATATCCAGCCCCAGGAGTTAGCCACCAAAGTCAGCACCATGCCAAGACGGGAAGGAGTGTGTGCACAAAGTGATGGAGGACTATCTCTAGGTCTGCCCTTGGGACTATCTAGGCCTGCTCTTGACCGTGGGTGGCCATTTGTGTCTGGGTTACCCTCATTCTTCCAATTGTGACAGGGCTAATAATAGCCTGTTTCAAGAGCAGCTAACCCTGCCTCTGACTGACATAATTGATATAGTTTAAGGGTCTTGACTGGGTTTGTTTTCTTTGCCAGTTAAAGAATTAAGAGGCAGAAACAATCTCATAAGCAGGTAGCAAGAGAGGATTCTCAAACGCCGTACACAGGAGCAGACAAAACCAGCGGTGGAAGAAGAACATTTACTGAGATGGGAAAAGACATACAAGCAGCGAGCATGCAGAGAAAAGGACCCTCTGCAAATCAGCGGGGGAGGATTCAGAAAGCAGAAAAACCCAGTTTCCTCCTGACAGCTGGGGGGGTTTTAAAACCTCTGAAGGGTTTTCCTCCCTTAATTTCGGATTGGTCTGTTTGAAAAACAAAAAACAGTAGCCGGGCGATGGTGGCGCACGCCTTTAATCCCAGCACTCGGGAGGCAGAGGCAGGCGGATCTCTGTGAGTTCGAGACCAGCCTGGTCTACAGAGCTAGTTCCAGGACAGGCTCCAAAGCCACAGAGAAACCCTGTCTCGAAAAACCAAA
The DNA here is from genome assembly GCF_037038515.1 of Microtus pennsylvanicus. NCBI lineage: Eukaryota > Metazoa > Chordata > Mammalia > Rodentia > Cricetidae > Microtus > Microtus pennsylvanicus. The sequence continues at coordinate 30,102,392 of NC_134586.1, forward strand.
AAAAAAAAAAGAAAAGAGAAAAACAAAAAACAAAACAGATGGGATGGGTGATTGCTTGTCAACTGCTGAACCTCTGTGCAACACACCATGAGCTAGCCTCGAACTTGCTGAGGAAGTCCATCCTTAGGGGGTCTGCTAATGAGAGACAAAAGCCAACAAGGCCTTTGTTTTATGCTACCAGACTTTTGTCTCAAGTCAGAAGGGAGGGCAAGGAAGAAACCATCCATCTTGGACATTTGCCACTTTTATTACCTAGCCATGACCCCTCTCCCTACCTGTCTGTCTAACTCCTGGTATCTCATAATTAGCTCTTGGCATAACTTTATTGATGGCATTTCTCTGCCAGATCTTCTTTCTCTGTGCCAAGAATCTAACAGCTCCTTTCCCAATTCCAGGCCATTTCTTCCTCCCTCCTGTTGGCCTGTAGCTCCCTCTGACTCCTGTCTGTGCAGCATGCCAGGTGACAGAGACACACTGTGTACGTGTCATGGGCTGGGCTTCTAAGAATCCAAATCCTATCATCCCCTGTACCCAATGCCAGCAAATAGGCAGAAGGCAAAGTGTGCCCAAAGATACCTGTTGAGTTTCAAGGAAACTCCACTCTGTCATTGCAACATCTTTCTATACTTGGCATCTTCATTCTATTCCGCAGTGTCCGAGTGTCTGTGAGCCAAACAGTTGGCTCAATTAAAAAGTAAGACAAACAGACAAACAAAAACCAGTGAAGATTCAAGGTTCTACTGCTTTATACACACAGCTGAGGAAAACATTTAACTTGCCTGGATTCACATCGTGCAGGTGGATTCTCATCTCTCTGGAAGGACCGGGAAGCAGTCAGGTAGACCAAGTATCTGCTGCAGCAGAGGGTGAGCGGATACTGAGTTGATGTCCCTCCCTGTGCTCTCGGGTTCCTCCTTGTTCTACCTGCAGAGCAGTTAAGGGCTGTTCTTTCTACCCACGCAGCATCTGTTTACGGATGGAGAGCCTCAGCAGGGGCTCCTGAACCCTATGACAGCACATGTTAGGGAAAGAAGAGGACTGGACTCTCAGATTCCCTGGGAAGAATCAAGAGCATCCATGATGCTCTTCAGTCACGCTTCCAAAGTCTTCAAGCCATGGGTATGTCCTGATGAGACCGAGATGCTCCAAGTTCTTCCTGCTGTGACAGCAATGAACTGGGGTAGCCTCAGATACAGTCTGAGAAGGGATGCTGGGAATGTGCTCAGATGCCAGGAGGGAGGGAATTTCCTTATTCTGGGAGAGCATGGACTGCACCGCACACCTCCTATGACCGTTTGAATGCTTCAACTTTCCTAGGAGAGGTACGGGGTGCTGTAGTCATGTGTACATGGCATGAGGGGTCAACCGTGCCTCAGTCTGAGTGCCCGTGTTTATAAGCTAGATTAGCGACATCTCCAAGGCACACATTGGTCATGAGCATCGCTCAGAATGGTGGCATGAGGCCAGATGGCGAACATCTTTAGTCCCAGCGCTCTGGAGGCAGAGGCAGGTGGATCTTTGTGAGTTTGAAAACAGTCTGGTCTGCAGACTGAATTTCAGGCTAGCCAGGGCTACATGATGAGACTGTCAAAAATAATAAATAAATAAATAAAAACAAATAAACAAACAAAAAACATACAAGCAAACAAAAACTTTCCAGAATGGCAGAATGGGTACTGATGTAAAAGCATACAGCAGGAAGTTCGGTATTAGGTATAAATATGAGTATGTTTTTAAAGATTCTGGTAATTATATTTAGGAAAAAATATCCTGAGAAATAGATTTTAACTGCAAAGTGTATTCTGAGTCTAGAGTATTTCAAGCTTCTCAAATTAAGGAGATCCGTTGTCAGCCTCTTTCTGTTCAACCTCCCTTCGATCTAGGAGGGAGGAGCTGAGCTCATGTCTGTGTGCACAAGGGCAGAGCTGCGTTCACCTTGACCTGTCGTGGAAACAGTGCTCTGACCCTCACCGTGTGCACACACAGGCTGCTCCTCCCTAGAAGGAAGTTGACAGTGTCAACTGCTTCCACTTTGTCCTGTTCTTTCTTTTCTAGTTGATGCTGCCTGTGTCACTGTGCAAACTAAAAAGATAGGCAGGACATTGCTATCAAACAGCCCCGGGATGGGCTCTGCCCCTGCCCGTGTCCAGCTTCTGAGAACAGAGCTTCCGCCATCATGTGAAGCTTGCTTTTTCTATGTGCACTGCTTGAAACAGTGATGAATGTCTGCTATGAATATCTGAACAACTTCAGGTGAAGTTCAAAGTGCCACAGGTACAAGTTGTCCCTGGAAATGTCAGTTGAGCAGAAAGCACCTGATCAAGTGCCCTTTGCACCCCTCACCCCCATGGAAGCTTAATCCTGCAGAGTTATGTGAATGCATTAGCCTCCTGTTCCCCTTGGCCTCCTGAATGAGGCACCTGAACAGCATGATGAACTGAAGTTCTCTGAAAGGAAGAACTGGAATGAGCTGGTCCTGGGTGAGCCTTGTTCCCAGGTGCTGAGCACTGGAAGGTTCCCATGGTGGTCAAAGGGAAAGCTAGTGCCCTGAGGCTCAGGAACGCCCATGTGACCTGGGCCAACAGTCCCAAGTTCGGAACTGCCTAGAAAGAAGCAAGGACAAGGTTAGCCTGTGGCTGCATCTGAGGCCTCGAAGACTGGCTAAGTAAGACCAGTCACTCATCTAGGGCCCATTTCTATGACTACAAGATGCCTGTCACTGGGAATTCTGGGCACACCCTTTACCCCCAGCAACCCAAACCAAGCTCTTGGACACTAAGCCAACCTCTACTCCTCCCTAAGCTGGCCACCCTTCAGCAGACAATAAACAATTCTCTATAGGCCTGTCCAGAAATCCAAGGGCTGCGGAGGCCTATACCTAGGCAGGGCTGTGGGAAAGGCCTGGAAAATTCCAGAATGAAAGCGGAAGAAACTCACAGGGATGGGCTCATGTTAGGAACAAACAGGTATCAGACTTCCAATGCATCACTTCTTGGTTGGGTCCATCCGTCAGGCAAATGGCCTCTAGTAGCTGATCCTTTCATGGAACTTTCTGTTGACTTCTTCTCGGCTTGACAGTGTCTGTGGAATCACGCTCCTCTGGGGACCCAGCCATGTCCTACAAGTCAGACGTGCAGAAGCACTAGGAGCAAACACCTGACCAGAGGGATGTGCACTTGCAATGGTGGCTCCCCTTGCCCACCTGATCACTGACTGCACTGATCTAGACTTACAGGGTCCCTGCCCAACAGTGATCACCACTGTGGTCCTAAGGCCTGCAAAACTCAGGGTCTGGGGAGAGACAGGAGCCCTGAGAAGAAGGTACCTCTGGGTAAAGAGATGATTTTAAGCCAGGCCTATAGGACACAGGCAACTTCAGTTTATCTTGTGATAGACCCCAGTAAAGGGTCAGATGCCAGAGTCTGAAAAATATTAGCATGAACTGAATTTTGGCTCAAAGAACAACTTACCAGTGTTAAAGTTCTTTGCCTCTAACTGTCAAAATGAGCAAAGAACATGTGTAACATGTTAAAAGTCCTGTTGATTTATCAGGATTCTTCAAAACCTCTTTTAGTATTTCCCATGTCAGCCAGAAAGATCAATTAGGCAAAAAAGACAGACCAAGTCCATGGCATGGGGCCTCTAGCGATAAACCAGCGCATCTGGTCAGGGAGCACAGTGGAGAACAGCAGGAGGAGACAGCACAGGCATGCTATGTTGGTGGGAGGGAGCATCTGCCAGGGCTCTCTGAGGATGCTACATGGGCAGTAGGCGGAGCCTGCTTGTTTGTTTCCCAGCCACCCAGACCTGAAATAATCACGCAAAAATTGTATTAATTATAATACTGTTTGTCCAATAGCTTAAGAATATTTTTAGCTAGCTCTTATACCTTAAATTAACCCATTTCTATTATTCTGTATATTACCATGAGGCCTGTGGTTTACTGACAAGGTTTCGGGGTGTCTGTCTCCTTCAGTGGCTACATGCATCTCCCTGACTCCACCTTCTTTTCTCCTCTATCTCTGCTTGGAATTCCAACTTTGCTCTGTTCTGCACTGACATATGCCCAAAACAGATTCTTTATTAACCAATAATGATAAAACATATTCACAGCACACAGAGGGAAATCCCACATCAGGCAGATACTACAAGAAGGAAGGGGTGAGCCATGTGTTGTGAAGGCTGTGAAGGACTGCCTCGAACAACATCCCTGCTCACATAGGAGTCTGGTGTGAACAGGGAGGAATGTTTGGAGTGTCTATAACAGAGATGGCAATACAAACCTTCATACACATTATTCCACATGAGACAGATCCCTGGAGGCTTTGAACTGTGGTGTTGTGGCCTGTTATTATCATAGACCATTCTGGCTTCTGTTGAAAACTGGATCAGTCAGGAGCTAGGAATCCACGTGGCTTGGACCGAAATGGTAACACTATGAAGTGATTGGATTCTGGAAGCATTTTTCAAGTAGCTCACTGAGTCAGAGTTGAAAGCGCAAACAACAAACCAGACAGTTATAGGTCTTTGGCCTGAAGCATAGAAAGGATGGAGTAGCTGTTCACAGAGATGGGGGAGATGGGTTGTGAGAAAAGGCAGAGTGGATTTTTCAATTATCTTTTATGTACATTACATAGTGCATAAGAGAAGGTATGTGTGGGTCTGGAAGCTCGAGAGAAAGGCTGGGAGGGAGTCAGCACTCGGATGAGGGTCTCCAGGGCTGCACACAGTTTGAGGCTGCACAGAAGGGGCACGAGGTGCTGTGGCAGCAGCAAAGAGACAAGAAGCAGTCTGAAATAGTTCTGGATGTTTCTGTGCTGAGATGTCAAAGAGAAAGCAGAAGCAGTCAAGGGCCGTGAGAAAGTGAAAAGCTGGAGAAATGTTCAGGAGGTGAAGTCCTGAAGGTGAAGCAGGAAGTGCAGGGGGGGAGGGGTACAATGTCACATGATGCTGATGGACCAGAGAGTCACAACTGGCTTTCCTGATGTGACTTCCTGATGCCCTTAACAAAGAATGTCCTCATAATGTAAGTGGAAGGATCAATGTTTTAATTGAAATCGAGTCAAGCCAGATAGGAGGGAAGAAAGCAGAAAGAAACATGGACCACGACGAAGGACTTTTGTGTGACAAGAAGCAAACTCTTTAGGGAGATACAAAGGTATGCATAAAGCATGGAAGTGCCTATATTTATTTATTTAATAATGTGAACTTGACTTTAGTTTGCATATGAAGTAATGGGTTTCACTGTGACATTTTCGTGTATATCCGTCATTATTTGTCATTATTCCCATTCCCCTCTCCCTGCCTGTTCCTATGCCTCCACTGCCATCTCACTGGCTCCCTTCCCAATCCCGGAGCACCTTCTGCTATCATGGCAACTATACTACACTGCCTGTTCTGGCGCTCCTCGCCCCAGACCTCCCCATCCTGACTTAGTTTCCTTTCTAGTGTGGTGGGAAACCCCATGATCAAAAGCAACAAAGAGAGGACAGGGTTTGTTTCACCTTACAGCTGGCAGTCCATCATGAAGAGACATCTGCTCAGGGACTCAAAACAAGGCAGGAAGCTGGAGGCAGGAACTGAAGTAGAGACCATGTAGGAAGGTTGTGTATTGACTTGTTCTCCATGGCCCACTCTGCTTGCTTTTTTATACCACCCAGAACCTCTTACCCAGTAGACTAGACACTTTGACATCCGTCATTGGTCAAGAAAAAGCCCCACAGACCTGCCACTAGGACAGAAAAAACTGCAACGTTGTCTTTCTGGGTTTCATTTTGCTTAATGTCATCATCTCCAGTCCCATCCGTTTCCAAAAGACATGACTTCATTCTTCATTACAGCCAAATACAATTCTCCTGGGTGTGTCTTTATCTATCATCTATCCACTTATTGAAGAACCTTAGGCTGATTCACCCTATCTTGGCACCAGTGTTACTACTACAAGAAATGTGTGTTTCTCCTTTTCTAGCACCACCACCGCTAGCATCTGCTGCTTTCTTCCTGGGGTCAGAAGGGATCTCAGAGCAGTTTTGCTTGCATTTCTATGACGGCTAATGGTGTCAAGTACTTTTCCAAATATTTTTTGATCATTTGTACCTTTTCTTATTTGTATCATCCCCTCCCTTCTTCCCCCCAAACATTTAACTTTTTGTTTCATTGACGCTTAGATTATTCTTTACCTTATATTTCATTAATTTCTGCCCTGGTTTTCATTACTTCTTTCCAACTGCTATTAGGTTTAGTTTGCTCTTGTTTTTAAAGACGTTGGTGTACATCATTAAGTTATTTATTTTCGATATCTCTGATTTCAGGATGTAAACACTCACACTAGACATTTTCTTCTTAGCATTGTCTTAGCTGTACTCCCAAGTCTTGCTGTAGATCACGGGAAAGAGAAGAGCCCATAAGCTCCACATGCTGTTGAGCCTGTCTGTGTTGGACAAGTGTCCATTGTCTCCCAGACCTGTTCTCAATGCAGCTTCTCTTCTGTGCATGCCAGAGGTCTCTGCTGGCCACATTTACCTTCGAAGTCTGCAGGCTAAACAGGTTCTCCTACTCCTATGGTACTCTTCAGATCCTAGTCCCTGAGCTGGTTAATGTTCCAGCTGGGGGATGTTTCCCAAGTGTATGAGTAATATGGGAGGCAATGGCAGCACTGAGAGCCGCACAGGCATCCCAAAGTAATGTGCTGGAGCCTCCGCAGCAGTAGTGGAAGATAAAGGGCTTCCAAAGTTGACTCACTTGCTGACCCCAGGCTCCGGGATAGGAAAGTTCTGAGTTCTTCTCTGCCGATGAGGTTATCTGTACTTTTCAGTTTGTCGGTATCTGTCCCTCCCACGCACGGCCATTGCTTTCCAGGGCTGTTTTTCACACTGGGATGGTTAAATTCAAGTACTGTGTCTTGTGATGGTTTCCAGTTTTCTACCCCAGGGTAGCTCAGTTTTAAACAATAGGTTCACTCTCAATACAGAGCCAAGCCACTGTCTTCTGAGTCATAGAGAATGAATACCAAATACAGACCATCGAGATGGCTCAGCAATTATTCGTCTTTGGAATAGAGTTTTTTTTTTTCTTATTCAGACTTGTCCTTGGTTGGGTCACAGCTAGGCAACTTGTGGTTTGCAAATTAACTAGAAGCCAATATTTTCTTTTTCTTTTTTTTTAAGATTTTAAAAAAAAGATTTACTTGCTTTTATTCTCCATGTACCTGTGAGTGAGTGCACGCATTAGGTGTACATACCATATGAGTTGCAGTATTGTGAAGGTGGGACTTACAGGCTGTTGGGGGGCTAGTCTATGTGGGTGCTGGTTACTCAGCCTGGGTCTTCTCCAAGAACAGAAAGTTCTTTTAACCACCCAAGCATTTCCCCAACCACAATCTTTTTCCCCACCAGAGAGATAATGTTAGCATGTTGTTATAGAGCAGGGTCATCCAGCCTGCAGCGTGTAACCCAGAAAAGCTATGAATGCAGCCCAACACGAAACCACAAACTTATCTGAAACAGTATGGAACTATTTTTGGTAACTTGATTACTTGGTTCTTGAGGGCGAGTTTTGAAGATGACGATATCATGCCACAATATCATGCAAAATAAACTTATGTGTGCTCTTCATGTTTCTATGCAAGTATGTCTTCAATTTTACCGAGGTTTGTGGCTTCCAATCGTGTTATTTTCTAAGCACAGACTCTCACATCGGCATCGTCAGACATTACATGTGCTCATGGTAACTTGGGGAGTGAAACCTGGCCATTGTCAATGCAGACTTAACCTACCATTATGAATGATATTCCGTGTTGCTTAGAAGACAGGTAAGTATTCTTACTTGATGAAGGGTGTTGCGCACTTCAGCTATGCCCTGTGGTCTGTCTGCTGCATTTTACAGTCGGCCCTCTGCCTCACCCAGCATTCCATGAGTCATACAGCAGTCCACAGGAACTAAGATCTTCACAAGTCTGAGTGCCCAAGCATCTCTTGCCACCCTCCCCCACCCAAGCCGGCTCCCTTGCATTCTCAGCAACAACAGGAGGGCCTGGCTTTTCTCTGCCTTGTTCCTCCTTGGTCTCATGGGCCAAGACGTAGACACTACCCTGTTTAAAGCAAAACTTAACAGAGTACAGTTGCTGAAAATTGAGAGCGGATTATAGCCCAGGAAGAGCACCAGCCCTTGGTTGTTGTTGTTGGCCTGTGGATATCAATTCTCTTTTCAAGTAGCTCTAAACACATGCCATGACCAGGTCCTGGGAATAAATCCTCGTGCAAGACATATAGAGCTTCTGTCTCAGCAGGGCACTCCAGGGTGGACTTCACCTGGAAATTCATGGTCTTTGGCTTATCATTGCACACACAGGCTGGGAGTGGGTTCTAAAACTTGTCAGGCACTCATGGGGCTATAGTTCTAGACAGGCCAGTGGATGTTCAACTGTAGCCCCACAGGTGATTCTGGCTCAGTCAGTTTGGTGCTGGTGGGTGTCTTTAGGGAAGGAAGACAATTCAGGCTCTAAAAGGACTCTGAGCTTGTTCTATATGAGGAGAGCCTGGGCAATGTTTCTGTGTCTTTGATCAATTTAGGGCAACAGGAATAGTGTAGGACACTTCTATAGTTTCAATAATCTTTCATTGGAGGTTTCATCTAAAACCATGAAGTGGGCTATAAGTAGATCCCTGGGGAAGCTTGGCAGGGGGCAAGGAGATCTCTAGCAACTCTTTCTGCAAGCACTGGCCTGTAGCCTCCTTACCTGGCCCACTTGGCCGAATGGACTTAGAAATGGCTTTTTGGTGTTGGTGGAAGCTTTCTTTCTGAATGGAAGCAGACATAGAGTACCGGAAGCACAGGGCAGGGTGTATGAGCCAATCCCAGTGCCTTCTAAGCTTCTCTACTGTAGGCTCCTTGGTCTCTTATCCACACCTCTCTCTCTCCCTGGATCCTGTAGTTCACATTTTAGCCTTCTCTGCTTCTCCTCTAACTATCCGCAGCCCAGAGTGTCAAGTCCTCTGTGTGAGCACAGAGAGAAGCAGAATGTCAGGCTGTTTGAAACATATCTCTGTATCCCGGCAACAAGACTGGCCCATGCATCTGGTCACCCCCAGTCCATGGCTATGCTGGAATCCCCATGTGCAGCCCCTATTGGAGCAACTGCTGCTTTTAATTCATACAGAATTCCAGTGTGCTCTGTAGACTGGCTCTCAAAAGAGTGTCCTTCCTCTCATGTCCCAGGGAGCTTTCACTGTAGCCTAAATTAGACGCTGTTTTCTGCCATGAGCTTCCCACACACTGGCTGTCCTGTGCTGTTTGGAAGTGTTTCTTCTTTGCACTTGGAGAGGGAAAGGGGCATGGTGTGTTGTGGACATGGACTATTTGGAGTGAGAGTTGGTAGTCAGGTCCTGGTACTGAAATAACAGCTTAGTGTTCTTGTGAGAAGGTTGATCTGACCCCAAGGAACCAACAGGGACCAATGGAAAGCTCCTCCTGATCACTGACTGTGGGGAGTGGGTTCAATCTCATCATTGGAGTTTTGAGTGATGAGGGGCTGTTTGAGGTGCAAATTCAACCCTTATTATTCTAGCTCTGTGAACATCATAGCACAGGAGTGATGAGGAAGAACCTTCTGGGAACACAGGCGTGAGTCTTTTCTGCCATGCTAGCTGATCCTATATCCTCTCCCAGTCTAATCCTTTGTTCTAGGTGGGAAATGACGTAGACCCTGAGAGCAACCGCCATGGCTCAAGTCCGGAGATGGACAACGGGAGAATGGAATTTGAGCTCGTGTATTCATCATATCTTCACACCCATGTGATCCTGGGCTCACACTGCCACTCCTGGGGCCTCCAATCCTTCTTATTCTCATGTGTGGTATACAACTTAGAGCTCACATCACTACCCTAGAAGTAATAGAAAGCTTGCAAGTATGGAGGTGGATGTGGTGATGCGTGGGCTACTAACATCGTACACTTAGACATCTGGGACACAGGGCTGGCCTCCTCTACAAAATGGCTGAACATAGACTTGAGAGAATCTGAAGGACAAACTGTAAGAGGCAAGGGATCTGTGGAGGAAGCAGGCCTGCAGCCATTGACAAATCCACCTTAGCTTCCATCAGTGCCCTTACCCAGCACAGGCACATGCAGGATGCTGTGGTTTCCAGATGTGTTCTGGGACAGGGTCCGTCCTCTGCTGCCTTCTACTACCAGCACCAGTGTGTGCAGGGTGGGCCCTCCTCCCTGACAGCTATGGGACAAACTCTTGTGACTTCACACTAAGCCATCGCTTGCGCGGTGAAGAACTGGCTAGCACGTCAGGAGCAATCCAGGTCATCTGGAGAAAAGGGAACACCTTTAGCCCTGTAGACATTGTCTGGCACCAGCAGTTAGAGCAAGGAGCGTGAGTACCAGCTCTCTGGCTAAGACCCCAGGGCCCCCAGAGTCAGGTTTGAGGGGCAAGACCAAGAGTGGGAAATTCCACATGGCAACGTTCACTGCAAATTCTTGGCAGCTGGATTTAAATACAGATCTTTATTAGGGAAATTATAGGTGAAGGTACATCACTTTCACTGATATGACTTCCAAGTAGAAATGGCTTCTCAAATAACTGTCATATATTAAAGACGAGAATAAAAAGGCACACACTGCACATAGGAAGCTGCCTTCTCCTGGGCCATTTTCACATTATCTGGGAGACACAACTGAAACAAAACACAGCATTCACCACATGCAACACGGAACCCATCGCTGCCCGGGCACTGCAAGCCCATCCAGGTTGGCAATCACTTTTGGCTGGCTGGTTCTGTGAACTCGGCAACGGCCGGAGTCTCCTGCGGACTTTGGAGGTTTCTATGGAACATTGTGAGGAGTGAGATTATTTACCTTAAGATGGACCAGGGAAGCTGTGTAAGGGAACAGCTCCCCGGCTCTCATCTTCGGTGCATTACCTGGAGAGGGTGACTGGCCCCTGGGAGGAGGCTCCTGGTGACACCACGGATGAGGAAATCACACGGGAGAAGACAAACAGAACCCACTGGAGAGGTCTACCATCCCAGGCCAGGTCCCAAGGAGGAAGGCAACTTTTTGTTCTTGTGACCCTCTCTCAAAGCTGAACAAAGAGCCAGATGACTCTGCCCCCACTTTCTTGTTAGAGACCCTTTGTCCTTGGGAGCCAGCAGCAGCCCAGGGTAAACAACACCAGGCACAAATCTGGGCTTCAACACAAAGCAGACTGTAAGTCCCCAACCCCCATTCCCTATCCAAATGCAAAGGCTGTCATAGAGGGGCCGGCTGCCTGGCAGGTTACTTAGTGCCCAAGGGAAGATGGGACGTGGAGGGCGTGAGTTCCAGCAGGGACAGCTAGGTGTCCCCAGTCAACAGCAGATCGCCGACGTGCTGGGCTTGGATTTTGAAAGCAAAGGAATGGGGGATTAAGGTGGAGAGAGACTTTTCCTATGTAAATGTACTATTTAAATGCATATTTGCTGTAGGCTGGCTGTCTCCAGTCAGAAACTGACAAAGCAGAAGAACCGACTCACACGTAAATCTCCCTACAGTTTCCACCCTCATCTTTTACAAAGGATCAACAACTATAGTGAAGATGAAGGGCTGTCCTTGCTCCCAAGCAGCATCCTCAAAACCCTGGGTTAGATGCAAAGTGGCTGCTGCCCTAACATAGTAGTTGTGTGGTATCTGGTCCAGGGGCACGGCATGGTCATTTCAAAAGGGCTCAGAACAATTCCGTACCCCTCTGAGGGTCCATCGCCGCCCTTAGCCGCATGCCCCACATCCTAACCGGCTTAAGCATTTTAGTTTTTGTCCCAGTTTGATCAAAATCTTGCTGGATGGATTTTTCCTTCTTCTGTGAAGTCAACTTAAAGACTATTTATAGAAATGCTCCCCTCCCCCCGACATTGCTAACGTAACAATTCTACAGATTATTTACTCCCAAACACCTGTTTTTGATAATTCTCTTGCTTCCTCCATCTTACTTGGGTGTCCATCCAACTGGACAAGGAAGCCCCCCCCCCCCCCCCCCCGCTTTTCCCTTCTCTTCTTCCCACATCTGTTTCATCTGAAACTGCAGAGGACAAAACACTTCCAGGGCCACAGTCAAGCCGCAGCACCAACACCAACACCTGTTAGGCTGTCCCAAGGGGAAAGAGGCACAGTGTTATCTGTGACAGCAAAGGTGCCCGGCAGCTACCAAGACAGGGATGGCAGCAATCACCAGTGGTGAGGAAGATCGATCTAGGGTTGAATCTTTGATTCATTGACTTTAAAAAATAATGGAAAATAATTGAGCACCGTTATTCCTCAATAAAATGTTGTGTTTGATGTCACCACAGTTTTAAGGTGACAGTTATGAAAACATGAGGCTCAACAGTCCTCAGACCTAAGTGCTGGTGCTAAACCACCTTGCTTTGTTTGGCTTCGTGTGTCCAAGGTAACCCTGCGAGCAGCGAGGAAACCAAGGCTGTTTACCTCTATGACCAACCACAGCCTGGACCTCAGGGCCAGCTCCTCATACTCAGCCTTTGCATTTGGATTAGAGACAGTGCACGAACGAGACATTGGTCATGGGTGACAACATGGACTTTGAACAAAAGCAGGGGGCTGAACAGACAAGATTCCAAACAAGACATACATGTGCACAGGGTTTTCGGGGGACACCAGACATTCTCCTTTCTTTCTTGCTGTCCCATCTGAATAAAAGAGTTCACCTTGCAAGAGTCCTTTTTCAGGGTCACGGAGACAGTCTTGGAGACACATGGTGATGGATGAGGGAGAATGATGAGCATGACGGGATGAAGAAGGAGAGCATGGGATGAGGGCGGATCTCACTCTTCCTGGCCTCACACTCCTGCCTCAGCTTGGGAAAGCCCTGCAGTCTTTGGGGTGGGGGCACCCAGTTCCCATTAAGAAAAAGGGTGCCCCTCCTGTCTCAGCTCCAAGAGACAAACCTGGGGAGCCCTTATTCAGAGAAGGTCCTCCATGGTACAGATAGGATAACAAAGGAAATAATAGAGTGACTTTGGCCTGTCACCAATGACACTGGATAATCAGACTAAATGAAATAAACACCATGTATCTTGCTACATAATCAAATAGTGAAAATACAGCAAATCGTGCAAAGCAAGTCCCTCGGAAATGGCTTCAGCCCTGCTCAGGAGCAGAGGAAGTGGCTGTGGGCCCTTCCCTAACACTGACTTCAGACCTAGGCTCCTTCTGTAAGCTCCTCAGGCGTCTGACCCACGCCTCTCACATCTTGAGCCTCCTGTTGACAAGAACAAAGGAGACACCATTAAGGCAGATTCTCACCACCACGTGCCTGGATGCTGCATGGCTTGGCAGGAGCCACAGGCCCTACTCCTGATTTCAGCTTGCTGCCATGTGTCTTCCTTCCGAGGTCGGAGAGAGTGGGAAAGCAGGGAAGGACACGGCCAGGGCTGATGCTCGGGGTCTGGATGACGGTGGTAAGCAGAAGACAGATGAACAGGTAAAGCGCAGGGTGAGGCACACACACACTGGCATGGGAGGCATGGTACACGGAGCACATGACAAGGCACTCTGCCTTAAACTCAGGACTCTGATGTTGAGGCTATGTATCTACACCAGCAACAGCAGGCGCTGTGTTCCCAGGCATCCCCAGGCCTCAGAACTCCAAGAGGCACCTCCCACAGCTTCCATCAAAAACTCATTTTTCTTTTAAAATCTCTTGGCTGGTGCCGCATCACCAGAAGAAGAGGTTCTGGCACTCAGAAGGTGGCCTCTGGGGCTGAATGCCCTCCCAGAAGGCATCTGTGTGGGATAGTGTAAGGACCACCCCTCACCTGCCTATGAGCTGACAGGAGCACATCCTGTGTCAGCCTCTCACAAGATGCAATCAGCTTCTCGGGCATTTCCATGGTGACTCTGTCCATCAGGCTGCAGTTGCCCATCAGAAGGGCATCATAAGCCACTTTAGGACAGAGGGGCTCCCGGGAGCCACATAAGGACAGGTAGAGCTTGCTATGGTTCCTAAGTGATGGTCCACTCTCTTCATCTCTGCAGCCTGCTTCTCTAGGACTTGGAGGCAGATAGTGGGAGGCAGAGTCTATGGGCATTTCTAAAAATGGTCTTCCACCTCAGGGCAGCCTCAGTTTGGCCTTTGGTTCCTAGGGGCAACAGTTTTCCCCAGGGTCCTGGAGGGGCTAGGCTCATTTTTCTAAGCAAAGCTGTGGCGTGGCCACAGGTCTGTCCTCCAGATGTGTTTTAGTAATAGTAGGAGGACCCCAGCTGAGGCCACTCTGAGCCCAGATTGCAGCTGCTAGCACAAGAAGAACGGGCAGTGACCCTGGGCCTGAAGAGGGGCTCACTCAGAGTCCAGCTTGCTCTCCTCAGCTCTGAGGAGGGGATATGGGCTGGCTTGAGCTGTCCAGATAAAGGGTAACAGCTGGTAACACAGGTCTTCCCTGAAGCTCTCTAGCAGGATGGGTGCCAGCAAGGATCATGAAAGGCTGTATCTCTAATGCTAGAACCATAAGGAGCACATCCAGGGGCACAGAACTTGGGGACCCAGGAGAGTGTGACCCGCGGGCCCCTGGGCTTCCTTCCTCTGATCCATTGGCTGCATCTTCAGATCATTTCCGTTTTCTGCCCTGATTATGAAAATTCTACGCAGAGGTCTGGAGTCCAAGATGTGTGTGTTTACACGAGGTGAAGAGGAGGGTCAAGAAATTCAAATAATCCTCTTTCAAAACACTGCTAAAATCAGAGCTTTTCACCCTAGCCTTCCAATCCAAACTGGCACCAAAAATACAAAAACATAAAGACATAGATTGCCAGGTGGGGGTGGGGTGGGATAGTAGAATATTCTAGAACTTTAACCCAATTCACTGAAGGCAGACATCTCAAGAGTTAAGACTGAGGCAGCTGTGCTCAGATAGCACAGCATCCAAAGGGATGTTGGGAGCAAAAGGACAGACGAAAAAGTCCCTGAAGCTGCTGGCCCTTCAGTAAGTTCCAGAGCACATCTGTCCTCCCCACAAGGGACCCGTTTAAAGATTCTAAAGTGAGTTGTCCAACGAAAAGACTCCCTGAGAAGCAGCTCACATCTGTTTTCTGAGAAGTTATCATTCCTCCTGCTCACCCAACAGTCTGTAGATACCCTTCTGGGCTGGCGCCAAAGCTGCTCACACAGTCAGGGGAGCAAGTCACCTCACGTCCTGAGAAGGCCACAAGGGGTAGTGTGGCTGAGGGGAAGCCATTATGCCCTTTCCTGGCTAAGCAGACCATCTGGCCTTCATAGGATTGTAGACTTTGGGTGTGAGCCTTGGGAACTCCTGGCCAGGGGCTCAGCTCAGGGCAATGCTACCAGGCTTGGCAGGTCCTCTGTGGCTTAGCTTCCACCCCAGTCTCTGGATATCTATGTTTTTTTTTTTTTTTCATAGCTTAGCAGACGGAGCAAGGCCTTAAGAAGCACATAAATACAGCAGCTGGTGTGGCCACCAGGGCAGACAAGTCTGAGCATCTGCCCAAGGTGTGAGGGTCTGCCCTGGGAGAGGGAAGAATTTACCATCAAGTGTGAGCACCTGCCCGGGGTGTGGGGTCTGTCCCCGAAGAGGGAAGGGCGAGTTACAAAGCGCCAGGGCAGAACGCACAGTGGTCCATCTGCAGGAAGCAGGTAACTAGTTTCTCTTTTTCTGAGCAGCCTTTCTCTTCTTCTGTCGCTTCTTTTTTCCTATCTTTTCTTTTTTCCCCACTTTTTCTTCTCTGCGCCCCCTTAGATAAAATTAGTAGAACCATTAATCACATTGCAACACACAGGAGTGTATCTCAGTTCACACAATATTTGGCATTGCCTCATGAGCAATTTAACTGTCTTCAGTTTGAGGCCTGGAGGCCCCTTGGCAAAATGAGGCTCATAAACAATGTATTAAAGTAAACTAGACATTTCCCACCACCCAAAAGTTAAACAGGCTGCCCTAACCCTATGACCCGGGAACTGCTGACAGCGACTGCCACTTTGCCAGGCAGGTTCTGGTTCTTAGCCACATTTGCCATAGCTCACCCTGAGACAGGAACGCACATCTCAGAGGGTGTGGAAGGAAGCCCCTTGGTCTGCCTTCCTTTTCAATGCAGAGGTGAACTCTGCCTTGGCTACAAATCTGCATTTCAAATTAACAAAGCACTAGAGGCTGGAGGCCCCAGGCTCAGGCAGCCCTCCAGGAAGGCTAGGAAAGGCTGCAGGATTGATCCCACCTCTCTCTTCTGGATGCTGGGGAGCATCCCTAGGGATAACTGAGATTGTTCTAGAGAGCTAAGGAGAGAGATGGTTAGCAGAGTTTTATTAGAGCAACTGGTTTGTGACTGTCACATTAAAATGATTCAAGCTGAATGGTATTTAATGATTTATGGGGTGAGGCCACCTGTTCCTACAAAAGCTTGATATTAAATGGCCTGGAGTCATGGGAATTTTTACATGGGAGACTAGGAAAGCTTGATATTACTGGGGTTGAGTCTGGGGATTACATGAGGATGTTAGGAGAACCGAGGAGGGGGAGGAGGAGGAGGAATTAGTGAGTCAGGTATTATTCACCAGAAAATAGAGTTCTACTTCCATTGGGTTAAAAAAAAATTACACAAAAGCTTCCGTTGCGGACTCGGCCTGCATGGTGTTGCTCACCCGCAGACTTCAGGACATGCAGAGCATCCACGGCACCTGACCAGCAGGTGGGCTCGTGTCTTACAATCTTCAGAAAGGTATCCATCTAATAACTAATGAATTTTTATTTCAGGTAAATAAATTCCCACATACAGTAGGAGGTTTACAGCATGAAACAATTAGCGTTTTATTGCTAGTGCATAGAGTGTCACAGTTGATACAGTTTCAGTACAAGTGGAAAAATACACTGTGGCTACATTGGAAAGCTGCAGTACATTTATATGTCGTATATTTTTCTTTACAAATTGCCAGTAGTTTAAGATCATAGAGATCATCTACTGACATTACTATGGCTCAACTTCAAATATATGAATTGACTACAAATATATTCTGAAGTACATTTGTTTTCAAGGAAACATAAAAAGTGCACAAAAATATATGTAAAAAAAATGCCTTGCAAATAGTTACCAAAACCACCAGGGCCATCTGTGATCATAAGTATGAATCCGAGTTTTATATTGTCTCCATTTCTAATTGGGACCTGAAATCCCCGCCGTGACTTCATGACAAGATTCTGGCTTGTTCATTATTATTATTTTATCATCTCTGATATTTGAAGACTGAGAGCCCATGGAGCCACCATGGTGTATATAGGACATAGAGGCAATTAAAAAATCAAATTCCTCAAAGTAAGTTCTCAAATTTAAACTTTTGTTTATAACTATGCTTCAGGCATGTTTTTGTGGGTAAATACAGGCACGTTCTCACATTATCCAGGAGGAGCTGGCTCCATTCTGCAGGAGGCCAAAGAGAAATCTCACAAAGGGCCCAAGTGAGAGGAGAGCAAAGAGAAGAGAGGGGGGAACACATCCCCAATCCCTCTCTTCCTTCTGATGCAGCATTGGTCGATCAGGATACAGAGCTAAGAAGCAGAAGCCAGATGAAGCATGCTTTTTGGAGGCAAGCAGAGCAGGAACGGCTAGGTAAGGGTCTCTGAGCACAGACCCCAGGGGTATCATTTACAGGAAGCCTCCTGTTTGTACCCAAATACAATCACTGAACTGGAAGAAGGAGGTGAAGGCAACAGCCTCTGCCCAGCCCTGAGCTGCCTGAGACTCACAGCAAGGCATCTGTCGAGGGGCGCCCCCTGCAGGACCAGCCCTGCAGTGTTCCTCCAGCTCTGGAGACGGTTCCTCTCTAGGGTTCCCTGCAAAGCCACCGCCTGCAACTGTGCCCAGAGACACCCAGGAAAAGAGAAGCTCCAAAGCAAATTGAATATAGACCTTGAAGTTATCACTGTTTTTAAAAATGAGCATGAGGATGAGGAGGATGAGGATGAAGCTAACTGGTTAGGGTAATACAATTTCTTAGAAAAACCCCAGTTATAATAGCTCCGTTGTGCATGGGCGAGGGCATGGATGAATATAAACTGCAATATCGTACCATATGCTATGGTGGAGTGTCTTTGTGCTGGCAAATCTCAGCATGACCCCGGTCAGTGCTGTCCCACTGGCCAGCCTGGCCAGGGTTCCGGCCCTCCTCCCCTCCACTGCCTTTTCATCTCCCACGGATGTCAACTTTTCTCGGGGGTCTACTGGGAAGTCCTTTGGGATGCCGTGCTTACTTGTTTAAAGCTTTCTCCAGGTACTCCTGAATCCACTTTAATTTCGGGTCAATGCACACTTGTCTGTTGTTGCTCTTCAGTCTTGCACTGCCAAAACAGAAGGGGAGACACTGTATAGCCAAGTGGAAGAGAGGCATTGCTTGGGCTCACCCAATACACCTCACTCAAGGGCCCAGCTGCTGCCCCTGGAAGCCTCAGGTTTGAAAGCTTCCCAAGGATTATGGGAAAGACATAGCACTTGAAGTGTGTAGCGTCCACCATTCCAGAGTTAGGAATGTGCAAATGATGCTTCCCAGGGGACACAGGGAAAGAGACCTGGGGTGGGGTGGGGGAGCATTTGAGCTCTGGTCTTTGATGGGTAAGCAGGAGCTTAGCAAGACAGTAAAGCAAAGGGGAAACCAGAATCAAATGCACTGAAGGAGTGGAAGTACCCCAAGGAGGTGGAGGAAGAGTGGGCACAGGATGCTCAAAGAGCCGCATGGAAGGGGCAAAAGGCTGTGACTTCATGGAGATGGTCTTGGAAACTTCTGGAAAGTACCAGAAGCGGCTTTAAAATTTCAATGGGTTGCATTGATAGCATATTGGACCCGACTTAAGGTTAGCACAGGAGGAAGAGCACAGCTTTCCAGGGAGGGGAGGAGCAGTGAAGTAAAGACAGTTCAGGGGGGCAGGGGATAGGATAAAGGAATTGTCACAGCACGCTCCACGGTCTTGTTCTTATTGAAAGTTGGCTCAGTGTTCTTCTTCTTGCCCTCAAAGTTTTTTAATGGGAAGACAAACTGATGAACTAATCCCCGGGATATTCTCAAAGTCCTGGATGCCAGGTAATTCTAACACATTCTGAGAATCCTCCTCCCCAGACAATGAATGGTTCTGGGGAAAACTAACCAGTGTCCTGGGACAGGTAAACCTCTTACAGCAGGGTGTCCGTTAATTAATAGTTGTGCAGAGGAAGGGTGTGACTTGAAAGAGGAAATGCAGAGTGCCCATCTGGGTACAGCCTTTTGTTAATTTAGCATTTGCCTAGACCCAATAGTTGTATCTGGCATTATGGGCTCAAGGGCCATTCCCCAGCCAGTGAACCAGCATGGCCTAGGCAAAACTAAATATACCATCTTTAAAATACCTTCCACAAGAGAGTATTGTATTTTAATCAAAATAGTAAAAATATTCTTCATCTAGGTCTCTAAAGCGTACTTGTATGTAACAACACAGTTGCAGCAGCAAAGGCTGTAAAGGAAAGGTGATGAAGAAAAGAAAGAGTAAGCAGTTACTGTTGGGTGGGAAAACCCTAGGAAAGGATAAAGGGCACAGCTTTTATCCCAGCTATTGGGTCCTTAGTCCATTTTTAGTGTTAAGTCGCCCGAGGATGTGAGCCCCTCCTAGGAGATTAAGCTGTCACCCTCCTCCAGCATGGGAGGACGGACTAGTACACACACTGTCATTCTCCAGGAGTCTGAGACTTCTACATTTCTCATTTATATGCATGCATTTGGCTTTTCTTGTTTCCCACCTAAATTTAAAGCAAACGCTGGCAGCTACCATCACCGTCTAGCGAAACAAAAAAAGTCTCCAGACAAAGTGACCTTAAAACGTTGGCCTTTCGGCAAGTGGTTAAAATTGACATTCACAGAATCCAGGTCTCATAATCTTTTTTGCTGTATGAGGAAGAATTAACTTTGGACACCAGAGTCTTGAAACTGACAGGCTCAACCGTTGTCAGTTGAAGGCCGACCTCAGTAAAGTCGACAGCTTTTTCTGTGCAGCGACAGAAAGCAGCTCGGGAAGAAGGAGAAACACTGAGAGCAACGGGTATCTGGGAAGAAGAGTAGCCTTTGAAACTCGTCTGATGGCACATCAGAGTCCTCACGGTGGTAGCAGCTGCCACTCATTATGCCGAGTCTGAGGCTTCCTATCTTGTGCTCCTCTTTGGAGGGAGACAGCTAAGACTTACACAATCTGAAGGGCACAGTTTGGAGTGTTGAGGATTTTCAGATGTTTGACGTTGGATCTGGAGACATGGCTCTCGAAGAATCGGCACGGGCATCTGTAACTCAGGCTGACGGGCTTCCCTAAGGGTGTGGAGAGAGAGAGAGCAAGGCCACTCGTTACTCTGTCTAGCGCTAGAGATTTGAGGGGTTAGATGGTGAAGAATCAGGAAACAGGCGGGAATGGTTACAGAGACATTCTTGCAAAGCCCATCCTCTCTGCTAGGGAGCACAGTGAGATCCTACTGGGCTCAGCTTCTGTGGGACAAAGGACAAAAGGACCTGGGGAAAGTGGAGGAGGTTCTAGGCTCCCCCTCTTCCCTTGGGCTGGGCCTGAAGTTTTGAGGTGCAGGGGGCAGGGGGTGGGGTGCCATCTACCACCTGCAGCTTTCTCTCCTCCCACTCACCCTAAGCCCTGGAAATCACAAAAGAATCCAGAGGGGACACCCTGGATTTACCTTCTATCCTGCTTTCCCCAAAAGCTGGAGCCAAATGTGGCTTTTATGATCAGTACCTGGATGCCTAGGCCTCCTGGATCCTATTACCAGCTTTGTTTGCCAATTCCCCAATTTGCAAAATGCCATAATTGACACTCATTAGTGTAAATTAGCAAGGGGCTCCTTTGGAACTCCTCTTAAGACCCACCCTTCATGTCTAGAATTGCAAGCCCTGTGACCAGGCTCATAGCCGCCCCCACCAAGATTTTTATCCCAGCTCTATTTAATACCCCCAAATGTTTGAATTTATGGATCTTTTTGCCAAAGTTTAAAAGTAAGCCTGAGAATAGTTAGTCCAGGGATTTTAAGTTTAGTTATTTAGAGTTCCAGGGGCCTTCTGGAGATTCTGAAATTCTGTTCCTTTGGGAAACAGCTGGAGAAGTGGATCAAATCGCATGGATGACGGCTTATCTTTTCTTGCAGGTGTTATTTAGTCGTGGGATGGCGTGGCCTGGGAAGAGCAATGCACTTAGACACCAAAGAAGAGAAAAAGCAGATTTCACATATATGCCAATGTCCAAACCAGCTCTGCTGCCACCCTGGACTTGGGACCTAGAGATCTCGACTCATGGGGCCAGAGCGCATCCCACTCTAACGTGGTTTCTCTAATCTGGCCTGAGAAGCTTCCTGCCCTGGGTCTGACCAGAGAAGCCTATAATGCCTAGGATCTGGCCGCTGAGTTGTATCAGCTAATTGGGCAAGACAAAAACCACAGCAAGATTAACCACGCTGCAACTTGGGGACTGTGTAGGACCAGAAGACACCCAGGTGCTAGGGGGTAAAGAAAACAACTCACTTTGGCAACGCAATGGCTCAATGGGTCCTGCTTAGAGAAGAGGGTCCCACCCAGACACTGGATGGTAGAAGCCAACAATCGGACTCTTCCGAGAGTCAGAATATACCTAAGGGTGAGGCACCCCACTTCCTCTGACGACTGCACTCCAGCCTCGAGGACCCGGGATCCTGCATTTCTGTCTCACACCCAATCTCCCAACTGTGACACTTTCAACTTCACCAGCGCATGCAGTTTTTAATGCCCAAATCATCGTGTTCCTTGCCTGGGTAGTGGGGGCCAGAGCATTAACCGAATACAAAGATCGAAATTGCCTGCCATTTGTGTTTCTTCTCCGATCAGCAATTCCCTACGCTTTTAGAGAACATTTCCCTCCTACCAAGCATTTCCAACCTTTCCAACCATACTCAGCCGAACACAGGTGGCAAAACCGGCTGTTCACCGGGTAAGAACTCAGACCAACGCTCTGGTGCACTTGGGCCGCACACAGCTAGCAGCCTCACCGAGAGCCCCGACTGCCTCTCGGTTCTCTCCAGGAAACACCGCAGCCGAGGAAGGCAGGGTTTTGTTTTGTGTGTTCAGAGGCAATGGTTTGTTTTGTTTTGCAGCAGCGGTGTCTTGTAACAGCGCAGAGTTTTCTCTTCAGTGTCAAAAAAAGAAAACAAAATGAAAGCCTTTCCCAGTGAAACGGGACACCACCCTGGGTCTGGGAGACTGAACTCTGCTGCAGCTCCCATTCCAGAGCAGAGGGCTCCGGGGCTGGCTACAAAAGCGCCCATCTGCAGGTGTGTTTGGGGGTTGGGGAGAGGTGTGTATGGTTTGGGTGACTACGGTGGCTTTGTCTAGCCCGATCCGGCGAAACAGAAAGGGGGCAGCGAAAAGATGCGCGCTCAGGTCCGCGTCGCTACGGACCAACGAACTGTGCAGAAGCGCGGCCCTAATTGGTGGCGCGAGTTCAAGAGCTGCGCAGCGCCTGGTCCCGAGACCCTCAAAGGTACTGTAAGAGGACCCGCTTCGCTGGGGCGTGGGGGTGGAACGGAGAGACACGAAACTCAGCTGCACCGTATCTATAACCAAGCCAAGCACTTTGAGCTACTTGACTGACGGTCAAGAGTTTGCTTACACACGCACCAACCGAACCGATCTCCCTCACCATAGGCTCCGGGACCGCGCTGCCCTTTCCTTCTGGAAACATCTGGGCGCGGGTGGCCACTAGCTGAGTACAGCTGGCTCGCTCTGGGACCCGCAGCCCAGGACACCGCCGCCCACGCTTTCCTTCTACTCTGTCCCCAAGCTTGCCCAACAATTCTGCGGATTCTCCCCTGCAGTCCTCTCTAGGTCCTACGACCGCGCTTGGCAGAGCACAAAACCTCGGTGCGACGCGTGGGACACGGGAAAAGGCACCCGAAAGGAGTGCGCCCTGCAAAGTGGCTGCCTCAAGTTCCCTTGCGGTGCAGGGCGCCAAACGAGTTCTTTCTCCCCGACTCTGGAGCGGGCAGAGGAAGCGAGGACCTGGGGAGCCACGGCGCAGAGCTGCTAGCCCTTCCCGGCCCGGGCGCCGTTTGCACTTACCGTCACTGATGCAGAGCGCGGCCAGCACCAGGGCCAGCACGGCGACGACCTTGGCATCCATGGCGTGGGCGGGAGGGCGCGCTGGAGGCTGCAGGGCTGGACAGCAGGAGGACACCGAGGTGGACCGAGAGTGAAAGTGCGGCAGCGGGAGGCGCGCGCTGGGCGCTTTAGAAGCGAAAGGCTGGTGGGGCGGGGCGGCGCTCGTCAAGGGGCGGGTCTGGAGTGTGGCTGGGGTCTCTGACGCGCATCCCCTGCGGAGTGGCCGCCCTTCCAGTCCCTCCCTCCCTCATCTGCTTGGCGCCCTCGGTGTCCCCGGCCCCGCTGGGTACTGGGACCTTTGATCTTCCCAGTCTCCAACCTGGACTGGCTGCTTGGATCTGGACTGCAAAGAGGCTGGTTTGCAGAGCGTAATGCTCCCATCATGTGGATGGAGAAACTAAGGGCGTGTCGAAGGGGGAAGCGGCAAAATAAGCATCAGGGAGTAAAAAAAAAAAAAAGTCGGTTCCAGGCGCGAGGGTCTGGTGCGCTCTATCCAAAAGTTATTAGAGAATCTTGTCTTTGGTCCCAGGACATTAAACTGACCCACCGCACCCCAGGCTCTTTGCTGTAGGGGACAGTGAGGTTTAGGGCAACGTAACCAGTCTGCAGTTAGAATAAGTGGGATTCCCAGAAAGTATCACTGTTACCAAAGTCGGGGATGTGGCGTTCTGATGAAGAGCTGTGCTGCTATGGAAGGAAACCAAGAGACTCTCCCAGAGGGTCTCAGTACACATGAAATTTCTCTGCCATCTCCCCTGTGTAACCCATGTTCTGTTGGCTGCAGGGGGGGGGGGGGAAGGGGCTGGAGAGTGATCACAGCTTATACCCCGCTGAGTGGAAACGAAGGAGAATTGACTGAAAGACTCAACTCCCGCGAACCGTCGTGCCTCACACTTAGCGCTTGGTTTTAATGGGTGCTCAGTTAATGGAAGCCGGAAACAGCTTCTTAAATCTTCAGCATGCCCTGCCTTTCCCGAAGAAAGTCCAGTGTTCTCCAAAGGACGAAAGAGCTCCTGAAGAAGGGGGTCATGATGTTTTTATAAATACACCACTGACGTTCAGCTCTGCCGGTAGGCCGCTGCGCTCCAAGTAGGTCAAACAAAACAACCCCAACCCGGCGGTGGTAAGAGTCGGGGGGGGGGGGCGCAGATGGACTCCGGCCCGGGGAGAGGCTGAGGGTAGCGTCCTTTGCGCCTTCCTCTGCCACAGGCAGTACTAGCCGTTCTGTTAGCACCGTTTTCACATAGCCACTTAGTGATTTGGAGTCTATTACCACGTCCACCCAAGTGGGTATGCAATGGAGACATGCCCCTGTCTCGGGGCAATAAGGGGATCATCTTTTTGAAGGAGTGGTCGGACTGTTGGACCTGGGGCTCCACCTAGGGTCTAAAAAAGAGAGGCTGGGGTCAACAGGAAAATGTCCCATCATGTGAGTGTCCTCTGCGATTCTGCCAAGCACTTTGCACACGTTCATTCATCAGATGCACTGTGGGGACCAAACAGCAAATCTGGAACTGCTCCCACCTAGTCCGTGCACTTAAAAAGTAACATTCCAGAGAAAGCGGTCATTTGTTTCCACCAGTTGGTTTTTTTTTTTCATAGTCTTGAGCGTTCAGGACGCTAAACTCTGAACTTGATGGCCCTGTGCTGCATGAACTTCAGACGCTGTGCTACGGCGCCCTCTGGTGGTCCGATCTCCCAGGCTCCGTTAATCCGAGAGGTTAAATTCAAGCGGGTCGGGTTTTGATTCCTGTATAGCACGGTTAAAAAAAAAAGCATAGAATCACTAATTATAGGCTCAATGTCCTTTGTTTATGACTAGAAACCAAATATGAGTGAGTACATCCCATGGTCCTCTTTTTGGGTCTGGCTTACCTCACTCAGGATAGTGTTTTCTATTTCTATCCATTTGCATGCAAAATTCAAGAAGTCCTTGTTTTTTACTGCTGAGTAGTACTCTAATATGTATATATTCCATACTTTCTTTAATGAGGACTACTGAGAACTCAAGAACAATGGCAATGGGGTTTTGATCCTACTGCACGTACTGGCTTTGTGGGAGCCTAGGCAGTTTGGATGCTCACCTTCCTAGACGTGGATGGAGGTGGATGGTCCTTGGACTTCCCACAGGGCAGGGAACCCTGATTGCTCTTTGGGCTGACGAGGGAGGGGGACTTGACTGGGGGAGGGCGAGGGAAATGGGAGGCAGTGGCGGGGAAGAGACAAAAATATTTAATAAATAAATAAATTAAAAAAATTAAAAAAAGCATAGAAAAGGGAAGAAGAGGAGAAGAGAAGGGAGGGGAGGGAAGGAAGAAGAAAAGCAAGATGCTCTTGGGCAAACACTACCCTGAGCACAAAAACTTGTCCTGTTGCTCCCGCGCTCAGTGCATCTCCAGAGGGAAGGCAAACCTCTTCTGTAAGTTTGTCCAAAAGAGGCATTCAGCTCTCTTCCTAACTTGATGCTTGCTGCAAATTCGGGTGATTAGGACCTACTCAGTGTCCAGGGTCGAGGGTGGGGGGAGGGGTGTCCTGTGCAGGCTAAGAATGAATGAAGTTGAGACTAACCAGGGCTCAGGCCGGGCTGTCCCGCCCTCTCACAAATACACACTGAGCTCCCTAAACAGAAACTAGTGTAGGGCATGTGCCTACTCTTCTACATTCATGCACTGAAAGCTTTTCTGTAGGTCCTCCTACTGTGTGTGCAAGACATGGCCTAAGAGTTCTAAATATTTAAAAGAAAAAATTCCTTTTTCACCTGGAGTTTGCACCCTGAGGTAGGAAAGAGCAGCGCTAAAGCCAGTCAGCAAGGAAGCACACACACGTACATACGATGCCACTCAGCAAGGAAGCATACAATACATCCGATGCCACTCAGCAAGGAAGCATACATACAATACATACATAAGATGCCACTCAGCAAGGAAGCATACATACATACATACATACATACATACGATGCCACTCAGCAAGGAAGCATACATACATACATGCATACATACGTGCACACATACATACATACGATGCCAGTTAGCAAGGAAGCATACATACATACATACATACATACATGCACACATACATACATACGATGCCACTCAGCAAGGAAGCATACATACATACATACATACATGCATACATACATGCACACATACATACATACGATGCCACTCAGCAAGGAAGCACGCATGCATACAATGCCAGTAAGTGCTCCGTGGGGATGAAACAGTGAGGAAAAGCTTGGGATTTTAATTAGGGTGGTCAAGGCTCTGGGTTTCTGATTAACAAAGAAAAGAAAAAAAAGATTTCTACAATTTTATAATAGATGAATGATTTCACTTAAAACCCTGTCCATTCTAGGGAACTCCACAGAGACAGATGGGCATCGTGAGCCTTTTGAACTTGCTCGATGCTCAGCCAAAGGGCTGCCCTTGTTTATGCGTGGTTCGTTTCTCCTTGGTTCCACCCGGTTCTCCGAGGGAAGGTTTGTTTCATGTGAAGGCACGAAACAGCTCATCTTCTCTGTGAAGACTGAGGCTCAGCTCCCCTCCACACAGCACAGGAATAGAAGGCCTTCTGCTTCTTGACTTGCAATGCCTGCTACCCAGAGATCAAGATGGGAGCCTGGAGGCTGACTTCAGAGGTACAAAGAAGGCATGCCTGCATGGCCATGCTCTGGATCCCTGGCACAAGCATCTGCCCCCAGCATCAGTGGCTAGCCCTCCCAGATGGCTTCTCAGAGCAAAGAGAAAGGTTTGCTTGTATAACTGGCAAGATATTCTCAGTTGGCTCTCTTTTTGATACTAGCATTATTATGGTCTTTAAAAAAATACATTTTGTTAGCAGTGATAGTGGACCATGCAAGGAGTCGCATCGTGACACTGTGCAGTAAGCACACTTTGATCATATTTACCTCCCATTAATCTGATCTGTTCTCTTTCTCACTTCTTCCTCCTTCTGCATTCCTCTCAGTTTCGCATGCTCCTTTTCTTCTTTTCTCCAGAACCCACATAGGAGACAAGTGGTGTAGGAGGGTCTTCTGTCTGTGTGTTACTTTCATTGGTTAAATAAAGAGACTGCCTTGGCCTTTTGATAGGGCAGATAATTAGGTGGGTGGAGAAGACAAAACAGGATGCAGGGAGAAAGACGGCAGAGTCAGAGAGAGCCGCCATGGAGCCAGCTGCCAGGTCAGACATGCGAAGTCTTTCCCGGTAAGCTACAACCTCTGGTGAACACAGATTATTAGAAATGGGTTGAATCAAGATGTAAGAATTAACCAAGCAGAGGCTAGAACTAGTGAGCCAGGCAGTGTTTTGATTAATACAATTTACGCGTGGTTATTTTGGGCATAAGCTATTTGGGCAGCTGGGACACAGCCTGCTCCTCCATACAGACAAAACAGGCACTGTTGATCTTTATGAGACTGACCGTATGCTTCCTTGCAAATGACATAATTTCGTCCATCTTTCTGGCTGAATAAAACCCCATTGCCCATATATATCACATTATCCGTTCATCCGATTGTGGCACCGTGGCTGTTTCCATAATTTGACGGTGCAAATACTTAAAGACAAGCATAGGAAACACTGTTTAGAAGTAGGTTTAAGTATTTTTTAAGTAATAAGGAAATATGACTGGTACAATGCCTCAAATATTGCTCAGGATTGTGTTTTTCAAATGTATGAATTTAGTTTTAAAAAAATGAGTTGAGCCGGATGGTGGTGGCACACACCTTTAAGCCCAGCACTTTGGAGGCAGCTGGGTCTCTGA
This sequence comes from Microtus pennsylvanicus, assembly GCF_037038515.1. Classification (NCBI taxonomy): domain Eukaryota; kingdom Metazoa; phylum Chordata; class Mammalia; order Rodentia; family Cricetidae; genus Microtus; species Microtus pennsylvanicus. Next base: position 30,130,298 of record NC_134586.1, read on the forward strand.
GTCCTGGTCTACAGGACAACTTCCTGAGCTACACAGAGAAACTGTGTCAGAAAAACCAAAACAAACAAACAGCTCCCCCTAAAGTGAGTTGATATATGCCAGCATATGAGAAAATAATCTAAGTGTTGAAAATAATACAAAAGCTCCTAAAGTTTGATGTTGCTCATTGTCTCATCCACGCTCGCCTTTTAAAGGGAATGATTTGGCTTCAAAGTGGTAAAACATAAAATCAAAAGAAAGTGGTCATTCCCCTCACTCACGCACCAAGTTAGGCAGAAGAAGGCTGATCTAGGAGTATGTAGAGCCTAAGAAGAGGGGGAGTACAGGTAGGATCCTTGGGCACCCTTGCTCTCCCCACCTTCAGAAGTGTCCTTGTCCCTCCTCCCAGGCATGTCTAATGGGGCTCAGGGAGCAGACAGGAGTGTATGCTGTCTTGCCCCACACTAACTTGGCTTACTCATCTCTGCCACCCTGTATGGTGTTCAGGAGTAGATGGCCTACTCCTGCGGCAGTGAAGAAGCTGAACAAGATGAACGCCCAGAGACTTGTATGCTATCCGTCGAAGTTGGTGTTGGGTTTACCAAGTGTCAAAATGCTTGGCTCAGAGAAGGTCTTTTAGGAGATATCTGGTCATTTTATTTCCCTGGGACTTCAGCTTACCAGTTCTGACCTATGGCACTAAGCTTTTACCAAGAGCGCATTTTCAGTATAAGCACTCCTGCCTCAGCTTCAAAAACAAAGAGCTTGGACCAACATGGCAGAATAATCCAGGAAAAATGGGACAAGTACCTGTGACCTTCAGCAGGTCATAGAAGCATAGGACATAGGTCACTCTGTGACAGCCATCTAGAGATCTCTCAAAGATCTGTACTGAAGGCTGCAGCTCAGCACGGGTTGAGCTGGCTGTGTTCCTCCTGCAAGATCCCAAATGGGAGTTTTTAAAAATCCTGTATCATTGGGTAGGGAAGGATCCCAGGAAATCCGAGCCAGATACCACTGGACTTGGATGCATGCCTAGGCAGGGCTGCCTCCAGAGAACATGAATGACCATCAAACCAGAATGTCTACCTAATGTTGTCTTGCTCAGAATGGCTAGACACTGGAAGACACAGATATTTCCCAGAGCATGGCTAGAAGAACAACCTCCTAGATCTAATGTTCTGTAGAAAACCTGAGGTCTGCAGGGCTCAGATCTCAGACTGGCCCACACTAGCTCCCAAGCATGCTAGTCAGGTCTGGACGATCTATTTTTCCACTCCTCCATGCCCAGCCACCTTTGTTTCATCTACTCCCCCTCCCCTTTTGGCAGCCAGGGTTCAGTAGCTACGACACCACTAAAGGATCTAAACTCGACTCTAGTAGTTACACCTCCTCAGAGATATTGCTTTCTGTGGTTTCCATCACCTACAGTCAGCCATGGTCTGCAATACTCAGTGGAAAATTCCAGAAATCAGCAATCTCATGTTTTAAATGGCATGTTGCTGTGAATGTGATAAAAATCTCCTCCCCTGTCACGTCCAGGACACGAATCATCACGCCGCCCAGCATTTTCACAGTGCATACACTACCTACTTGTTAGTCTCTCAGTGCTGTCTCAATTACAGATGAGAGCCCAAGCATTTACAGGACTAGCTGCTATGCATGGTTTCAGATATCCACGGGAGCTCTCCGAGCACACTCATAACTACCGTGTGTACCATACTCTGCCAACCGCAAACCTGAGAGACAGCATGAGCTTGGGATCATGTGTAACACCAAATCTCTCAGCATCCCACACTTGTCTCCTTTGGATCCCCATTCTTACTCTATTTGTGGCATGTGATGCTGCCACTATTCCTGTGAAGACCTGGGGTTTAAATACACGTTGGAGGAGGGCTGTCCTGGCGAAGGGTGAAAGCGAATTTGTTTTGCAGGAATTCACAACACCTGGTTACATTCCAATTGCAGGCGAGTAACAAGTCGGGGGTTTTATTGTTCTTGTTAGACTGTCTCACATGTTTCATGGGACGTATTTATGCTGAAAAGAATTGCTCATTGTTTATGCGAGATATAAGTTTACCTAGGTATCTTGTAGTTTCTTTGATGGGTCTGGCAGTCCTACTTCAGGTTCTAAACTTTAAGAAGCCCCCCATGGGCTTTCTGCCCATTCAAAACATGTGGATAGAAAGAAATGGGGAGGTCTATTATGGAATCACCCGCTTTCTCACTGAGGAGATGCCTTGAGTTTTGTCAAGACGGTATTCTAGATGGTAGTGTGCTGATGTCATAAGAGCATGGTCTTTCTCTGCTTCTTTCCTGCATTTCAAGCAGACCCTTGTCCCAGCCTTGCTTCTCGTAAGCATCACTGGTACCCCTCATCCTCCAGCAGAGATGCATAGAGCCCAGGCACTGACTCCCCTCCTGATATAGGTTGTACGGACTGATTGTGGGGAAGGAAATGTGGTACCCAGAAAAACAGAAGCACATGAACAGCTTCCTGGTTGAAAGCCAGGAAAGGGGATGAGAATTCCTGGGAGCTGTGGAGAACTAGGCTGATGCCTGTACAGGTAGTCATCCTCTACCTCCATGTCTGATAAGCCAGAATCCTATCCTCACTTGCTATCGTTTAGAGGAGAGTCCTGTTCTTTGTTCTCTACTCCATTCTACATGGGCGGGACATCGGGAGTCTGTGATGCAGAGACTTCCAAGATAAACTATCAAGACCAAGTTGGAAGATAGGTATCACCGAGAGCCAGGCTCAGAAGACATTAGTAGAAGATGGACTCTTTTAAATAGGATTTTCAGCAGCTCTGAAGCATCTTTTACCACTCACCTACTTGAACATTTGTCTTAGTTTTGTCTCTTTTTGTTGTGACAAAATGCTCCGATAAAATCAGGTTAAAGGAGAAAGGGCCTATTTGGCTCAGAGTCCAGGTGGGAGTCCATCATGGCAGGGAAGTCCCAGCAGCAGCAGCTTGAGAGAAGTGTTCTCATTGTGTCCAGAGTGAAGAGCAGAGTGATAGATTAATGCCTGTGTGTTCAGCTTTCCTCCCCTCTTTCATTCACGCCAGGACCACCCCCATGAAATGGTATTTCTAAAATTCAAAATGGGTCCCCTCATCCCAATCAAAACCCAATTCCAAAAATCCCTCACAGCCATGCTCACAATATAATGTGATCTAGACAGTTTCCTTAGATCCCCTTCACTTGTGCTTGTCTGATTGGCAACAGTAACTTCCCCATCGTTTATGTATCCATATACATACAAATGCGTCTATCTATTCACCCAGCCATCATCTGCCCATCTATCCCTCCGCTCAACGTCTGTTCATCCATCTACCTACACATTTTTTGCCTCTTCCATCCCCCATTTCCTCATCCACCCGTACACAAATACCTTCCTTCATTTATCTCTTCATCAGTCTCTGCCACCATCCACACATCCGCCCATCAATCCATCCTTTCGTCCCTTATACATTCATATCCAGTCAACAATTCTATCTGTCTAAGCATCCGTCTCCAGCTAATTCTCTGCTACCATTCATCTATCCATCCATCTGCCATCTATGCATCTATTTACCATTATCTGATTCTTTCTTTTCACCCATTCCATATCAGTGACTTGAAGCTGTCTAAAACTTAAAAGGCTTTCTCCATGAAGAAGATGCTTGTCTTCTGCCACTTGGACCAAAAGAAAAAGCAAATAGGTCAGGGTCTCCAAACATGAAGGTCATCCAGCAAGCCTTAGTCATGTGCGGATTAGAACCTTTCATTTTGCTGAAGGTCTGATCCTCTCTGAAAGGTAGGAAGCAGGGCTGGGATATCCACCTAGTTGAAAGGGACAGCATCTGAATGCATCTCCCTCCCTGGGTCCATCCATGAGTTTTCTGCATAAGTTAAAAACAAATAGAGAAAAGAGAAAGAAACAAACCTTTACTTCTCTGTTTACCCCTCTGCATTTAATGAACAGTTGTTAACATGACTGAAACCATCTGATGATTTTTACCAAATGGAAAAATCTCCCTACAGGGGCAATAAAATAAATATTCAGGACAGAGAGAGGCGGTCGTAAAAGGCATTACCCGGTTGTAAACAGAGGCGGGTTGTGGTGATCTATTACCCCTGCCTTGGCAGCTTTCAACAGTTCTGGGATTCCAGGAGGGGATCTGACCCACGGCAATATTTACTTCTGTGGCTTTTTCGGCAGGTCATTGTGGGTATAATTCTGTCGACCAGTTGACTGGAGTTGAGGTTTTGAGCAGGAAGCCAGAGCCCCGAGCACTCATAACTCAGGAAGAGTAAGGCACCCTTCCCAGGGTGTGCCAAAAAAAAGCACATGGTACTGTCCTGGCTGTCAAGGTGAGGGTCCCACACAACCAGGCCATTGTCAGTGGGATATACAGCTTGTTTGTACTTGGGCCAGCGGTACCGACTGTTGACACATCTGTTGCTTGCATTTCAGCTCGGAGGCCCATTTGTGTTTGGTGTTCTACTGTATGACTGCATGGGCATTTCATACATCTTAATGCACAGTCTTAGACTCCTTTAGGACCCTGAAGTCTCAAGGAAAAGGGACGCTTAAACTCACAGGGAAAAGAATCCTTCCCCAAGGGCCAAGCACTGAACTGATTTGTGAAGTAGCCACGGTCAGTAGCGGCCCCTGTGAAAGCTTCAGTAGGTCCGAATTGTTGGATAGAGCAAAATGAGCACTGGGATGGACCACCCAGTACTAAAGACAGGGCCAGTGTGTTTACGCCACTTTCTGAGGCAGCACGCAGGCGCAGAGTGAAAGTCCTGTCTCAGGACATCGTGAGTCAGCCTTGTAGTTTGGTTTTGGTCTTAACCCTTCTTATCGGCTTTAAGTGCTTCCTCTCTTGGGCCACGTTCCTCCTGAGCCTGACCCACATGATGGAAAGAGAGGACTGATTTCTGAAAATCTTCTTGACATCCTTATGTATACCGTGACATGTGTACATGCACATACATAAATAAAGAATGTAGTTTAGTTTTTTTTTTTTAAAGTTCCTTTCCTGTTCCGTGACCTGGCTGTTGAAATGTTTTGGCTTTGGTGACTTTGGGTGCAGAAGAGTAACTGTGTCCAGTTTAGCGGGCTCTTGGTGTGGTATGGGTCAGTGCATATCAGATAGGCCCTGCTCAATAGCAGTAACTTATAGTTATAAGTTCAGTAACTTATAGGACAACAGATTATAAAGACCAAAATTGAGCCTGTCCTCCATGTGTTGAACAGTCTGCGTGGAGACTGTAGTACATGGAAACCCAAGTGGACTAGGACTGAAGCATGGGACAGGCTGAGTGCAGGTAGGCCGTGGCACCAGCTCCCATTGCTCCGGCAGTCAGACCTTCCTGGTGCGTTCTTGGTACAGTGCTCTAGGCTTCTTCAGACCAAGTCCCTCGCTCTCGCCCTTGCGGACCTGCGATGCTTGCACCTGAACCCAGACTCAGACCCTTAGACTGCAATGATTCAGAGAGGCCTTGGAGAGCGACAGAAGCTGGAGATAAGGGCAGGGTCTGCTCTTCCTTATGGTGGCACCGTAAGCTCTGCACATCCTACAGACGTGTGAGGAGCATCTGTTCCTGTTTATCAGTTCCCAATCTACATCTGACACATGAAGCGGCCCTTTTGTGTGTCTGTCTGGCCTACGGGTGTGAGGTGCTCAACTCCATCTGCAGATGAGAAATCTGGAACTAAAGACTGGGTCTGAGGTGGTTGCCTGAGTAGAGGGGGCATGGCAGTGTCTGGGGGTAGCATCTCTTGGGTGAGGGACAGTGTAGGGTAGCATCTCTTGGGTGTGGGACAATGTGTGGAGTAGCATCTCTTGGGTGTGGGACAGTGTAGGGTAGCATCTCTTGGGTGTGGGACAATGTGTGGAGTAGCATCTCTTGGGTGTGGGACAGTGTAGGGTAGCATCTCTTGGGTGTGGGACAGTGTAGGGTAGCATCTCTTGGGTGTGGGACAGTGTAGGGTAGCATCTCTTGGGTGTGGGACAGTGTAGGGTAGCATCTCTTGGGTGTGGGACAGTGTAGGGTAGCATCTCTTGGGTGTGGGACAATGTGTGGAGTAGCATCTCTTGGGTGTGGGACAGTGTAGGGTAGCATCTCTTGGGTGTGGGGCAGTGTGTGACCTAGCATCTCTTGGGTGTGGGGCAGTGTAGGGTAGCATCTCTTGGGTGTGGGGCAGTGTAGGGTAGCATCTCTTGGGTGTGGGGCAGTGTAGGGTAGCATCTCTTGGGTGTGAGACAGTGTAGGGTAGCATCTCTTGGGTGTGGGGCAGTGTGTGACCTAGCATCTCTTGGGTGTGGGACAGTGTAGGGTAGCATCTCTTGGGTGTGGGACAGTGTAGGGTAGCATCTCTTGGGTGTGGGGCAGTGTGTGACCTAGCATCTCTTGGGTGTGGGACAGTGTAGGGTAGCATCTCTTGGGTGTGGGACAGTGTAGGGTAGCATCTCTTGGGTGTGGGGCAGTGTGTGACCTAGCATCTCTTGGGTGAGGGACAGTGTGTGGAGTAGCATCTCTTGGGTGTGGGACAGTGTAGGGTAGCATCTCTTGGGTGTGGGGCAGTGTAGGGTAGCATCTCTTGGGTGTGGGACAGTGTAGGGTAGCATCTCTTGGGTGTGGGACAGTGTAGGGTAGCATCTCTTGGCTGTGAGGTCTCTAAAGGCTGAAGCACGACTGGAGGGCTGTGAGCAGTGAAACTTTCCGCCGTGTCCTCCAGCCCATCTGACCTTAGTGTGTTAACCAGCTTTATGTGGCTGTAATGATTTACTAGAGGTAACTACCATATAAAGAAGAAAAATAAATGGGGGCCGAAGAGACAGCTCGGCAGTTCATAGACTTTAACAGAGGACTCAAGTTTAGTTCCTGGAACCCATGTCAGGTGACTCATATTTACCTATCACTCAAGCTCTAGAGAAATCTGACACCTCTGCCCTCCACGGATACCTGGCACACAAATGTATGCACACACACATGATGTAGAATTATTTTTTCTTAAAAAAAGAAAAAAATACTTTATTTTGATTCAGGTTTGAAAGTTTCTGTTCGTGGGCTGCTCCCTCTGTCGTTTCTGAGATGGTGAAGAGGCAGCGCATGATGACAGACAATGCATGGTGGAGCAAGCCGTATGGCTGGAAAGAGAAAGAGAGGGAAGAGACCTGAGTCCCACGACTTCCTCTGGTGACTCACTCCCAATGCCAGAAGCGCTCTGCCTGCACCTCATTTCCCTATAGCTCTGCTATAAGTAAGTATTTACACATGGAAGTAAGACTTTACACACGGAACTTTAGTGAGGCACTTATGAGGCACGCCGCCGCAGCAGGACATTGGTGGAAAATGATTCCCTTCCAGCAGTCCCGAGGGGCTCCTGCAAACCCCTAAACCTTTATACAGGGGCTGCTCAGGCAGTTGTCCAAACAACCAGATCCTAGCCTGCTTCTCAGGGAAAGCAGCCTGCCTGAGGTCCAAGAACACTTTATCCATGGTCAGCACCCTCCAAATGTTGGAGAAGGGGAGGGGGCAGAAGAAAGGAGGAATGGCAGCCTGGGAAGCTGTGTGGAGAAGGCTAGGATGTTCATATAGCCCTGGGTCCTTAGGAAGAAGGAAGAAGAGGCTGCAGGGGACTTGTCTGTCCCTTACGCCAGTTACTGAGGGCAGGGCTGACCTGGGGGTGGGCTGCCACCTGCTCCTTCCTCTCTCCCAGGTCGTAGAAGTAAAACTCTTCTCTTGCCTTCTTTCCGTCCAGCCACTCCAGGTGTGTACTTGCCCTAGAACACATCTGGAGCCTGGAGGTAGAGCAGGCTGTGAACAGCTGGACCAGTTCTGAGAATGGTGGAGAACCAAAGGAGAGAAAGAAACTTGTTTATTCAGGCGGAAATGCTTCATGTGTGCAGAATTTGACCTCCATTTCCAGGGTGCCAGATGGTAGATGTGTTTAGCTTTCAGAGAAAGGAAGAAGAGACTGGATGGAAAAACCAATGATCCGTCTTCACAGTGGCCTGCTTCTCAACTTGGGCTCCAAGGGATGATGTGTCTATCCAGTAGGAACACCCAGTGTGTCTGTGGCAAGAGCCCATCCCCCTAGCCTGGACTGGGCAGCAGTGTCCTACCAGGACCAGACAGCTGCTTGGTGGATGCTAAGCTGAGTTCAGATGAGTACGAGGGAGGAGGGAAACTCGGGATCATGGCCAGTCCGAATCTCTACATTCAGGACCCTGGCCCTGAGGATACAATCTGTGTGGCCCATGGCAACAGATCAGGGTTATTTTGAGTTCAGTATGGGGCTGGTGCTTTTCACTCTTGGCAAGTTTTGGTTTCAGTAAAGGAAGTCAGTATAAAGCCAGGTCAGCCAGCATCCTGGCTCTGGACTTTTGGCTCCCATAGCCTGCGTCTTTTCTTCCTTTCAGTACCCTTTTCTACCAAGTCACAAATGCCATGTCTTTAGTCCAAGAAGTTCTGTTGAACCCCAGAACCTCTTGCTTTATGTCTGTGTGCCCTGGACACATGAGGCTGTCCCCAGAGGATGCCGGTATCCTTATCTCCAACCTCCCCTTCTATGGTGAGTGTCTTAGTCACTGCTCTATTGCTGTGAAGAGACACCATGACCAAAACAATTCTTTTAAAAGAAAGCATTTAATTAGGGCTGGCTTACAGTTTCAGAGGTTAAGTCCATTATCATCATGGTGGGAGTTTACACCCTGTTTCATAGGCAGAGAGACTAGGCCTTGTTTGGTCTTTGAAGTTTTGAAGTCCACCCCCAAGGGACACACTTTCTCCAACAAAACCACACTTGCTGATCGTTCTAATTTTATTAAATAGTCCCACTTCTAGGTGACTAAGCTTTCAAATATATGAGTCTATGGGGGTCATTCTTATTCAAACACCACAGTAAGGGCATACTCACTACACAGGAGTATCCTGGAAGATTTGCCCTTCCCTTCTAAGGGTTCTGTGGTTTATATCTTGACTGTCTCCCCAAAGCCCAGATATTAAAGGACTGATCCCCAAAGTGGTGTCTCTGGGAGGTGGTAGAGCCTTCAGGGGAAGGAGCCTATTGGAAACAAATTGGGTCATTGGGGTCACTGGAGAGGTAATGGGACCCTGGTTATTCCTCCTCTCTGCTTCCTGGGTATATGAGGTGAAGTCTTTCGCTATCACAATGTCCTCTGTTGTCATGGACCCAAAGCAACAGGGCTAATCGCCCATGGTTGAAACCTCTGAGGCCATGGGCCAAATAGACCTTTTTTCCTTATAGACTGTCTAGGACATTTTGTCACAGTGGTGAAAGTTGGCCAGCACATGAGGCGACAGAGGTTCTGGTGAACATATCTAATACAACTTTCATGCAAAAGTCCAAATGCATACCTGGGCTACTCAGAATCCTTACCTGCTTCCAGGAGCAGAAGGGAAGCCCATCCTAGGGCAGAAGAAGGAACCCATCTGATAACCAGAGGAGGGCATCATTACACTCCCCTTTAATGGGAAGGTGGTTGGGGTCAAGGATAAATTTGGACTTTACCAGGAATACCACTCCTGGCTTCCCCATTTCTTCCAGCTGCCTGCAAACTGTCAGGCAAGACAGAAGAGGCCTCTTGGTAAGACTGACTGCTTCTCAGGCATGAGCCCAGGCTCTTGAACAAGATCAGCACAGGCATGGTCCCCAGAGAGGAAACAGGGCTGTGAGGGTAGCAGCTAGAGGGTGCCATCTCAACTAGGAAGGACTGATGAAGGAAGTTTAGTTCAGTGAAGTGTCAGAGGACAAAAGATGCTAAAAGTAGAGTTGAAGAAGATGGAGTGAGACATTTGGGGAACAGAGGAATGGAGCCCGGGTTGTGTTAGAGACAACATAGCCTATCTGGGGGGCAGAGTATGAGAAGCAATCATAATACCAAATACAGAGTAGGTTGGTGTAGGAGGCCCTTCTGTATTTGTATTGCTTTCATCGGTTGAATAAAGAGACTGCCTTGGCCTTTTGATAGGGCAGAAACTTAGGTAGGCGGGAAAGACAGAACTGGATGCTGGGAGAAAGAAGGAAAGCAGAGGGAGCCGTCATGGAGTCTCCAGAGTCAGACATGCTAAATCTTTCCCAGTAAGCCACGACCTTGTGGTGACATACAGATTATTAGAAATGGGTTGAATCAAGATGTGAGAGTTAGCCAATAAGAGGCTAGAGCTAATGGGCCAGGCAGTAATTAAATTAATACAATTTCTTTGTGGTTATCTCGGGGTTAAACTAGCCGGGCTGGTGGGACGCAGCCCGCTCCTCCATACTACAGTAGGTAGTCACAGAAAGGTTAGAGATCAAGAAGGCACTCTTCAGGTGTCAGTGTCCCAGTGCCCCCAGCCTTTGTCACTAGTGGATTCTAGGAAGCAGTGACTCTTAATTCCACCATGGCCTGGCTTCCTTGTTTCCCAGATCTGGATGGGACCTTGGGAGCACCCAGATATCTATGCTTTCATACAGCTATGTGAGACCATGCTGTTATGGACTTCACTCATGAGGGCAACCCCCAAGCCGCTGTCAGTCTCATCTGCCCAAGGTGCACAGCAGGAGCTGTGATCTCTGCACAGTGGGCAGGGCCTCTGTTATCCGAGTTGTTCTCAGAGATAGCACAAGCACCCTATAAGCTAGCACTTGCCTGTGGCTGGCTCTTAATGCCACCCTGTCCTTCTCTCCAGATGCCCTTCCGTCTCATTCCATCTACCGAACCTGGAGAAGATGTTCAGGATGGCTCTGGACTGGCAGACTACACCTGGGAAGATGGCTTCATTCTGTGAAGTAAGAAGAAGAGGGAGCCCTTCCACCCTCAAGGCTGGAGAGTGGGCAACAGATAGCAGTGTTAACTACTTGCGATGTTTTCTGGGTCACCCAGGGAGAAGGAAGAGGGGAAACAGGAGCAGGCAGAAGGGACCTCAGGCAGTGGTAGAGCCTTGAGAATTGCTCTAGCTGGCCCTGAAGGGACTCCAACTTCTAAGAAGTGGGGGGGGGGGTCTTTATTCTGCACCCAGTCTGATGGGTTGTTGGATGCTGTTACCCAGTGAAGACGGGTGATCCAGGGCAATTCTTACGGATGGAGGGCCATTTCTGATAGAGTGGCCAGCAATGGCTTTAAGGCGGCTATCAGTCAAAGGCATACCCAGTGTTTTGGAGAAACCCTCCTAAGCATTCAACTCTCTCCGCTTGCCTCTGCTCTGCCTTGCCTCAACAGGGCTCAGCGACAGCAGAGAAGTCCAGCCAGTGGTGGCACCAGAGGATTTGGAAGAATTTTTGCATAGAATATGCTCACACAAGGGCCTGGCCAGTTTGGTCAGTCTGTATGGACAGGGTTTTGGTAACATCTCAGGGTGTTCGGTGAAATTTCATGGCCAGGCTTAAGTGGTTTTTTTTTTTTTTAAAAAAAAAACTTTTTATCATGGAAACAACAATAAAAATTCCAGCAGCTTGCTGGAGCAGAGTGTCTACAAACCTCTCGCAAGGCGTTTTGTATTAGCCAAACATTTTTACAGTCACAAGTGACTAGAACTCAACCGAATTAACTGAGGGTATGGCTGAGGAGGAATTTATTAGTTCTCTTAAATAGACCGGAGAAGGGAAGGCAGGGGAGGGGCCTGGCCCCTGGGGGAAGTCCAGATCACCCACTCCTCCATCTATGGATCGTGCAAGAGAAAAAGGCGAGCCCTCTCAGCTGGTGCGAGCATCCCGAGAAACTGCCCACTAGCACCCTTCTGGGGTACAGTCGACCTGGGTGATGTGAGCCTGCCTTGGTCTCAATGGGAAGGAAGTCCTTGTTCTGATTGTAGCTGGTGGATTGTACGTCATCCCAGCCAGAAATAAGACATGACTGTTCATCGAGAGACATCAGACGTTTCAGCAGAAGCAAGGGCGGTGACTCCGGGCTGTGATGTACTTCAGCAGAAGCTTGGGCAGTGACTCCGGGCTGTGATGTACTTCAGCAGAAGCAAGGGCAGTGACTCCGGGCTGTGATGTACTTCAGCAGAAGCAAGGGCAGTGACTCCAGGCTGTGATGTACTTCAGCAGAAGCAAGGGCAGTGACTCCGGGCTGTGATGTACTTCAGCAGAAGCAAGGGCAGTGACTCCAGGCTGTGATGTACTTCAGCAGAAGCAAGGGCAGTGACTCCGGGCTGTGATGGACTCCTGTATGTCTGTTCAATTTCTCCTTTGTTTTGCCACCTACCCAGTCACACAAGGCTTGACTTTCTGAGGGAAATTCTTACAGGAAATAAGAAAGGAGTCGATGACATTTCTCTAGATCCTGTCATTTGGGGCTCCTTCTCAGGCTCGATCCCTTTTCTATTCAGAAAGGAATTGAAAGTAAAATGCTCAAGGGTTGCAAATCTTCTTTGAAAAGCCAGGTTTCTTGAAAATTCCTAAGTTGACACTCAAAATTCCACAAAATGAAAAACATACAGTCATCAGTATGAAATATTCTAAAATCTTCAAAACCTCCCCACTGCAGTTAGCAGAGAACACAGGGGAATTGGCAAGTGGAGGGGCTGGAGCCTGGCCAGCTGCAAAATCCCACCCAGGCACCCACAGCTGGCCAGCGGTGGCTTCAGGACAGCACCGCCCCTTTCCCATACTGTAACAAGGTGTCTGGGCATCTGGGCAGAGACAATGTTACCTGTGCCACATGGCGGCTCAAGCAGGTGCTCTGTGGGTTCTGGAATCCCAGTCCCTATACCTGGAGCTCTTAGGAAACGAGGATGTCACCAATGACACTGCTCACACTCTGTCCAGCAATCAGGTCTAGAGTCACTGGCGTTCCTAGCCACCTCTCCACCCCCCCCCCCCACCACCACCACATACACAAGGAACCACCATCTTCCAAACTTGTGTGAGTGACAGAAAAGGTTGAAATTAGGGTTACTGAACATGATCTACGTACTAGCACACACCATGGGAATAGCCCTTATTTCTATAATTGACACATAATACGCTCTGTTAAGCAGGCAACTGTACCATCATTTGTTAACCTAAGAACGAAATAGGCTCAGGAGGCATCCGCAATAGGCCCAGCCCTAGAATGGCCGAGCTGCTAGGCCTGTGAGGCCAGCTGACTCTTGTCTGTCAGGTAGCTATTCCTGTTGAGTTCCAGGGAAAGTCCTTTCACACCAAGGCTGGGAGCAAGCTTCCCCATTTACCACCAGGGCTGAGCAAAGCCTTTTGCTGCAAGGCGATTAAGCCAGTGTGAACCTTGTAAACCGAGAAGCGGTGTTCCCTTGCCCTTGGAGGTGTCATGATTCTTATCCACAAAGCTGGTCATTATCCAGGGAACACAGGTGACAGGGGCACGCATTTTAAAAATCTCTCTAGGATGGAGAAGCATATGAATCCCTGGCTTCTTATCCCACATTCCTAATGTGGTTCCTATTTTTATCTGCAAGCAAGTGTGGATTTTCCAAATGAGACTTTAACCCTGAAGCTCAGAGCAGCAAAGGGACCTCACCCCACCTCCACCCTCTCCAGACCCACAATCCAAATGCAAAGCACTAAGGACACTCTTAGGAATCCATCCTCTGAGGTAACACCAGAACCCTCGCATTCACTAAATGAACCTGGATAGGCCAGAGAGAAAGAGTTTAGTAACTTGTGATAAGGGAATGAGGGTCAGAGATGCCATATGACCTGAGATAGCCGGTGTGGTCAGCCTGGCCTCACAGGGCTGTGGATGTAGGGCAAGCTGGTTCCCCAAGCCTGTCTTGATTACAACTGACTCCGGTGAGCGCAGTGGTGACCAAACCTGACCAGTACCTGACTAGGCACAAAGACCTCAGAAGCCTCGCCCCCTCCTGGCCTGTAATCAGGGAGCTCCAGGAGACAATGCAGGTGCCAGACCTGTCTCCGCCCTGCTGAGGGATGCTCTTTCAAGGAAGGCCTGACTCACTTGCACTTCAAGGTAGATATTTGTTTGTTTCCTCCCCAAAGGACAAAGCAAGGAAAGCTCCTCACCCCTCCTGTATTCTACGCTTTTCAAGGCCCATTAGGAAGGAGCCCAGGGCCAGGCCTTAAAACATAGCCAACCTCACAGAACACCAAGGCCAGAGAGCTGTGTTAGGGGAGTTTCAGCCGCTCAGTTCCTAAATTCATACCAGATGAGTTCCAGAAGATTAAAGTTATTGCAATAAGCCCCAGGGAGCCAATCACGCTCTCCTTATAACCTTCTTGGTTTACGGTGTCATTCGCACAAATCGTTCTCTACAGGGTCTTGAGGAGACACGGAGCCTGTGGAGTTAACAAGGGGGCTCAGATGATGCCTGAGCAAAGCCTCTCACTGCAAAGGGAGTAAGCCCAACTAGATCCCTAGAAAAGTTTAGAGAGCCTCCAGCAAGGATAGGCATGGTTGGGGTGCTGGGTTTGGCCCATGTCTCCTCATATGTCCGTCACGGCTAGGACAAGCGTCCAGGAAAGAAATTGTAGCTCCCCAGTGTCCCCAATTTGTCTAAGGAATGATGTTCTTGGGGTGGTCACTCTTTAAACCTTGATTTTAAAAAGGGGACTAAATGCCAGAAAACACCGAATAAGCCAGAGATCTGGAGACCTAGCCCAGGATTTTGCTTTTGTTTTGTCCTTTAATATCCTTGCCCCCACCCGCCCCCTTTCTTTCTCCAAGTGCCTCTAAGAAGCAGAGGATAAATCATCCCTTTTCTCTCTTCCGGTGTTCAGTGTCCTCAGGACCAGAACCGCCTCTGGGGACTCCTTGCCGGACTCAGAGAAAACTCTCTCCCTGACACGCTGGAGGTCACCCTCACTCTCCAGAACCCCAGTGCTCCTGTTCCTCAGAGCCTCACCTGAGACAGCCCTTCCCTCTGTTTTCTAGAAAATTATCAAGAGAGGAAGGTTAGAGTACACTGAAGAGCCTAATACACCCTTACCCCTGGCTCTCTGCTTGGCCATCCAAATTCCAGGCTCACCCCTAAGCTCTGAGACCTCAGGGTGCCCCACGCTGATGTCCACACCCCTCCCGAGGCTCCTTTGTACTGTGACCCAGAGTAAGGTCTTTTCCCTTCTCATAAGATCTCAGCCTCACTTGGCTCAGTGACAGGAAGAGACAGGAGGACAGCTCTAACTCCCCATTCTCACTTTGTCCTCCTTTGTAATGCTAATATTTAGGCGGGGGTGGGGTGGGAAGGGGTTACTGGGAACGGGTCTGCAGTTTTTCCTTTTCTGTGCTGTTTTTGATTTTCAAGTCAGAACCGCAGAAACAATCCAGGGTCCCTGTCCCCCACCCCATCCCCACCTCCAGCACGCCCCCATGCTGAGGGGCAACTCTTAAACAGACTGAGCTTTTGAATGACCAGGAAAGGCTGAGGCAGGCTTGTGTGGGTTGTGTCTCTCACAGTTGCTTTGATTTGGTTTGCACTCTAGGCTCACTGGTCACCTAGGCTGCCTGGGGGCCATTGCCAGCTACTAGAAAGTTGGGCTCTTAGAAGTTTGTGCTCCTGAATAGATTTGTTTTACCTGTTTGGGGTGTGGATATTTGCTCTCTCTCTCTCTCTCTCTCTCTCTCTCTCTCTCTCTCTCTCTCTCTCTCTCTCTCTCTCCCCTTTCTCATCTTCTATATATTGACTCTCTTTTCATGGTCCTGATTTGCTGATTTTTTTTTTGAGTGGGCTAGTTGATGTTTCTTCTCTCCTTCCCACATTTTCTACACTACTCTTCCCTTGTCACATCTAATGCTTTTTTTTTACTATTTTTCCTCCGCTGTCGCTAATTTAAAAATTGCACTTATGATTCTTTAATTATAAACACATGCATGTGTTCACGAGAATGCATCCTGTGTGGAAGTCAGAGTACAGCTTTCAAAGGCCAGCTCTCCTCTTCCACCATATGGGCTCCAGGGAAAGAGTTCAGGTCATCAGGGTTGGCAAAGAGCAGGAGCACCTTTATGGATTGAGCTGTCTTGCCGGCTCAGAATTCACTTGTGTGCACGCTCGTGTGCGTGTGCGTGCGTGCGTGCGTGTGTGTGTGTGTGTGTGTGTGTGTGGTATGTCTGCAGTGTTGAGACTGAACTCAGAGCATCTACCAGCAAGCTATGTGCTCTCTCTCTGCATTGTACCCATGCTAGGCTCCATGAGATTCTCCTGCCTCTGCCTCCAGAGCTTTGAGATTTCAGTATTGATGGGTTTTTAGATTATTGTACAACTTTAAAGGATGAAAGCAGACATATGACAGAGTTATAACATCTGGGATGTTATTGAGAACTCAGATTGAAGAACTGCTTGTGGGTCAGGAACTTTTGACTTCAATGTTTTGTTTGTTTTATTTTCCCTCAGTGGTTTCCTATGACCTCGTGCTGTGGCCATGCAGCTTCTGAACGCAGCTTCTCACATGGGAAGCCCGGATGGTGGGGGTGGGGGTGGGGCAAGATGCACCATGCTCCACTCTGGGGGTGCTGCTTTCCCCCCCAGTGCTGGGGGGAAGACAATGGGGACTAGGATCCCACCCCCCCAAATCAGCTTCACTGGGAACAAAGAGTGTCCTCCTTCACCTAAAAATCTTGTGCGGGCTGACTTTGTTTCAACTCTTGATTCCCAAAGTGCAGTCCCAACTGGCCTGCATTTAAGGGTTAGTTTTCCACAATCTAGGATGTCTAGATTAATAAACTTACTATTGTTTATTATTATTATTATTATTGGAGTACTCAGATTCCCTACTCTTCTGTGGTTGTCTTTCTGTTGCTGACTGCAGTCCAGAAATACCAAGTGGAGAATCCTCGACAGTGAGCAACATAAAGGAGTCTCGTGCTGTCTAACTCTGTTTGACCCAGGGAGTGGAGCACCTACCTGTCTACAGTGTCCATGCTATACACATTATCTGGCTGCTAACCACTTAGCTGCCTTCTCATTTGCCACATTGGTTTTAAAGTTACAGTGCTTGTTTTTGAGTAGTCTAAGTCTGTGTCACAATAACTATGTCTCTTACCTCACTGCACATCATGGAGGCCCTCTCAAGTCCTTGGAAGACGGGCATAACCAACACACTGAGATACAGTACAAAGAAGACAGAGCACATTCATGATTTTATTCAAATACCCTTTTTATAATTATTCTATTTCCTTGTTGGTTATTACATTACTGTGCCTAAGTTATAAATTAAGCTTCATAATAGATATGGTTATATAGAAGAGACATGGTACATGCAGGAAGTCTTGGCTTATATTTCCTTCAAATAAAGGGAAATTACTTTTCTTTTTCACAGTCAAAGATCTAGCATCTTGCCCAGTGCCTGTCAGGGGTTGTATTTCCTGTTTGTGGAGACCCCTCCTCGCAGCAGAGGGGCTGGACCACGGCGTGGAAGCCTCTGTCATGCAGCTCTAACAATGATGGCCAACTTCTCAGTTTATATAACCATGGCTACCTGCCATGGCAGAGGAGGCTGCAGAACAGCATAGGATGGATTCTTTGTGATAAACACTTCATGAGTGCACCGTGGCCCTGGAGTAGTGAATTTACCCAATCCTGTGATAAATGCCTGGAAACAGCAAGAGAAAGAAGGGAGGACGGGAGGGAGGGAGGGAGGGAGGAAAGAAGGAAGGAAGGAGAGAGGGAGGGAGGAAGAAAGGAAGGAAGGGAGGGAGGGAGGGAGGGAGGGATGAAGGGAGGGAAGGAGGGAGGACGGGAGGGAGGGAGGGAGGGAGGAAGGAAAGAAGGAAGGAAGGAGAGAGGGAGGGAGGAAGAAATGAAGGAAGGGAGGGAGGAGGAAGGGAGGGAAGGAGGGAGGGAGGGAAGGAGGGAGGACGGGAGGGAGGGAGGGAGGGAGGAAGGAAAGAAGGAAGGAAGGAAAGAGGGAGGGAGGAAGAAAGGAAGGAAAGGAGGGAGGGAGGAAAGAAGGAAGGAAGGAGGGAGGGAGGGAGGGGGAGGGAGGGAGGAAGAAAGGAAAGAAGGAAGGAAGGAGAGAGGGAGGGAGGAAGAAAGGAAGGAAGGGAGGGAGGGAGGAAAGAAGGAAGGAAGGACAGAGGGAGGGAGGAAGAAAGGAAGGAAGGGTTTAATTGGTCTCACAGATTTAGAAGAAACACATCTGTCATGGCGTGAGGTTTCTCGTTAAAGGCATTAACTCAGGTAGTTCTAGCCTCTTTGCACCCTCTGTGGGGGTCAGGCATATGAACTCTTACTCCTCAGGCAACAGCACTTTGTGCAGAGGTTATGGGAGGTGATGTTTCATTGGAAGCAGTAATGGGGGGACTAGGAGAACCTTTGAGAAGTCATAGCCCCACCCCATTTCCAGTTCACGCACTTCTTTATGTCTGCAGACAGAGATGTGATCTCTCAGCCTCCTGCCCCTGCTACCACGCTTGCCACTTGCTGCCATGACTCCCTGCCATAACTGTGAGGCAAAGTCAACCCTTCCGTAAGTTGTCTTGGTTACAGTGTGTTATCACAGCAGCGGGAAAGTAACTAATATGTCCTCCTTGTCCACAACCAACCTGACACACACTCATTTCCTTATCAAGCAGCATGTCTTCACATCTTCCCATTCTTTCACATTGCAGATCTGAACAAAAGCAGCAAGCAGTGACCACGGCACAGCTGGAAAACTACCCTGTCTTGAAATTTTCCCCACCAAAGACACCAGTCCATTGCTCTCAGTCCTACTTCGTTCAAGTGCTCAAGTAGAATGAACCCAGAATCTTTGCTTGGATAGAACATGGATGGCTGTTTGCCCATTCCTGACACCTGGTTCCTCTCTGAAGCTTCAGGAGTTGGATCTTCATTTCTCTAGGAACTCTGGCCTTCCGAGCCCCCAGCATAATGGCCCACTGAGCATTGCTTACTGCATTCTAGGGCTTCCCTGCAGCTCCAAACATGGCCACATTCTCTGGAACACGCGCTCCACAGACAAGCCCACACTTTGTGATGGGGGCAGATGCTATGACGTGAGAATCCTGGAGCCTGGGAGTTCTCAGCCTGAGCTCAGTGGACAGATCAGCCTCTGCCACGGCCCTTCTTCATTTCCCTGCTCTAGAGCCTGATGCACTGATGCTCCAATAACCTGATGGACAAGGGTGTATTCGCCTGGTGAGGAGATTAATACTTAGGCAGTCTTGAAACTACTAAGACCAGTCCCTCTCCACTATCTGACTTCTAGTGGCTTTAGCTTTGCCTCTGGTTTCAGGCAAGATTTTTTTTATTAAAATGCAATCATATGCCACTACAGGAGGCTGCTAATGTGAAGGAGATGGACACAGGTCACTTGTCAAGTACAGGTTCAATTCCAACATAAGTCACAGAACACAGGAGTCCTCAAAAGTCTATTGATCCCTCCTCTGTTTTGTAAAAACCTGGCTTTCTCTGATTTTCAAGAACATGGAAGCTGCTCCAAAATGTCATCTCTTTTCCTTTTTTCCCACATATTTATCAGTAATTTCACTTTACTATTCAATTTTTAAGTTTATTCCCATTATGTGGTCATCCAATTGTGTTTATACATGCTTTCCATTACAATCTCTGGCCCTTCTTTTTTCAAACTTTTATGTTCCCTTTCTTTTTCCTTTACTATAATTTTGGTAGAATTTTGACTTTGCCTTGTTTTTAAAAAGCTTATTTTTGAATTTTTATCCCCTTCTTATATATTCTTATACGCATATCTAATTTTGTTTTGAGCCTTCTCATTACTAAGAAGTCTTTGTTTTAATTGTTTTGGTTTTTCTTTCTTCGTACTTTCTTTGCAATCCCATGCTGTTTTACCACACACAAGAGTCTTCTGCATCCCTCTTCTTCTTTGTATTTATTTAACCTTGCTTGTCCTCTCTTTATTTCATTTCACTTTCTTCTTTCTTAATCTCATTCATTTGCTCTTTCCACATTTTCAGTGAAAAAAATTTTTAACATCATAGATGGAATAGATTTGCTTCCAGTTTGATGCTCATTAGTGGTGCACTGGAGGGATTTTCGGTGTGCTTCTGTATCTCATACAGTTTGATGCTCATTAGTGGTGCACTGAAGTGATTTTCAGTGTGCTTCTGTATCTCATAGAGTTTGATGCTCATTAGTGGTGCACTGGAGGGATTTTCAGTGTGCTTCTGTATCTCATAGAGTTTGATGCTCATTAGTGATGCACTGGAGGGATTTTCAGTGTGCTTCTGTATCTCATAGAGTTTGGTGCTCATTAGTAGTGCACTGGAGGGATTTTCAGTGTGCTTCTGTATCTCATAGAGTTTGATGCTCATTAGTGGTGCACTGGAGGGATTTTCAGTGTGCTTCTGTATTTCATACAGTTTGATGCTGCTCTCGCAAGTGTTTGACTTCATTCTTCTGGATAGAACTGAGAACTGGGCCCACAAGAGTAAACCACTCAATAAGACGCACAAATAAAAGGTATATCAAATTAATAGATGTATTAATTCCAGCCAAGAATCACAATAAAAAAACAAAAGCAAGGCAAAACTTTTCTTTCAAAACACCACACACTGCTTCCAATTTCAGATGTAAAGACTGAAATGGATAAAGATTTCAAAACTTTGTTGGTGAAAAAAATGTTCAGTGACCTCAAAGATGCTTTTAGAAAGTCAGGAGAATTCACCCCGAGAGGTGAGGCAAAAGGGCAGCGGTGAGCAAGCTGGGGAAGACGAGCACAGGGGTGAGAAAGCCAGTAAATAACACATGATCTGATGTGTGAAGGAAAGGTCAGACATGGGAAAATTCAGCAAGGAACTGAGATTTTGAAAAAAAAAAAGGCAGAAAATTGTAGAAGCAAGAAATAATGGATCAAATCAAAAGCACAGTGGAAAACATCAACATTACACCTGGCCAAATGGAAAAAAGATGGTATGGATGTGGAGATCAATGAAATATGATCAAATATCAATAAAGAAGAGAAAGCACCAAATAGTTAACAATCCTAAGACTTCTCAAAATAGAATATGAAGCTGAGATAAAAAACTAAAGGCTGAAAACACCAATTCCATGAAATTATCATGAACTTTAAAAATGTAAGAAGATAATAGATACTAAAACACACGAGGCATTAGCCTCAAGCATGCATGACCAGAGAAGAAGCTTCCCATGGCGTCTTATAGTCAAGTTGTCAAAATTCAAAGGAAAGAAGCCATATTACAAGCTGTAGGGAAAAACACCAACTTGCCTATAAAAGAAAACACATAAGTTCAGATCTAGTGCCAGAAACTCTAAAAGCCAGGACAACATGGGGCAGCATTATTCCAAGTCCTGAAAGCAAAAAAGTGACAGCCAAGGTTTTCTATCTGGTGAATTTACCTTTCAAAATTGACAGAGAGATGAGACAGGAACGAAGAAACACAGCTTATAGTCATCAAGCCAGCATTTCACAACAAACAAAGACAGTCCTAATCACAAGAAAGAATACATTTTGACAGAAATGGGCTAACACTGGAGTAGGAAAGAGTTCATCATGTCTAATTCAGTAAGCCAACACATCTCTACTACTAAAAAGGGAGAAATGAAATAACAAACAAGTATTCTACCAACCATAAAAATAACAACAAAAAAATCACGAAAAGTAGTAAAAATAGCTCTCAAGAATAAACGTAAAAAAAAAAATCAACGTAAATATACGTGGGTTCATCTCATACCATTCATCACTGAGATGCATTCTCGGCAGCTGTTAAAGCAAAACAAACAAACAACAAATAAAACAACAACAAAACCAAAGAAACAACTATCTGCTGTTCTCTAGGAACACTACTCACTGGGAAAGATACCCACAGAATGAGAGTCAAAAGATAGGAATCAATCTACCAAATGAATGGAAGACAAAAGTAGTTGGCACAGTTAATCTCATATTTGAACAAGTAGATCTCAAAGCGAAGTCAGAGCTATAAAAAGGCCACTGTATATTAATAACAGGAACACATCATTAAGATGATGCAATTATAACGTGCCTACTGAACGTCAGCACTCCTAATTTTACAAAGAGAAAACTAAGGGCTTAAAGATCAGATAGGTCCTAATGCAATAATAGGAGATGAACTCAATACCCCACTTTAATGTATAGACAGGTTATACAAACTAAAATAACAAACTTAAAAGAGTTAAACTACACCACAGATCAAGGATGTGGCAAGTATCAATAGAATATTCCATCCAGTGGATACAGAACACACATTCTCCTCAGCAGAGTATAGAAACTCTGCAGAATAAACCATATTTTAGGCCGGTAAGTCTTAACAAATACAGGAGACTGGAATGACTTCTTGTATCTTATAAACCACAGTGGAATACAACTACAAGTCAAGAGGAAATGCTTTTTCTGAGTGGAAGTGAGGTCTGAGTCTTCAGGAGAGGATAATGCGCTCTACAGTAGCTTCTGACTTGGCAAGGAAAGTGGGGAAGGGGAGGATGAGGTGGAGGAGTCGGCTTTAGCTGACCAGATGCACAGGGAAGGCAGTACAAGCTCTCTCTCTGCTAACTTGGGACCACTGGGGAGAATGAGACAGTAGAGAAGTGTGAGGCTGAAATGCAGGTGATAGCCCTCGGTTCTGCTTTCAACACAGGAGAGAGGGAACTCATGACTCAGCATGGAGATGGGGGGCTTAGTAATGGTCCACTAAAAGAAGCCGTGTGGCTTAGTGACTGTTCTGTTGCTGTGAAGCCATGCCATGTCCAAGGCAACTCATAAAAGAAAGCATTTGATTTGAGGGTTCATGATTCCAGAGGGTGTGAGTCCGTGGCCATCATGGCCTGGAGCATGGCAAGAGGAGCATGGTACTGGAGCCAAAGCTGAGACCCTAACTGATGCACAGATGCAAGGCAGAGAGAGAGAAAGAGAGAGAAAGAGAGAGAGAGAGAGAGAGAGAGAGAGAGAGAGAGAGAGAGAAGAGAGAGGGATGGAGGGAGAGAAGGAGAGGGAGAGGAATAGAGAGAGAGACATGGAGAGGAAGAGGGAGAGAGAGAGACAGAGAGAGAGGGGGAGGGATGGAGGAAAAGGGAGAGAGAGAGGGAGGGAGAGAGACATGGAGAGGAAGAGGGAGAGAGAGAGAGACAGAGAGAGAGGGGGAGGGATGGAGGAAAAGGGAGAGAGAGAGGGAGGGAGGGAGAGAGAGAGACAGAGAAATAGAGGGAGATTTATAGAGAGCATCTGGAAGAGCAGTGGATGAGCAGTTAAGAAATTTAAATGAAGACATAATGGTGATGTTTCACACGTGTTATGGGTGCAACCCATTGTTTTCTCATTGGGTTTACAGCCCGAGCTAATAGAGGGAGCTCATGTTTAGCTCTGTAAGTCAAGGGAGCTCATAACCACCATGGGAAGAGTACTTCTCGTTTTGTTAAATGGAATGATGTGCTTGTCACATTGCTTTGTCAACTTTGTGTTTATGACCACAGATTACTGTTTTTGTCATCCTCCATCACTCATGAAGGGAAACTTATTTATAAGAGGCAAGTGTACTATAGAGATTCATAACTGGTCAAGCACCTGGGAATGAGTGACTTCCTGTGGCATAGTAGCCCAGGGCTCTGCTGTACGTGACAGATGATCACCAGACATCTCTATGACTGCCTCTGAGACTCAGCGGATAATGTGGAATGGGCGGGAAGAATGTAAGAGTCAGAGGAAGGGATGGGATAGTGTGTAGTTATTTCTTTCAGGAAGTCTTAAAACTTAGGAAGTAAACAACGTACAAGGCACAGGGAGGTCTTGAAACTTAACAGTATTCATAAAGGCTCCCCTCAAGGCCATAAAGCTACGAATTTCTGAGAAGAAAATGGCTGGCCAAGTTGCCAGGAAGATGTGGAGGGAGCTCCTGGGATCCAGCTGTGTGAGCTTTGGTGCAGTTACTTTTGAGGTGGTCATTGATTCACTAAAATAGAGTCTTTGGGAGAAACATTTCTTTCGTCTCTCCCAGACGTCTTATCTGGAGTGAGAAGACATATATTCACATGTCCTAAGAAAAAATGTCCCACAGCAGGGGCTCAAGAAGGGAAATCTGAAAAAAGTCCCTGCATCTCTATTCCCCTAGCTCCCTTTTCATGTTAGCTAGCTCACCTGTGGCATTTACCAGCTTATTAAAAGGGTTTAATTAAATCCTCTCACTAGCCTTCTGTGTAATATTTGTTTATGCTGTGAAGATGTATCTCTGCCTAGGGTGCCTCCTGATTGGTTTAATAAAGAGCTAAATGACCAATAGCCAGGCAGGAGAAGAAAGGCGGGACTTCCAGGCAGAGAGAGAAACTGGGAGGAGGAGGACTCTAGGTGTGCTGATTTGCCAATGAGACATGGAGAGGAAACAGGAAGTATGGGATGGAAGAAAGGTAATGCCATGTGGCAGAACGTAGATTATTATAAAGTAGTTAATTTAAGTTGTAAGAGCTAATTGAGAAGAAGCCTAAACTAAGGCCGAACTTCCATAATTACTAAGTCTCTGTGTTATTATTGGTGAGCTGGTGTTCCCCCACCCCAAAGGTACAATTGTACTACCTTTTCTGTCACTTGGAGATATCTGTCCAGGTAAGTGATATTTAAACCTCATTTCTCCCCTCAGAAACCTGTAATATTCCAGATTGGGGGTTATTTGGTTGACCACTTTTCTCTGATAAATTCAAACAAACTCGCTCATTGGAAATTTGTCTATGTCTGTGTGTTCTTCTTTACCCATACCAATCCCAAGCAAGGACAATGCTTTGCTGCCTAAGCTGACAACGGAAGGCTGACCCTTTCCCCAGTCACACACACAGAAAGAGAGGCTCTCCCAGTCAGATGTGTTGTCCCGAGCTACTGGCCCTCCTTCCTGGAGAGACGACCTATGGAAACTAGCTCACAAGGCCGGCTCTTGTTTGGAGAAGGACATCTGCATGGAGCTAAGCTTGCCAAAAAACCTCAAGTTGCTCAGGCAGTCTCCTGAGCATGGCAACGTTCCCATTTCCCATACTGGAAAGGGCTGTGGAAAATAGACATGAGGACTGAGCTGTGCTTCAGCCTGGGCGTGTGTCCTCCAACATGAGAGGAGCCAGCTGGCGGTGTCATGACTGCGATGGAACCCCAGCAGCAACCAAATCTTAAGCAACGGGCTTGCTGGTGTCAGCCCTGGTCCGTGTGCCAGTGCTGTGTGCGGCACCCAGGGCTTGCGGCTCACTGAACCAGGGCTGTAGAGTGAAAAGCTTCCTGCTAAGCCAGGCCATGGACGAACAGTTGTAGGAAATGGGAGGAAGAATATGGCTCGTAGGATGTGTCTAGATAAGGACTTTACTCTTATCTGAGGAAGTGACTACATCAGTTGCTGAAGGGCAAAGCCAGCCTAGGAAGGAGATTTTCCTACCTCCTCCTTGGCAGGAACTGGAGAGGTAGGAGCCGGGCAACCAGGAGATGATCTTTCCAGCGAGGGAACTCGTCCACACTGCAATGACAGACAGCCACGGTTGTTTGCCTTTGGCATCAACATTTAAGCCCTGCAATTCTGGAGGGGGGGGGCAGAAACCGAGGCACTGACCAAGCCGGTTCTTCTAGAGGACACGAAGAGAAAAGTGTTCTGGACCCCTCTCTTTAGAGCTAATATCTTCTCCTGTGCCTTGGCATTGCCTTTCGTCTGTGTGCATCTATTCCCATTCATAAAATTTACGTAAAGCAACCACTCTAGCCCAGTATGACCTCATGTCAACCAACGTCCTTTATAAAACCCTGTTTCCAGATAAGGTCCTTTACTGAAGTTCTGGAGGTTAGGAGTACATGTCATTCTTAGAGGTAGGTCACAATTTTACGCCATTCCTCATTCATTTTAGGGGTGAACTATTAAGACCTGAAGGGAAAGGAATCAAGTGAAGAAACTTCACTGCTGATACCCCGTGAGGGCCACCTGCACCGTCTCTGTACCTAAGGCTAGGATTGAACCTAGCTGGCTTCTTGCTCATCTGAAGTTACTGTTTTAGTGAGTTGGAAAAGGGTTCCACAGAGAGCCAAGGATTTTGAGAAACAAAAGAGAAAGTGCTACACTGGATACAGGCATAGCTGCAGGCACGCTGGGAGGGAGGCTACATGGAGCCTATGTCCCAAGCAGGCAGCCAGGACACAGTCTAACAGAGAAGTGTTCCAAACTGGGGGTCTACAGCCAGAGATGCTTAGCTTGTGGGGCTGCAGAAGTGTGCAAGAGGGAAGAGTCATGAGTGAAGCTGGGGAGCGGTCCTGCTTTTGGGGGCCATGAAGGCTATAGGAGCCATGTTAAGGTTATAGAAAGCAAGTGGGAGGATCCGAACTCTGTGCCTACTTGGTCTTCCTTAAACTTGAAGAGGTCCACTCTTCAGATTGGTGGCATGCGATAGACAAAGAGGTCCACAAAGCCCTTCCTAGGCCTCAGACCTCATGGCTTTATTGTGGTTCCATGTTTAGCGCAGAGGAATGACATCAGACACTTCCTGTTTCCATCTGCTGCCTCAGGTTCTCCCTCCCCGGAAGTGGTACTGAGGGCGAGGCTTGGTGGATCTTTTCTCATTGTAATAGAGGGTCAATGTTTCAGGAGAACAGAAGAGAAGAGGGACAAAGGAGGAAAAAGTCAGGAAGAAAAGAAGGGAGGGGGCAGTGTAAGCTGATGAGATGTGGTTTAGGCTAGCATAATGAAAGTCTATGAATATCTATATCTATGACTATATCTATATCTATCTATCTATCTATCTATCTATCTATCTATCTATCTATCTATCTATTTATCTATCTACCTGTGTGCACATCACTGTGGGGTGGCTGGCATCTTCCCTTCATTGGTACTATACCTACAGTTTTAGTGACCTGCAGCTAGGATGCTTGGCATGTCAAGGGATGCGGCTTCTTCCTTAGTGCTTATACTATCATGGGCTGTTTGTTTTTCTTGCCCGTGTTGCTGGGTGTGGCGCTGAAGATGGAATGGAGTGCTGTGCCCCCAGATACGCCCTAGCCCCAATCCCACTCCCATACTTGTGTGGGCATTGCTGATGTCATGCACCTGTGAGGAACAGGTCACTGTGGTCGCGTCCAGCCAGGACCCACACAATCGTGAGTCTCCCTTGTCTTCAGACATTTTCTTTTTTTCTGTTCTAAATAGCAACTATCGTCAGGCTTCCCCAAGACATTCTGAGAGGCAAACACTGTCCATAAGCACACACCCTTCCTTCTTTAATATTAGTGGTCTTAAAAGGTTTTAACCTTTAACACTCCCTTACAGGGTTCAACCGACACCATGAATAACTAAAGGGGGGCGGGGGATAAAGACCTGAGGGTAAAGAATTCTGCTCACAGCAGGTTCCGTCGATCCATGATTCTCTATTCTTCTCCTTCAATCCATTGTTTCTCACTGTTCCTTCTTGTTCTCCCTTGTTCTCCACTGTTCTTAGTTCTACATCGTTCTTCCTTGTCTTTCATTGTTCTACCCATTACAAATGTTCCCAGTCATACATACCATTAAAACCAGCAATTCCCCAGCCCTAACTGGTTCCAGGGAATTCTTTTGCCTGGAAGAAAATTAGATATGATTTTTACACACACACACACACACACACACACACACACACACACACACACACACACACACAGATCCATTGAACTCCTTAATCTAGAAAGTTAGTTCAGAAAGGAATTAAATCATCAGGGAGTTCCAGAGAGGAAGGTTAGTGGACTATGCTACATTTTTAGGTGGTTAGTAAGAGAGAAAAGGTGTATTTTCAGTCAAATTCTGAAGAAGGCATGGATTGTTTAAATCAGCTCGCACTTGCTTTCTCCCAGCACAGAGGCCACCTGGTGTGGGAGAATTGTCTGTATTCTGTCAATCATGTTTTAAATAAACTTTGATTGGCCGGGCAGGAAGTATAGGCCGGTCAACCAGACATGAAGTAGAGGTGGGCAATGAGAACAGGAAAATCATGGGAAGGAGGAAGCTCATTCCTCCCAAGTCCTGTGCAGACCACGGAAGAAGCAAGATGTGACCTACCCTGCTGAGAAAGGTACGGAGCTATGTGGCTAACACATATAAGAATAATGGGTTAATATAAGTTATGAGAGCTAATACGAAGCCTGAGTTAATGGGCCAATCAGATTATAATCTTCTAGAGACCTCTTTGTGATTTTCTTTGGGGATAAATGGCTGCAGGAAGTGGGCAGGACAAAATCCCCAACTAGCGGGCCCCCATGTTACAGCTACCTGATAACCAGGTAACACCAGACACTGTAGTTTTTATGGCTCTAGACCTGGAGTTAGACTTACTGCTCTAAGCAATAGAAACAAAGAAGGGACCCGGGACTTTAAATCGTTAGTTCCGGCCTTTGTGTTATCAGCTCTTCTGGTCATGGAGTAAAACCAGAGCAGCAGCTTGGGCAGGTAGTAATCCTGTGTCCTTGGAGATCTGTGAATAACCTAAGCAGGATGCTCTATGCTCTATGCTTGGACCCAAATTCCTGCTGATAAAGATAATTGCAGGAAGGTAGGTCTCTGCGCTTACCTAGGAGGGAAGAGCAAAGCCTGGCAGTGGGAAACTGTTCTCACTAAACAGTTCTGAGCTGTGGGAATTAATCCCCAAATATGTAACAGAAAGGAAGTCAGCTACAGCAAAAAATCTACAGCAAAGGACAGCCACTTGACTCACAAAGCAGTGACGCCAAAAGCCTTGCCTTTTGGTTTAGCCTTTACCAGCTCCCTTGGTTCTGATAAGTCGCTTGTGAAAAGATGGCTGAGCATTTACTGTATGGTGTTGCGGCTTGTAGCATTGCACAGGGGCCCTTCAGGTATCACTTCCTGTAGGTAGAAAGGCCATGGAAAGACAATTCCTTCTGTCTTCCTTTCCTGCTGCCGGTAGCAGATGAGAGCATGGAGCTTTGTGTCTGTGTCCTCACTCCATGAAGTTTGGACTCTGGAGGCTAAGACTCCTAGTTCTGACACTTGCTGGTACGTTATTACACCTCTTGGGGCCTTATGTTTGCCTCCACAGTGGCTCCCTGTAAGCCATGCAATGACAATGGGGGCACCAGAGCCCTTGGGGACACAAGTGGATAGCAGGGTGAGACTCACATATTGCTTAGGTCACATGCAGACCCAGAGCCTTGACTCGTTCAAGGGCTTACCCGTGACAATGAGCTAGGCATGCCTGTTGTTCCCTTGTTTGAGTGCCTGCTCTCCTCACTGGGTGACATTTTTGCCCTTGAATATTACACAGCTCTGTTTCCAGACTGACACCCCGGTTGTGATATTGAATGTCTGGCCTGCCTGAGCATGCAACCCTACACAACCCTGTTCCAGAGCCTCTGTGGCCTCTGCTTGGCTGCTGGTTTCACTGAAGCCGGGGGCTCATGAAGAGATGGGAAGGGTCATCTATTTATATCTCCAATTAAGTCCTGGCTGCATAGTGTTGGTATATTGTGGTAGGAATTTTCCATGAGCGGCGGAGAAGGTTATTTTTTTTTCCTAGCTGGAAAAAGTCCATCTGAGTGGGCTACTTCTGGGGTTCCAGGCATGGGCAGCTGTGTCGAGATCAAGCCAGGGAACACCCCTTTTCTAGAGGAGGGTGGGGTCACCCTGCTACTCCTCAGTCTCTCTCAGGTGCAGGGAGGGTGGAGTGGGTTTGAATGGAGGCTTTCAGAAGGCTACATACATACCTAAAACCGGAGTGTCTGGAGACCCTTTCTAGGAGCGGGGAGGAATTCTTTCTTGGGTCTAAAATTTCTGGTGAAGGATGGAGTAGGGTGGTGTGCAGTGGGGGTCTCTTATCCCGCAGAAGCTCCCAAATGATTTCAGGGAATGTTAAGTGCATCATGCAGACTGAAGTTGACTGGAAGCATTTATTTAATGTTTGCTCTTTGTGTTATGTAGCTATTGCTTCATTAGAAACATCTTTATACAGCTTTGAAGGAAGTGTCATGGTCTTGTTAGCGACTGTTCGGAGAACTTCCTGCAAGGTGTGGAATCATGGGAATGTGATCCCGTACGTTTTGCAGTACTGTACGATGTAGTTGTAAAAGCGGGGAAGGTAATAAAGATTGCGTTCACTGCTCTGGTTCATACAGTCTTCCCTGAATCCAGGAGGATCCCAACCCCCGACGCTTCCTCGAGTGGGATCAGTCCCCTTTCTTCTGATTTGGTGGAAACCTTTGAGAATGAAGACAAGCATTCCTTACGACTGTGTGGCCATGGCACCCTGTAAGAGAGCAGCAAGGCCTGTACTGTTGTGCTTTGATGTCTGAGGGTGATGCGTTCCCAGCGTTTCCCCAGATACCAAAGCCTCAGATCTCCTACACAAAATGGAACACTGTTTACAGATAAACCATGCCTTCCTTTTGCATATCTTAAATCACCTCTAGAATATTTTTGATACTTAGTAGGGCGTAAATGATAAACACAAAGTTATTATACTGTTTGACTATGGAATGATGGGAAGAAAACGTCTTTACATGGTTAGTAAACATACCCTTTTATTATCTTCTTTATTCTTGCCAGCTGGAGGCCAATGGAACCTTAGAAATGGAAATGAAGGCAGGTCTACAGCTCTGTCTATTTGGTGGAACCCAGGGATGGATGGGGAGCTCAGGAATATGAAATTACTGGAACTACAATACACTGAGTGCTATTGCATGGTGGAGACTGGGCTAAGGGGCATGCAAAAGTTGTCTTTGCAGAATTACAGCCAGTCACCATTACCGATCCACACAAGAGCTGTGGAAACCGGAGCTCAGTGGCAGGGTAAGTTGTCCAAGACCATACAGCTACTAAGTAAATGGCAGAACCAGGACCGTGTTTGTGCTTGGTTCTCTCAGTCCACGAGTGACAGAACTTTGTGCTGAGTGGAGCTGCTGCCAGGTTTGGTGTGTGTGCACAGACTGATGCTGGCCGTCCTGGAGAGAAAGAGCATCAGAACTTCAAGGGATGTGCAAGGGAGTGTAGAACACAGTCATGCGACAAAAAGCAGATGATGTGTGGGGCTGGAAGGAAAGGATTCAGGGATCCGATTACCCAAATGTACAAACTAGTACTCAGATTGTGACTCTCGACACAGGCAGGAGAGGCATGCTGGGGGAGACATGCTGGGAGGCGACAGGAGTCTTTTGAAGCTGCGTGTTTGATGTTGCATTCTGGGCTGCAGGGGCTTTGGGGCTATGAACATCTGCCTGCCACCTCCTTCCGTTTATGAAAGACAGTATCACTCTCGCTTCTCAGAGCCAGAGGGATGCTCGCCCAGGGCTTTTGACCAGCCTCCAGATTTCTCTGTGTGCTCTGCTCAGGGGTCCAGGTGGAAACACTGAGCAAAACACGATTATTGTTTTTTCTATAGAAATCTGAATGGGAAACTAATTGTACGGTCAGAAAACAGGAAGAGAATTGAAGAGTTCAAGGCCATGGCCAGGGGCAGTTGTCCTAGGCTGTCTTGGCCAGGACATCTGAGACATCAGGAATGTATAAAGTCTCTTCCTTAGCTCTAGGGAACCCCAGAGCAGTAAGAGGTAGAGAGGGAATGTCTTCCATCACTACAGGCTTCCAGGAGGCACATATATATTTTATTGGGAGGCACATGAACTCTGCACTGATTTTACATGAATTAATTTAGATGAGCCATGACCAGGCAGGACCACTGTTGTTGATAGTCAAGCAATGGTTTTAAACTGTTCACATGTTTTATTTCTTCATCACTGATTATCGGAAGTTATCTCTTGGTTTGGAGAGGAGGGAGTCCTCTTTGGGATGGTCTAGCAGGTTTCCCAGGAAAAACACAAGTCCTGCCATGTCTGAACCAGGTTCAGATCTAAACAGAACCAGACAACCCCAGACTCAATGTGCTTAGCCATCACCTTCCAACCTGCTGCAGGCTGTCCTGCTTCAGAGCATCTTCCCAGAGCAGAACTTCATTCCTTGCCCAGATAACCTGCTGCAGGCTGTCCTGCTTCAGAGCATCTTTCCAGAGCAGAACTTCATTCCTCACCCAGATAACCTGCTGCAGGCTGTCCTGCTTCAGAGCATCTTCCCAGAGCAGAACTTCATTCCTCGTCCAGATAACCTGCTGCAGGCTGTCCTGCTTCAGAGCATCTTCCCAGAGCAGAACTTCACTCCTCGCCCAGATAATCTCTGACTTGGAGGCTCCCACCCCCTGGCTGCTTCTCATTTGCATCTCTGAGTATCTCTCTGAACTTCTCCTCTGGGATAGACTACCCAACATTTCCCCTCAAACACAGTGTTCCAACACTGCTCATTGATCTGACGGCTGCCTGAGATGTTTTGCTGTTGGATTTGCCACCAGGATCATGGCACTCCTGTTTACTTATCTCTGTAGGTATGAACCATCCTGGCCAGCAGCTCTTAGTATTGGCATCTTATTGCCTGAGAATTCCAAGACCAGAACAGTGGCACAAACACACCCGTTCCTTCTATCCTGGCTGCACTTAGAATTTCTGAGAACGGGGGTGGGATGGGGCTGGAGATATGGCTCAGTGATTAAGAACACTGACTGCTCTTCTAAAGGACCCAGGTTCAATTCCCAGCACCCACATGGCAGCTCACAACTGTCTGTAACTCCAGTTCCAGGGGACACAACACCAGTTCCTGGGGAACCTACACCCATGGCAAAACACCATTAAATAAAAATAAACATTTTTTTTTAAAAAAGAATTTCTAAGAACAATTCTGCCCCTCTTACCGTTGCTCCTGAATCAGACACACAAACATATCTGCATTTTTGCAGGTTACAGACCATAAGACTTTCAAAGGAAGAGAATACATAATGGAGAAAACTGAGAGTCAATAAATAACACCAGCCTTATAAAAGATCAGCAGAGGACAAAGGACATGAGAGCTGTTTATAGTTTGGAGACAGCTGTTGGACACTTCTCTAACATGGGAGGAGTGAAACTCGTCTAGCTTTCAAAACGTCCTGGGCTCCAGGGCCTCCCTACTCACTCAGACTCTGCAAACATTTGTGCATATTGGGGTCAGGGGTGGGTTTTCACCAAGGCAGGGAAGATGCACGGACTCCGACCAATACATGGGTCAAATCCATCACAGCGTTTACGCAGAGGAAATGGATCTGTGTGTCTCCAAATGGTCGTTGGAATTCATGTTTTTGTTCTTCCAGTTTCAAGCCTGAGTCAGCCTCAAGCTCCCCCAACTAAAGCTTTCCTTCCTACAGAGCAGGCTCAGAGCATCCTTGCATTGTTGGAGCTGTCTGAGAACCCCAGGAAATCTACTGCAGATTTTTGTGCTGGAAAGACACACACACACACACACACACATACACACACACACACACACACACACACACACACACACACACACACAGACTGAGGGCACAAGGGTGAACAGAAGACTTCTTGGTGTCACAGTAGTGTGTAAATCAGATCCAAGAGTGGCTGGACGCATCCGGTACTGTTGCCCCCACTGAGTTCCCCACATTATGAGGGAGACACGGAGTCTGCTTGCACATCCAAGGTATCTGTTAAACGGCCAAGGACAGTGTTTACACCAGAGCCTGGAAGTTTTCATTTTTTTTTTCTTCTCAAGTGTACAGACTATCGCGGGGGCATCACAGGAGAGCCACACATAAATCAGGGCAGTCTCTTTTCTTCTGAGCCGTGAGGCCAGTTCTGCCACAGATGCTTCTTTCTCATGTGTTCATCCATCCCAGAAGCATAAACAAGCACATTTATCACCGAGGGCCTAATATATAAGTTCACGGGAGCTGACTCCTGCCCACAAGTGCAAACTGTTAGGGGTTCGGGGACAGAGCTGGTCAATACAAAGAGCAGGTCCTTAGGATGCTGAGGTGCTCAAAATGAAGCTTGGCCCAAGGTGCAAAGGAAGAAGGGTGAGTGTATCTGGAGTCTTCCCAGAGTGTGAAGTCAGGGTCTGTCGAGCAAAGGGTGTGAGGAAGCTCCTTCGAGGTAGAGGGGCAGTGTGACCAGAAGCCCAGCCTGGCCCAATCTGCAGCGATTGGAGGCCATGGAGAAGGGGCCACCCTGTCTACGCCCTCAAATGTCCTGGTCAGGCTGATACGCCCAACTGGCATGCTGGCTCCTGTGTGCCCACTCTCAGGACTAGGGCACACATGGAAGCACCCTGTGGGCAGGACTGCCCCCTCAGCTCCCTAAAGGCCCTCTTCCCTCTTGTCCCTCTTCCAGGTTGCCTCAGAGCCACCCCTGATTTCTTGCTGCTCTCCTCTTTCACCTAGCTCCTAGAATGTCATTGCTTTTTATTTGTCGGTGTTGCTGTTGTTCAACTCTGATTTTAGGAGTTTACCTTTGGTTTCTGCCTTCTGGGAACCTCTGCAAATCCACCTTCCCACTCCGAGAAGCCCGCTTCCCCCTTCACACCCCATAACACCCATGACACAGAGGATGATCTGAAACATGCGTGTTTCAAGTCAAAGAGAGGAAGGGTCTTGGCTCTGGGAACTCCTTCCTCCAAGCCCTTTTCTCTGGCAAGCAGACAAAGACATGGCTAAGTTCAGCCCAGCCCCGAGAGCGCTGAAGAGGAGTCTCGATGCTGGTTGTGCTCCCCAGACAGCCTTCCTATTTTGACACAAAAGGCTCCCTAAGACGCCTGACCCTGATGTTTACCAGAGACCCATTTCTGCCACCTCATTGCTTATTAAGAAAACAAGGTGCGGCATCAACTTGGGAGTCCCGTGCACCAGTGTCAGGGATGAGACATTTGTCAGGCCGAGTGCCGATGGATGGGCTCATGGAAGAATCCCTCATCACCCCACCCCCGCTGCCTTGGTGGCCATTGCTTCTCTTCTCCATCAGGGTCAGTCTTAACAAATGATTATTACCTTGGCCATAAGCCCAGTGACAAATATGGCTTCTGTCCAACAGCCTCAGGCAGGAGTCTGCTATTTCTGCTTCGCCCTGATGCTGTAACTTGATAAAGGGAGGCTAAGGATACAGCAGAACAGAGTTTCAGGCCTCGGGCCCCAGTTCTTCTCTCATAAGCAGGCAAACGACACTCAAGAGATACTATGGAGCTGTGTGCCTTGTGTCCACAGGCCCAGAAACTGCATATGGGGAGGGCTGCTGGTAGAATGGAAGAGGGCAGAGAACAGTTCACTCTGGGGTTCTTAGGAAAGCTATGAGGGTGACGCTACTTTGTGAGGTCCTTCACCTGGAGCGCTAATTGAGGAGGCAAATGTCAGGCCTTCCCGGCTGAGGGTCTGCAGCAGTGAGCCACGGCTCCGCCCTAACAGTTGTAGGATCCTCACACACGGGCATTAGGCGGCTCTTTTCTTCCCTGTGACTTGGGTCTGGACAGTGCACGTCTGTCACTTGTCATGCCCAGGGAGTCCCAGCAACCCCTGGCACGAGTGCAGGAAGTTCAAGTGAAGACAGTCTGCACAGTCCCCATGTCACCCATCCTTTCTCTGGGCCCACTTGAACGTTTTGTGTCAAAGTACAGATTCCCATCCCTCAGCTTCCTCTGGCAGTCCCTGTTCCCAGACTAGACCTTCCAATCTCATAGAGGCCTAGCTGTTTCCTCAGATTTGGCTGGGGCTGGCATGAGGAACAGAAGTTCTGTTCATCAGAGTGACTCTGGAGGCAGGGGGTGGTGAAGGCTCTTAACCAAGAACAAGGGGACCTCAGAGAGAGGTGGCAGATGCCCCGTAGGTTGTCACAGTGGAAAAGTCAGAGAAGACCAGTGTCCCCCACAGGCACGGCACACTATGCCCAGGGTGGAGACTGACATCTACTGGAGAGATGAGGGAATCAGGAAAGGCCGGCTCAGCTTGGCAGGTGAGGAGCGGGGAGGGCACTGATCTGACATCAGGCCTGCCTAGCGGGAAAGGCCACTGTGCTTTTAAGTCAGTCCTGAGCTTGTGGGGAGGTCAGGAGTGGGGTTTTCCCCATGCACCATAAATACCATGTGATGGATTTGGCATGTCTAGGTTATACGCATGTTTGTTATGACAGCAGTGAAGGCTGACCTGGGGTGTGGGTATGAATGGGCACCGTTTGCTTCCCCCGGCTATACATTGCCTTGATGCCCTGGCTCCAGCAGCATTTGTCCACCAGAGGCTTTGTCTGGTGGTAAGCCTGGTGGAGTGGGAAGTCAGGCTCTGAGAAAGGCAGCCTCTTCTGGGAAGCTCTGAGGCTCATAGGCCTTCTTGCACATGGTACTCAGATTTATGGCATGCCATCAGAAGACTCATGGTTTGTAAGGATGGTGGGAGTTGAGGTCCTTCCCTGAATTCCCTGAGACATCCTATCCTTGGGACTCCCTAGGAGCTGAGGATACAGGGACCAATGGCTGATAGATGAGTCTCATAGGCTCACTTGATCTGAGTGCACCCTATCTCTGGAAATGGGGTGAATTCCAAGCCTAGACTTCAAGCTGGACACAGGATAGGGGGACAGGGGGTCTTGGAAGTTGTTGGCTATGGATAACCTCCTGGTTCCATTCCAGAACAATGATTGTGAGTTTACACTAAGTTTTCTATGACAAATGAGATAACAGAGACATGAAAGGCAGAAGCAGGACCATAGCCCCTGTAGCCCCTCCCAGGATAACTGAGACCACTACTGAAGCCTCTATCTCTCCAGTCAGCGCGCACACACACACACACACACACACACACGTAATATATAAATGCTCTGTTTGCATATATGCCTGCACACCAGAAGAGGGCATCAGATCCTACTATAGATGGTTGTTACAGTCACCTTTTGGCTGCTGGTAATTGAACTCAGGACCTCTGGAAGGGCAGCCATTTCTCCAGCTCCTCTAGCTAGCCTTTTCGATGGGTCCTTGAACCATTTCCCAGGCCCTTCCTTGAGCTCCAGAACTCAAGGTCAAAACTGGATTTTGAGTTGGACCCTTTTCTCTCTGCACAGCAATTTAATCTCTCACCCCCTCTCTGACAGACCTTCCACTGCCCTTTAGTGCCTATGGCCCCTGCCCTCCTTCCCCAAACATTGTTCTAGATTGTGGTGCAGGATGACTCTAGTGTGGTAGATTAACTGTATCCCTTCTCAAACCTGCTCCAATAAGCAAGGAAGCAGAGCCACGTCCCGCTGGGGCTGGAGACCAACCATGCTGATGTCCTAGTTAGTACTTCACAGACTTCAAGACCAAGAGTGATGATTCTGGTGATAGTAATCCGTGTTGCTGGTCTGCTGCCCATGCATTCCCTGTGTAGAGTTTCAAGTTTGGGGAGTAGAGTCCTTGTAGACTGGCGATTGGTTGTTTTTTCTTCCTCTTAACACGTGGAGAAACAGAACTCTGACTTCAGATGAAGAAATTGCTGGAGTTCCAGCTCAATTCCAGCTCCAGTTTCTATGCTGCAACTTCAGGGTTTGGATAACCCATCTCCCTCTGTAGTGAAGGAGGAACCTGACTGCCAGGGAGATGGAGGAAGGTTCATCAACAGGTTAAAGAACCAATGAAAAGCATCACCCCCTGGCGAGACCAGGACAGACCTGGATGGGCTATCTCTTGTGTGGGTGAGACATCCACTAGTATACTGAGTCCTAGTCTTATCATTGGCTCAAACTGTGTGCACCCAACTTGTTTTTCCATGAGATTGGGTCAGTTCATGATTTTTACTTTTGTGATCTTAATCCCCACGGATGCATGGAAGTCACAACATCCACTTTTCCCTCTCTGCTCTGCATGGCTCACAGCGGGAACAGGCTGCCATTATTCTCTGTCTGAAGTACAACTCTGCCACCTTCTAGGTTTGCAGCTTTGGCAAGTTCCATTCACGTCTGGAGTCAGCTCTCTTCCTGCGAGTTGAGGATGGTGGTAATGTCTGCAGCCTTGGACGGCTCCTTACACATTTTGAAACAAGAGAGGGCCTTGGTAAGGTATACATACCACGTTGTAAACACTGACAGGACTCAAGACACACACTTCCGGTGTGCCTTGCTGTGGTCCTGGTACCACAGCCAGGAGCCTGTGTAGAAACCCAGGCAAGAGAAGACACTGGCAGGAGGCCTGGGCTGGAGGTGTGTGCACAAGTTTTAGGAATCAGGCTGCCCGGCCTGGGCCAGGAGAGATGGCTCCCACAGACTGCTTTCTGGAGCATGTGTCATGCATGGCACACGGTGCATGGGAGAAGACACCAGTGTCCCTTTTACTTGTAGCTTAAGTTAACTTTGGCAATCTGCATCTTGAAATATTAAAGAGACATGACAGGAATCAACACTTTAGATGTTCTAGATAACTTTTACAATGTTATCATTATAATTTCCCTATTTGGTTATTATTAGTTGTTGTTGATTTCTTTCTGTTTATAACTTATGGATTAAGTTTTCCCATAGGCATATGTAAAGAAAACCCTAATACATATTAGATTAGATCTTGCCTGTACATCTGGGCATCTTTGGAATGAATCTCCTATGGGTAAGTGGGGGCGTCTGTCCAGGGGTGGCACATGGAGCCCCATGGGTCAGAGCAGACTGGGTAGGGGTGGTGATGGAGAGTGACCTATATGATCCTGTGTTAGGCAGAGGTTCTTGTTGCCACTATCTTTTTCTGTCTTTGGTGATATGTAGAGTGTCTTGCACTCCACCTCCCATATTGCTGTTAGCTTGAGTCTGGACACATCATCCCACCTGTCCATCAGGTTCATTCCTAGGCCATGACCTAAGCTGCGGTATTCTGGATTTTTGCCCCTTGACTTTCTCATGGGTCAGATTCAGAGCAAACCCTAGCATGCCTGGGATTTATAAAATGGATGCTCTTTTCCATAGAGGGTAGCCCCATAGTTTCAGCACCCCAGGCCAAGTCCTTATTGTGTCTGGGCCTCTTCACTTGGTAGGTTCCCTTCCAATGTTTCCTCATGTTGCGTACGGTATCTCCAGTGCGAGTTCTACAGGCCCTGAAGCTGCCTTCCATTCAGTTGGCTCAGCCAGGGCTCTGCTTTCTGCCCCATGCTCTCTGCCAGCTAGTCCTCTCTTTGACCATGGTGGGGTGCCTTGTCTCATACATGCCCTAGCTCCTACATACAGACCATTGGGTGGTTGGTGTCCTGAATACCTCAAAAACTTCTCATCCGCTAAGACAGGCCCATCCGTGTCCATGAGTGACGGGAGTCCCTCTGCTCTGTGGCACTGGAGGTTTATCACCTCAGAAGTATGGGCTTGGAGGAAGGGTTGCATACCTGCCTCAACTTTCCTGATGGCAGAATCAGCCCAAGGAGACAAGAGAACTGGTTTCTTCTGGCTGAGGTCACTTCTTAGCCTTCTCAGACTGTAGTCAGGTCAAAGGTAAGAACCCCCAGGGCTAAGGGATGAAGCATCTCCCCAGTGCCCCTGAGAGATGGGACACCACCAGTCCTTGCAATAGTAGTCAGAGTCTTTCTTCTCTCCAGTCATGCATCTGCGTCTCTGCTCTGTACACTGGCTTCAGTGAGCCAGAGGGGCAACCAGGACTCACTCTGCACCACGCCATTCTGCCTTCAGGCACGAGGGCCAAACGTAAGACTCTGGTGTTATCCTCTTCCTGTCGTCCATGTTTGCCAAATCCTGCCACTGCCGTCTTCTAGAACGGAGCTGCTTTCCTCCTTTGCTGTCCACGCACCCCCACATCCGTGGTGGACACCTCCTGGCTTCACCTATCTTTCAACAACTGCCTAAGGATTCTTGGTCTATGGCATCCTTGCTGCAAGGCCCCCTTTTTTCAGTGGTCAAGAGTCCTTCCTAAAGCACAGCAAAGGCCTTCACTTTCTAAGAGAGAACACACACTTAGCACACGCTCATTCGGTCTGAGCTGCTCTTGAGAGAGAAGCGAGATTCTGCATATGCCATCGCCTTTGGGGACAGAGAAGGAGTGGAGGATCGTCTGTACAACCTGTCAAGAGCCTTGGTGGGACCTGGCTGACACTCCCTAGCCTACTCTGATGGCCTCTGCTGCAGGGTGTTTAGGGTGCCCACTCTGCCCCCAACATCTTGGACCCTAGCATCCTTGTTCTTTAGCATCTTTCCTTTTTTTCAGTGAAGAACCCATTGAGTTGCTCATTTAAGTCAAGAGCTGAGTCTCTTTCTCACCAACCTTGTTAAAGCCCAGAGTTTACTTTACTCATTCAGAGCTCCAGAATTTAGTTACTTTCTGGTGCTTCCTTGTATAGCCCT
Organism: Microtus pennsylvanicus; assembly: GCF_037038515.1. Lineage (NCBI taxonomy): Eukaryota > Metazoa > Chordata > Mammalia > Rodentia > Cricetidae > Microtus > Microtus pennsylvanicus. The sequence continues at coordinate 30,170,283 of NC_134586.1, forward strand.
AGACCGGTCTCCTGGCCTGTCTTCACCTCTGGATCATGGAACTGCCTCCTAATGTCCTCCTCCTTCCCACCAGTGTTAGCCCTGCTCCAGCTTCAGGGAGAAGCACCGAAGACAGCAGTCTTTGTCACTCTGGGCACCTGACCAGGTAGGACCCCCCTGGAGCTGCTGCCACGCAAGTATCCGTCTTAATTCCACGGCCTGCAGCCCACTGTGCGGCCTCCCTTGCATGGGCCCCGTCCCAGCGCTGTCTCTTAGCTGCCACTGGAAAGCAAGGCTGGTCTGAGGTGCCAGGTGTGGTCTCCAAAGGGTCTTCCTGGCAGGGCCTGCCGCATGGGTGGTCTGATAAATTGCCCCTGGCTGTTGCTTGGACCAACTGCACCCAACCAGCTGATGATTCTGCAAGGGAAAATTTCCAGGGTCCTGGATCTCATTAGCCTTCAAGTGGGACCCCGGAGGCCCAAATATGGGCCATTACTTGGATCTGGGCACTGGCTGCTGTGGCCTTGGGACCTTGTCCAGGTGGCTTAGCTATAAGGAGTTTAGAAGGCTCCAGTCTTTCTCAGAAACGCTGGCTTGGTGTTCTCTCTTCAGCCATTATAGGAAGGCATGTGGAAGCAACTGTTTCAGGCCTGAGGCAGGAGGCAAGCCAGAGGAGTAGGAATTTGGAGGTTGGAGCCTCAGTTTTTTTCTAGGCAGGTTGTGATCCTGAGTAAAACTGCTCACTCTATGAATCTCAGGGTGCTGTATCCTGAGAAGTCACCCACCACGGTGCCTGGCAAAAGAAATCCAGTAAGGCGAGAACCAGCAAATGGTCATAGTGTGCAAAGGGAAATAGGAAAAATAGTCTTTGTTAATTTTCATTTAGCAAAATAAAAAATATTTTAAATAGCTCTGTTCCAGTTATCAAGAGCCTTGTCAGGCTGTGTGGGTCCTTCGGTAAACTTTAGTGTTCAACTGCTCCACGGAGGGGCCTGCATACAACAGGCATGCAGCATGTTCGTCTTTCTGCCTGAGCACACTGTGTGTCCACACTGCATGAACACTGTGGGGCTAACTTCAGCTTGGGGTGCTGTAGTTCCGGAACCTGGGGGCTGCCTTAGGTCTGTGGCTGTGGAGAGAATTTAATACATGTAAGCCTCAAGTTTTTCTTCTGTAAGAGCAGTGCAACTGCCTTTCAGACCCCCTGGGAAATTCGCAGGCTATGTAGGCACACAGGCATCACACTCTCCACAGTGCTGAGTAGATGGCCAACCTTCACCAGGTCAGGTGTCAGGAGCTGGGAACCAGCCCTTATCATCAATATAAAGCAATATGTGGATTTGTAAGTAGTATGTATTCTTGCTTGGAAAAAATGGATTTAAAATGCAGCCAGGTAAAATGTGCAGTTGAAAACAGAGAAGGCCAAAAACAAAAAAGAAAGAAAGAAAGAAAAAAAGAAAGAAAGAAAATAAGGAAGAAAGGACAACTACAAAGAAAAAGTTACAAATGAGGTATAGGTTAAAACACTGTACAGATAAACTTTAAACATGGATGACAGTCTAAGATTCCAATTAAAGGCTATCAGCGTGTTCTAGCAAGAGGAAAAGGAGGAGGGAGGGGAGAAGAAAAAAGGGAAGGAGGGGGAGGAGGAAGGGGAAGTAGGCATGGTGGTATATTTCTGTATCATCAGAATTTCAAAGAAGAGGTAGAAGAACATTGAGTTCAAGGCCAGCCTCAGCCACAAGGGAGACCCTGTCTCAATAAACCAAGAGTTAGGGGTATAATCCAGAGAGAGAGAGAGAGAGTGCTTGCCTGGAGTGTTCTGGGCCTTAAGCTGGAGTCTCAGTACATGAAGAAAAATAAAAAGATCAACTCAGTTATATACAGGAACCAGTAAATATAAAGCTCCTATCAGCTGCCAGTGAAGGGGTGAGAAGAGATAAACCGTGGAATTATTAATCAAAAGATGCCCAGAATGGCCGTGTGGATTCCAGACCAAGAAACCAGCAGCAAAAGAGAGGGCAGTTGTTTGCAGCTAGTGTTCAATTTCAAGGCAGAAAATGAAAATGATTTTCTAATACTCCAACTAAACTAGAAATCAATAGCAAAGCTATAGTTGAAAAGTCTGCAGATACTTAAAAATTATACAGTTTATCTTTGAGTGAGTCATAGGTGAAATAAGAAGTTTTAAAAATTAAAAATTTCTATAAAACTAAAATTATCATTGTGTAAAAGTTAAGTTACACTTCTAAAAAATTTGCTCATATAAATAAAGTGGTTTTGAAAGAGACATTTATAACATTAGATACATATTTCAAAAAAATACCCTCAAGCATGTAAAACCAATGACCTGAATCTTAGAAAAAAAAGAGCAGGCCATGTATACCTAATGCAAGAAGAAGGAAAATAAAAATCAAAGTAAACATCTGTGAAGTTGAGAAAGGGGAGGCAATTTGGAAAATATATCGAAAGCAATCTCTTTGAAAAGATAGAGAAATCTCATGTTTTCAGCCAAGTGAGCCAATAAATAGATTACGTAAAGCTCCAATTCAAAGCAGACTTTTGAACAAAGAGTCCAAGGCCAGCCTCAGCCACAGAGGCAGACCCTGTCTCAATAAACTAAGAGTTAGCAGTTCAACGCAGAGGCGGAGCAAAAGGTGTGGCTCTACGTGATTTGGAGAGTGGAGTCTGTAGCTCCAACTGCACACAGACTGCTCATCCAAAGTCATTTTCTAGGAGGACAGGAACTGGCTACTCTGACCCTCCAGTACATGAGCACTGAGATGGACCAGTCTGTGGATGCAGGAACTGACTACTCTGACTCTCCAGTACATGAGCACCGAGATGGACCAGTCTGTGGATGCAGGAACTGACTACTCTGACTCTCCAGTACATGAGCACCGAGATGGACCAGTCTATGGATACAGGCAGTCAGGGCCAGATCTTTTACTGTAGGAGTGAAAGGCTCTGACAAAAGAGGGCCAGGGGAAGTCTAGAGGATGACCACTGTACTGAATTAAAGGTGAAGTTAATGTAAGCCCGTACTTGCTAATCAACTAATATGAATAAACGCAGAAATAGTTAAGAAGTGTATATATGATCCATTTACCCACACAATGGCATCACAGTCTCCATAAGCATATAGTACATAAGGATCTTTTTTGTTTTTTCGAGACAGGGCTTCTCTGTGGCTTTGGAGCCTCTCCTGGAACCAGCTCTGTAGACCAGGCTGGTCTCGAACTCACAGAGATCCGCCTGCCTCTGCCTCCCGAGTGCTGGGATTAAAGGTGTGCGCCACCATCTCCCGGCCATAAGGATCTTTTTAAAAATCAAAATATGATTACACCATTTCATCTCTGCCTTCCAACCCTTTCCCCTCCCCTCTCTTATTCCCTCCTAAATTATAGCCTCTTTTTATTATTATTGTTACATACATGCACACACAAATGAATGTATAAGTTCAACCCACTGAGTCTGTTTAGTTGAGCTTGTATGTACACATTTCTTTAGGACTGACCACTGGGTTTTGGATAACCACTTAGAGGGCTCAAGCTGGAGAAGACTTCTCCTTCTCTTAGCCGTCCGTTATCTGTTTGTCTTCATTCAGGAGTGGGATTCCGTGTAATTTCTTCCACCCATGTAGGCATGTCATCGGCTGTTGTAATTGTTTAGGTCCTGTTTTAGCAGCCACATTGTTGAGATTTCATGGGTGTAGCCTCTTAGTCATACCTAGAAGACACAACCTCTCAGCAGACACCCTGGGCCCCTGGCTCTTACAATCTCTCCCCCTCCTCTTTCACGATGTCCCCTAAGCCTTAGGGGTAGCTTCGTAGATCAGTTGGGTTCCCCATGGTCAGCTGTTCTCTGTACTTTGACCAGTGGTGGCTTTCTGTGATGGTTTCCATCTGTTGCAGAAAGCTTCTTCAGTGTGGGGTGAGAACTGGTGTCCTCTGAGGAAAAGAATAAGTGCTTAGAATGCAGTTAGAAATGATGATGGCTTAGTAAAGAGCAGTAGAATGTTCTCTTCTAAGATCCGTGACCTCTCCCGCCATGGCTAGTTGGCTGGAGTTCCAGTACCAGGCATGACTACCCTCCTGCTGAGTGGACTTTAAGGCTAACTAGACCTCTGCTGAATACCACCAAGATAACAGCCACTATCATACTTTTAGGGATGTCTTGCTGGGCCTGTCATTGCTGTGGTTCATAGGCACCACTGCTGGATCGAACTACAGGTGGCTCCCTTCCCTTGCCATCTTACATAGAACCTTCTAGTACCATGAAAACTAGTTTTCCAGGGAGAATTTTGAATTAGATCCAGCTGGATTCTGAATCCTGTGTTAGTCTCCAATGAAAGGAACCAGGGTTCCTGGGAGGTCGTTGGTTCTGGAGCAAGGCAGAAGACACGGAAGCAAGGGCTGGAGCCTCTCTGACTCAGTAGTGGGTGTGTCAAGGCATAGGAGCTCAGTGACAGACCCCCCAAAATGGCCACTCTGTAAAACCAGAGCCATAAAATAAAGCAGATTTGCATTTACTCCAAAGCACAAATTAAATCCCCCAAGATTGGGGGATGTCAACACACAGTTGAATTCAAAGTGAAACTGATAGAGAATAAATAAAGTCCTCATATGTAATTAGTTAGCCCCTGTCCTCTCATTACGACTCTGTAGATCTTCGGTGTGGGTAGCAGGTAGTGACCACTACCAAAGTGCACAGTGAAAGAAATGGGGACCAAAGAGTGACTTCACAGCAGACCGAGCCATCCAAGCCAGCAAGCACAGCATAGTCACTAAGCATCCTGGAAGCATACACCTTAATAAGATGTGTTGGGAATGGCATTTTACCAATGTTTGTTCACAATATGTAGGAGCATCATGAGAAAGGCCCCTCTGAGCAGGCTCCCTGGCAGGAAGAGGCTGTGCCTCTGTGGCTGGAGGGAATCTGGATGTGTTATTTGTCACCTGGCCAATCTCCCAGAGTCACCACACCTCTCAGTACCTCTTTACCAGCTAGCCGACAACTTCTCTATCCCATCAAGCCCCACTGTATGCTTTACAGTTTACAAAATGCTTTTAAAGTTATTTTAATTAAGAATAATTTTGAGTTCTTTGGTAAGTTTGGGTGACATCATTTGATCATATCCTCCTCCCTCCTCCAGTTCTTTCTGGATCTGCTTTTTTACCGTCTTGCCTCCCCACACAACTTCGTGTCCTTTTCCCCCCACCAAGGCCAATTTGTGTTTCTCAAATGTTCTTGGATATGTGGAGTGTGGCTGATGTATCAGGGCACTCTTAGAGAAAACTGTCCCTTCCTTTCCTAGCAGCTCACAATTGCTAGGCGCTCTCTGCCAGAGGTGGAACTTCATGCCCAAATTCTCTGACTTGGGCTTGTCTTTATGATTTTTCTGTTAACTGAAAATGGTTTTAAAGTTAGAGTTTTAACTTTGAAAAGGTGAATAGAGGTTTGCCGGGGAAAAGAAGGGGAGCGGGAATAAAACGGAGGTTGGGAATGTGTGTGTAAAAATGCCCAGGTGCGAGACACGGAGACCAGAGGAAGCATTGACACATCAGAAAGATGTCCATAGAACATCTTCAAAAACAAGGACTTAGGGGCTGAATGGACGGCTCAGGAGTTAACAGAACTTATTGATCTTCCAGAAACCCAGGTTCAATTCCCAGCACCCACAAGACAGTTCACAGTTATCTATAAATACAGTTCCAGGATTCTTACATTTTCTTCTAAGCCTCTGAAGGCACCAGGAAAGCACGTGATATAAGACACACCCAAGCACAAAAATGAAATAATAGGGGCCGGAAAGATGCTTCAGTCGTTAAGAGTACTGGCTGCTCTTCCAAAGGTCCTGAGTTCAATTCCCAGCAGCCATACATAGGAGAATCTGATGCCCTCTTCTGGCATAAAGTCATACATGCAGATAGAGCATTGATATACATAAAATAAATACATAAATCTTTAAAAAATGAAATAAAAATCAAGTAAAAACAAGCAAAATCCATGGACTTAAGGACTGCTGAGGGATGATTTCAACATCACATTCTATTAATATTCTTTAAAGGGAAAATTTCCCTACCAATAACCAAGCAAGCAAGCATAACTGTTATTTTTTTTAATGGAAACATCTGCGTTGTCTCTTGTTGAGGGCAACTGAAACTACCGTAATGAAGCAAAGGAAAGACGCCAGACACAGGCTGTGTCCAGGTGGAGGATGGGGTAGGTGAGAAGACGTTCATGGGGTGGGGCTGGCTGCCCCATCCTCTTTTCCTGTGCAGTGAGAGCCAGTTGTCAGGAACCCAGCCTCAAGCACAGCTGGGCAGATTAGATTGTCTTCTGTTATTTTAATAAAATAGCTGGGGATACAGAGTTCATTAAGAAGGCTGGCGGCTGGAGGGATGGTTCAGTGCATGCGAGCACAAGCATGAAGGCCCGACTTTGGATCCTAGCACTGCTGGAAAGGCTGGACGTAGAAGCGTGCTTCTGTAACTCCGTCACTGTGGGAGGCAGCGACAGGAGGACCAACCACTGAGACTGGCCGGGCAGCCTAGTTCTGGGTCATTGTCTCAAAGGGATAGAACAGGGATCCTGCTGGCCTCTGCTGGACCTTATGCTCCATGGCGTGCACACCTATACACACACACACACACACACACACACACACACACACACACGAGAGGGGAGAGGAAAGGAGCGAGGGAGGGAGGGAGAGAGAATGTCAAGTCTTAGGCTGGGAGCATCTGGTGCAAACTGCGTGCTGATGGCATCAAACTGGCCAGGTAAGGGATGATGATCCAATGAGACAGGAAGCCATAGTCCAGACAGGCCCAGATTTCCGGGTGTCTAACAACTCGCTCTAGGGTCCACAGTAATAACCCCACCCCTTCAAAGTAATACCCTTAGTGACATAATTGTTCTGCAGTAGCTACTGTTTTAAACCTCCTACTATTAGTATTCCACTGTTCCACTGAAGAGCAAATCTCCAGCAGAGGAACCCTCGGGACGTGCTGAATTTAACACGGATAACAAGGAATGACTGCACGTTCTTCTCTGTTAGATCACAGGGGTCACTAGGGGAGGCCGGCAAAGCTTGAGCATCTGCCCTCTGTCCACCTGTGACCCTCAGGGAACCAGCCCCCACAGTACTCTGCTTCTGGGTGGTCATGAGTGATGTTTCTCCTATGACAAGCAGTTGGTGTTGCTCCGTCTGCCAGTCACCGTGTGACCAGATCCCAGGTCTCTGTTGGCCTCCTGCCAGTGGGACCCATAGGATGGCAGTGGTTGTGTCTCCTGTAAAACACCCCAAAGTGCACACCATAGCCTGAAACAAGGAATGCCTGGACAGCAGTGTGGACAAGAAGTCTGGTCAGCATGTCCTTTAAAAGAGCCTGGTCTACAGAGCTAGTTTCAGGACAGGCTCCAAAGCCACAGAGAAACCCTGTCTAGAAAAAACCAAAATAAATAAAAAAATAAAAAGAGCCTTGGTGCAAGAAGAGCTTAAGTCACAGGACATATCCTGTAGTCGCCAGAACCCAAATACCTATCCCAACCTCTGAGGTGTAAAAACATCCAGAGACTCCACTAAAGAAGACTGGTGGCCATCACTGTGTGCGTTTGGAGTCTTGGCTCCCGTTCCCCAGTACTGACCTTGGCTTGAGGATCTGCCTTTTAAGAGCAGAATCACGTTCGAGGTTCAGCAGCTGTTTTATGAGGTTATATTTTCAGGCTGCTTAGGCTAATTATGGTATAATCATAAAAAATCACCTACAGAGCTTGTTAAATTTACAGATGTTCCTGGGTCCCATCCCAAAGGAGGGTCCTAAGGTTAAGTATTTCCACTATGTTTGCTGGGAGCTTTTGTGGTATAGCCTTAAGTCTATGAAAAGACACAGACTAGGAACTCAGAAGTGTGTTTTACCCAAATTCTAGTTCCCACACTTCTTTAAAAAATTAGAATGGAGAGGAAGGAGGGCTTGGGAATTTGAAAGCCAAATGTTACAAAATACTGTTGGAAGGAGCCCAGCCCAAGAACTCAAGTTCTTCAACCCGCTCTTTATAGGGAAGACAGCTGGTTCCAGCATGGGGAAGAGGCTGATCAAAGTCATTCAATTACTGTCCCTGAGCAGCATTGGAAACTGTCTCCTCTTGCCTCCGGTCCATGGCACCAGGGCTGCAAGATCTTCCTAGGCAAAAATCAGGGCTCATGTGAATTAAAACGGGGACCTTTTGACTGGACAGCATATGCTATCTTACAGGGCCCCTACAAATACTTCTGAAGATGCTCCTGCTCCCCCACACTGAAGATGGTAGCTCTGTTGGTCAGCATCACCTGGGTGACTCTTTCCAGCACCCTCCTAGCTGCCAAGTGACTGACCTCCTGGATGTTTTGTAGCTTGGTTCCAACTTGGTGCATGATCTTCTACCAGGGCCCAAGGGGGCTTCCTAAAAGAAGAATCTCGGGGGCGGGGGCAGTGCTTTCCGAGCAATGTCGGTTCACAGCACCATTGCCAAGGGCTTGGGATCTCCTTTAGTATCAGAAGATGGATGTTGAGGTTCTGTGACAGAACCAACCTGTCACTGTGGGGCTCCAGAGTCTCCCTTCAACCCAGCCACCTTCGTGATGACGCCAGTAGAACACCAAAGCAGGCCTCGGGCTGTGATATACCTGAGGGTGGTATTGGAGCCTGGGGGTTAATAAATCCACGGGGATTACTTGCAATTCTTTCAGCAATACGCATGAGTCAGAGAGTTATGGGAAGGCAATGCACTTGCCCTGGTTTATACAGACCGTAAGACAAAGCCAGGCTCAATCAGGAGAGCAAAACTGGGCTGTGGAACAAGGCTGCAAACTGTCCAGCACATGTTCTGTCGGAATGTCTTTGGTCCTAAGTTCCTTCTGGAGGTGTCTTTGATGCTGCTGCAGGGTCTCATGGTCCCCCAGCACTCAGCTCTTAGGCTGAAATGAACTCCCCCTGCACTCTCATTCGGCTTTAACTTTGTGCTGAGGGTGGAGAGAGAAACTAGAGGGAAGGTTCGGGCTCTATAGACACCCCCCTCCCCCGCCACTGCCTCCTGTGTCTGTTCTTGTGAGGGATGGTGTACCAGAAAGGACTTATGACTTCTGATGGATGACTGATATTTGATCTTGTTCAGAACCCACAATGTGCTGGATGCTTTCAGAATATGACCTCATGAAAACATCATAGCAGTCCTACTGTGTGGTCCCACTTTCAGGTGGCTCTGAAGGGGTTAACAGAGAAGTTCACCTTCCATCCTCCCGCAGACTCAGGTCTACCTGCTCCAGAGCCTGTGTGGTCTGCTCCTGTCCTGACCAGGGACTCCACCTGAGGTGTTTTTGTTTAACATTTCTTTCAAAAAAATGTTTTTTAAAGGCAGACTCTCACTCTGTAACCCGAGGGCTTTGAACTTACATTTCTCCTGTCTCGGTCTCCTGAATGCTGACATCGTAGGTGTGCACTGCCTCTTGGCAGCAAATATTTCCTGAGCACCTGTGCTCTAAAGGAGGCCCAGTAGGGTCTTGGAGGTGGAAACCTGAGTGACCCACGGACCTTGCCTTCTGCACACACTCTGTGGTGTGGAATAGACAATGTGCATTCAAGGCAATATGTCATCGCTGCGTGCAAATTAGACTCAACACACTATGGAGGCCCAGGTTCTCCATCCTTGCCTCCAGGATGACATGTGGGATGAAGGGTGGGGGTTGGACGGGCAGAGATGCTCCGTGGGCAGGACCATCTCTGCTCCCACGCTCATCATCTTTACCACACTTTCCGCATCAGGTGGACTCGGCCATGGACTGGATGAGGCCCATCCTATAAGAACCCGCAGATCCTGACACATGTATTATAGATGTGGGGGCAAATGGAGTGAATAACTTCCCAGCCCGCGTGTACGTATACACTGCCAGGAAAAGCGAGGCTGTGGGGGATGCGGATGGAGAACTCTAGGCCAGACTTAACAAGATTTTACTATCGAAAGAAAAATTAGCATTCTGCATTGCAGACAACAGTTACAACTTTGTGGGGAATCACCTTTATTTCTGTGAACACCTTTTCTCTTTCAAGTTGGAAAGATAGAGCCCTCTCCCCGTGCCCCATATCTGCCCAGCCTCACCTCATCATCAGCCTCAGCCAGGTTCCCTCCTCAGTCTCTGTGCGTTGTCTAAGCCCTCACTCCCTCTTAGCCAGATGATCCAACTTGTCTCTGTTTTACGTTGGGTATGTCTTTTGAAAAGACTCACCCAAGCCGCAACCTCTATGAGTGTGAGCTTATTTAGGAATTCGGGGAGTGGGCAAGGCAGGGGAGACATTGAGTGAGCGGCCCTAAGGGTGACACCAGAAGCTCAAGAGACACAGAGGCTGGGGACAGAATTTCCTCCAGAATCTCCCAGAAGGACATGACCCTGAGGATGGACTTCCCCCACATGCAACTACCAAAGAATCTGTGCTGTTGATTTGGGGCATTCTGCGATGGTAGTCTCTTTAGGCAGCCATGGAGGTGAACGTGGTCTCTTCTCCCTCCATGTTTGCCCTGTGCCCACCCTCCAGGTAGGTTTCATAGCTGTTCTCTCCTCCCAACCAGTGTTTTCCATAGGAGGAAACCTAAGCCCTCTGTGTTCCTGGCTTCACCACCGTGCATGTACTCCACGCCTGGAGAGTTCTGGGAGCTCTCACTGTGAGTAGATGTGTGTCACTTACTTGCTGCCCTTTCCTTCCTTCCCGTCCTTATCTTGTGGGCATAGTGGCCTGGAGCACCTGTCCGTGGCCCTTCACACTTCTGCATGAGCAGCAGACCTGCAGCTTCTTACCAGAGTCTCCTGGTCAGGGCACTGTTGCTCTAGAAACGACAGCTGTAGCAGCATGTTTGAAGCCCAGGCTCACAGAGACTGTCCCTGTGTATGGAACATAGGACGTGAAGACTTAGTGTTTGTTACGTGAATGAGAAAATACAGGCATGGATAACTCACATTTGGGGACAGCCACAGTTTCTTCTGCCTGTCACCAAGCAAAGGGCAAAAGAGCACAAGGGGAGTGGCCCACAGAGCAGGAGACATGCCAGCTGTTTAACTCTGGGAGAACACTTAAGCCTCACTGAGAGTCACCAATAAAGCAACAAAATACCACACGTATCACAGAATCAGTGAAAAGATTAGTGGACGGACAAGGGAGGGTGATATGTTCCCAATATGTACGGGGGTTTAGGACACCCCAAGTCTGAAATCTAGACACTGAACAGAAACAACCCTTTGTGTTCCCCTTCGCCAGAACAGGCACAAGAATGACCTTGGCAGTGGAATCCATCCTAATTATTTGTGCAGAACAATAGCCAAGGTGGAGCAGAGGGCCATTTAAACACGGGAGAAGCAATTAATCACAGCCCACCGGAATATTGATTTTCGTCCTGAACTCAGCTTGCTTTATATGCAGGAAATGAAATGCTGTAATTATGGCAGTCACTTGAGACCCTGAGCCCTGGCTTCAATTCCCCAATTCTCCATCACTGCGCTGTGGCTATGTCAGTACGACGCCTGAACATCTGGCTAGAGAGTGAGAATGCCATCCATTTTCTACCCATGACTCACCATGAATATACCTCCTCTTCTCTTACAGTGGTAAGATACACACAGCCTTTACTATTCCCTGCTTTTAAGGGTCCATTCCAGGGGCGCTCAGTACATTCACATTGCTTTGTTTTGCCATCGCCTCCCTCTACCTCCAGTCATGGTTCTTAATTCTTGACATCAGATCTGTGCCCATCAAATAATTAGTTAACCATTCTCCCTCCCCAACCTTCGTGGTCCACTGCTGTGAATTTGACTACTTCTGGTACCATATATAAGTGACATCATGTTGCTTTTGAACTCAGTCCATGCTGTAGTGTGTGCTGGGATTTTCTTCCTTTTGAAGACTGAATAATATTCCACTGTTTATTATTGGCATTTTTATTGTGGTGGTGTGAATGGAACCCAGGTGCTGCGTCTATCCTCAGGTGATGGAGGAGGGTCATCTGTCTATGTGTTACTTTCATTGGTTAATAAAGAAACTGCCTTGGCCCTTTGATAGGACAGAAAATTAGGTAGGCAGAGTAGACAGAATAGAATGCTGGGAGGAAGACAATGAGGCAGACCCTATAGCTCTCCTCTCCAAGATGGACGCAGGTTAAGATCCTTCCCGGTAAGCCACCACCTCATGGTGCTACACAGATTATTAGAAATTGGTTAATCAAGATGTGAGAATTAGCCAGTAAGAGGCTAGAGCTAATGGGCCAAGCAGTGTTTAAAAGAATACAGTTTCCATGTAATTATTTTGGGTAAAGCTAGCCAGGCAGCCAGGATCCGGGGCGGCAGGAATGCAGCCCACTGTCTCCTTCTACACTCAGGTCCCAGTCTCTTGTCACTAGATCACACTTGGTCATCTGTTGATGGATGTTGGCTGTTTGTACCCTTCTGCTATCATGAATATCGCTGTAGTGACCAATGTCCTATCAGTACGTGTCCAAGTCTTTGAGCTCCTTGGGATATGTCATATGGCAATTTTACTTCATATTCTTTTCAAGGAACCATTATACATTTGGACAATTTGCAAGATATTTGTGGTCATTTGCAGGATGCAGCATTAAGGAGAGGACAGTGGCAGGTAGGGTAGACCCAGGGAAAGGGAATCATTCCCATGCCTGCACTGAGCTGGGTTTGCATCCCTAACTCTGGCACTCTCTCCTCCCTTCATGACAGCCTACTCTGCCCTCCCTATTAGGTCCTCCACCACCCCTCCCCCAGTTACCACCCAGCCACCCCCAGGCTTCCTAAGGAAGCGGAGAACACGTGCTTGGCTTCTCTCTGGAAACCTTTCAGTCTCTAGGTCTCACTCATTACTAACTCATATTTTCAAATTGAATGCTCAGTAGTTTCCTTTCTAGGAAATTTCATTTAACCCCAATCCAGTGGATTAGCAAATCGTTAATATTCCTATATAAGCAGAGGGTGCGGCAAGGGGGGCAAACTGAAGTTTCTGTTAAAACTGTTGTCGGCACACGCGTGGTCAGCTCAGAGCATTTCACAGCTTGCAGCCTGCTTGGTCTCCCAGGCTATGAAAACTCCCCCCAGGGCTGTTTTAAATGTTGATTTGAATCTAAACACCCAATTACTGGTACCTGCCTGGAGATGTGGCTCCAGAGGCTGGCTGTGTGGCTATCAGGAGCCAGGGACGGCTGTCAGTGATGAGTGAGACAGGGCTGTGACCTCCCACACAAGTGCCCCCTGGGAGGAATATTCATTCCTGAGCTTTGTGTTTTATACTGGGCACATTTTTGCTATTTCTGAGGTGATATTGGAGGCACAAGCTGATTTTCCAGTTACACAGCCTGGCTCTGGGCTTCTACCGTTCATCCTTTCTCATCAAGAATGGGGAAATTCTGAACTTCCACCCATTCGCAGTCTGAGTCCTTATTTCTGTTGGAGATAATTCTCTGTGAGTCTTTCATACTCTCTGTGAATGGAGTGAGCATCTGTGTTTACTCCAGACTGACCTTTAAGTACATACACATAGCCTGGGCTGAGTGAATAACAGGCATAGTTATTGCTCAGTGAAATAGAAAATGGTGTCTCACCCCTTCAGTGAGGTAGAGTCAGGTTTGCTTATAAAATATTTAGGGTTGTCTGTGACACAAAATCACCTCTCATGTTTTCTATGGTAATGTTATTTCTCCCCTCTTCTCTTCTCTCTCCCTCCCTTCCCTCCTCTTGTGTGTGTGTGTGTGTCTGTGTGTTTGTCTGTGTGTGTGTGTGTGTGTACGTAAGAGCAAGTGTGCATGCATGTAGACGTCAGACTGAGTTAGGGATCATTCCTCAGGCCTCTTCTTTTCTTCTTCTTCTTCTTCTCCTCCTTCTCCTTCTTCTTCTCCCTCTCTTTTGAGACTGGCCTAGAAGTTGCCTGGTAGGTCAGGCTAGCTGGTAAGCAATCCTCAGCGACTTGCAAATCTGTTCTTAACTTGAACTTCTTATCAATTCTAGGAACCGACTACATGCTAGGTTATGGGGAATAAAAAGAGAAAAAAGTTTTGTTGGTTTTTGAGATGGGTTTCTCTATGTAACAACCCTGGCTGTCCTGGAAATCACTCTGTAGCCCAGACTGGCCTCGAGCTCTCAGAGATCCTCCTGCCTCTGCCTCCTGAGTGCTGGGACTAAAGGAGTGCGCCACCATCACCTGGCTTGACAAAAGTTATTTTTAAGGCTCCAAATGGATCCTGTAGACTTTCTGGAAATGTGGGCGATATCTTCATTCACTTCTCATGTCTCATTTCGAGCTGTCTTCTGCCTATGAAGACACACTGAAGCCTGCTACCTCACAGAAGACTCACACTGGAACTTCCCAAACATCAAGCTAAGTTCTCCGAGTCCTCGGGGATGCTGGAGCTAAGCTTTCATCTGGGGGAGGCTGCAGGATCCTTCTTGAGTAGTGGAGAGAGGGATAACGTTCTGCCTGTGGCTGCTACCTCACTCTGTATCAGGCACTGGTCACGTCCTCAGACACGGCCATGTTTTCTAGTCCACGGGCTGAAACTACTCAATGGTCAGAGACAAAGCTGGAGAAGAAAGAGGGACTTCTAAATTCTCAAGTTGCCAGTTTTAGACACAGTAAGGCTCTTGAGCACTCTGACTACACAATGGTGTCACAGAGGGAAAAAGCTCAGCACATAAAGATGGCCTTCTCCATCTAGGTGGAACAAGACTTGAGACGATGTGGAGCAGGGGAAACTTTGAGCCGTTGTCATTGTGACACTGACCTTCAGATCTCCTAGAGTGGTCAGAGTAGGACTGGAGGACAGTTAGGAGTTATTGACATAGGAACCTAGTCCCATAATGCTTCAAGGCACCTATAAATGGACATTGGTAATCCCAAGCCTTCTCTTACTTCCGCTGCTCAGGCTTCATGCTGTCCTGCAAACACACTATGCAGATGTGCTATTGCCTAAGACATCTGGAGATGCTCTTCTTTCTGTCAGGGATATTCTCCCACCAGACATTCTCAAGGCTTGTTCCTTATCAGTGGTGAGTCTCCAGTGACATCTTTTCGAAATTTGACCTTGCTGGAGATGGCTTCCTAGGTCCTGTGATTGAGGCATGTGAATGATCCCACTTAGAGGTATGGTTTCCGTACCACACCTGTTGCCCTCTGACACACTGTGGGTTTTCATTGGTTCCTCTGTCTTTCTGTTCCTACCATACTGGAGACTTTGCTCTGCTTGCTTCTTGATTGCTCAGCCCTTTTGCAAATGTAACAAGATCACTTGGTAACTGTTTACAGCACAAATGCATGACCTCAGAAGGCTCCAGGCTTTTGAGAGAGGCTCTGTCTTGGCTCCTTGCTGGCATTAGTTCAGAGAAGGCCTGATGGTTGTCAGCCTGAGGTCCGAACAGCACTCCTGGCCTCTGCAGCCCAGGCCAGGCATGGAAAGCCTCCAGAAGCCTGCAGCTGCATGTGAAGTACAGTGGGAACCAGTTTTACTGCTGAATCTGAAATATCACCAATAGGCTCGTGTTTTAAACATCTGGTCCCCATTTTTGATGGTATTTTGTAGATGGGGGTCTCCTTTCAAGGTTACCCCGTCCCTTTCCTGGTTCAGCCCCCTGCCTCCTGCTCCAGCAGCATGGAGGATGATCCACCATATACTTCCACTACTTGGAACTCTATGGCGTCTTTCCAAAGCCAAGATGAGGTGAAACACTGGACCCAAATCTCTTCCCCCTATAATTTATTTTTGTTAAGTGTTTTGTCACAGTAGTGCTCCAGACTCTAGTCTGCAGTCAAAAAGAGAGGAGCACCGAGGGCAACAGTGGGTAGCAGTGGGTAGTCCTTTTCCTTATGGGGGAATAGCCAGGACTTCCAGAGCTCCTCAAAACCATCTCTAATTTAACTGGTTTTAAATCACTCTGGGCATATATATATATCAAACACTTGCTGATCATAAGTCATAAAGAAATTTATTTTACATCCATTACTTGGCATGCATTTACTTTTACATTTACTAAAGACAAAAGTAAATTTGCATATTGACCTACATATGTTTGTTTATTATATATGTGTGTGTGTGTGTGTGTGTGTGTGTGTGTGTGTGTGTGTGCATGTATGCGTGTGTAAAAAGAGAGACAAATTTTCCTTGTTTAGCCTTGACTGTCCTGGAACTAGCTCTGTAGACCAGGCTGGCCTTGAACTCACAGAGATCTGCCTGCCTCTGCCTCCTAAGTGCTGGGACTAAAGATGAGCACCACCATTGTCTGTCATGTTTGTTTATTTTTACATAGTGATTAAATCCAGACTTAACATTGGGTATTGCAGAGCAGAGTAACTCCAGTGTCTGTCAGAGCTGATCAACACTTTGACTTTAGGATCATCAGTCCTCACGATGCTATTTCACTTACACAGAGCAAACGGCAGAAACGGGTTCGAGGGTCATTTCAGAAGTTGTTGGGAATTCTGCTCTATTCTCCACCCAAAGTTCAGTTAATCATTTCTTTAATGAAACTCAAGTCAACAGTTCAAACAATGAGAATTTTTTTCTTATTTTACTATTTTTATTTTCATTTTTGTGTATGTGTCTGTGTGAAACCAGTGATTCTCATCTTGTGGGTCGTGATCCCTTCACAGGGGTCACCTAAGACCATTGGAAAGCATATTATGACTCACAACAGCAGCAAAGTTAAAGTTATGAAGTAGCAATAAAAATAATTTTGTAGCTGGGGGGTCACCACAGCATGAGGAGCTGTATTAAAGGGTGGGGACATTAGGAAGGCTGAGAACCACTGTGAATGTATTGCCATATGTATTTGGATTCCCATAGAAGCTGGAAGAGGGGGGTGGATACCTTGGTGTTGGAACTACAAGAATCTAGGAGCTTCCCAACATGGATGCTGGAAACAGGAAGTGCTCTTAACTCCTGAGCCATCACTCCAGCCCCCTCAAACAACAAACTTTAAAGTCAAACATCAAGCACAATACAATCAAAAGATTTGATCTTGAGAACCTCTTGTC
Organism: Microtus pennsylvanicus; assembly: GCF_037038515.1. Lineage (NCBI taxonomy): Eukaryota > Metazoa > Chordata > Mammalia > Rodentia > Cricetidae > Microtus > Microtus pennsylvanicus. The sequence goes on from NC_134586.1 coordinate 30,187,316, forward strand.
TTTGTTTTTCATCATTAAACCACTGTGTTTCACTGAGAGAAGAAAAGTTTCGGGTATACAGTAGAAACACTGTAGTCGGTCACAGACAGTAGCTCCCATTCTGAGCCAAGGTGTTTCCATGCAGGGTCTGATGACCTTATTTGTGTAGTTTGTGCTGAACCAAAGCTGTTGAGAAGTCATGTGATATAACATGGGCGAGCGTTGAATCCAGGCACACCAGGGACTTTGAATTTGGTTACTTTTTGGTAATTTTTGGCTACTATGCATTCAGAAAGCTTTTACCGTTGCCAGACTTTTCACCACCCAGTACTTCCTTAATGATCTGATGCAGGGGAATGACCCACAGTTTAAGAGGCTGGGCAATAAAGCAGATTTCATAGACTATCCATGGACTCATGGGACTTGTTCCTGGGACTCACACCCAGACGAGCATCTAGGCAAAGCACTCAGCCTGAATGAAGAACTGAACTGTCAATGGCCTATTTACTTAAGGAGGTGCAAGCCTTGCATCTAACTGGAAAGGTACAGTGGCCTTCTATAGCACCCTGACTGCACTTGCCAACCATCAGGGGCTTGTGAAAGATCTAAGCAATGATCAGAGAGTATAAACAGGTAGTGTGCCTTTTTACACGTTCAAATGCAGTGTTTTTAATTTGAGACCCAAGTGTTGCAGTGACCAGGACACAGGTTCAGACACAGGCGTCTGTAATATGTTTCTTTCATGAAGCTCCTGCTCCGACTAGGCTGGTTGCATGTTTAAATCCATAGCTGCCTCCTGCAGACGTGTTGGAGGGTTTACAAATGGACTTCAGTAGCAAAGGGAAGCGTGTTCTGATGACTGCCTCCTACCAGGCTTCCTCAGGCATCCCTCACAGACCCCGCCCTGCCCTCAGAATCACAGTGATGGCTCTGATACTGAGATGTAAACTCAGAATGTATTTTGCTGCCCTGAAAGTAGAGGAGAGGATATGTGATATAAGGGAGCCACCTGAGCACTGCTTGGAGCCTTGACTTGTACCTCACATTCACTAAAAGGCATAGTGTGAACTTTGAATTTTAGTCACAATAGATGTTAATAGCTCAAAATGGTGAAAGTTGTCGTTTTTATAAGCACACATTCTCAATGAGTAACCACCCCCAACTGGGAACAATTCTTGCCCTATATAGGCTTGCTATAGGGACACATAGCAGTGTTCCTGGGCATTTTGTATTGTCAGAATCCAGGGCTTGACCTGAAACCCATCACAATGGCACAAGGTTGTTGCTCAGCCTGCTGCAAGCACAGTACAGCCTGTGGCCAAGGCTGAGCTGTCCTGAAAGGCAGTTGTGCTGAGGTTGACAAGGCTGGTCCAGTGCCTATTATTTTCCTCATGATAGTTACTGGTGTTATCTCCAGGTTCCTGTGAGATAAAACATGGCGGTACCATTGCTTCCATTTTAGAGTGTTACTACATTCAGAGAAGAGGAGGGAACTTCATAGATGGCCATGGAGCATTTTTCCTCCTGAGACCACAGGAGGAGTGCCTTTGCCAGGTGCAAGCTGTATTCGCTACTTTCATGTTGCTGTGAGAAAAGTACCCTGATATAATAAGAGCAAGTGGAGGAAGGAGAGTTGTATGTAGACTCAGTTTGAGGAAAAGGCCCATTGTCACAGGGGAGTCATGGTGATAGGATCTGGCAGCAGCTGGTCACACTATGTCCTCTGTCAGCCAGCAGAGATATGGGATGATTCTCCTCAGCTCACTTTGTCCCTTTTATACATCGGGAACTCAGACCATGCAATGGTGGAGGTTACGTTTAGGGTGGGTCTAGATTACATTTGGGGTGAGTCTTCCAACAAGTCTCTGGGCTTCACTGTATCACTCTGGCTGTCGTGTGGGAACAGACCACAGGAGGAAAGGGAGGTATTTGCTCATTCATGCCAGTAGTGTGATGTTCCTCAATTTCTTTAATAAGAATTTCATTATGGTATAAAGAAGAAAGAAAAATACAGTTGTGTATAAGGACCAAAGAGAATCCAAGGTATGAGGCTCACTGGCGAGAGGAAAAGAGTGAGTCTGAAGGGGGCAGCCTCTGGAAGTTTCCCAGCACTCATCCAGTGTGAGACTATGCACCACAGACTGCGTAGTAGGTGCCACACTTCTAGACTACCAATAAATGCCCAGCGACCAGAGGTCGCAGAGATTCAGGGGGAAAAAATCACCATTTCCAAGTGAGGCAAGGCTTCTCCAGAAAAGTAAGGAAGCTATTCTCCCTGGATGAATGTACATTTTACCCTGGTTGGTTTTCCTCGCTGGTTTTTTCAGGTGCACAGCCTATGCTATGACATAATCAGCACCAAAAGTTGGGACTCAGGAACTAAAGCTGAATGTACCACAAACCCAGTACTGATGTTTGCCCAGAAACACATGCTGTTAACGGAATGGCTTGGGGCATTAGAGCAGATTCTACACAGTCATCCCTAGTTTTGGAGGGATGTGGAATTTTTACTTCTTTTGTATAATGGAGCCAAGAATGTGGAGAATCAATTAATATCTATTTTCATTTCACTAGGGAAAAATCACTGTCTTTGGCTGGTCCTCAGAGTACCAGAGAGAGCAGGAGGGTGAAGTGGTGGTTGCCCCTTGTTGTTTTGAAGAAGATGAGATTGAGGGTACCCCATGTTTTTCCCAGGGGTAAAGTTACCATCTGCTGGAAATCTGTAGGAGGTTTGCGGGGAGGAATGACAGTTCACATCACAGGTAGCTTAAGAACGGTGTCTCAACTTAAGAGCCATATTTGGCCACCATGGAATTTTTCACTGCTGGTTTCTGTGGATATTCAGAAGAAACCATGGTTTTCTCAAGTTAGGAAATGAGGATAGTTCTCAGGGGTACTCCTCCAGGTTTTTTGTTTGTTTGGTTGGTTTGGTTTTTCAAAATCAGAGCATCTTACAAAATTGGACACAGCTTTGAGAGTCTGGAGATAATGATGTAATGGCAGGAAGTCCTCTGGCAGGTCCCCATGCCCTACCCCTCCTCTGGGTTCCCAGGATAGGAGCTGAGGGTCAGTGCTCATTCATTGCCACAGCCATACTCTTCCCTCTTTAGTGGAGAAATATTTCTCTATATGTGGATTTCCACCAAAAGTGGCAAATTAAAGAAGCATGTGTTTTCCAAGAAATGGCAAGGCTTTCTTATTGGCGAAAAGGGGTGTCCCTAGGGTCACGGGCATGTTCTAGTTGGGCCCAGTTTTCCTTTCATAAAGATGGTCTCCAACATACAGTGGGCCACCGGCTTTAGGTCACCAAAGGCTTCAGTGGGTACTTTAAGATCTTTTGCAAAGTTGCTGAATGAGAGAATGGTTGGGGCTGCAGGCTGCCCTGAGAGGAGAGCTGGGATGCTCATCACCTCCAGTGTGAAATGGGCAGTGGTTCCAGCACTGAGGAGAGAAAGGGCTGAGCTTCCCAAGTAGCTGCTGACTGAACCCCTCCCACATGCTACTTGAGTCTAGGCACTTCTGGGCTTCAGGCTCCCTCTCAGTGTCTTGTTGCCACTTCCCTGTGTCTTCCAACAGTGCTGTTCTGTGAACCATTGCAGACAGGAGATGTACCAGGGATTTGAAAACTACTAGGCCAGAGTTATTTCTAAGAACTTAAGAGTGTGGTTCTTTGGATGGCGATGTTGAAGGAAGGGGCACGGCATTCAGGGTTGATTGACTGCCTTCTGGAAAGTGGAGGAAAAAATGGGCTTGGCTTCTCCTGAGATGTCCCAGGTGGGATCCTGAGTGAGAAATACCCTGAAGAGAAGGCAATGTTTTCCCTGGACTTCCTGGGTTCCAAAACAGCCTCCAAAGAGGATATTTTCTCACCTCAGCCCATGGGATGGCAATCCGGGAAAGCAAGCAGTTTGATGCTACTTTGATGTGAATCAAAACCATTACCATGTGTTTCTGGTCCTTTGTGGTACACCCCTCTTTCAATGGATTCCTTTAAATGATGTCTCAACAGGAAGCGCTCTGCCGCCCCACTTTACCTGATGAGTGTTGCCTGTGGAGGTCAGATCTCTGAGCCTGCAGGCTTCCTACCTGAGTTCCTGGGTCTCAGACCACACCCACGGGCCTCAGAGGGTCTTGTGTCTCAGTGGGATGGGCATTTTCTCCACAAAGGAAGAAGTGATTATCTTCTCTCTGCATCTCTAATCCATCATGAGGTTATTTGCTTCCCTCTGATGTTTCCATCCCTGGTAGGTCCAGAGCCCCAGGATGGCTTAGGGCCTTTAGAAAAGTCATTCCCAACCCCAGCCTTCATTCCTCCTCCCACCCCCACCCCAGGCTAAGGCACCTGACTGAGAGCTGCCCAGAGATTTGCCTGGTCTTGCTTTCCTCAGGAACAGATATAGGGTTCCGCCATTTCTTACAGGAGACTCACCTCCAATTTATCATCTGTGACATTTATAGTAGGGAGATTGGGGTTGTCAAGATTTTTGGGCTGGTAAATGGGGCTTCCTGTCTCTAGCAACAAAGCTCTAAGTCAATCAATACCCAAACAGTCTCTATGGGTCAATAAAACAGGAGTCCCTGCTAGTCTTTGCGGAGATAGCACACCTGAGGCAGGTGATATGCTTCTTTAAAGGGGCATTCCTCTCCAGTGATCTAGGGTAGATGTTGGCCAGAGGTGGCAATGAAGTAAGAACTATGTGGCTCTCAGGGACAATAACAAATGGCTCTGGGGGAAGCAGGCCAATCGGTATAGGCTCCCTATACCGATTCTCTCCATTGATCTTCTCTTCCTATATTTTTTGTAAGCAATAACTTTGTTGATATGTCAGTCATAGACCAAGCCGTTCACCCATTTCAAGCCTACAGTTAAATAGTTTTTGGTAGAGTCACAGTATGCGACACCAGCATAATCATCCATCTCAGGACACTTGCTTCCCTCCTTTGTAACCCCCCCCCCCCTTAGCAGTCACCCTCTTTCCCCAGCCCTGGTCCCATTTCCAGGCAGTCAGTTTTGTCTCTGTAGATCTCTTATTTGGAATAGTTCACACAAATGGAATCAGATATCACATACTCCCTTGTGGTTGACTTCTGTGACTTAAAATAATGCTGCCAAAATCTCAGTAGGCATTAAGGGGCATTATGGCCTTTGATCTCGTCACACAGATCTAACCATTCGTGTATTCAATATTTACTGAGCATCTTTGGTACACGGGACTAAAAGGCACATGGTCCCAAAGTAATGAAGGTACACTGAATGTGACTAAGTGCAACCCAACCGGTAAGTGTGACATGGAAGAGTCAGACAATGACTTGGAGCACTGATATATTCTTTTTTTTCTTTTTTTTTCCAATTTATTTTCCACCAAACAAAATGTTTTATCCAAAAGCCTTTAGCTTCCCCTGTCAAAAAAAAAGGCACGAGGTAGAAGGAAATTATCAAATTGCGAAATTTCATTTATTTATTTATTTATTAAAGATTTCTGTCTCTTCCCTGCCACCGCCTCCCATTTTCCTCCCCCTCCCTCAATCAAGTCCCCCTCCCTCGTCAGCCCAAAGAGCAATCAGGGTTCCCTGCCCTGTGGAACGTCCAAGGACCACCCACCTCCATCCAGGTCTAGTAAGGTGAGCATCCAAACTGCTTAGGCTCCCAGAAAGCCAGCGAGTCCGGTTTTATCCCAGGCTTTTTCAGACCCAGGCCAGCTGGCCTTGGTGAGTTCCCAATAGAACATTCCCTTGCGGTCCTGAGTTCCTTGCTCATGCTCTCTCTCCTTCTGCTCCTGATTTGGACCTTGAGATTTCTGTCCGGTGCTCCAATGTGGGTCTCTGTCTCTGTCTACTTTCATCGCCTGATGAAGGTTAATATTCAGGAGGAGGCTTATATGTTTTTCTTTGGGTTCTCCTTCTTATTTAGCTTCTCTAGGATCACTAATTATAGGCTCAATGTCCTTTATTTATGGCTAGAAACCAAATATGAGTGAGTACATCCCATGTTCCTCTTTTTGGGTCTGTCTTACCTCACTCAAGCACTGATATATTCTAAGGAGAAAGGCGTGTTATAAATGTGTGCGCACGGAACGATGCTGATGTTTGGAAGACTCCTTATCTGTATATGAAGATATGGACTCTGGAGGTATATGTGATAATATTGATGCACACACAAATCCACCCCCTTTTCCTTGCATACCGTCTTTGAGTGAAAAGGGCAGGACTGTCTGTGACATGGTTAGCCTTTTCATTCATCTCAGTCTTGCCTAACAAAGGATGCAAGGGCCCACATCCTGGCTGATGGGAAATCATGGCTTCCACATTGATTTTTCTTAGTTTTTCCCAGAAGAGACCAGAAGAAAAGAAAATCACGTCCCTCCTTCCCTAAAGGCTTCATGCAAGTCGCTGTCCCCTTCTCCACATCACCCTGACTCCTTCTTGCACCTCTAGGCTGGTCTGCATTTGTTCATGCTGTCAACTGTCTGGAGAATGTGGCCTTGCATCTGTCTCATTCCTTAGACGGCAGCTTCCCAGCCGCCGTCCTCCACCCTCTTTGAATGCTGTTGGCAGGGCGCAATTGCAAGGCTAGGAGCAGCCTGGCTCTGCCGAGGTGCAAAGTATGCCACGCCCAGCAGCAACTGACCTCACAGCAGTTTGCGAGGGGGGTGCGAAGGCAGCTGCCTGGATGGGGGTGGTGTCCCCGGGGAGCAGTTGCCCTCTCCTCGCCTTGTCTCAGATGCCAGCGAGTTGCCCAAGCAGGGAGAAGACAAGATCCCTTGGCAGGCTTCCTGGCCTTGTTTATGAAAGGGAAAGTCATCTTTATTGCATTTCATTTAGAAGGGGGTTATGAGAGCTTCATCTGGTGCTCACTTCGGAGCAGCTGTTCAGCATTACCCCCGGAGAAAGACAAGTGACTGGGGCCTCCGCTCCATGCCAGAGAATCTGAGCAGAGAGACGCAATGGCGTCTCCTGTGACAAGCAGAGTTCCTGAAGCTGGGAGGGTCCTTCCAAACCCTCCAAGTGTAAGGCACGATATTGCAGATATACATACACACGCACACATACACACATGCGCATGCACGCATGTGCGTGCGCACATGCGCATTTTGTACTGGGATTTCATTTAGTCGCTAGTTCTTTGCTGGTTCTGATTCTGAGCCTGGTCCAGGGGTGAGCTCAGAGGTGAGACTGAGACTGTCAGGACCTGCCAGGTTGCTGTGGATGTTCCAAGAGAGGGCTCGGGGTAGGAGTTTAGTTGCCAAAGCCAGATCCTGGTCCTGGCTAAGCTAGCAACAGAATTATGCCTTGGACTCCGAGGGGCACGCCCAGAGTTCATGCGGAGGTGGGCAGGCAGGACTGAAGAGCTGACTGGAACCAGGTGAGACTGAGTGACAGGGAAAGCAGCCCAGATAAGCAACCACAGGAATGGCTTTCTGGATGTGATTGCTGGGCCTTTCTTTGGCTGCCTTGGGTATTTTCTCAGTTCTAAAGGCATGCACCTCTTTCCAGTTTCAACATACCGAGTTGAAGTAATTGGTTGGCCAAGTCCAGGTCACCTGCCCGCTCTCCAGCTGGAACACAAACAGAGCTAGCTGGTTCCCAAGCAGGGGGACAAGGCCAGACAGAGCTTCTCCTTCACTCCCCCTCAGGACTAATCATCACAGAAGGTGGCTGTGATCCCCAGTGTGGGGGAACTTCTCACCGGCAAGCAAGCAGTCACCTCTGCAGCACGCAGCAGCTAGGCCCCCTCTAATGCCACTCAGGCCGTGGCACTGTCTACTAGCATCAGAGTCGCAGGTTGAGGGCTTTGAGCACAAGACTACCCTTGATCTTGTTCCTCCTCAGATGCCAATCACAGTCCTCGGGTATTTTCCTGCCTTGCTTGTGACCTTCTGGCAGGGTTCCCATGGCAGACCACTGGCTCCCAGAATTCGGGATAACAGGTAAGTTTACTAAAGGGTTGGGGAGGGTGCTTTCTAAGATATTGTTGTAGGGACACTAAAGGACACTATTCCTGGAGAGGTGTGAACAAATGTCAGCTTGTCCCAGATAGGAAACTAGTAAGAGACCACAGTAACAATGCCAGAAAGCCCAGCTTCGTCAGTCCATGACTTTGTTCTGGTTACTTACAGGAGAATAGTGAGAGATCACTTATGGAAGATGATTCAACAGAGGTTGCATCGCTCAATGCCCACCCTGTCATGGACTACGATTTGTGAAAGCTGGACCCTTGGAGCTCTCTACAAAGCATAAAGTCATCTCGATGGGTCATAGAGTCCTCCCCAAGCAGGTCAGTGGGCCTAAGTCTCCCACTTTGGCCAGTGGTTACTGCTTCTAAAAGCTTGGGAAGAGGTCTTGTGACCCTTATAGCCTTCAGCTTTCCCAGACTAATGAAGTTTATTTATGTCTTGAGCTTCAAGAGCCTCCTTCTAGGATGGAATATTTTAACTGAGGAAATTGCTATGCAGGTCTCCCTTCCTCTGGCTCTTGCATTCATTTCATCCTCTCTCCCATGATGCTCCCTGAACCTCGGAGAGGGTGACGTAGATGTTCATCTATGGCTAAGATTGGGCTCATAGGCTACCCGTGATGTTCCCAGAGCCTCGGAGATGACATAGATGTCCATCTATGGTTAAGATTGGGCTCCTAGGCTACCCATGATACTCCCTGAACCTTAGAGAAGGTGACAAAGGTGTTCATCTATGGCTAAGATTGGGCTCCTATACCACCCATGATACTTCCTGAACCTTGAAGATGACATAGATGGTCATCTGTGGCTAAGATTGGGCTCCTATGCCAGCCATGATGCTCCCTGAGCCTTGGAGGGGGTGAGATAGATGCCCATCTATGGCTAGGCATTGGACATCTGTCACTTGTTTTCAGAGGCTTCATTAGTGGTTATGAATCTCTTTGGTACACTACCCATTACATTTCCTTCCACGACTCGTTGCTGTCGACAACAACAGTAACCTATTGCCCAAAGCATGAATGTTTAGAAAGCAGTTTGCAGCACAGCAAACCATATTCAATAGCAGTGGCCTCCTCCCTAAGGCCTGTGACTTCCCTAGAAACATGGCTTACAGTGCTAGACACGAGTCTTAATCCTCAGACATTTCGGTGACCTCTTCACTTTCTTCACCCAATGGTATTGCAATAGGCCTTCCAAGTTTCCCTTCTCCTTAAGGGGTGGGAGTTAATGGCACACACTGCTCTGGTTTGCCCATGGCCAAGAAGAGCAGGTGCCAGCACTTGCCAGCTTCCTCTGTTCCGACAAGCTCTGGCTGAAGGCAGCCATTTTCTCCCCTTCAGCCATGGTTGCTGTGATGGCCTGGCCGGATTGGGGAGCTGTATTACAGCTGTAGCCACTCCTCTTTTCCCTCTCTGGGCCACATCTGGGTTGGGTGAATGAGTTCCAGCATCAGCATCTTTTCCTGGAGAGAAGTATGCAGCGTGCTCCGAGAGCAGGACTTCCCGCCCCTGGAAGCTTAGTCTCTCTCACATTTTTTAAAAGAAGTCCTTGAAAGTCTCCCAGGAGCATCTGGGTGGTGGCAGCACGCGCCTTCAATCCCAGCACTTGGGAGGCAGAGGTAAGTGGGTCTCTGTGAGTTTGAGGACAGCCTGGTCTACATAAAGAAACCCTGTTTATCAATAGATAGATAGATAGATAGATAAGTAAAAAAAAAAAATAAGTCTCCCAGGAGCTCACTAGCACAGCCTTGATATTCTGCCAGCATCTTCCTTAGGAACTCCAATTGAAAGCCAAGCTCTCCACCTCTGCCTTTGTGTCACCTGGACAAGCACTTTGCTTGGTTCTTTCCCATCCCCTGTGGGTTGCTCCCCTTCACTGATCTGATTCACAAGCCAGACTAAGTCAGTCCCATCTGCCCTTGTGTCTCTTAGCTCATGTGTCTCAAGATCCTTGATTAACTTTCTTCTTAACTTTCCAGCGATCACAGTCCTATCAGGTCCAGTGAACTTGGAATCTTAATGCACACCCAGTTTTCTCAGTTAACTTGTCCTTCTTCCATTGTTTCTGTAGTATTTGCAGGGGCCTCCTCAGCTGGGGATGACCAAGTGTATTCAGTAGTTAGTATGATGCAGTCAGGCCACTGTGGACTGATACCCCTCATTGCATCAGATCATGTGGCCTTTGTCTTTAAAGTTCAACTTGGTTAGTCAGTGGGTCTTCCAGGGTCACTTACAGGAGTGTGGGTCACTCAGAGGCAGATGCATCACTGAAAGCCACCCAAGCGTGAATGTGGGTGACAGCTGATGAGAGCTGGAACCCTGGAACTCTTTGTGAGACCTGCAGGTGGCTCAAAAGGTCAGAGAACACCCCAACACCAGGCAGCTCATTTGGTCAAAGTCTCCCCCCAACCACCAGTTGTTTATTGTGTCTGGAACCTTGGGGAGGGGCCTTGTGAATCCTCTATGTTTCAGCTTTTCCAGACATATGAGGTTTGGTTTCATCCAGAGTTTCATGAGCCTCCCCGAAGATGGACTATTTCTAGAAATTGCCACACAACAGATTCCTACTCCAAAAATAAAAGATATCTCTTGTGAGTCCTGAAAAGGCTCCATGCCTTGGAGAGTCTGCTTCTATAGATCTCTTTGTAGATCTTACCATCCTGCAGGCCACCATGAGTTCTGTTATTGGCAGGAAGCTTGTACCTGACTTTTGAATTTCATAAGGGCGTCTATTATCTGCCCCCGACCAGACAGTGTTTCTTTGCTATGGCTGTCCTGGAACTTGATCTGTAGACTAGGCAGGCTTCACAGGGATCTGTCTGCCTCTGCCCCCCTCTCCAAGTCCTGAGATTAAAGGTGTGTACCATCATTGCCCAGTTTATAAGTGCTTCTTTATAGTCATGATTGATTAAGCCTTGGTCTTTTGGGGGACCAAGTACTATCCTGAAACTCATCAGGCTTCACGCCATCTGTTAACATGTTAGTGTATGTGGTAGTTTGAATGTAATTGACATCTCTAATCCCACAGGGAGTGCCACTATTAGGAGGTAGGGCTTTGCTGACGTGAGTACAGCCAGAGTTGTGAAATACCTGCTGCTAATGGGGAGTGGAACCAGTCCAAGAGAAAGAAATGTTTTGCAGTCAACAAAGTTGAATGAAGTTGGAGATTTGACTAGCGTTTTGATATCAGACATGGAGATGCATTGTTTAGAGTTTGCCCAGTTGGTTTTCAATCTTGCTTTGATCCAGTCTTTCCTCACTATGCTCCCTTCCCTGCATTTTGGAATGGTAATGTATATCCTGTGCCATTATATGTTGGAAGTATGTGATCTGTTTTTTGATTTTTATTTTTATGTGATTACAGTTAAGAGACTGCATGAAGAGACTTTGAACTTTAAAACATTATTGATGCCATGATAGACTATACCGGGACTTTGAATTTGGACAAAATGTATTTTATATTATGATATTGCTACAAGTTTATGGGATTGAAGGAGTGAAATGTGGTAGTTTGAATGTACTTGGTCCCCATAATCTCATAGGGAGTGGCACTGTTAGGAGGTGTGGCCTTGTTGGAGGAAGTGTGTCACTGTGAGGGCAGGTTTTGAGGTTTCCTATGCCCAGGATACTGGTAACCCAGTGTCTCAGTGTATTTCCTGTTTCCTGAAAGATGTACTACTCCAGCACCACATCTGCTTGCCTGCTACAATGCTCCCCATCATGATGATAATAGACTGAACCCCTGAAACTGTAAGCAAGACACACCAATTAAATGTTTTCCTTCAAGGAATTGTCGTGGTCATGGTGTCTCTTCACAGCCATAGAAATTCTAAGATAGTACACAACTTACATTCCATGGGCTCTATGGAACTTAGGAGTTACATCTTAGGAAATGTGCACGAACACAAAATGTATATTTCTCAAATATCGCACTGGTCTTTTTTAGTTAAAAGGAGAAATTGGCGGGCAGTGGAACCCTGTCAACAGCTAGGCTTTTTTATCCAGATTGTGTTCTGTATTATTGATCTACTGCTTACACAGCAGGGAGACCTGATATCTTTTATTTCATAAGCGATATGTGGATTTTGGCATGGAGAGGTACTCTCCCACCGAGCCCAGAGATAAACACATGCATTGCTTCCAGGACTTGGGAATCAAGGCCTGAAAGCAAGCTATGGGAGACTGCATCTGCCATTGCAGGTCTTGGAGAATGATGCTTTTAAAGTAGGTGATTTTGTTTTAAAACCTACTCTTCCAGTGACATCATCGGAAATTCAAACACTGGTCAAGGTTATCTCATTTTTCTGGGTACCGTCAAGGAGGAATATTGCAAAGAAATTATTTGACTTGCCAATAAGTAGAAGAAATACATTTGTACTGTCAAGAAAACTAAAGTCAACTCTTGGAGGGTCTTCAGCCAGCCAGGATTTGGAGCGTGGACAGATAGAGCTGCCTGCCACTTCCTTCTTAGTTACAGCGGAGTCAGCCAGTTCCTCCGCGGAGGGAAGGATGGCCGTTGAGCTTGCCGCCAAGCTTTTGGTGATGTTCTCATGGCTTTTCCCTTCACACGTGCGTGGAGACATTTCTCGGGAGAACACATCTGATCAGTGTTGAAGTCCTTTCAGCATTGCTCATTGTTTTCTTAGCTCTCAGCCACTTTCTCCCTGAATGTCTTTACAGCTTCAAATGGCTGCTAAACATATTCAGCTATTCGCCATGTATTTGTTTGGAGCACCCAGGGAATAGGGGCGCATGAGACTTGGCCATGTCCTGGAGCTGAGGTTTTGGGGAGGGAGCTGGATGCACCAAGGATAATCAGAATCCAGAGTCAGATCTGTTCTCAGTGAGTAAATTATAGCCCCTGAAATAAAGGGAGCCAGGATGTCTCTACTGGATTTTGGGAAGTTGGGGCAAATCTCCTAGGCTAGGATGCTCCAGAAAAAGAAGAAATGAATAATGAGAGCATTTAGGAGCAGGCTGGATTCTGGAATGACGAGCTCCAGCTGCAACGATGAGGGGAGAATGAGGCTGGGGTCCCTGCTTGAGCCTCCCTGTGGGGCCTCTGCTGTTGATAGGAGAAAGAGGAACAAGATTTGGGGGTACCAGGACTAGGAAAAGGGTGACTTCTAGAAAAGTTGTTTGGCTGTCAATTCTCCAGGAAGCACTTCCCAGAGAAGAATTTGAATGTTAAGCGTTCTGGGCGAGAGAATTCTGGGTAATTGTTGCCAGTATCTTCATGAGATATGCAGAGACTGGAAAGGACTCACCCAGAGACCCAGTAAGACAGAGGAAAATTTGTCCTAAGACAGGACTCAGAGACACCCACTGCTAACACACAGGTGGTTCCAAAAGCTCCCAGGGCCAGGGGAGTGGAGGTCCCAGAAAACAGCCAGCCTTTTGTTCCAACTTGGAGCCACCTAGGAAATTCTGTATTTTCAGAGTGCGGTGGCGATTTGATTTGCCTCAGAGATCAGCTCAGTTTAGTGAGGGAGACAGGGTGAGGAGAAAGGCTGTTCCTAGCACGCCAGCTGTCCAAAGCCCCACCGTGCTTTCGGAATGTTTTCCGTCATTCATGCTTTGGAAACAATCCACAAATTCATCACTTGATGGTATTGAGAGGCGGGGCCTTTGGGAGATCATTGGGATTAGATGAGGTCATAATGCTGCCTCCTATCCCATGGTGACACTGGTGGCTTTGAAAGAAGACGAAGAGCGATGGACGCTAACAAGCTCACTCTGTCTTGCCTTATGGCATCACACGCTGCTTCATTGCTCTCCATGGGCTTGAAGGGCCTCACTAGCTGCAGCCCTGGCTCTTGGGCCTCCAGATGATGAGCTGAATACACCTAACAAAGAAAATGCATGACGGTGGACTTGGGTTTCATTTAGAGAACGCAAGAGCCTGGCTGGGATTTCAAGGGAAGTCCTAGACAACTAGATCACTGCTGAAACGTTGCAAAGCTCCTCTGGGAGTGAGCAGAGACAGCTTTTACGTAAGGAAGAGTGAAGAGAACGCTGAGACTGTGGAGCAAACACGCCTTGAAGGGAGAAGTACTGCTACCTACCCAGGGACATCTGCCAAGTGTCCGTGTGCTCATCGAAGCAATGGAGATCAGGAGCAAGCGTGTGCTGTTCCCTTAGAGGGCTTCTTAGTTGTCTGCTTGTACATAGCTATTGAATTGGCATTGTGTAGTCCACAAACGTGTACCAAACTCTGTCATTTAAGATAAAATCGTTGACCCAGCAGGACTGAAGTGACTGCCCAGCTCATTGCTTCTTTGCACTGGAGGCAAAGATACTTAAAAACAAATAAAATGAAGTATCTAAAATGTAAGTTATGCTAATTGGATTGACTAAATCATCCCACAACTCATTCATCAAAATGTCACAGTGCATGCCACAATTATCTACAAGTATTATCTTCTAAAAATTAAACAAGCATGCTTATTTGTTTTAAATTAAAATATAACTTATGTTCCATACAGTCATCCTTTTGAATTAAAAAACTCATTGGTTAATACACTCATAGGATTGTTCAATTATCTTCACATTTAACCCAGGAACCCCATAGCTTCCCCTGTTGATCTCGTTTTCTCTATGCCTTGGCATCCTGCTCACTAATATGTATTTTGTCACTATGCATTTCTATATTCTTGACATTTCCTACAAATGACATCATGTGATATGTGCCCTTTGCATTTTGTAGACTCTTTTATTGGGTTTGTTACAATGTACATTCAGTCTATCACATGTTGGTATTGTTGGTATTGTATTTCATCCCTTATGGCTGAATAATATTCCTTTGTGTAGTGCTAATGAATTTTGTTCATCCATCTGTTGCTTGATGGACATTGGGTTGTTTCCACTTCGGGTTATATTTGGAGTAGTATGCTAGGTACCTTCATGTAAAAGATTTTTTATAAACATATATTTTTAGTTCTCCTGGGTCTACAGTTTGGAGTTGGATTTCTGGCTCATAAGTAACTCTATATCTATGTTTAGTATTTTGAGAAGCTGCCAAGTTTCCCCCATGTGAATGTACTATTTACGTCCCCCTTCAGTGATGAATGAGGATTCCAGTTCTTCGGCCCTTCCCAGGACTTTTGCCTAACTCTACTCTGACAGCTCTCCTCAGCGTGTGAAGAGGTACTGCATTCTGGGTTGACTTGCAATTGCCTAGTGATGCTGTTGTTTCGATCCTTTAACGCGCTTATTCACTACCCCCTGCTTTGAAGAAAAGCCTGCTGAAATCATTTGCCTGTTCTTAATTGTGCTACTTAGTTTTATTTGGAGTTGAAATATTCCTTATTTATCTTGGATGCAAGCTCTTTTTCAGATACAAGATGTGAACATAGTGTCTCCACTGTCAGGAAGATAACGACAGCAGATGCTGACAAGGGTGTGGGGAAAGAGGAGCCCCTGTGCACCGTTCATGGGGCTGTAAACCAGTATTGCCACTGGGAAAATCAGGATGGAGGTTTCTCAAAAAGATAAAAATAGACTTATGATACAACCCAGCTATAAGAGCCCTGGGCACGCACCCAAACGGCACAGTCTCCTACTACAGGGATTCTTTCTCATTCTTGTTTATGCTGCTCTATCCACACCAGCAAGGACATGGAATCAACCTAGATGCTCATCAGTAGATAAGATGCCAATGAAAATGTGGATCCCCCACACAATGGAACTTTATCCAGAAGTAAAAGAAAAGGAAAATCAATGAAAATGCGTGGAACCCCAAAATTAATTTTATATTAGATGGGATAACCCAGAGTCAGAGAGAAAGACTGCATGCTCTCTCATATGCAGATTTAGCCTCTAGGGTCATCTATGGATCTCCATGTGGCTGTGAATGCACGGAGAGGCCCGCGAGGGGGGCAAGACGAGGCTTGAAGGAAGAGGGGCAGGGAGGGTAACAGAATGCACACTATTGTGTGGAAGGAGAAACACTGGGCACGGACAGATCTAAGTGGAAATAGTGGGCAGGGGCCTGAGGGGAAAGAGGACAAAAACTAAGTATGCATAAACTGTCATGAAAAAAATCTGTCATCTGTAAGCTGATTCAAAATTTAAAGCAAAATTAAAATGTCCTTTCTAATTATAGGGGTTTTCTTTATGTTGCCTTGGAAGTACACATTTTAAGAATTGTCATGAAGTTCGACTTGTCTATTTTAACTGTATATTCCTGCGTTTGTGTCATATTGAAGAAAGTGTCGCTTGAATCTGCTGTCACAACTATATTTATACCTTGCTTGCTTGTGAGAATTTTATAGGCTCTGCTCTTAGATTTAGAAATTTTATCTGTCTTGAGATATGTGTTTTTAAAGATTTATTCTGTGTGTATGTTTGTGGGCTGGCATGTCTGTGCATGCAGATGTCTATAGAAGCCAGAAGACGTACTCTCCCCGGGAGCTGGAGTTATAGGCAGTTTTGAACCCCCCCATGCGAGTGCTGAGAATGGGAACCAGGTCATCTGCAAGAGCAGAAAACACCACATTGAGGCCTCTCTCTAGCCTTACATTTTGTTAATTTTATATATGGGGTGAGGTAGGGCTCAGCTCATTCTCTGCAGACAGGTCTCCACTGTTCCAGAACTACACTTTGAAAAGATTAGAGATGCCTCTGATTTGATTTCCAGTACCAATGGCAGCTCACAACTGTCTGTGATTGCAGTTCCAGGTGATCCAATGCTCTCTTCTGGCATCAGGCACACACATCACACACACACACACACACACACACACACACACACACACACACACACACGTAAGCAAAACAGTGATGCTCAGAAGACAAGATAGTGAATGGAGTGATCCTCAAATTTATTGTCTATTGATTGTTGACCAAGGGTGCTACGGCAATTTAATGGGGAAGCCTAATCTCTTCCCTTTTAGATTTCTTTTTTTGTATTTTGATTACTGTAAATCTGTAGTAAGTTAAAAAATAAGAAAGTGAGTTTTCCAATTTTCATATTTTTCAGTGTTGTATAGGGCATTTTAAGTCTCTAGGATAAGTGTGTGTTTATTTTTATAAAAATATTTTGAAACCTACTTATTACTTTGATAATAATCACATCGAATATGCAGATGAACTTGGGAAATGATGCAATTTGATAACATCAAGTCCGATCTATGAGCACATCATATGTTTTCAACTTATTGAGGTCAACTTATTTCAGCCATATTTCACTATTCATCATTACATATGTTTTCTGTGACTTTGATCCTATTTACTTCTTATTATCTTATCCCTTTTCATACCACAACAGGCAGAACCTGCATTTAAATTTTATCTTTGGAGTTTTCTTCGTTGATGTGTAGACACACACTTGGTTTTGTATATGGATTGCATATCCTGCCGCTCCGCTGAAATCATTTAGCAATTTCAGGGATTTAGCATTAGTAGACGTTTAGACATTTCCATATACATCTTCTGTCCTACCATCTGAGTCAGGCATGATTTGGTTTTGCTCGTCTTAATTTGTGCCTTGCTCACTTGTTTTGCTCCATAGCCCAGCACTTGCAGCACCGTGGGAATAGTGTGAGGGAGACCAACTGCCGTGAACGCGTTCCAAGTGCAGTGTAAAAGCATCAGGTCTCTCGTTGCTGTGCTGTCCACTGTGGGCTTTCCGTTTCCCTTTCTTCAGGAATGTCACTGCTATTCCGGGTGGAGGAGTGGAGTGGTTTTGTTGTTGTTGTTATTGTTGTTTTGTTTTGTTTTTTTATCAATGGACTGGCATCTTGATTTTTTAGCTCAGAAAGAGAAGGTTTTCTCACCTGGTAAGTCTGTGCCCAGCAAAGTTATTCAGGAATGAAGTTATCTGAGTACAATGAAGAGCCAGAGCTGCGAGAGCTGGTTTAGGGGTTTCTGCAAACAACATGCAAATAAAAAACGAAAAATCTTAAGACATCAGGAATAAAAAGGAAAAGAAATTGAATGCATAGTTTTTATTTACTCAAGCTTTAGAAATTGTATTTGATGATTATAGTGAAAATTATACCACCATGAAGACAAAAATATTTAATGAGGGGGAAGCTAACACTGTATGAAATATTTGTATCTATATCTATACCTTTATCACCCACATCTATCTATCTGTCTATCTATCTATCTATCTATCTATCTATCTATCTATCTATCTATCTATCATCTAATTGGTCTCACTATGTGTGTGTGCGCACATCTATAAATGTGAGAGGAACAGCAAGGTTGTGGGAGAAGCTGGAAGGGGACGGAGTGACAGTGTTGCAAATAGTAAATATAATAATCATGAAATTTTCAAAAAATAAAAAATTTAAATAAAAAGAGACATGAGTTATAAAAAGGGACATAAAGCTCTTTTTCTTCTAGCTCCAACTGGGTCATAGATTTTTCACTTTTGGTGGCAGATAGATGCATAAAATATATCCAACAGTGAAAGTGTAAAATCCACTGTGAAACTCCATAAGTTCAGAATGCCCAGTCTAACTGTGTAGAAGTTCTACTTAGAATCTGGTTAATTTCAATGTGGGATGGTTTTTACTTCCAAGTTTTTCACAGTAAAGTTAATTGAAAAAGAAAAAAATTCCATTCACTTTCATAGCTAAATAGTATTACATTATACTTACATCCAATACACCAGTTTATGGGAAAAATACATAGTACAAAGCAGAAGTATGTTTAGGGCCATTTCAAAAATTGTTGAAAATTCCAAACCAAAATGCATTTAATGATTTTTTTATATGAAAACTCAAGTCAGCAAGTTTTAAAATCAAACATCCCAATACAACAAAATCCAAAGATACCCTAACTAGGTACTTACATGCAGAGGAACGATAGGATAATAGTGAAAAACCTGGATAAAGATATTTTATGGAGCTTTTCAATTTTCTTGTGTATATTTTACTTTACTTTTTTTTTTGTAATCAACCCATTATGCTTTAGGCAGAGCAGAAAACTTTGTGTGTACCGTAAAGCTGCTGCAGTCCACAACACATAATGGTGCTGAATCTGAGCTGGGCTGGGCTGCTCCAGGCAAGGTTATCAGCCATTGAGTGGCATGGAGAACATAGGAAGGACACTGTTCAGAACCAAGGTTCAAGTGAGGTTGGGCACTGCAACAGAAACACACACCTCGGAATTATTATGGGTTTGATTTTGAATTGGGTTTTGGTTGTTGCACATTCAAGAAATCTTTTAACATTGGTAAAAATTTAAGAACCCCCCCATTCGGGCTTGTGACCCCCATTTAAGGTTGCTTTACATCACTTACAGAGCAAAGGCAATGGGAGAGGGTTGGTAAAGAGACGGAAAGGAATGGAGATGGGTTCCGTGGACTTGAGGTTCTAACTGGGAAAAACCAGCTCTCCAGTGTTATTTGGCTAAGAGAGAAGAGGCCACTGGAAAAACGTTTTCTTGGGAACTCCTGGGTAGAAGATCACAACACAGACAAAGAATTTAGAAACAGCCCTTTCTCTTCACAATACCGGATTTACAGACAAGGGCGCAATCACTTGGTGAGCAGTGCCCTCCTTCAGTTCTCATTTTACAGCACATGTAGGGTGCTGACGTTTGCAGCCTGAGAGCCAGGCTTCCCCAGGTAACACCGAGTACAGGTGAACCTGCCCTGCTGAGACCTCGCAGTGGCCCTAACTCTCAGGTCCCTGATGCTCCCAGGCTTCAGCCTGTCAGACTGCTACATGCACTACATCCAGGGCTCATAAGGATGCCGGAGAGCCTAGAAGAGAAGCCGTGGGGTTGCTTATAAGTCATTTTCAAGTTCAAGCTTCATGCCTGAGCTTTGAATGGGAAAGCATCTTACATGGACTGGTCCATAGCCTTCCAAAGAGAGATTAAATATGGAGACAAGAAAGCAGTAAAAATTATAGCTGCTTTTGCCAGACAAAGTAAAGCATCTGGATATTTAGGGAAAAAAAACCGAGATATTTTATGGAGCTTTTCAATTTTCTTGTGTATATTTTACTTCATGCGCTTACGAATGTGAAGCGAGTTCTAGGAATCTGTGGATTTGTGCCGTGAACTGAGTAGGCATCGAGCTGGAACTGCCAAAGGGCCCCTACCATTCCAAGTGAACATCTTGGTTTTGCGTTACTGGGGGCTGATGACAGCAAGCGTGTGTTATATTGCAACAGCCTGCCGTGGCACTAATAGCTTTGGTGCGTGATAAATGCACTCGATCCCCGAGGAAGTCCACACGGAGGTTAACTTCATCCAAACAAGTTATATATAGCTTCCCTCGCACTAAATCTAGCAAGTCTCCCACTTTCAAATAACACCAGAGTTCGGAGCAATATTTCTGTGTAATAATCTCATCTATGTGATGAGTGTTCCCAGCCCAGGATCTCATGTCACTCCAGATAATATGTCCTGTGATGCTGCGCGTCATTAGGAGCGAAAGCACAGCAGGTCTTTCCCGGGAGAGTTTCTGGGAGATATTACACTGAGGCTGTGGAATGGCCGAGCCTAATGGGGCTGGGCTTGAGAGCCAAGTGGGGACAGTCTCCAGGGCAGAAGGGATACGGCATGATCCACGGAGGAAAACACACAGCGATTCTCTCGGTGCTCATAAACATGTGGCCGTTGGGCTCCTTGCCACTGTCAGAAGACAGGAAGAGGAATACAGTGCACTACAGAGTTTGGGAAAGTGTGCAAGATCAGAGGATGCAGGGGGAGCCGGAGAGGAAAGCCGCTCTCCGCTCTAGGTGAGAAAGGAGTGGTAAGGCCCTCCTGTCTAGAGCAGTTTGGTTTATCTCTTCAACGTATTCCTGAGTGGCATTCTGCTTTGGGAACAGGAAGGATTGTGTAAAATCCTGTTAGACTTTCTCACCAACTGCTCCTTGCTCCCGAATACAGCTTTTCTCTGCTCTGTTCACGCAAATAAGAGCATTCTTTGCAACCCAGAGGACGTCTAGTTGAAGTCACTGGGTTTTCCTATACGCGAATCGTCCCTGGTGAAATGCGGATCGGAATAACGTCCTCTGCTCAGTGTCTCCATGGCTGGGGGCCGTCCTAGTGAAGTTACATTGCAGTGAGCACGTGGAGGAGGCACACACACTTCTGCAGCGCACACGCGAGAGGTCTGCCGAGCATCTGTGGGGCGCAGCATTCCACAAACATTTCTGTTATGGGGACTCTGCTGCAGGAACCGTCAGTGTTTGTCAGACTGCAGCAGGAGAGGCAACACAGAGCGGGGATAGATTTCTAAGCCCATGATGGGGACCAGGATGCTAACTGGCGCATTCGCCTCTCGCTTTCATTTTAAGTGGAATTTAATTTTTATGGATTTTCTTTTTCTTTCCTCCCTCCCCCTCCCTCCCTTCCTTTCTTGTTTTCTTTCTTTTTCCTGGAACAGGGTCTCTCTGTATAGCCCTGGCTAGTGAGACCCCCAGATACCCCTGCTTCAGCCTACAGCTGAGTACCAACACATGGCACCCAACATGCCCACACTTCCCTTATGAAGAGAATAAATATTTAGCAAGGTCCAGGCGAAGCAATGCTGTCTGGTTGAAAGTGATGTTCAATGGGTATTCTCCTTCAGAGTTGTCAGACCTTGTCCTGGAGGAGGTTTTAGGAACGTGCTCCATTCTCCTCTACCCCTTATGTTCAATGCTATGTTGAAAAGGGAAAATTGGGAGAAGGTTGAGGAAGCAAGCTCCTCGAATAGTGTAGTGGAGAGGAAGTGAAACTGAGCAGCTGGTAGATAGCTATAAAATTAGGCATTTTTCTCCTCTTTTATTTTATGTATTCCTCTCAAAGAATAAATCCACTCACATGGTGGTACTTAGGCAACAATACACAGTGTCCTCTAACTTCAGATCCTCCAATCATACGTGTTTGCGTGTTGGAGTGAGGATTTTATATTGCAGTGAAGAGACCTCATGGCCATGGTGATTCTTATAAAGGGAAGCATGTAACTGAGACTGACTTGCAGTTCAGAGGCTCAGGTCATTATTGTCACGGCGGCAAGCAGGCAGACATGATGCTGGAGAGGAGCCGAGAATTCTACATCAGGATCCCAGGCAGTTCAGAGGCTCAGGTCATTATTGTCATCAGGATCCCAGGCAGTTCAGAGGCTCAGGTCATTAATGTCACGGCGGGAAGCAGGCAGCCATGATGCTGGAGAGGAGCCGAGAATTCTACATCAGGATCCCAGGCAGCAGGAAGAGAGGGTGAGACACTGGTCCTGGCTCAAGCTTCTGAAACCCCAGAGCCCACCGCCCTGTTACACACTTCCTCCAACAAGGCCACACCTGCTCCAATAAGGTCACTCTCTGAGTCGATGGGAGCCACGTTCCTTCAAACCACCACGTTGAGTCAATCCTGATAGTCCATTGGTGTTTAGATCTAGAAATGTTTATGCATATGCAAATGAAAAACTGTAACTGCCTATGTGGATATGTACATACCTATTTTATGATACCAATTAAGAGCACATTTATGCAATTCTTTTTTATTCATATATAGGTTTGCTCATTATTTTGGTTAGAGAGTGAAGGATCTTCGTAGCTCCCTGAAATATGGGAGAGAGCCAGCACCTGTGTAGAAACCTGTTTGGGGGGGTAGGTCATGGAGTCCGGAAGGCTGCTCGCTATAAAGAGCTTTCCAGACATGGCATCTTCTGTGGATGGCATTGCCGGCCTTATAAAAAGGTGGGGCTCCTGGCAGGGCAGTATTCAAGCTGAAATTGGTTAGTCACATGAAGCTCACAAAGCAGTGATGCCCAAGCTTTGCTTTGAGCAAAGCAAATGTTCTCTGCATCAGCATTGGTGGCCTCTCGGTTCTGCAGAATATATATTAATATTTAAGTTCAGGCAGTGTCATGCAGACTTTCTCAGGAAAGGATAGAAATGTGTTTTGCCGTGTGCTATTTCACGGAATGGTGTCTTATAACACAGCCCACCTCCCTATAGTAGCACAGAATGGGGAATGCACAATTTTCAGGTCCCATGGTGTTCCCAGAACACACACTAGGAAACAATGTAGCAACCCTCAGGACGCAGGCAGCGCGGAGAAATCAGCCGGGTATTTCTGAATCCCTGACTTGGGGCCCTGAGAAGGACACATGTTAAAGACAGTCCATCTGGCACACTCCCCCTTGAGTCAGAGACACAAGAGCGTCTCTCCTCTACAGTCAGGACTGGACATGTTCACGGCATTATGTCATTTCATCATAACAACAAATATTGGAGGCGTGCACTCTTCTTCAACCCATGTTATAAGTGAGGCAGTTGAGATTATGCAGGGTTCCACAGCCACAGTTAGGACCTGGGCTGTATGTTGTACACTCCCGAGATCAAGATGTCACTGAGAGACAAAGTCAGTTCCTTCACAAGGTCAAGAGCGGCTGTGAATTAGCTAGAGGAATCTGCCCTCTGTGAAGGCGTGGATGGAAGGGATGCAGATGTTTGTACAGAGGCGGGGAAGCACGTTATGCCTAGAGTAGGAAGGTGCATACTGGAACGCGCTGACCACTCGGCCTATCTCCATGAGGACTGCTGCGGTGTCCAGCACCCCACATTCAGGGGAAGATGCATCACATCAGAAACAAAGGTGGAATCTCGGAGCAGCATTTTGCAGCATTTGAGGGTCACACAAAGAGCAGGATTGCCCTTTCTACACTGGTGCAAATTAACACTTCAGTTCAAGCCTGGCAATGTCTGCCAAGCTGGAAGGAAGTGTGAAGAGAAAGTGGAAACTGAACTGGCTTTATTTACAGCCCTGCGGGCTCAGCATGGTCTGCCTGGGACCCAGTTAGAAGAAGAATCAAGATGGAGATCAGTGCCCTGCGAGTCGCAGGGGAGCTGTCAGGTGTTCTAAGGCTCTAAAGATATGGGTCTTGAGCTTTTGCACTGAGCCCATTTTCCCAAATCCAGCCTATGCAGATGAAAGAGGATGTGATCCTACCTTCTGGTCCATAAGGGAAGACGATTGCCTGGCTCAGGCACTCCCCAAGCATGTGACTTGCAAGGCAAGATGGACTGGTAGGTGTGTGTGTGTGTGTGTGTGTGTGTGTGTGTGTGTGTGTGTGTGTATGTGTGTGTGGTCTAGGAGGGTAGTAGCTCAGAGTAGAAGCTGTCTCTGTAGGCCTTTCACAAGGCTCTCTGTCCACTACCCCAGCTTGATGTCAGTCCTAGGGTCAATATAGCTTAATGCCTCACATTAGGCCTTTTGTTTTAGATCTGCTCAGATTGACCCCAAACTTAGTACATGAGCCAAGAAAACGCACACGGCTTTAACACCATTGCTGGACCACTGTTTAATCTTAGGGATGCAAGGGGATTCTGAACTGTCCTTCTGCTGCATTTGCAAAGTGTCGATGTCATTAAACATTTCCAGACTTCTGATCATCCAGGCCCCAGTTCTGCTGGGAAACCAGCATGGACTGGCCAGGCGACTGATAGATTTATCTATAGGAGCTCAGGAGGCCTGGCCAGGCCTCACAGCCACTGCATAGACCTCTTCATGGTGCAGGAACTGTCAGGACGTGTGAATGAAGCATACAGAGTGACTCTGAAAGGCGCGTAGTGATTTATGGAGTATTCCAGACCACAGAATCCCATAAAGTAAGATGCAAAAACCTCCGAGGGAAGCGAGAGAATCGGCCATCAGGGCCATCAAAGGCAGCTCTTCGGAAACGCGACTGAGTCTGTCTCCCCACACTTCAGTGCTGGGTAGTCCCTGTCATCTTAGTCTTCTCCATACCCTTCGGGCAGCAGAGTGACCCCGATACTCCACAGGAGAACCCCCTCAGAGGCTCTTTCCAAGTCTCAGACTGTGGCAGCATCTTGTGCTGTGAACAGTTGCTCCGAAGGTAGAGAGAACAGGTAAGTAGGCAGTCCCTGAGTATTGTTGACCCCACGCCCTGTGGGCAGGGGTGGCCTGCAGTGTCTTAAAAATAGATCAATCCCAGCCTCGGGTGTAATTTAAGGAATAATAACAGGTCAAGGGTTTGGGGCAAAATGCCACCATTAGCGAACGCTGTTGGCGCTCCCTAGCGGAAGATAAGAGCAAACACATCTTCAGTAGCTCTTGAGCCCCTAAAAGCCCCTTGGGGCCGCAGTGGCCCCAAGAAAGTCATTATTGCCAACGAATGTTTCTAATCTAAAGCTTAAGGTAAATGGTTTATTGGCTCTCTTGGCATTGTGAGTCAGGAATCTGGTACCCTACTTTCCGCGTTCCCTTTCCACGGCACTGCCTGGATTACCTGGTGGCTCTTGGCTGTCTCAACAGGCTCAGGAGCTGTGGCTAAGCATGGAGCAGAGACTCAGTGTGACTCTGCCTGGCTTCTATTGTCCGTCCTGTGGCCCAAGAGAGCAAGTTTTCCCCTGCCTTTTCCTCTTTGCACATCGGCAGCCGCGGTGACCGGACTCTCTGTGCTCAGTCTCGTACATGCAGTACAGCACAGACTCTGGCAGCTAAGGGCAGGGGAAACCCTGCCCATTCTACACACCCTACCTTCCGCTTTACAGAGATGGTTTGCTTACACGGTGAATTATTTGCAAGGCTTTTTGTTCTACATAAAAATGAGTCTGTGTGGTCCTTTCCAGACCTCATAGATTGGGGACTACAGAATTTTTACCTCTCTCCATTACTGATAGATTAAATTCTTTATTCTTTCATGGTAAAAGTACAGGTTCCCAGGAACTCCAGTAAAACCCCCTCCTCACTTGCTTTATCTTTGCCACAGGCAAAAGGAAGTCTCAGAACGGCCTCACTGTGCTGATGAGAAGATTTAACTTTTTGTAATTATTTTGCAGTCTTTTTATACTGTATATTTATGTCACAAGAAGTAAAGTTTGACATATTTCTTTCAATTTGTTTGGTAGAGATTTCACATCTTCAATTTAATTGTTATAATTGTGCAAAGGGTCATTACAAAGTTGATCTGCCAAAGGAAAGCATATTGAGAGAGTCTACTTCCCTGTTAGCCTATCTTTCTCTCCAAATTGTGATCTCCAAACCTTTCTGATGCTGTTCTGCTTTATTGGGGGGTATTGTTTTTATATTGTAGTAATATATAGTATATGTGGAATATATACGACATCACTTTAATAATTTCATTCATTAACATTAATTCTATACTCAGAGCTTTACAACTATCAACACTATCAATTTTAGATTTTTTTTTATCATACAGCAATGAAGCTCTGTATTTATTAGTAGTTTTACTTGTCAATTTGTTTGCTTGTTCTCTCTCTCTCTCTCTCTCTCTCTCTCTCTCTCTCTCTCCCTCCCTCCCTCCCTCCCTCTCTCTGAGACAGGGTTTCTCTGTAGCTTTGGAGCCTGTCCTGGAACTAGCTCTTGTAGATCAGGCTGGCCTTGAACTCAGAGACCCTCCTGCCTCTGCCTCCCAAATACTGGGATTAAAGGCGTGTACCACCACTGCCCGGCCCAATTGTCAATTTGATATGATCTAGAATCACCTAGGAATGGAGTTGCAGTAAAAATTGATCTTTATGAGGTTGGCCCATAGGATGCCTATAAGTGATTTTCTTAAGTGGATTGACTGAGGTGGGAAGACCCATTTCATGGGCTGGTTCCTAGACAGAATGGAAAGGACAGGGCAAGCTGAGCATGTGTAAACTAGCTGATTGTTCTCTCCTCTTGACTGTGGATATAACATGACCAGTTGCTTCACATTCCTGATGCCTGGATGTTCCCAGAAAGATGAACTGCAGCCTGGAACTGTGGGTCAACAAACTCTTTCCCCTGTAGTGGCTTTTGTCACAGTATTTTATTATATCAAGAGAAAGCAAAACACCCCTCCTTCACCTTCCACCAAATCACTTTCTATAATTCTACTTTTCATCTCTAAGTATATTAGTACTACAACTACCTCATATTTATTTATCCTTTTGCATATAGCTTGTTTCATTTTGCAGAGTATTTTCAATGTCTATGCGTGCTGTAGCATGCATCATACTTTATTCATTTTTAAGGTTGAATAATGCTCCACTGTATGTATGTGCAATATATATATATATATATATATATATATATATATATATATATATATATACTTTATTTGCTTTTAATCAACTTTTTATTCATGAATCTGTTAGTGAACATTTGAATTGTTAGAAGAAATTATGCAGAAAAATCCTCTGTACCTTTTATTCAGGATTCACCAACAGTAACAGTCTGCAAATTCCAGCCAGGATACAATGTAGCGCGCTGCACACAGTACAGGGTTGCAATGTACAGTGCTGTAATGCTCTGTATAACTCAATGTGTAAAACACATCATTGCTCACTGCAATAGCAA
Source organism: Microtus pennsylvanicus (assembly GCF_037038515.1). Taxonomy (NCBI): domain Eukaryota; kingdom Metazoa; phylum Chordata; class Mammalia; order Rodentia; family Cricetidae; genus Microtus; species Microtus pennsylvanicus. Next base: position 30,214,511 of record NC_134586.1, read on the forward strand.
AACCAGAGTGCTGGCTCTAGTATGGAGCATTTCTGTCACCAAAAGCATCCTTTGAATTGTCCTTTTGGATTTTCCTTGTGCTCGGCTTAATTTCCAGAACCATTGCTCGCCATGTCTAGACGTGTCCTTTCAAGAATACCACACAGAATCCAACACTATGTTAGACACACAGATACTCATGAAGTTTCACATCTGCCAGAAGTTTCATCCCTTGCTGAAGGCCCAGGAAACAGGCCAGTCCTGAGCTTGAGTAAGGCCTATTGGTGCTTGGGGAGTTCCATATCTCGCTTCATTAAAAGCTTCAGACATAGGGTGGGAACCAGATTCAACACTGTTAGGCCCACAGGTAAGCAGGAGCACTCCCAGTAGCAACAGCAGTAGCTTAGAACCCATGGGAGAACCACAGCTGATTCTGAATAAGACCCGCAGGGATATGGAAAACTCCATGACAAAAAAGAAAGATTTAAACCCAGATGGGAGTCTCTATCTGATGCAGGACAATGCTTGACCTTCAGAGAAAGGCTCCAGCTAGAGACCCTTGCCCTAAACACCAGTCCCACAGTGGGAAGGACACCTCAACCCTACCAGAATGTAGTCTTTCACTGAGCTTCCAATTGCTACTATGAAAGAAAAATAAGTAATTGTAATTTTAAAAATAAAAAATAAAAAAAAGAAAGAAAGAAAGAAGAAAGAAAGGGAGAAAGGAAGGAAGGAAGCAGAGAACGTTCAAGTGCACAAGTCCCAGGGCAGAAATAGAAACAGCATGAAGAACTAAGATAACATGTCTACTCCATGAATTACTACTCCCAAAGCAATAACACCTAGTGAAAATGACTTGGAGGAACTACTAGATGAAGAATTTAAAAGAATGATTCAAAACAATTCAAAGAAGACATGAACATACTCCAAAAGAACAAAACAAAGAGATGAATGAAGTGAGGAAGTCAATTAAATATATAAAGATAGAGATAGAATTACCAGAGCTTAAATAAGTGAGGCTGGAAAGGAAAAACTCAGTAAGTCAAAACAAAAAGAAAAATCCCTCAGTGCAGCCTCACCAATATAATGGATGAGGGAAACCCAGAATCTCGGTGGGAGACAAAGCAGTGGAATGGGCTCATCACTCAGTAAGAGTAATGAGTAAGTTTAAAAAGAATATGAACAGACAGTGGGAGGGCTTTAAGACTCCAGGAGAAGATTTAATTTTCACATTTTAGGCTCAGAATAAGGAGAAGATTTTAAAAGCAGAGAGAGAGAGAGAGAGAGAGAGAGAGAGAGAGAGAGAGAGAGAGAGAGGGAGGGAGGGAGGGAGGGAGGGAGGGAGGGAGGGAGGGAGGGAGGGAGGGAGGGAGGGAGGGGGAGAGAGAGGAGAGAGAGAACACCCTCTTATAAATGCAGTTCATCAGAAGAATATCTGATTATTTGACAGAAACTTATAAAATTAGAAGGGCCTGGGAAAATTCATTGCAAGTTCTGAAAGATAACATTTGCTAACCTAGAATATTATTCTTAAAAACTATCTCTTATATTTGAAGAAGTGAAAGGTGCTACAACAAAAACAGATGAAAGGAATTTCTGACAACTAATCCAGCTCTACAGAGACTATTGGAAGGGATATTTTTGTCTGAATAACACACCCAGAGGTCACAATGAATAAACAAATTATTCAGGAGAGTCAATCTAAGTCTAAGATCTAAGAATACAGCACAAAACAAAAAAGGCAGAAATTAATACACCTTATTCAATAATAACTCTTAATACTGGAGGTCTCAATTCCTTGACGAAGAAATGCAGACAAGCAGTTTGAATCAGAAAACAGGGCCATAATTTTGTTGCCTCTAAGAAACACACATAATTATCAAAGATAGATACTACTTTAGATTAAGAGGATAAAAAAGTTACTTTAACTAAATGAGACCAACCAGGAGTAGCTTGCCTTTGAAAATGGTATGTCGGTTATGTTAGGCCTTAGCCAAAGTCAAAGTTGGTTGCTTTAACGCTGCAAATGTGACTTTGGGTGATTGCCCAGGTAGCTAGTTGTCTCTGTGATTTGTTGCATGTTTTGGAAGTTGTTTTACTGAACTTCCTAATTACCCAGGTAACATTATTTCCCTTCTCAGATCTTTGATGGCGTTGAAGACTATATAAATGTAGTTACTTCTCTCATGACTTGGCCAAGTTATTTATTATACAAGACCTAAGCTAGTTAGAATAGGATATTTGTACTTATTGTATATAATTTAGTAGTAGGTTTAGAACTCTCTTACTTAAACAAAAGGGGGAGGTGTTGCGGGAGGTCCTTCTGCTCCTCCAGCCAATAGCTGCTGAGATACCAGCCCATTGGGGCATGGTCTCTCTCTTTAAAAAAGCAGCCACTTTCCTCCTGGCTCTCTCTAGACTCCCTTCCTGATTGCGCAGAGGGCTAGTGTCTGGCAAATGATGACAAGGGAGTGTGGAATGGGAAAACACCTGCACAGCTGGTGAGAGTGCACATCTGGAAACCAGTTCAGACATCAGTGTGGCAATCCCAACAAAGAAACAACAAACAAAAACACCTAGAAATAGGTGGACGACATAACCCAGCTCTACCACCCCTGAGCATATGTCAAAATAACTCTATTACCTGCCACCCACGTTCAGCAAAGCTGCTCTGTTCACAGTAGCTAAGCATGGAGACAGCCTAGGTGCTCATCAGCTGACTACTGGATAGTAAAATGTGGTATCGATATATACAATGGGATTTTATTGAGTTGTAAAGAAAAGTGAAAATGTGAAAATTACAGGTAAACAGATGGAGCTGGAAAATACACTGAGTAGGATAACACATACACAGAAAAACATCACATGTTCTCCCTTATATGTGGATCTTATTGTTGAATCTTTGTATCTGTGTGTTTAATTTGAAGAAAATGAGGAAGCTACCATTGGTGGGAAGGAGGAAGAAAAATCTTAAGAGATAGAATACAGTTGATAACCTTTTTCTATGGGGG